>NC_138575.1:9544072-10259072 GCF_964289735.1 Phaethon aethereus
GATAAAGGGAGAGTTCTATACTCTTTTCAAAATTTACTGGGCTTTAAGATTGCATATGTCATATACCAGTCTAGAAATAAAAATAGACGAAACAGCAATAAATTCTTCAGAAGGCATTATTTGAAAATATATTGATGTTTCTAAGTGTGGAAGAAAGAGGAATTTAGGGTAGATTAAGGAGGAGCCAGTGGTTATATTTTCTTACTTACCAGAAAGCTAAGGATTTGCAACTGTTACTTTAAATCTTTGTATGGATACAGCACTTAAGGTTTTTTTTTTTTTTAATTACCAATTCTATGTCTTTTTTTGACCAGTTGTATGTCCTTGTTCTAACTTGTATGACATCATGGGAAGACATATTTATTAAAAAATTAGTTTATTATAATCACTATATTCTCCCTCAAATCCTGACAAGTTTTTATTAAATCATTTTAGTTATCATATGTGATAAATTAATTTGCATGGAATAAATAAATATAAACTACCTATAACAAAGTATATTTAGTTACACAAGATTCTAATTTTTTTTGTTCTCATTAACAAAACTTTCATTTCCTTATTTTTGTATTTGCTATACAATTTTCATAACCTATTTTCCCTACTTTTAAAATGGTTTAAAATCCATGCAGAATCATGTGTCAGGGTGTTATCTGGTTTATCAATACTAAATTCCTACCCCACCCCAAGTTTGGTGCTTTAGGTTGATTGTATTTCAAGGGTATGAGATAGTGTCATAAACAGTATTGTTACTGAGCGGTCTTAACAGAAGAAACAGTGAATGCATATAAGGGAAAAAAAAGTACACATATTTTCCTGAACTTCTGGGCTGGAGATCTACAAGTAACACTGTATCCTTAAAAGAGCTGAGGGGTATCATTGGTTCTAATTCCAGTCCTTAGGCACGCTAAGAGATATTCTATGCCCAGAAGTTTTAAACAGAAGGTTTAGATATGAGACTTAGTAGTTGCAAACTCAGTGGCAGACTGGCTTTGTCAATTTATTAGTTTCAATGTCTTAATTACTAGATCACGTTGCATGTACTCTGTATCACAACATTGAGTTTTAGTTGTGGAGTTTCTATTGTCATACCAGTTTGCATTGTGCTCATAGATTTCACTAGATTTAGCTTTACATGTCTTTACTGTACCCTGTAAATGAATCTTTCTTTACTGTACTGCGTTATTTGCCATCCTTGAACTTAACAGCAGCCATGCAGTGTTTCTATAAATATTCTTTACAAGAAAAAAGTTGTAGATATACCTCTATCCCTGCAGTTCAGCTGAGCTCTTTAGTTGCAACTGATTAATTATATAATTTCTGTATCGTTATTCTCCTATATCAAAATTATGTGAAAGTGTTTTATATGTCCTATGGTCTATTTAACATTGTATTCACCCTGTATTTTAACAATCTTTGACAACTTCCTTACATTCCTAGGGTTAGTTTATATATTGTTTTGTCTTATGTTAATATTTGCAATCCTTTCTGTTATGTCAATTAACTGCTAGGACATCTAACTAGACACAGTATACTCAAGTATAATAAAGAAAAGAAAAAGACTTCAAGATGCTAACAAATTATAACCATGCCCAGATATAAACCAGATGTATGAGTGATAAACATAGAGATACAGAATTGTCACCACCCTTCAAGATCACAATTTAAAATGTCTTCACCTTTGACCTGTGGTAATAAGCTTTACTAGGGCATAACAGAGATGGAAATCTAGCCTTCTGTTTTCTTACTGAGTTTTGGAAAAGTTTTTAATTGTTTTTTCTTTTTTTTCTTTGTTGCTTCCTTTGTAGCAGCATCTCTTACACTACCCTTAAAAATGCTGACAAGAGAGAAGAAAAAGAAGCGCCTAATGGAGTTGTGGTTGCCTGTTAGTGGTGCTCGATGCAAACATGTGCTTCAGGTTATGAAATGGAGAAATGTGCTCACTACCGCACAGCCTTCTTCCTTCACTCACTATTTCACAGCTGTGTTTAGTGCTGGAGAATATATGTGCTGATATAAACCGAAAGCACACACAAATCAAATATATTTTATCCATGCTATCTAGTAACAACATAGTTCCTGAGCAGACCTCCAACTTAGGAAGACTGACTACTTTCTGAGAAAAATTTGTGACCTTTGATTTGATAGCACTAGAAGTACATTCACTTTTCTTTAGCAATCTGAAGAAAACACATATCGTGTAGTGAAAAAGGGTATTTTGTCTTTTTAATCTCTGTGAAACAGTTCTTATGAAACATGAAGTCAAACAACATCAGCTGGATTTCACATTTTTTTATAAGTGTAAAATGAAAGCAGATTCTTTGAATCAAGACTGCTTGCTGTTTTGTTTTGTTTCCTTTCCCTGGAAGATGCATTTTAGTATAGTGGTTTTCAACCTGTACCCTGTGTGTCTGTGGTGTTCAAAGGAAAAAATTATAAGGGTTTAGAAAAGGTGATTAAGGAGAGCAAAACCAACTCTCAAAGGGCTTTGCTTCACTGTACATCTACTGTAGTCACTGGGGTCTGAGTCAAAAAAATGTCGAAGTTTTAGTTCTAGCAAGAATGATAACCAGAGGTCTTGAGGTCTCTGTTGAGCAGGCTGGAGATGCAGTACCTTCCTTCTGACCTTTCAGGCTGTGAGACTTGGCTGTGCTTCACATGACCTTGGACCAAATTTCAAGCATAGCAGTTCATACTTACACAAGGAAATCATGAAATTGAGTCATCTAATACAGGTTTTCTCAAAAGTGAGAAAACAATAAAAATGGGGTTTTTTTTAAATCAGAGTTTCGCAATGGGATAGTCTGGTTGTACTTTTGTATACATCTGTGAAGGATCTGCATTAATATAAAGTATGGGAAGAAAAAACAACAAACCAAACCAAACCAAAACAAAAAACCCTACTGTGAGCGGAGGACAACACGGTTAATACATATATCATTCATCTAGTCAGTGACATAAATAAATACAGTACAAGATAATTCTATCAGGGTAAAAAAGCTGAGCACAATTTCAATTGAAAAAATTAGTCTTAGATCAACTGTTTGATGAGCCTGCTCAAAAGAGTCAAACTACATCCCAAATTCTGCTTTAGAATTTGGAGAAAATGAGTGAATTTGAATCCTGGTCTAACAGTGATTAGGTTTTATGTGCGGTGCAAAGAAAAAAAAACCACTGATAATTCTCAGGGAAAGTTGCAAAGTATTAGCCAAATGTGAGTGTTATTAGCCAGTCACATTTAAAGGAGGTAACTCCTTCAGGACATGAGGTACTTGAAGGCCAGAAGGGATTCCCATCTCTGAGTAGTTGTATCATATAGGTGCATTTGCATTTAGGACTTAAATCCACAAGAGGCAAAGAGAGACTTTCAGATGCATGACTCACCTTAACATTTATTTAAATATCCCGTTGCTCAGCAGGCTGGCCATTGTACCCTGTTTTATTTACTAGCAGAGACATCACCATAGTGTCTGGTGCCTGTAAGTCTGGATGGAGTGGCAAATTTAAGCTGGAGCTCCTAAACTGAATCTAGATGCTGTCAACATCTAGAGGCTGCCCACACAGGCATTGCACATCAAAGGCAGGATTAGCTGCAATTTTAAAAAATCAACAAAAATGCTGCAACTTTTAATCTTTTAAAGGATGGTTGTACCATTTCACCCAGTGCAGATTGCACAGATCTATTGTCCAGAGGATATTATGTAAACTGCCAAAGTCTCCATAACACCAGGGATAGTTAAATGTGTAAACAGAAATAATTCTGTATTTAAACATTATAGTTCTTCTGGTTGTTAAACAATCATTAGAACAGGATGGAAGCTGGTTTACAAGCTCCACTGTTGTATTTCTACACTGTGGGTGGTGGAAGCCAAGCCATTTTAAGACAATAAAATTTCTTTGTCAAATATACTGTAGATGACTGTTTATACATAGCAAGATTTGCCTCTCACCTTCTGAACCTTGAGGATAGAGCATGGATGGAACGGGTATGTTGTTTTTAGTTGTTGTAGCAGCCTGGAAGGTCAGGACTTGGATCTGCTGACACGGCTGTGGTTATTTGCCAGTTTTTTTCCTCTGTTGGAGAATTAGTCCTACTTTCTTCCTGACTACATAAGACATGTTGAAAGATATCTCCTTTAATACTACAGAGTGGGAAAATGAAAAGTTGGAGCCCTGCATGTCCATACAGGTGCTCTGCTGTCCAAACATAGTATCAGTTATTGAGAATACAATTTTTTGCTATGTAAAAGAAGTTAGAAACCTACAGAAGATGCTGTTAGTGAGATGATGGTATTTAGAACATTTCTGTGATCCCCAAACAAATGTGATATCCACCACATAATTTACGTTTTTATTGAGAGCAGCATTGATTAATATGCATTGACCAAATATAATCCTGGTAGTCTAAAATCTATATTAAGTTTAAAATCCAAGAAAATATCAGCTGTCATGTGTCAATGCTTAGATAGTAGCTGAGACGCTTTGAAGAACTGGGGTCCCAAATCCACAGGATTCAATCATCTTGTCGCTATTTAAAATAGTTGCTTTTTAATAAGTATCAAGCAAGCACCTTTGTGAATTTGGGCCAAACTACCTTCACAGTAGTTTGTTGCAGCCGTTGCATCTCAAATTCAGAGGTCTGCCACCTTTCTGTGCAGAGCTGCTTTTTGAAGACCATTCAGGAAAAGAGAAGCATCAGCAGAAATCCAGCTCAGATAGGCACACAGCGAGACAATCCGTGTGCCTTGATTCCTTCCCCCTTGGTTGTGCAGCCTAACAGGATATAGGAAATAGGAGTAGAGAAATTTCTCTTGAGCGAAGGGATTTGCAATTAAGTTTTGAAAGTACAGGCCAGGATGTTTATTTTAAAACATGTTATCAACCAGTCACTTTGCTCTGTAATAGCCTGGTGTTTAGTGTCCTTATCCAGCACTGAGACAACGAGTTGATGCCCTCCTGACCAAATCCTCGGAAAATGTGCTGACGTCCAAGGGCTGTTCTGAATGGGGACATTCTGCTGTGCTGGGTGGAGCACTCTGCAGGAAGGACTATGAGATCTGTGATGTCAGAAGAACAGCTAAGAGGTCACTCACATGGGAAAAAGCCGTCCTGGACACCTGCCTCTGCTCACAGATTTATCTCTGCTCTTTTCCTTCCCCCGCTACTCCCTGATAACTGTGTAATGTAAAGTACCAGCAATAATTAATTATAAAGCATTTGGGAAGATTATGGTATTTCTGGTTCTAGTTTCTGGATCCAATGGAGGAACAGTGAAATTCTCTTTTTGGAGTTATTTATTAATGACAAAAAAAAAAAGGAATAAAGTTTTATTTTAAGGAATATTTTGGGAAAACACTTAATAGGTTATATATTTTTCTTATAGGCATAACTCTGCTTCCCTGATACGAGCAGTGTTATTCAAACAGGGCACTCTTTGAAATAGCATTTACAGTACATTTTAATTCATTTGAATGCTTCCTTATTTCTGATAGCTTTAAATATATAACTGATATAACTCTAATTTAGACTCTAGCCTAGAAGATTCAATACCCAAGTATTGACCAAGAGATCAATACGGAAACCAAGAGGTTTCTGTGATCTATTCAAGTCTGCTTGTAAAAGGCAAATATCCACTCCACTGCTATATCTAAGGTACCATAAATACCACCATTATAAAAAAAAAGAAAAGCGAGATAGGGTTTGAAGAAAACACATGAGCTCCTTCCCTAATACATGTCCTGGAAGACACACATAACCACTAAATCAAAACACACTGTTCCTCATACAAATAATCCATATCTATTTTTTTGTGAAATTTTTTGATAATATCTGAGTTTTTCTGAAAAATCAACACATTTCTCACATGAAGTATGAAATCAGGCCAGGGCACGTTTGCTTACTGAAATGAAATACTAATTCAAGTATCTGTGAACTGATGTATACAATTAATTGAAGCTTTTTATCTGTTTTCAGCTTTATCATGATGTATTTTCAATTACATCAAATTTATGGCCTGATCATTTGTCAACAATTTATTATTGCAACTTGTATTTATTGAATTCATTATCTCATAAAGTTCAGCACATGTAAAGTCAGATTGCTCTCATTTTAATACTGCACTGTTAAAATTTTTAAACACATTTGAAAGAAAACTAAATCATATTAAATAATTGAAAAATATTCTTTATCATTCCCATCTTATCTCCCTAAAATAATTTATAAACTACATCTGGTCAGTCTTAATCTGATGTACAATAGCAAGGTTTAGTTGCTGAAAACCTTACCAGCAAGTTTTCAGTTACTCAGTATGGAGATGTCTATTTAGATAAGGGAAAGTCCTCAACTTTTCTGCTCATTTTAAACTGCTTTTAGTTTGTGGTTTTTTGTTCGGCTGGTTGTGGTTTGTTTTATTTGAGGGGAGGAGGTCTCTTCTGAATGTCTTTATAAAATGAAGAGTAGGAATGAAAACGGGGTTATCAAATGTTGGCTTATCAACCTATCTGATCGATATTGGCATAATTTGTTGACTGTGCAGTGTACAAACTCTCATTGAGCTGGAAGAAAACATTTATTTGTACTGTTTATTTGACATTTGTTTGTAGGTTATTTGGATTTGTTTCTTTAAATCCAAGGTGGTCACTCCAGGCTTAGGCTAGAAATGAAGACTGAGGTACTAGGCTGCTGTTTTTCTGGTATTCAAAGAAGCTAAGCCAAAAGTACGTATGGATCTTTCAGGCTTAATAAGGGGAAGGTACTTTCTGCGAATTCAGATTTCTCTGAGGTGAGCTGGTAGCTGAACAGGTTTCTTGGCTTGAAATTTCTGAAGTTCTCCTAGACTTTAAATACTTTAAATGATTAAAATCAGTTTTGAATATAGGCAATGGTCATCACACGTCTGGCCAGAGAGTCTTTACCAGTCTGGCAGTGTCTCTGGTGTCCATGCCCGGGTGTTGGCAATAGCGGGTTGCAGGGATGGTCCCTCTGAGGAGAGGCCCCATGCCAGACACGGACAGTTCCAGCCAGCTCCAATGGATCCACCAGGGCATAAATGAGCCCCTCAGCCAAGTGGGTGGTGCTTCAGGGAAAACATATTTAAGAAAAGGCAAAAAATGCCACACAGGCAGAAGAGGGGGAAGCAAAATAAGTGAGAAACAACAGAGGGAACAGCAAGGTCAGAGGAGGTGGGGGAGGAGGTGCTCCATGGCACCAGTGCCCATGGAGCATCTCACACCACAGCAGTTGGATATTTCCTGAAGGACTGCAGCCTATGGAAGCAGAGGAAAATTCTGAAGAGGAAGGAGAGGCAGAGAGAAACTGTTATGTTCTGACCTTAATGCCCTGTTCCCCATTACCCTTTGCTGTTCAGAGTGGGGTAGAGGAGATGGGAATGAAGGAGTGAAGTTGAGCCTGGGGAAGGGAGAAGGTGTTGGTTTAATGTTTGGTTTTTTTATTTTAATTGGCAATAAACTTAATTTTCAAGTCTGCTTTGCCCATGATACTAGCTGGTAAGCAATCTCCCTGTCTTTATCTTGACCCTGTTCTCCTGTTTTCTCCCCCCTCCTGCTGAGGAGAAAAATAAGTGAGCAGCTGGGTGGGAGTTTGGCTGTTAACCAAAGATAACCCACATACAGAAACAGAGATGACTCTCTTATATGCGTAGTCAGCATCTGAGAGATGAAAATAACAGTCTGACATAACAGGGCTTGGAGGGACTGTGACAAGTTTAATATCAAAAGGAGTAGAAGATGATTGAAAAAAGGCTTTGCTTCTACAAACACACATTTACTTAAGATTCCAGTGCTTATCACTAGAACACAACTTTGCAAAAGTTTGAAGCATGCCAATAAATAGAACACCAGAGACTTCAATCCTATCACAGAATCACAGAATGGTAGGGGTTGGAAGGGACCTCTGAAGATCATGTTGTCCAAGCCCCCTGCCAAGGCAGGATCACCTAGGGCAGGTTGCACAGGAACACGTCCAGTCAGGTTTTGAAGGTCTCCAGAGAAGGAGACTCCACAGTCTCTCTGGGAAGCCTGTGCCAGTGCCCCGTCACCCTCACATTAAAGAAGTTTTTCCTCATGTTAAGGTGGAACTTCCTGTGCTGCAGTTTGTGCCCATTGCCCCTTGTCCTATCACTGGGCACTACTGAAAAGAGACTGGCTCCATCCTCCTGACAGCCACCCTCCAGATATTTATAGACATTGATGAGGTCCCTTCTCAGCCTTCTCTTCTCCAGACTAAACAGCCCCAGGTCTCTCAGCCTTTCCTCATACGAGCAATGTTCCAGTCCCTTAATCACCCTCATAGCCCTCCATTGGACTCTCTCCAAAAGTTCCCAGTCTCTCTTGAACTGGGGAGCCCAGAACTGGATGCAGTACTCCATATGAGGTCTCACCAGCGCAGAGGAGAGGGCGAGGATAACTTCGCTCGACCTGTTGGTCACACTCTTCTTAATGCGTCCCAGGATACCGTCGGCCCTCTTGGCCACCAGGGCACATTGCTGTCCCACGGATAACTTATTGTCTACCAGGACTCCAAGGTCCTTCTCCATGGAACTGCTTTCCAAATGGTCAACCCCTAACCCGTACTGGTGCATGGGCTTGTTCCTCTCCAGGTGCAGAACTCTACACTTGTCCTTGTTAAATTTCATGAGGTTCCCCTCTGTCCAACTCCCCAACTCTCCAGTCTGTCCAGATCCCCTTGAATGGCAGCACAGCCTCCTGGGGTATCAGCCACTCCTCCCAGTTTTGTACTATCAGCAAGTATCATATCACCAGCTGTGACAGATAGCTGCCTTAGCAACCTGGGCAAATCACTTGATTCTTCTTTCAAAGAGTTTGCTGACAGTAGTCAGGCTGCGTTAGACCAATGCTTAAAAACTCTTATAAAAACAAGTCAAAGTTTCACAAATGGAAGTGTAGCAATGTTGTAAGTTAAATACTGGTTGGTATGCCTCTACTTCCCCTGTAAAACTTTATCTGTTTAGTCTATTTAGCTTATATGCCCTTGAGGAGGAGTTGTCTGTGTATAGTGTTTAGAACAATGGTATTTAATCCAACTGTATTGCCATGCATAGTTTTAGCTATAGGAATGGTCTCAGAGAGGCCATTTGCAAATCCATTTGCAGAATGCTAAGCATGAGCACAAACGTTTATTGGACTTGAACCTCCAAATGCCTGAAAAGGCAATGTGAAATGAGCAAAATTTGGGATGGCTGTACTGAGGTTAACTGGGAGATGGTTCTGCGTTAGAGCAAGGATGAAGATGCTTTTTGTAATGAATCAAAAGATCAGGTCTATCTTGAATTGCTAGCGATATGAATGTTTGCTAAGTCACAGGTTTGTGGTTCTACAGAATCATACGGAGGATTTTGAATGTGTTTGCTTTTCATAGTATCCAAGCACATAACAAGGGGTTGTTGAACACCACTTTCAATATGCAGTTTAAGGTAAATCCCATTAAGATTCAAACACAAGACTTTTCAATTAGCAAACCTCTGCAGGCTAAGTCATCTTTGAAAATGGAGTTTGCACAAGTTTATGACCACTTTTTAGTTTCCTTTCATATACAGTCACTGATTAGTTACAGAAAGCTCAATGTTATTTTCCATTTGCTTATGTTTAACGCAGCTGTTATACTCAAAAAGTTTTGCTGCTGAAACGAAGGTGATTCTGAAACCCAGGATGTACAGGAAAGTTGTTCTGTCTTTGATTTCTGACACTTGGCTATACATAGATGTATAACAGGAACCATCCATTTTAGGAAAGTGTTCCTTATAATTTTGGGAAGATAAGCTTCCATTTAAGTCAGAATTACGATCTTGTGCATTTTCTAATTTCCCTGAATAAAATCCCTTGATAAGCCTTTATCAGGAGAGGTGTTGCTGATTCAGTTGTGAGCTGGGCAGAAGGCACTGTAGACCATGAGTGATTAGACAGCGAGGTGAGAAGCGTGGCACGGCTGGTAACATGGCGCTTGCTTGTATAGATTGTTCAATGTGTGTCAGAGGTGAAAACAAATACTGTGCTGAGAAATATAAACCAGATTTCCTTTTGTTGGCCTGAGGATAGGAAGTGGAGAGAAGAAGAGAGAGGGGGAATACTGTAAATTGAGGCTGAAGTGAATTTTCCACAATAAGGCTACTATATGAACTAGTATAAACTCCCTGAGGGTGAAATTCACTCTTCTGTACTGGGATAACACATGACTGGGGTTGAATTTAAAATCTCTTTTGAAGACTTTAGGTCAGCTACAGCTCTGTTCATATAATCCACTGGTTAGTAGCCCTTGCTTCGCTCTCTGTGCCTGATTTACAGTGCTGAATCCCCATGTGTTTGATGGCCACCTGACAAGGTAGCAAATTCAGCACATTGAGAACTAGAAAAAAAAATGTTCTGTAGCTTGAGCCAAATACTGGATCTTTAGTTCTTAAGATGTTACAAATCTATGTCCTCTGTGCATAGTGAAGTGGGGTGGTGCAGAGCTTGCTTTCTCAGCAAACTATATTAGCGTTTTCAAAGATGAAAAAAATTAATAGAAAAGACACAACCAGAAACCTAGTAATAGAAAAGCAGAGCAAGAGGGAGAAGTGAAAGAAACTTTTATCATTCAACAATGTAATGTATTAAACTCTGTCTCTTACAGCAGAAAACCCCCACTAGAACCAGTTGTTTGGGCTCAGTGTGAAAGACAGAAGAATTTGGTAAAATATTTATTTTTGTTCTTATTTTTTTCATTGCAGTGAGCCATTAGAAACATATTTTCCCTTTTAAAGAAAAAATAATTTTAAAAGATTGCTTTAATAGTGAATTTTATGTATCCTTTCCCAACCTTGCTGTGTTAAAACAAATTGTATAATAAGGACAGTTTCTGTGGCCACCTCTTGAGTAACCATAACAATTTTATTTAGTGTTTATAACACCTCCATGGGCCTGATTCTGAAAGCATATATGACAATTCTTAACACTACAGATTTCAGTTAGGCGATATTAATCAGCCTGAATAAGAAGAATCAAAATTTACATCCTTAATTTCATTTTAAATGTAAGAAGATGCTGTATGATCTAAACTATAACATAAATCTTTAAATTAGCTCTAAAAATCTGCAAGACTTGTTTTTCCTCCCACTGCTTCCCTAGCAGTTATAATTCATGACCCATTCTCCCTGTGAAAGCCTAATGGATGTTTTAAATTCCTTTAACACCAAACCTGCAATTTGAGGAACAAATACTAGTGGGTGGAAGGATTCTTAATGCTTCCTTCCTCCTCCTAAGGTGTTAACACAGCTCTACCTAGATGGTCACCTAATGTCTTTATTTCTTGGTTTTCTTGTTTTATCTCTTCCTCCTCAGCTGTGTAGCCTGCCATGTTCTTGGCATTTCCCTTGAATTTATTACATAACTGAAGGGAAGTTCTCTGGCTTTATAGCTGCTGTCTGCCCGCCCCTTCTTTTTTTCAAAGACAGCTCAATTCCTGAATGCAGGTGTGGAGGGTTTTATTTGCTTTATCTTCATTTTCACAGTAAGATTAATGAGAGTGCCACTTAGTGAGGTTTTTCAGGTAAAAAAGGAATGACAAATATTTTAAATTCATCGCCTTATTATTTAATGTCACAATACCATTCAACTGCGTCTGCTGACATCAAGACTTTATTGTTCTAGAAGATGTATGTGTGCTGCAGTTTTGTGAAAGTATCTTTTGTCATAGTGAATCACCTTTATTTTAAACTAAACTGTACAAGGCCTTTCTACTCTGATACAAACTAAGGTGTAGCTAAAGAATAATGTCAAGTGATTTGTACTACTGCTTTATTTCTCATGTCACTCAGACTTTTTTCCTGTACATATACTTTATTCTTCTGATCTATGTTTTAGTGATTTCTTATGTATTCTGGATAAAAAAAGGCAAAAATATAGTTATATAAACAACACCAAATCAAGTTGGTTCTCTCCTGAAGAGGCTAAAGCTGTTATAGTATCATGTTCTCTTTTCTTTTTTTTTCTTCTAGCACCTGTTTTGGGCTCGTCTCCCTTCCCCTCTGCCCTTTTTTTATTTTAGTATAGTGACTAATCATCAAGTAGAGGTATCCAGCTAGTACATCCAAACAACTAAACCTATAAACCTGCAGAGCACCCTGATGGTAAAAGGAAGGTGCATCAGAGGTAGATCCAGCCTTAAGGAAGCTGGGTATGCCATTTCCTACAGAAGGGGTCTAACCCTGTCTGGCTAAAAAGGGAGACAAACTATCACTACTTTTTTCTCTGTGGCTGGTTGTGAGAGAAATGAGGTTGCTGCTGTACTTTTCTTTGAACTCAGTGCTGTTGGTGCAGAATAGATTTACTTTGTTCACAGTTATTTGTTTGAACAGTTTGGAAAATGCATTTATAAGGTTGAGTATCTGAGCAGTTGCACAGGATTTTCAGTTCCACTGTAGTGCACTTTAGTAAGTTAGGTCTTTCTGGCAAAGGAAAGAGGTCTTTTTCTTAAATACTTTAAATATATTTTCTCAAGACACTTTACGCCTTCGAAGGTATAAGCTGTATCCATTCTTCTTAGTAGTCTGGTGAGCACTTAGATGACCACATTAAACTTCTTACTGATGACATTCAGCTAACTATTCTGAGCATTCTCAACTTAATGTAGTGCCCATAACTTCTACAGTGCCACTGGGAGTTTTCTGTGACAGAATTCTTAAAATATCTTTGCATGTGTGGCAATGTTTCAGAAATCTAATATCACCACCACCTAAATTCTAGGGTATTTTTGTTTTTCTTAAAATTTTATTTAAAAAATGATGAGTGTACTGTTGCTACCGAATGCTGTAGAATTTCTAGTACACTGGAGTCCATATATATGAAGTAAAACTTGCTGTTTAACATCTTGTTCATAGCTGCCTACTCATTTGTCTCATTTTTTATATACACTTTAACTCATAATTTATCCAGAATGCTTGTAATACTAATCCTATATACTTAGTGGTTGTTCTGAATAGGTGGCATGATTTTCAGAAGCAAATGGCTTGGGACTACTAAAGGAATGTAAAAAAACCCCTAATTTAGTATGTATTTATTTCATATTTTCTGAAAAATGTGTGTGCTTCAAATTGGATATCAAAATTCCCAGACGTTTCTGAGGAAATCTTCAAATTTGTTTTGATTTTATTTTGTATTAAAAACGTCTAAGTTATGTGCTTGCAATACTTGGAATATTTTCATTCTATTTCCTTTAACTACCTCCTTTTAGACAGTAATTGGAATTTTTGAAAGGTTAACAATAGTAGACACTCTAAACTGTTTTAGGGATTAAAATATCAATTAGAGATGGATATGTAATAATTGGAAACAACTTCTAAGGTGGTGAATAAACCCTGTTTCTCCTTGTCGCCCCTTAAGGATTTGCTGGCAAACTTATCTCTGACTAATGTAGCCTTTTTCTTATGGGCATTTTATGGCCTAGGCAAACCATCATGGTAATTAGCTTACAATTCAAGAATGATATATTGTTTTTGTGAGGAACCCAAGAAACAAAACAATTGGATTAAAAATAAGGTGGTTTTCAAACACTGAGTTATGCTAAATACTGTTCTGTGAGAATGATACAGGACTCATTTTGACTACCCAGAGAGAATTAAAACTGAGAACCTTACTCTCTGTGATGTTGATTATTTGGAGCTGGGGAATCCAGTTGAAAGGATATAGCTGCAATTTAATGCGATTATCCTGCCATATCAAGTCATTGGATAATTGTAGACCTTGCAAGACACTGCTCTTATGGTGTTGATAGGCACTGGCCTCTGGGAGCACTGATTGAAGAGGGATGATGAGAGTAAAATAGATTCGGATAAAATTAGAGACAACTGGGGCAAATAGATGTGGATTTTCTCATTTTAACACAAAAGAAACCTAGCTTAGGTGAAATGGAATCTGGCTGTAATATGCTGAAAAGCTACTTATCACAACTCCCTCTGGTATATGCAACAAACATATGGAACAAGCTTGAAGCTTAAGCAGTCTACTCAAGTTCATATGACAGATTCGTTATTCTCTGCATTAGAGAGAGAGAATGTCAAGATCAAAAGCTCAGTTCTGATTAGCTGGCAAATGTGCAGTATTGTAGTACAGAGCATGCATTCATGTATAACTACTTTGCCGTATTTGGAAAGCAATTTGTTTCATTCCTGTTGAGGAAGTACTATAGTATCATTTCACAAGAATGAAAGGCTTCAGTTTAATTGCTGGTCATATGATTCTGAACTCTTATTCATCACCTATACCTCCCACAAAGCGTACGTCGACTCCACTGCCGTAATTCTGTTTTAGTCAGAGATTACAACAATTTTGATTCCCAGATGCTAGCTCCATGCATACCTTTTATCTAAGGACGGAACAATCCAAAGTTCATCAAAATACATGATTAATTTAATAGTGTAGATACAAGCACTGATATTGCTACATATGCACAGCTCTAGTTGAGTGAATGGAAGCTGTGCTATTGGAGTAAAAGCAAATTAAATTTTGGTTGCTATTTACAATCCAAACTTTACAATTATTTATGCAACACTATAAAATGCAATATTAATTCCCCCTACAATCCAAGGTATTTAACTTGCCTAAGTGTTTTAAAGGTCTGTGTCCAAGTCATTAATGTTTTTTATCTATATAACATATTATGAATTGCCTACAGTCAATTAACAACAACGAATCTAGATTAATAGCATCATACAAACTGCTCAGTGTTAAAGAACAAAATTACATCTTTATGATAATTCAAAACTGTGTCTTGCTACTTTGTCCTTTTCCAAATCATTGCATCTGAGATAATAGATGGCACTAAAAGCCAAGATCAGAGTTTGGCCAGATTTCATAATGAGGTGTCATAGTGTTATTTCATTCAAAGATGCAAATCGTTTGAATTCAGGATTAAAGACTCACAGTGTAAGAGCATGATAGACTGTCATAGTAAATTCTGAAGTGTCAATAGACCCCTGGAAGCCACTTGTGCTAACAGTTGCTTAATTTAAATTAATAGTGATCAGAAGTTTCATTTTATTATTTCACCTCAGAATATAAATCAAGATTTTATTCTTATTTACATTTAGACATGGTGCCTTCTGCCATTTGCATTGCAGTAAATATTATAGATCATTAGTTGATAATGTCATATATTGTGTCAAAATTTCTAATATGAAAATATTCCTCCTAAGGTGGAAACTTGGTTTGCAAGGATTGTAGGAAGTTCCTTCATTAAGCTGATGTTGATAATCTAGGGTGCAGAAAGAAAAGTGGGAAATTCAGCCTATTTTCTTGTAACAAGAAATTGCAGCTGAATATATAGCAAGATGGTTTTTTGCATGTTTTACTATTTACAGCCATGCACAAATAAACATTCATTCAGTTATTCCTAATTAAATATAAATAAAAAAAGAAGAAAAGAAAAAAAGAAGTTATGTCTGGAACTGTCTGCAACTTTCTAAAAGCTGCCAACGCTAGCTAGTGATCATGGATTTCTGTTAGGGCAGGCATCAACAGCCTGTACAAAACCAGGAGATACCACATCTGCCAGGTAACTGCAACTCACTCTCTTGTCGGAAGCAGTCTCAACTGAAATAATTATAATCAAAACTTAGCCCGGTGAACAGTTATGAACAGAGAAGGACTGGTGAGAGATGTGGTGGTCAGAGGCCATCTTGGGCTTAGTGACCACGACATGATAGGGTCCTCAGTTCCTGGTGAAGTAAGGAGGGGGGTCAGCAAAACCACTACCATGAACTTCTGGAGTGCAGACTTCGGCCTGTTCAGGTCACTGGCTGAGAGAGTCCCTTGGGAGACCGTCCTGAAGGACAAAGGGGTCCAGGAAGGCTGGACAGTCTTCAAGAAGGAAATCTTAAAGGTGCAGGAGCAGGTGGTCCCCACATGCCGCAAGACAAGCTGGTGGGAAAATCAACAGGCCTGGCTGAACAAGAAGGTTTTACTGGGACTCAGGAAAAAAAGGAGAGTTTATCACCCCTGGAAGAAGGGGCAGGCAACTCACGAAGAGTACATGGATCTCGTTAGGTCAAGCAGAGACAAAATTAGAAAGGCAAAAGCCCAGCTAGAGCTCAGTCTGGCCATGGTCGTAAGGGATAGCAAAAAATGCTTTAACAAATATATTAACAACAAAAAGAGAGGCAAGGAGAATTTCCATCCCGTACTGGATATGGCAGGGGAACATTGTCACCAAGGATGAGGACAAGGCTGAGGTACTTAATGACTTCTTTGCCTCTGTCTTTAATAGCCAGACCAGGTATCTGCAGGGTATTCAGCTCCCCGAGCCTGAAGACAGGGATGGAGAGCAGAATACACTCCCTAAAATCCAGAGGAAACAGTTAACAACCTGCTATGTCACCTGGACACCCACAAGTCTATGGGGCCTGATAGGATCCACACAAGAGTGCTGAGAGAGCTGGCAGAGGAGCTTGCCAAGCCACTCTCCATCATTTATCAGCAGTCCTGGTTAACAGGGGAGGTCATGAGGGCCAGAAGGAGGATCGCGGGAACTATAGGACTGTCAGTCTGACCTCGGTACCAGGGAAGATTATGGAGCAGCTCATCTTGAGGGCGTTCACAGGGCATGAGCAGTCCAACCAAGAGATCAGGCCCACCCAGCACGGGTTCATGAAGGGTAGGCCCTTCTTGACCAACCTGATCTCCTTCTATGACTAGGTGACCCACTTAGAGGATGAGGGAAAGGCTGTGGATGTTGTCTACCTGGACATTAGTTAAGCCTTTGACAGCGTTTCCCATAGCACTCTGCTGGAGAAACTGGTTGCTCATGGCTTGGTCAGGTGTATTCTTCACTGAGTAAAAAACTGGCTGGATGGCAGGGACTAAAGAGTTGTGGTGAACGGAGTTCAGTCTGGTTGGTGGTGGTCACAAGTGGTGTTCCCCAGGGCTCAGTTTTGGGGCCAGTCTTGTTTAATAACTTTATCAATGATCTGGACAAGGGGATCGAGTGCACCCTCAGTAAGTTTGCAGATGACACCAAGTTGAGTGGGAGTGTTGAAATGCTGGAGGACAGGAAGGCTCTGGAGAGGGATCTGGACAGGCTGGATCGATGGGCGGGAGTCAACTGTATGAGGTTTAACATGACCAAGTGCCGGGTCCTGCACTTGGGTCACAACAACCCCACGCAACGCTACAGGCTTGGGGAGGAGTGGCTGGAGAGCTGCCCGGCAGAAAAGGACCTGGGGGTGCTGGTTGACAGCCGGCTGAACATGAGCCGGCAGTGTGCCCAGGTGGCCAAGAAGTCCTGGCCTGTATCAGCACTAGTGTGGCCAGCAGGAGTAGGGAAGTGATTGTGCCCCTGTACTCGGCCCTGGTGAGGCCGCATCTCGAATCCTGTGTTCAGTTTTGGGCCCCTCACTACAAGAAGGATGTTGAGTTGCTGGAGTGTGTCCAGAGAAGGGCAACAAAGCTGGTGAGGGGTCTGGAGCACAAGTCTTGTGAGGAGCGGCTGAGGGAACTGGGGTTGTTTCTTCTGGAGAAGAGGAGGCTGAGGGGAGACCTTATCGCTCTCTACAACTACCTGAAAGGGGGTTGTGGTGAGGTGGGCATCAGTCTCTTCTCTCAAGTAAGTAGTGATAAGACGAGAGGAAATGGCCTCAAGTTACACCAGTTTAGACTTGATATTAGGAAACATTTCTCTACTGAGAGGGTGATCAAACATTGGAACAGGCTGCCCAGAGAAGTGGGCATATGACGACACTTTAGTCACTGATTAGCACTCTTAATTGGTTTTAACCTTTTAAATATTTTTAATTGATAGTCATCTTTTTTGGGGGTGTCTTTCTAGTCAGCATCTTTTTCAGTTTTTATTGGATCCTAAACATCATGTTTGAATTCTTTTTTTTCCTTTTTTTAAATCACATGGAATTTCTCAGTTTGTTGTTCTTCAAAGTACCAAACCCCATCTTCAGAGTGACAGTAAACACAAGGTTTATGAATTTATTCACAATAAAATTTGGAGCATAAAGAAAATATTTTGTTTCATGTTGAGCCTGCTCATTACTTATTCCATGGAAAATCTGTTTCTCTAGAAGACATTCCTAGGAATTTACTTAGACCTAGCAAAATTGGTATTCATACATTGTGATATCATCTTGTAAGGAGTTTCATTGTCTCACTCCATACTATTCTGTGTGTTTGTTTTTTTAAATTTTTGGACATCTTGTTTCACCAGTGTGGAATAGACTGTTAATTTTAGTTTTACATCAGGTTTCGTTGATTATATCATTTTTACAGTTGAAATTATTTGTCTTGAGACACTGAAGCTGTCTCTATATGAACATATTAAAGTGAAGAGGTTATTCTCTAGTCTTGAGTCCAGACTGCATGGAATGACTTCCATCCACACTACTAAAATATCTCATTATTTTAAGGTACTTGACTGTAAATTACCAACTAGGAATAATGCATTACTTTGTTACCTTCTGAGCTATGCCCAGGAAGTATTTGGGACAGTGCCAAGTTTTGAAAATTTAACAGTATGAATGATAAAACATCTCAGTACTTGGAAGTGTTTCTTAGTACCATTTAATTTATCCATATAGCTTTAGCATTAGAGAGAATAAGTGGACTGTATTTCAGGTGTCTGCAAAAGGTGATTAGGAAAAACAAATTCTTAAATGTTGTATGGTAGTAGCATGAAACCCTAAGAGAAAGTTATTTACACATCCCTTTGAAAAAAGTTCATGGGTCCACATATCATAAAAGTTCATAAACTTCTGTATTTTGTTAATTAATCTGGAGGTTTTACGAACCTCAAATTCCCTCATTTTCAAGGAATTGTATCTTAACTACATATGAATTTTTATTATTAAAAATTTATGCAGTGTCCTTATTCTCTCTTCTCTTTATTTGTGACACATACAGACATCTGTAAAAGATATGTTATTAAATTCTTCCCTGTTTGAAGACAAATGCAAAAGTCCTCAGTAAGACTCTATATCTTACCAGACTTCAAAAAGCTATCTTATGACTTTAAAATAAATTCCTATAATTGTTTGTGATATTCTGCTTGTCTTCACTTTTGCAAGGGAAGATGTAAGGGGAGCTTTTCTTACATATGATTGTACACAGGAGAACATCATTAGTGAAAGTTTTTGAGGTTAAATAAAAAAAAAAAATCATACACTTTATTATAACAATACCTGTGTAGAATAGTTAATATCTTAATAAGTTAATAAAAGGGTTATTCAGATGGAAAAAGTATCTGAATTACTTCTTTAAAAATGGAGTTTATTATGTAGAACCAATAAGGTTCAGATTTTTGTATTCAGTTCAGTTCTGCATTTCTTTCAGAAGACAACACTAAACATGCAAAAATGGTTTGTAGAACTAGATGTGAGTGTGCTTTTCTATGAAATGGCAGAGAATAAAAAACCTGCTGTTTCTTATGAGCTATTCTAAAACAATTAAAATTTAGTTTCTAACTCCAAAGTCACATTTGTTAATTCTGACTTTACAAAGCTGAATAGTTGTTAATCATTTTATTGTTATTGCTTTTTTATGTTTTGCAGTAAACTGGCATTGCCAATAACTTAAATTCAGAACAGATACAAATAAAGTCTCTCATGTCAACATATATTAAATCTAAATATATAGTAAATATAAATAGTACTTAAGAAAATAAATTGTGTTTCAGTTTCACATTATGTTCATAGCTGAAATATATCTTGGTAATGATAGAAGAGATGTTGCACATGTTCTCACATGCCCACTTTAATTCACTGACATTGGGTATCCTTGGAGAAGACCCTGAAGAACCGAGACTCATGAACTCTGAGAAGCCTTTCCAAATAGAATAGAGCATAGACTAAGGTCTCACAGGGTCAGTAAGCACAACATGGACACATTAAAAATTATTAGTAACCTTCTAAAGTCTTTTAGCATATTTAGTAGAGAGAAATTAATTGCAGGGTAAAGTTAAAAGATTACTTACTGGAGTCCTTAATGCCATTCACAGTAAAGCGAGTAGTGACCTCAAAGACCTTTGCATTTTCCCTGGGCTTTAATGGATTTCTTCCAGAAGATCTCTTCTTCCAACAGATCTCTGATGAAATAGTACCACAATCAGATGTACAGAATAATTATTGCTGTGTCTGGTATTCAGAAAGCAGCATAAAGATGGTGATTTTTTTTTTTAACTTTCATGTTCTGTTACAGTTGTAATACATGTGTTATCTTCACTGTCACAAAAACTTACACTTTTTTGCTGTTGATGTTTATTTTTTCTTGATCTGAATACTAAGGCTGGTATGATTCAGTAGCTTGATGAAGGCCAGTATCATCCACCTCTGCTCTTTAGACTATAGGGCCAGTTGCTCATACAATGACAGTGATGGTATTTCATTTCCTCTTATTCCTTTATCCTACCTAACTGCTTAATATATTTGGTCTGGAAGTAATGCATTAAATTTGACCTCTCAAGCTTGATGGAGCTGGAAGAATACTAATCCAAAGGGAGTTATTGTGCATTGTAAATCATAAATATCTTGAGAAAGAGGAGAATTGTGTCAAATTTGGAGCAGATATGAGTTATGGCACGATTGTCTTCATAAAATCAAGTCCTCTAGAGTATATTTTCTTCTATTGTTTCAGTATGAAAGCAACACTACCCACATCTAATCTGAAATGCATGTTGTGTTTCAGTTTTATTGCTTTTTTCACCTACCAACAGGGAAAAAATTAAATTTCTTTACGGTTAAGAAATGAGAAAAGTATATTTGAATTGAAAGCTATAGCGTATATCTATACTAAAACTTAGATGTATGATTGAAATGTATATAGTTGTTTTCAACCTCACTGTAATCTAGCTGTAACTTGTTGGTAACTGCTGTAGTATCACTGTAAAAATGAAGCTTACAACATGGCCGGAACCATATCATAGATCTACTGCATGAATTTACTTGTGTGCTGAACTTAATACTACTGAATGAGATTTTTAACCTGAATTTGCTAGATTAAAGCTGCCTCAAATGTGTTGGATGCACTGAATTCATGCTCCTCAGTTGCATTATTAGGATCTTCCTCCCCAGATGGATTACGTACTAGGTGACAAAATATAGAAGAAAAAGAATAAGATTTTGTTCTACTCTCTTTCCACAAGAAAAAATTATTAATTTACTTTTATTTAAGAAAATGTATTTATCTAATTAATTATTACTTAAATATTAATTAATTAATTAAATTTATTTAAGTAAAATTTAAGTCACATTTATTAATGCTTGTGAGATTATATCACATTATTTAGGAACAATAAAGATATTTGTCTTGTTTTAACCAAAATTTCCTTCACTGTAGGTAACATGGTGTGCATAAAGAATATATAGGTATTGCTGTCTGCGTAGGCTCCATTATATCCACGGGGAAAAGTTACAAGGTAAACCCACAAAGAATTTAGCCGGGTATTTAACATAGTTTCCGCTACCAAAGCATGCAATGGTCACCAGAAGATGTTACATTCTCAGCATCCATGTAATTTTGGAAAAATATTATTCCCTTAAACCATTATGGCAGGTTATGAACTGACATCTCATGAATGTCAGTTGGTTCGGTTTTGTTTAGGTTTTTTTTTAGACAGTCATTTCTCCATCCATCATCCCCAGAAGGGGAAATAAAAGTCATCAAAAATGTGATCAAGTGTAAAGAGAATCTCAGTCCCCTGCATGAAGTGTCCTATTATGTCTTAAAGCACACATGTAAACAGAAAAACTTAAGTCATAATTGATATTTTTATCCCTATAGTAGAGATAAGGTGGTAACGTTTGTTATTTCCATTTTGAATAAGGACTCGCCTTACAGGGCAGAAAAAGAGCCCCTGTGACTATCTATTCCCTCCTCCTTTTCAGTACTCAGTAACCATTTCTACTGGTCTGATTTTTCTTTCTGTAAAAAATAAGAATAAGATCCTTTCAAAGATACCCTATAAACTCATTCTTTCTTTTAATTCCATGTATTTGCCCTGTTGCCAATATCATTCTGATAATTAACCTTTATCAACCTTTTTTAGATATCTCTTCTAAACGTAAGCACCAAATACAAGAACTGTCCATAGAAAACTTAAGAGACAGTTGACTGAAAGAAAAGCTTGAAATTGTTTTCAGTAATGAATTTCACACTGTAACATTTGACTGAACTTGAGGAGTTTTAAAGTACATTTTTATTATCCCTTGTTTAAGTTGTGTTACTTGGATATAGTGCAATGTCTTGCTTTAGCAGCTGTTGTTTACACCTAAAGCTATTGTAAGAATCTAGGATCTCATCAGTTCAGGGTTTTTTTCCCCATCATTTTCATGATTTTTTTTCTTGTGACAAATGAGGCCTTTATAAATTAACTCAGCTGGTGCACATTTGACCCCAATTTTTGAATGTATTCCCTGGGTCAAGTACTTCTGTGTGTGAGAATAGTCATTCTTCCCACCCTGAGGCAGAGTACTCATGCATTTAGCTTACCATCAACACGTTTTTAAACATAAATAATTTTCCACAATTTTCATCTAAACAAACAAATCTAATGCTAAAAACAAAGGCAACTACAGTTTATTTTCTAGCCTCTGCTTACACATATTAAAACATGTTACTGAATAATAAATTAAAAATAAAAGTCTGTTACTTTAGCTGGTATGTGGGTGTTTCAACAGTTTTAAGTGAAAAGTTATTTTGCCTTGAAAAATCCAACAAATCTTTTCTGATTTTTATGTAAATTTAAGAATGATAATGTTACATCTGTACGTGACTGTCTCTCTGTCCCTCTCTTTGTCTTATCAGTTCCCTCCATTGCTGGCAGTTTTGCTTCTACAACCTAAGTGCCAACATATGGTTGCATTCTGTAACATGAACTCATAGCTAAATCTATGAAGTTCATTCTTTAGTCTCCACCTTTGGGACATCAGTAGGTGGTAATCTTAGCAACCTGGATGTGATATCATCATTGTGGCATTTTCATTGACGCAGCTCTGCTACAGAGACCCCTTGCCCCCAAGTATAGTTCCTGAAAAATTAGCCTCTCATTACAAAACATTAAATCTCTTGTCACTCAACCCTGTAGCTTGATGGAAGTGTTGGATATGCAGTGGGGGTAAAAACTCCCTTAAGTATTAAACTTGGCACTTCCCTGCTTGGTGATATGGGCTCTGGATGGGTGGTCCCTCTGGATATCCTTTCAATAACAGGTTCACGGGCAAGTAGACAGCAGATATGGAGAGAATTAGAAAGCTTCAATTCAGGAACCCCAAAACGTTATGAGTTTTGAAGTGCCAACTACGTTATTCTTATGCTTTGTTACATTGGCATGGGGAAAGGATTGCCTTTGATGAGAGAGTAATTTTTTATTTATTATCATAAAATATCTTAGAAAAGCTTCCCTCCTGTGTGGTTTGCCTTTTCTTAATTTAACTTCCTAGTGAATGTTCGAGTTGCCCCTTCTTTCCTCCTTGTGGTGATTTAGGTTTGGTGAAATCTAAACAATGCATTTCGTATTTCTTATTTGCCAAGAGAGACTTTCAGGTCAAGGCTGAAAGCAAGCTATGTTTTTGGTTAACATCTCCCATGAAAGCAATATATCTAGAATAATTGTCCTGGGAAAAGCAAGCCAAAGAAATTTGCTCAGCTGTAGACTGACTGAAGAGCTCAACTATGTGATAAATGGGTTACCTTATCTGAGTACTGAATAATGTCAACCTGTATATAGCAGCTTTGATGTTCATGCAAATTGTTATCACATTTAGGTAAAGAAGAAACTTCCTCTAGTAATGTAAATGTTAAAAATATTCACACTCCCTACAAAACACTAATGATTAAGGTCGAATACTAAGAAACAATTGTGTGTAATGATTATGTTTATATAAATTCCTTCTGGAATTAAAAAATAGTAAAAAAATTAAAAAATATATTTGTGTCTATGTTTTCAAAATCTAAACAATTGAATAATGATAATAATAATCAGCGATCACTAACGTAGAAGTTAGCAGAAAGACGAGACAACACGTACAGTGCTTTGTTCACTGTATCATGAGGAGATGATAATTTAGAACACTATTTTTAAATATTACTCAAGAATTTTTCAGAAAATCTAATCAAAGTCATTGCTACCTCATAATTTGAAATAAACCACACATTTTTAAAGCAAATGAATGACTATTAAAAATGAGACTCCTATTTTTGCATTTGAATGGTAAATTGTAATGACAGTTTAACAAATCTGCCCTACCATTTTGAAATCTGTTTTTACAGGCATATTTTATTTAAACTATGTGTTAAGTGTGCAATAAATCACCACAGAAACCGGAAAGCAGTAAGAATCCCGCTTTAAATCAAGGAATAGAGGATCCAATAACTAAATGACCATGTCGTGGTTGGACCGACTTTTTGACTATAATGTTGGTATTTAGATGCATAGTTTACAAGAATTAAAAAAAGAGATATTTATTCATTTTAAAGGACATAAAATAACCTGCTGAGCTACATTCACTGTAGTTTGTTTATACTGCTTTCTGGAGTTGAAGGGCACTCTTCAGCTTCTCCTTATTTGTGGTTTAAATTAGAAGGTCATACAGCCCACGGTAAAAAAAAAAAAAAAGAAAACAAAAAACCAGAACCCCCCCTGTATTTCTGGCTTCTGTTGCCTATTGGCCAGCCTAGTTTGAAATAGTGCTTGGAAGAGATTCATTCCCTTGAGGTATCATGATCATTTTTCAAGTACAACCACTGTTCATTCTCTCTGGAGACCCTTTGATTCCCTTTCAGCCTATCAGCTACATATGTAAGGTACATTTTCAAGGTATGTATCACCGAAATTTTTCTCCTGGCTTTTCACCTACTAATTGCAAGCAGGGAGCTAGTTCTCCTTTTTCAAACAAAGCCACGATTTTTAAATCTTCCCTCAGCTTAACTATGGTTGTAGAGCCATATACTGCATAAATTGTGATCATGATAATGTGAAGCTTTCATCTTAGTTTGAAATAGTATCTGTCTGCTGCAACATCTTTGAAATCTTGATTGATAAAGGATTTAGACCTGGGTTTAATTATTGTCTTATGTACTTGGCAAAGGTTAATATTTTGCATGGGGAAAAAGATCAGGCTATAATTCCTGGATTTAAGGCAAAGACTCCAGAATTTTGCTTAACTATGCCTTCCAATGCTAGAGAAAACAAATTTTTGAAATGCAGAAATTTACTGTTTGTTTGAGGAATATGGAAGTTTTTTTCATGGCTTGTGCAGTTTGTAAACAGAAAGCTTATTAGCTCTACATAACTGGGAACAAAAATAATTCCATATGCAATTGTTTAGTAAATCAAGTTTTTAAAGTAAAAGGAAAGTCCCAGATTGGTAAACATAATACAATTTTTCTGTTTGGTGTTTCAAATTCATTAACAACTCATTGGTCTTAAAGTTAGGAGAATTACACTAGCTCTCATTTGGCCATATTTTTCTGATAAAGTTGTTCAGACCCAACCATACGCCTAATCAAAGAAGTTCGCAAACTCTCTTTTGTTTCTTCAACTGTTGCTTATTATGAAGCAGACAATTAACTCTTACCGTGTCATACTAATTCTTGTGATGACATATTTTAGGACACGACCAGCATCACAAGATAGGTATCTTTTTATTTCGACTTTAAGCAAGTCTTGAGTATTTTCTTTTTCTATGAATATTTTTTTGCCAGCTGGATCTATCATCAAATAGCAATATACGGCCTGGATGGATATTGCATGACATTAGTATTTTAAAGAAATAACAAACTCTAAAGTTTCTAAAAAGACATGGAGTTTTTATCATTGTAAAGACACACACAGTTCATTTTGCTATACAAAATGTTGAATTCATAGGTTTCTAGTTTTATATTTTAAACAATATCTCTCATTACTTACAGTTATCATCCAGACTATATGACTACCATATCCCATTTCCTAATCCTCAAAAGGAAGTAACTGCAAGCTAAATGAAATTATAAGCTAATATCATCTTCCTAGTCTCAGCAGAGAGCAAGGAACAATTTGGCATAAAAACTGAAGTATCTTTTTTTCTGTGAAGGTGATCTGTCCTGGTTTGAAAAAGGAATTTTGAGAGTTCAGTGTGATGAAATTGGGATCATCATGAAATTAATTTTATAAAAAAATGGATTGCTACAGTGTGGAGTGGATGGAAGAACTACTTCACATAGTATTTAGTGCGTAATATGATGTCTTTACCCCAAATCTTCAAACTGACTTGTTCAAGCTAGTGATACTAGTCAGAGGGTATATACTATTTTTAGATGATTATAGTAGGAGTGTTTGTGACCTCCTGGTTAAAGAGCTGTGTGTATACTAATCACAGAATCACAGAATCACTAAGGTTGGAAAGGACCTTCAAGATCATCAAGTCCAACCATTAATCCAGCGCCACCATGTTCCCTAAACCATGTCCTGAAGCGCCACATCCACAGGTTTTTTTAACACTTCCAGAGATGGCGACTCCACCACCTCCCTGGGCAGCCTGTTCCAATACCTGACCACCCTCTCAGTGAAGAAATTTTTCCTAATATCCGATCTAAACCTCCCCTGGCGCAACTTGAGGCCATTTCCTCTTGTCCTGTCACTGGTTACTTGGGAGAAGAGACCAACACCCTCGTCGCCACAACCCCCTTTCAGGTAGTTGTAGAGAGCGATAAGGTCTCCCCTCAGCCTCCTCTTCTCCAGACTGAACAACCCCAGTTCCCTCAGCTGCTCCTCATAAGACCTGTGCTCCAGACCCCTCACCAGCTTCGTTGTCCTTCTCTGGACACGCTCCAGCACCTCAGCGTCCTTCTTGTAGTGAGGGGCCCAAAACTGAACACAGGATTCAAGGTGCGTTCAGTTAGTTTATGTAATGTTAGTAATTAAGTAATGTTAGTTTATTCTGAACATTGAAAGAACTCTTTAATTCAGCAAATATAAAGTATTTTTCAGAGGTTTTTCTGGATCTTCAGAACATATGAAGCAGGCTTACACACTCTGGAAATTATCTAGTCTTTGTGGTATTGAACATTGGGCTGATAAAGTCTTTGGTTTCCAGACGTAATTTTTTTTGTGTGTCTAAGTCTTCCAGAGTGACAAACTCATATTATTCAGTGATGTCACTTCTTTAGCTTTTGATTTTCATTAATCTTTCTTGTGTGATAACATGCAAAATACACCCATAAAGTAATTTTTTGTTTACTTAAAATATGGTATGCGTTTTTCATGTTTTCAAAAAAGATGGCTTTAGTTGGCTGACAGTTTATTTGAAAGCTGTTTTAACTACTGTATTAATAAACAGTGCTACTTACAGATCATGGCAATATGTTTTGCATTTTCATTCCCCATTTTTGTATTATTCAGACATGTAATGAAAACAGTATATGGGGCTAGATTTTAAGCATTTATTTTTAACTACTGTTTATGTCTCCAAATTCATTCCTTGTGTAAGATGTGCCTAGAAAGGCAATGAATATGGATGAGATTGACCCATGTTCCTATTTTTTCACATAATTTCTGCAAAAGACAGTTGTCTGTGCTAGTCTCTGTGGGAGAACTGTATCACATGTTAACTTTGAAAGAGGATTAAAGGAATGATATGGTAGTTTTTCTGACTCTAGATCAATGATTCTTTATGATGTGATTATGAAGTGAGCAGTCAAAAGATAAACAAAAAAAGATGAGCTTTTAAACCCCAGAAATAGCTGTTGTTCATATATTTCTTCATAGAATAAAGAAAGAGGAATCAAATAACTTCGTATATGCACGTCAGTCCAAGAGGAGGATACAAGCTTCTCTTAAATGCCAAAGGAGTTTATAGGATTCCATAATCATTGTTGTGGATACGTCCTTTCCTTAAACATACATTTTTCCAAATACTATAGCATGCCAGCCTGCTATGGCAAGGAAAGTCTCTTTCATGTAGAAACATCTGTTTCACTGCAGTTAAATGAAGAATTTTCTACCCATGAACTATTAGAACATGATTTTTTTTTTCTCCATACAACGTGCTTACAAACGATTGAAGACTGGGAGATAGGGGTCTAATTAGAACAAAAACAAAACGCAGGGAGTTAGAAACAATATTTGATTGACTTTCACTGTGACTTTTGGACTGTTAAAGATGCCCCTTAATACTCCCTCTTAAATGTTGAAACATTTTCCATGAAGCATCATTCATTAGTCCAGGTTCCCCTAAGGTTAGCTGCTGCCATTCTAAATGTATTCTGCTAATGCAAAGAAAAATGATTATTCCAATTGTGTGGTCTTCTGTAATCTCTGCAGTGAGGCCAATAAACCTGAAATAGGCATTTACAAAAATGTACTGTAAAACACTCCCCAACGTCACTGGTGCCAGCTAAAAAGACATTTTTAGTCTTTCACAGATAAAGAAAAGCACTTAAGGAATGAAAGGTTTAGTTTGCTGGTTTTGTGCTAACTAAAGCTTGGCTCTGATGGCAATATTTTAACATTGGACTGAGCAATAGGAAGACATTTGACATTTAAACTTCCATAATAGAGCTATTTCAGGGATGAAGCCATTTTTTTTGTTGCACAATATGAAAATAATAGGGAAATAACTCTGCAGGAAACTAACAATAAACAAAATATGCAGATACTATCAGTATTTCTTCAATAGATTGTGTAACTAAAACTACCCCACAATTACCATAGGTTTGCAAAACTCCTAAAAAGTAATGTTTAGTTATAATAAAATCTGCTTGTGTGATGATATCTTGCAATATGGTCTAATTACAGCTAGCATAAACAAAACAATGGTTAATCTGTACAAACTGTCCAACAGTTTATAGGCTTTGGCTTCAGTTTTACATTCTGAATGTGTAGGAGCTTTCAACAAAGTCTAATCTTGCTATAATTCCCCACAATTATCTTCTACCCCAGTGTATATACAGTGACCTACATTCTGCAGTAAAACAGCTTCTGCTGGAGGACCCCACATTTGGAGCATGTTCTGCCTTTTATGGGCACAAGCAAAAAATTTTATGTGGCTCATGAGGACAAAGCACAAAGTTCCTGCGTTGTGTTTCATTCTTGCTGTTTTTCCTGGGTTAAGTATGACAAATCAACATTTCACTGAAGTTGCTAATGTCCATGGAGAGGTTAGCTTTGTGAACAAGTATAGTACTATTAACGCAGGCAAACTAGAGATAAATAAGGGTTCACGAGTCGACAGCTGCATTTGAAATAGTTTGTCTTCATTTTGTGAGTTCTGTGATTTACTTTTTATGATTTCTGTAGTTTATATTTGTATGTTCTTTTCTTATATTCATCTAACGGCTCCTTTTGGTCAGACATGCAATGGAAAAGCTGGTAAAAAGACAAGAAATTAACCTTTTGAATGCTATTCCTCATCACTGTACTTCCTTAGATAACAGATTTTAATGTGCAGTGGTTTATACTCTTTTAAATTACTAAAATTTAATGTTAAAGAAGTGTACTTTTACTCAATAAATGACACTGAAAACACAAATAAAGATTTATGTAAGAAGACTTGCCATCCCCTTGTATTTTTGATCACCTCAGTCACCAGTAGCTTACTTTTATTGACAGAAAGCATTTGGGAAAACCAAGCAGTAATAACTAACAAATGTAGATTTTTTTTCATTTCTACTTACAAAGTAGTTAGAATTCAGTCAAGCCATATATAGTTACAGGGATACTATGTAAGATTATCCATCCTATTGCTATGTTGGTACAAAAGAATATGTTCAGAAGAAAATGAACTTAATAATTTTGATGATAGGCAGCTGGTAATATTTGCCACCAATACAAGAATGAACATCACAGGGAAAACAAGTGAAAAAGTAAGGAAAAACTGAAAGAGAAAATAAAGATGAAGAGGGTAGATGAATTAATTCTTCTTATGTGTGTCAGTTCAGTTCATTTATAGCACATCTTTTAAGAAATTTCTCCTCTGAGTGTTGAGAAACCAATATATTTGGCTGATTTTTTGATTTGCAATTCTTACTGAGGTCTATTCTTATCTGTTATAAAAACAATAGGTAGAAGTTTATATGTAAAAATATTTCTTAGTTACACTCTTGTACCATTTTCATATTGCTTCATCCTTTCTCACTATGATTTTCATGTTGTTGTATCTTTGGTTTAGATTAATAACTCATTGTTTGACTAGCCTGAAGAAGGTTTAGACAACGTGCTCCCTAACTGCAAAAGAAATTATAAATAAGAGGAAAAAAAGAAAAGGCAAAAAAAGCAAGGCACAAAAACCCCTCCTCACCAAAACAAATGATGTAAAAATAGTAAGATGAGATCATCTTATTTCCCAAATAATAACACAGATGGTTATCAGGTGTTTGTAGAAGGAATTGTTACATACAAGGAGGTTATGAAAACATTGATACCAAAGAACAAGATAGAAAGTTCTTATATAAATTACATATTTTTAGTGACTAATTTTGATGGGTAAAATATATAATCCAAAATTATGTAAATTGCAACCTGTATAAGATAGCAAACTGGAACTATTGAAACAGAATAATCATGTGCAGTTGAAAAAAAGTGATGTTGCAAATGCCAAAATGTTAATTTAAAACATAGCAAAATAGATAAGATGGAATTTTAGGATATGTATATTTATTCAAGCACTGGTCATTGAAAGGATATGTTATGATGAATACTGGATTGCTTCAAAAAAATATTAAATGATGGAATAATAATAATTTCTGATTTTAATGCAGTGTTTTTTTTGTTTTTTATACTAATCTATAGAAATGATCTAGAATGAGAATAAGCTCCCTCAGGAACTGAATATAAGCTGAGGGCTGCTTAGCAAGCCTACGGATCAGATCCTGAATAGGAAAATAGGTCATAATCCTATAATTATTCATGAACACAGCTTCTTTTTGCATGCGGTGGGAGTCCCAACTTCTTTTAGCAATTTAAAATTTATCTTCTGATAGCACCTTGGGACTCTCTTGCTGTCAGAAATGGATCCAAAAAACAAAGTTTCTTAGTTCTCACTCTGCTGTATTCTCATTAGTGTTCATGATTTACACTGGTCATAGTTTACAGCAGAGAGGAGCTGAGATAGTGTACCATTAAGTAAAATAATTAAAATTAATTTTTTTAGCTTGTCATGCACATGTCTTTTAAATGCATGAAGTGATTCTTTCCACCACATGCAACCTCTTCAGCTTTCATGACCTCTCTACATCTTTAAACAGAAAAGAGTGCTTAGTTGATTTAAACAGTGTGAGGGGGAGATGGAAAAAGAACAAATACTGTAAATATAACTCAAGAAGTCATGACGAACTGGGTAGTTTAATGATTCTGTGGTTTCACTAGACGATGTTCTGTCTGGCGAAAATCTTTGTCAGAAGAGAGCTGTTACAACACAGCTTGTGGAAATGCTGTTCACTCTATTAGTCTTCTTTTTTTTGTTGTTTGTCTTTTTTCTTCCCCCAAAGATTACGTAAATTATATTCATAGGCTGACTGCCCAAAGGCAGATGTCACTCTACCAGAAAACAAAGCTGGCACAAGCAATAGGAATACCCTTCTTGAATCTTATGTTGGTTTCAACTGTTTGTTAGTTTAGATGTCACAGAGTTCATGCAAGTTTGTAGACCGACATTGATGGACACTGAAGTGCTTGGTTTAAGCACAAGTTAGCCACAGCAGGAACACTGCTTTTTACTCACCTGGCAAGGGAGACACTGTAATCAAGAAGGTGACTTTCCCAGGTTGGGACTTCCCTAACACTCTGGATGTGCTAACCTCTCTGATTTCCCCAGATGAAGAAAACTTCTGCTATAGGGAAACCGTGGTGAAAAAGTTGAAAATAGTGCTTTTCTTAGATACTAGGCAGCTACAGAAGCACAAAAGTAATATAATAAATTACTTGAGAAGGAACAGAACTGATGACCCATAACGCTCAATTTCTGATGTAGGAAAAGGAGAAGTAATGGTAGAGAGATTTTTAACGACAGAGATGGGATTTACTCTGCAAATCTACCCTTAACTGTCAACAAAATTGGATTTATGATAAACTAAGTAAGTGCCTGTCTCCACCTCACCACTGCCCAGCGTGGCGTTTACTCCAAGTTCCTTCACAGGGAAATAGCAGCACTTCTACATTCTGGCCTTATCACCATCAAAAGTTCAACCACGAATATTTTTAAGAATTATTGTAGCAGATGACTAAATTCTGAGGTTCTTAATCCTAGTGTCTGATGTTGTTATTTTCTGATGTTAATACTGTTCTAATAATTTATAATGCTGATTAATATAAAAAGATGCTTACTGTAGATTTTCCAAATAACCATAAAGGTTGTTGTATTCACTCTATTTTCACAATCTTTTTGAGAGCTATAGCCTATATTGTACAGTCTGGACCACATTTTGAACTCTCTATGGATTTGCCACTCAGTAAGAATTTGGAGAAAAAAGGAGAAGTAAGATAACCTTGTAAGCAACTGAACATTTAGACCATAAAGGAGGGAAATATAATTTACAACTGCATTAAACCATCTCCTTGCAAATTTGACTTCTAACAGCATGACAAACAAAGCTACTTAATATATCTTTTTTCATTTTTATTGTGTAAATGCTGTTTGGTGTGTGATCTGTTGGAAAAGTTGGCAGTAGAAAGTAGGGAGGACAGTTACCTTTGGTCTCAAGTGCTGCCCTCTGGGTCAAGGGAGCCCCTTGGAAGGAGAAAGAATTTGCTTATCCTTAAAGATCAGCCAAGATCAGCGTAAAAAGCTTCCTGAGCCCTCCAGGAAAGTCCTGTACATGTTGTCAAAGTTAGAGGGCAGAAGGCAGGTGAAGGCAGAAGCCAGCAAATAAGGAGGTTGCAGATGAAGGGCAGAGACAAAAGGCTCTTGAGCAGAGTCATGCATGCAGAAGGAAAAAGTTGCGTGGTTAAGCTTCTGTGGTAATGGGGAAAGAGGAATTCCTTGTGACCCTGGGGAAGGAATGGGACTTGATGGAGTTTGGCCAACCCACAAATCACTGAATGTGGCTAGACTTGAGAGAGCAAAGGAGAAGTCATATCCTGCCAGAACTCAATGAGTACCTTCATTTTCACACCTCTTGTTTTGGCTGACTCATACTGAACAGTTGATTTTTCCCTAATTAACAAGCTATTTTGCTCCTATGTAATGCATTGTAAAAAAGTTAATGCCATAGATTAGAGAGTATGCCTTTGTATTTGCTCTTCAAGGATGGAGCAACTCTACCTCTCAGTTTAGAGTCCCATCACACAATGAAGTATTTAATAATATTTTTTCAGCGTCTATTTCTTTGGATTTGGTAATATATGTTGGCCTTAAGAAAAACCCATGAAGCATTTTAGACCCATATGGATTAGATTTTGCATATTCAGTCTTGCCCCATCTGCCATACAACACCTCAGTGAGCAATAGTATTCAGGTTAAATAGTAATTTTAAGGTCATTTTATTTAAAAAAAACTATGCCACAGATATAATTGTTCTTAAATTTATATAAAATAAAAAAAAATACATCCTTTATAAAACATAGATTTCACACAATGACTTGAACAGGATTCAGCTGAGGAAATTTTATTAATCGGATTGATTCATCTGGACTATTTACATGAAGTAAAAGTCTGCAAATTTGGGACAATCTCCAAATCCTGAAAATTGTCAGACATAGTCACTCTGGATGTTGTTTGCCACTGTGCATGGGTGGAGCCAGTTGAATTTTGCCCAGGATGTAGGCATAATAATGACTGATCCAGTGTACAGTCATTCCTACAAAAGGGGCAAATAAAACCCTTTCTTGATATATCTCATAACTCATAGAATCAAATAATTGTTTATGTCAGAAAAGACATAAAAAGATCATAAAAGATCACCAAGTCCAACCTTTACCTTAAAACTGCAAAATCCACCACTAAGCCATGTCCCTAAGCACCACATCTACACATCTTTTAAATACCTCCAGGGATGGTGGCTCAACCACTTCCATGGGCAGCCAGTTCTAATGCTTGACAACCCTTTCAGTGAAGAGATTTTTCCTAATATCCAGTTTAAACCTCTCCTGCTACAACCTGAGGTCATTTCATCTTGTCCTTTTACTTGTTACTTGGGAAAAGAGACTGACATCCACCTCACCACAACCCCCTTTCAGGTAGTTGTAGAGAACGATAAGGTCTCCCCTCAGCCTCCTCTTCTCCAGATGAAACAACCCCAACTCCCTCAGCCACTCCTCATAAGACTTGTACTCCAGACCCCTCACCAGCTTCATTGCCCTTCTCTGGACACACTCCAGCACCTCAATGTCCTTCTTGTAGTGAGGGGCCCAACACTGAACACAGGATTCGAGGTGCTGCTTCACCAGTGCTGAGTACAGGGGCACGATAATTTCCCTACTCCTGCTGGCCACACTATTGCTGATACAGGCCAGGACACAGGCCTTCTTGGCCACCTGGGCACACTGCCGGCTCATGTTCAGCCGGCTGTCAACCAGCACCCCCAGGTCCTTTTCCGCTGAGCCGCTCTCCAGCCATTCCTCCCCAAGCCTGTAGCGTTGCGTGGGGTTGTTGTGACCCAAGTGCAGGACCCTGCACTTGGCCTTATTAAACCTCATACAGTTGACCGCCGCCCATTGATCCAGCCTGTCCAGATCCCTCTCCAGAGCCTTCCTGTCCTCCAGCATTTCAACACTCCCACCCAACTTAGTGTCATCTGCAAACTTACTGAGGGTGCACTCGATCCCCTTGTCCAGATCATTGATAAAGTTATTAAACAAGACTGGCCCCAAAACTGAGCCCTGGGGAACACCACTTGTGACCACCACCAACCAGACTGAACTCCGTTCACCACAACTCTTTAGTCCCTGCCATCCAGCCAGTTTTTTACTCAGTGAAGAATACACCTGATCAAGCCATGAGCAGCCAGTTTCTCCAGCAGAGTGCTATGGGAAACGCTGTCAAAGGCTTAACTAATGTCCAGGTAGACAACATCCACAGCCTTTCCCTCATCCTCTAAGTGGGTCACCTAGTCATAGAAGGAGATCAGGTTGGTCAAGCAGGACCCACCTTTCATTAACCCATTCTCCTTAGAATAATAGAATAGTTTGGGTTGGATGGAACCTTTAAAGATCTAGTCCAAGTCTCCTGCAATGAGCAGGGACATCTTCAACTAGATCAGGTTTCTCAGAGCGTAGTCCAACCCGATGTTTTTTCTCATTTTCTTTTACAACAGTAGCCAGATTAAGTTCTACTTTGGCTTTAGCGCTTCTCACTTTCTCCCTGCATAACCTCACAACATCCTTGTAGTCCTCCTGAGTTGCCTGCCCCTTCTTCCAAATGTCACAAACTCTCCTTTTTTCCTGAGTGCCAGCCAAAGCTCTCCGTTCAGCCAAGCTGGTCTTCTTCCCTGCCAGCTTGTCTTTTGGCACATGGGGACGGCCTGCTCCTGTGCCTCTAAGATTTCCTTCTTGAAGAATGTCCAGGCTTTCTGGACCCCTTTACCCGTCAAGGACTGCCTCCCAAGGGACTCTGTTAACCAGGCTCCTAAACAGGTCAAAGTCTGCCCTCTGGAAGTCCAAGGTAGCAGCTCTGCTGATTCCCCTCCTTACTTCTCCAAGACTCAAAAACTCTATCATTTCATGATCGCTATGCCCAAGATGGCCTCCAACCATCACATCACCAACAAGTCCTTTGTTTGCAAACAACAGGCCCAACAGGGCGCCTTCTCTAGTTGGCTCACTCACCAGCTGTGTCAGGAAGGCCCTTCCACACACTCCAGGAATCTCCTAGACTTTTTTCTCTCTGTTTTATTGTATTTCTGAAAGGCATCTGGTAAGTTGGAGTCCTCCATGAGAACAAGGGCTAGCGATTGTGAGATTTTGCCCAGCTGTTTATAGAATATTCTGTTTACCTCTTCATCCTGGTTGGGTGATCTATAACAAACTCCCACCATGATATCTATCTTATTGGCCTTCCCCCTGATTCTCACCCATAAACACTCAACCCTGTTGTCATCATCAGTAAGCTCTAGACAACCAAAGCACTTCCTAACATACACAGTTACCCCACTGCCTCTCCTTTCTTGCCTATCCCCTCTGAAGAGCTTATAGCCATCTGTTGCAGCACTCCAGTTTTGTGAGTCATCCCATCCTGTTTCCATGATGACACCTGTATCATAGATTTCTCAGTGCACAATGGCTTCCAGCTCCTCCTGTTTGTTGCCCATGCTGTGTGCATTGGTGTAGATGCACTTGAGCTGGGTTATTGATCTCGCCACATTTTTTTGGGGAAAAGTCCTAATTCCTACATGGCCATTCTCAGGTGCTTCTGTGGTTTCTAACACATCAATAACCCTTGCGTCTTTGCTGTTGCATGAATCTCTATCCCCTGCCTCCACTGAGATGGCAGACCAGAGGACCTCACTAGCACACTGTCCCTCAAACATTGGTGTGTTGCTTATCTCTAGTGAGCCTGATTTTATCCCTTTCCCCCTTCAAATCTAGTTTAAATCTCTTTCAATGAACCCTGTTAACTCCTTTTCCTGCTTCGAAATAGGTGTACCCCGCCTGTCACCAGCAGGCCTGTTGTCATGTAAACCGACACATGATCAAAAAACCCCAAACTCTGTCAGTGACACCAGGCTCCAAGCCAGGTATTGATCTACTGGATCTTCCTGTTTCTTCCCTCATCATTCCCTGCAACTGGAAGGATAGAGAAGAACACTACTCTCTAGATAGAGAAGAATACCTGTGCTCCTGATCCCTTAACCAGTCATGCCAAGGCCCTGAACTGTCTCTTGATTGCCCTTGGACTTCTTGTTCCAACATCATAGCTGCCTACCTGAAAAATCCATAATGGATAATAATCTGAGGGTCATACCAGGATAGGAAGTTTTCACATCTCTAGCCTGGGCCCCAGGGAGGCAGCACTCTTCCTTAAGAAGTGGGTCTGGTCTGCATAGTGGACCTTCTGCCCCCTTCAGAAGGGTGTCTCCTGTGACAATGACCCATCTTTTTTTTCTTTATGGAAGCAGTTTTGAGTCAGAACATAGGCCTACTTAACCTCAGTGACACCTCCAAGCTAGATGAACCGTCATCCTCATTATTGTTCGGTTCCACTTGCACAGCTGCAAATTAGAAACATGGACTCCCTTGTACTGCAGACATTAGCAAAGACAATTAAATAGTCTTTTTTCTACTATCATTCATTCTACATAAGTAAAATGAGACCTTAGAGTTCAGATGCAGCAGTGTTTGTCTCCTCACTATTATAGAAGAGTGTAAGCACAAAGCTGGTAACTTTTACTAACACAAAAAGCCTGTAGTGGCATGCATTATCCTATTGGTTTCATTGTGCTACTCATACAGGATGGGAAATGCATGATCAAAGCAAAGAATCGTTAACTTACTTTGAGTTATTTATGTTCTTTGAAACAAAATGCTGTGCTTCAGACAGATTTTTGTGGCAACAAGAAAAGCCATTTCTAAAAGTGCATAGTACAGAGTAGAAAACAAAGTTATCTTTCTCAATTTACCACTGAAATCCTTTTAATCTCTCTAAACACAAGAGCGATAACATAGGTAAGCCTTGGATGCTGATGACTGGGAGAGAAAATCTCAGTTAAACTTAAGTGACCGAACACAAACTTTGAGAATAAATCTACCTGCAGATGACAGTTTAAAGGAATCCAATTTTTCTAAACTTCAGAAAGTGTCAGTAATATTTTAACAAACTTAGAGTGCATGGTGACATGCAGTGTAACCATAGATTAACCCATCAGAGTTTAGAATTGAAAGATTTATTATACTTTTTTTATTGACCTGAACCGGGAAGAGAACACACTTGTCATGAATGTTGGACTATTTATAATAATCCTAAACTAGAACAGATTGTATTCCCTATGTACTTTTATGATGTTTTTTTCCTAATTAAAAGTACATGGCTGAATAATGTGAATTGACACACTGACATTTTCTAAATAAAGGCTTATGTCATTTCAGCCCTGGAAGATGAACTAGGTTAAATTCATAAACGAATATGTGTAGGCACAGATGTGGCATGCACTAAACAAATCTCTGTGTGTCCCTTTGTATGTAGCTAGGTTGTTAGCAATGAAGGTTGTAACTCAAGTCTTTCCTAGTTTGCAATTGGTATAACTGTAACAGATTCAGCTTAGATCAGAAGCTGATTTTTGTATTTTAAATCAGTTGTAATTTTATTTCTACATGTTTCTCAAATTTCTGTTACTTTCAAGTATTTTTTTCTTGGTGAATTTGACAACAAATGAGGTATGAAAAGCCTTTGTTTGAAGAGCACATCTCTAAACTAATGTTTTAGCGTGTTGCTTCCATTTTGCTGTGGTGTACTTTTCTTTCTATTCTCACCCATACTGAAAATTGCACCCCTGGAAGGAAAACAAAATCACACATGCATATGTCACACTAAATTAAACTCTTCAGGGGTATCGTGGAAAAATGCCACATAAAATCTAAAAGTCCTCTGCTGCATGTGATAACTAATAATTCACAAAAGGACTAATGATAATTATATATATAAGAAAAGAGAAAAATCAAGGGTCCAGGCTTTAAACATGGATCTTAACTTATTCCAGTCAAACAAGATGTGATGAAACATATATTCATTTACTCAGCAAATGGGACTGGCATTGAAAACATAAAGTTTGCTGACTAAGATCAAACCAATTGAAAAACAAGCAAAATACCAAAGAATCCTAAGACAAGGGGACCTTGACATCAATTTAATGTCCATCAGGGTAGTTAGAGAAACTACTTTAAAGAAAATATTCTTCTGAGTTTGGAGAAAATTAATTGAAAAAAAAAAGTCCGTCATTGTGATTCATTGTGGCAGAAAGCAGAGAGTGAGCACTGGAGAAGAGGATGAGGAAAGAGATTTTCTCTATTGCTTGTAATAGTCTTTAGAATTCTACTGGGAACAATTTTGTTTTCTTAAACTAACTCCTCTAAACTGCCTGACTACAATCCTGACCTATCATCATAGCAACCGATAATGTCATAACACAGATCCATCACAATTTATTATCTAAATATATTACATATCTTCTTGTCTCTTTTTCTCTCAGTGTCCTCTAGCAGTCTGAAGTTGCTTTTGATGACAGTTCTGGAAAATGAAAAAGTAGTGGAATGTGTGGGAACCAAGAGCCTGGGACACTACTAAACTGTCATAACTTGAAAACTGTGTCATCCGTGAAATAACACATGCCCCAGTTTATATTGTACTGTTTAGATTAGAACATAAACTGTAGCACATGGAAACTTTTCCATATGCACTGTGTGCCAGTGCCTAGGATTAAAGCTGGAGACTCAAGTCTCTAAGTTTGGGACTAGGAACCTCAAAAACCCACTCAGATATCGCCTATCTCTCCTCTACATCTTATAGGAGATCTGATTTTTTTACACTGAGGTTCTCCTGGTTCGTGAAGTTTAATGTCTGTATGAACCAGAAACTGGATAGCCCACTGTGCTTAAATGTTGCTTTTATTTTAATTATTTCTGTTTTGTTTGCCTAAATAAATTGCATGTTGAAGACTGTGGAGTTCTGAATAGGAGGTTAGAGTCTGTAAATACTATAATGTGAATATAATGAAGTAACTGTTAAACACTATATATTATTAGCAGGGAAGTCTAGTGGTTAGTTGAACAGAAGTTAGAAGTCAAAAGAACTGGTTTTATTCTTATCACTAGCCACTGTTTTATTTGTGACTCTGGATAAGCCATAAAGGCTCAATTTTTAACAGGAGCTGAGTTATAAAATGTAGATTAGAGCACTTCCCCACTTTTGAGAAACTCTGTGAGGTCATGTGGATTAAAAGTACAGAAGACTCGTAAGTAGTTCGGAAGGTGACACCTCAAGTCGGGATTGTGTATCATGCATTCTTAGTTGCTTAGAAGGCAGCCTGATTTTAACTACTTGAAATTTTCATTGTCAGGCCTCAGGATGAAGTTTTCAACAGACCATTATGGCAGAAATTGCCCAGCTATTTCTTATTCTGAGACTGAGAATTAGAATCATGTGGGGATCGGAAATTACCTTCAGGAAAGGATTTTGAGGCATTAAAATGTGTATCATTGGGAATCAGAATCATACCACAGAAATGCTGGTATTGTTTGGGAAGAATAATAAGGGATTATTGTCCTTATGTTTTCCGGTTGAGAAGTTCTCTGTTATCAGATTTCATCAGGAAAGGATGTTTAATCACTGATCATGTCACTTCTTAACCTTTAGTTTTAGAAACTAAATTATTCTTCTGATTTTCTCTTTTTTTTCCCATTTTTTTTCCCCTTGTAAGGGATGTTCTCCAGTCTTTCAATCATTTTCCTGGACTTCGAATGTTTTATAATTTTTCATCATCTGTCTTTGAGCACATAATTAGATACAATAATCTAGATTGATGGCTTCAATACCAGTACAGATGTAATACAAACTCTTCACTCATATTTGGCATTTTCTTACTGAAACTTTCAAGGATTTTTGTATTCCACAAAGAAAACTCATGTTCAAGTAATTATCCATTATGACCTCTAAGTCACTCAGTATTTCTCTCATTCCTTAGAATTCCCAATCCTGAAGAATGACTTACATTCCTTGTTCATAATTATGTTCTTTCCGTTTGGCAACGTTGAAACACACATAATTTTCCCACATTATGTTTACGAAGAAACTGAGTTCGTTCTGCATAGCCTTGTTGCCACTAATGATTCTCCTGATCTTTATGTCATTAGCAAATTTTATAATAATGCATTTACATTGTCTTTCTTCAAGTTACTCATCAAAAAGTTTAAATTATATGCAGGCCGACATTGGAAACATTGCTTATGGCAATAATTTTTAATGTTTTAAAAAAAATATTTAGCTTGTTTTAACCATTTAAATGTGTAATACTGCTACCAATTATCAAGACGTAGATACCTAAGTATACCTACACTGAAAATATGAAGCTTATCATCCAAACACCAGATGTGCTCCAAAAATGTACAGTAGTTTGAAAAACATATTTTAAAAACTGTCAATCACATAGATATATAAACTGTAGATTTCTCTTTGCTTCCCTTATAAATGTTTTATATTTCCTATCTTTTGTTATATATTTATGACTATCAGCTCCTCCTCTTTTCTATCATAATTAATAGTTAATTAATTGATGCTTTTAGTTTCCTTCTATGTCTGTTTTAGCTAGTATAGCCTTCTTCCTCAGCAGGTATTTTGACATTTTTGGCACTTAAGGAATTCCCAATTATCAGTCACATTTAATTACTTTCTCCCAATAGACTTTACTCATAATTGTTATCAACTTCATGAAGCTTACCTATAAAATTTAAATGAACTGTAAATATGGTGGAAGTTGGAACTTCGCTTTGCACTCTCAGACATAATTGACTCATTATTTCTTGTACTGTACCAGTTGTTAATTTTTGCTCTGAGATCAATGCTTCTGTACATGTGGAGAAAAAAAGCTTCTACATTAGATGCCACATTTTTGTTTTAGATTATCTTTTATAAGTTTATAAATCCTGATAGTATTAAAAGGCTCCCTGCATGTGACTTCCAACATGTGTCAGTAAGAATTGAAATCCCTGACAACAATGCATCTTTTCCATCTACGCGTGATATATTGGTCTTTAAAAGGTTTATCATCCTGTTATCTAATGTAATTTGGTAATCTGCAGCTCCACATATAGTACTTTATTTATTACCACAGTAACTCCTAATTACTAAAGTTTATTTGTTTTACGATGTTTGTAACTTAAAAACAATTAAAGTTATTTTTAACAAATTGTACCACCTGCCTCCTTTTTTCCCCACTGACTTCTTCCTAAATAGGTTATAAACATCAATGGAAAGACTTCAGTAATGTGAATCTTGTAGTGCAATTTCATTTAGGAATTACTGAAATATTACAACACAAATTCAGTAATTCTGAAATAGGTCAAACTCATCTCAGACATGAGCAATTCCTTTTTCATTTGTTTACTTCAGACTTCTCACAGTAACATGTAGGAAATTAAATAGTTTCTCCTTTGTGTCCATCTGTGACTTTGTTATACAGGAACCTGATTTCATGGTTTAGTGTTAAGTGTATATGTATATTTTTTTCACCTTTTCAGTTCCCTATTATGTTTATTCCTCCTGGCTACCGTAGCATACTATTCATGGAAGATTGATTCCATGAAGCTCTAACAAGGGCACATCCTACTTTTGCTGTACAGGAAGGTTATAACTTCTTCTGACCCCTGACTGCTTTTGCTCCTGACATGGGATGAACCTCTGGGAAATACTTTAATGTTCTTCTTCAACGCCCCTTGGAGATCTCCAGAGTCTTTTACAATAAGTCATACATAATGCTATCGGTTATAGCCACGATCATGCTCTTAGGACCACTTTGAACTACAAGAGCTTTTCCTGACTACCTATGAAGCAAATTGGAGTAATTCCAGTCTTGTAATTGTATCTTCTGTCTTGGCTCGAAGGGGAAAGTACAACATTCTTTTGTTGATTTGCCCATCACAGTACTCTCATTATATTCTTTGTAGGACAAAATACCAATGTTGGGTGTTTTCTTTCCTTGGATCATTGAGGACCTTCCTGTATCCTTTAAAAACAGTTTCATTCCTGTTTGTAAACTCCAAATTCCAACAGTGGTGAATGTCTACAAAGATCTATCTTCAAGGTGCAATCGAGTGCATTGTTTGAATGGTATGTTTTAATAAGGCCCAGGGACACAAGTTTAACAATGAAAAAGTAACTATTAATTGATCGATGCCTATTCTGAGAAATAAATGAGATGTGTTCTGTGGAAAAATAAAAACTGACAGGAAATCCACAAGTAAGTATATATGAGTACAATTCAGATAAATATGTGTAAAGACAAACATATATATACACAAATAAGAAATAAATTGGAGGATCAAATTATGGTAATCTTATTTCTGCAAATTTTCTATTCCCTAGTTTAACAATGCTAGTGGTACTAAAGTGTAGATTTTACATTGTTATTAAATATTACATGCAGTTATTAAAAATGGCCATTGTCATTGTTAGTATAATTTTAATCATGATCACACCTAGTCATTTTCTTCTAGAATCATTTTTCATTTTTGGGGAGTGAGTCAAAATGTGAAAAGTACGAACTACCTTGAGATCATTAAAAAAAAAAGAGAAAGAAATTAAATATTTTCACACAAGAACAATTCTCTGTAGACTTCAAAACTCCCTTTCACCATATAGATTCTCTAAGGCCTAAAATTTCATATCCTTTTCTTTCATTTTATATGGCTAAAGCAGTGCATTGCTCTAGAGAATACTCTGTGATTTATCATTGCAGGCTTAATCAGGGAGCTGCTCTTTCAGATAAGCTGTTTGCCTGAAATGCTGTCCCTGTTGGACTATTTAGTTAGATTGGAAAAACAGTGGCAGGTTCTGTGGCCCTTTTCAGGTTAAAAACCTGATAATTTACTCTTTCTTTTTCCTTGTAAGTCCTTTATTAATAAATTTCTGTGTCTGCTTCTCAGATTACTATCCTGCTTAACACCTTGTCCTAGAAGAAGGCTTAATTAGCCGATTTGCTAAAGACCTGAACAGGCACCTATACACTCACGTATTAAATGTTATTCTAACCATATCAAATTTTACAGTCAATTCCAGAATGCTCTCTAAAAGTAGGTTTGCCCTATCCAGTCTTGCCTGAAGTAAGATGCAGGTATTGAGGCATAAGGATACAGGTTTTGAAACTTTAATTTTGTTCTGCAGATAAGGAAGCATTTTGCGGTTTTGGGTCCCCAAATATTGGGTAGAGAATTGAACTGGGAAATAATTGACTGCATGCTCAAGGCATTTTATAAATGTCATACTTTGCTTGGTCTGACAACTGCACCTTTAAACCCCATGGTGATGATACCAGAGGAAGATCAGTAGAAGGACATTTGTGAGTAAGGTACCTTCATCTGTCATGGGTAACTAAATGCCTGTGTAGCATTGTAGATGGTCACAGTCTCTTCATGCATGCTAATGCTGACTGGTTTGAAAGTCTCAAGCCTCTTAAATAGTGATGGGGCCATAATTTTTTCCATCTTGATGTATGCCCTGTCCTGTTCTTAGCCAATATCGGATTATGTAAAGACAACAGAATATAAACTTTGTTGGTTTATGCTGGTTTTCCTTATGTTCAGATTTGACCTGATCATACTTACCCACTAAGGTTTTATGTTAAATGTAGTCCTGATTTTGTTTTTCCTCAAATCAACACAAAGTGGGTTAAACTGCCCATAGAGTCTTATTTCTTCTGAATTCAAAAATCCCTTACAGATACATTTTCCTACTTTTTCTTCTGTATGTGTTTACATAATTTCAGTTAAATGGCTAAGTAAGCGCTGGCCCTAAAATACTCCTTTAAGTGGACATGATTAATGATTGGTGAGTTAAATGGTGTAAAGGAGAGCTTTGAATATTTCCCTTACCACTTGTGAGCTTCATCTTAGTTCTGAAGGCTGGCTCAATAACAAGAAAGTTTACGTGATCCTCCAGGTAATGAAGCTTTTAAGCCAAATTGTTAACTAGTGAAGTCTGGAAAACAACTTGTGAATCCAAATAAACCCAACTGACTTCCAAATGCACACTCATATCCTCACTTTCACTGGGACTGACTTTGGTGTTAGAATTTAAATGAGTCCTACTTTTCTAGCTCAGCTTTTAAAAGAGTTCTTTCAAATTGGTACAAGTCCCCTATGTAGATATTTTTCATAAGGTGTAACTCTTAACTAAATTGGTTTAGGTGGAAACAGTAAATTAGGAAATTAAACTGCTTAAAGGAATGACAATCTCTTTTAAATATATTTTCATATGGCATGTCACTATGAAGTTTTGAAATCTAGTTTAAAATGTTTCAGCTCTTCCTGAATGAACAACAGTTAAATGAGGTGTAACTTTGTGGCACCTAGACGTAGACACACATGTAACTGATTTATGGTCATGATGAAAAACACTTGAATTGACTATTATTTTTGGTTTAGACATTCAAAAAAATACAGAAAATATGCATCAAGTCAGAAGCACAAAGCATGTGCCAGATCTTTCATGCTGTGTTGCACAGAAAACAAGCACTAATATCAGGCCGTGTGGGTTTTCCCAAACCTCCAGTAGCACGTCTGCCACTCAAATTGAAAAAGTGTGTGTTGTGATATCGTTTTGGACAGAAATGCTTTTGCCTGTAAAGCATTACTGTCTGGGAATTAAATTCAATGATGCAAATAGAAGGAATTTTAATAATAGTAAATGTAGGGGGTTTTTTTCAATTTTTCTAAGAAACTGTGCCTCTAAGAGATCCTTACGTCTCCTCTGCCATCTCCTTCATTAATGTTCAGTGAAATGGTTTGTCTGAGATGATCCTGAATATAAATTATTCTTGTCAGTGAGGGAAGCTGTTACTAAGGAATGGCAAAGGTGCACAGAAAGGGATGTAAAGACAAGCAGATAAGGATTTGTCCTTCTGTCCTAATAGGTGGTGGTTGAAATCGGTCAAAAGTAAAATGAGATTGATGGAGTCACAACTTTATGAATGGGTCAAAAAATGTATTCTGAGTTATGTGGGAGGATGTTACACTGAAATTCTGCATGGATATCGAAGCTGAAAGACAGTTTGTAGGACTATGTTCAGATAGAGATGGCACTATTATACAAGAAAAAAGTCATTGATCTAAACAGAGTTACACCACATCTGAAACTAGTGATAGACTAGAAGTTATCAGTGGAATATTTTGTGAGAACATCGATTCTTACAAGGTTTTATTATTAAACACGTGAGGAAACTTGTATTTTCCTTAACATAGTGTTCTCTGAAGGCTTAAGTATCCTCTCTGTACTATTAAATGTAGGATGAACCTTAGACACCAGAGCGAAAATAATTAGGAAACTCTTTTCCTTCTCTGGGCTTTGGGTTTTCATTTCAACATCTTTGTTCCCACTAACACTGGACTGAGGAATATTGTGAGCTGTGAACCTGATGCACTAACTGTAATATCCCTACAAGCATATTCTTTGCATTAACCTCTGTAATCACCTCTGGACAGATTTTTTCCAAACTTTGCCTCCTACACATTCCCTACTTATTCCAACAGCATTAGAAATACAACACTTGTCAAACTGATCTGTGAACATAGTGGTAAAGCAATCAGAGACTAATAATTTTGGATTGGTACAAGTAACGTTGTTAGTAAAAAAGAAGTCTTCATAAAAAAAAAAAGGAAAAAAAGGCTATTTAGTTAATATGATGTGAGTGGGTGATAAGATCCTTCCTATCCTACATACAGTTGTGTTGCTTGTCAGAAAAAATACTTTCCACAAGCCCCCTCACCTGGCTTTGTTAGCATCTCACTCCCTTTCCTGGTGGCTGTGTGGGAGCTGCTGTCCTGCTTTCTGCAGAGAAGCTCAATACTGCTGTTGAGTTTAGTCCCCATGGACAAGACTGCTAAGTGTCCTACGCCTTGGAGTGATACTTGGGCAAGAAAAAAGAATTCAGAAATCTACCAAGAAGAATAAGCTAATGTAGTCGTAATAATGTTGTTTTTCTCTTCTGCTCACTTGCACCGTTATTTCAAATGCTGAGAGATATTGGATGACTCAGGCTCCAGGGATTTATGCATGAGTTTCATGCCTCCTCTTTAAAGTATCAAAGTAAAAAGTGATTTTGTTACCTCATGTTCCCATTTCTCTCACTTTCTATTACTCTTTCTCTCTCATTTTCTTCCCCCACCTCCCTTTTCCACTTGATATAGCATGGCTAACTGGGAAGTATACATGAACATTGAACACAGAAGCCTGAATGTCCAGTGCATAGATCACCGCATATCAGTAGGAGTAATTAAATTCTGGATGTGAAGAAAATCTTTGCACAACAGATACACTACAGTAGACATATTTTTAAATAGATTCATCATGTTGATAAAAACATTGAAAGATACCCAAACCATATTTCAACAAGGAGTACATATGGTTTTATAGACTTAAAGTAATACTGCAGTTTTGCAATTCCTGCTAACGTTATGTAGTTATATGTTGTTAATTTTTAGTGTGCTTCCAGCTGTAATCACTCTCACATAAAAAGTGAACTACTACAAAGCTGGCAGGCTTCTGCTGTTAATATTTTGAATCGTAACACACTCCACATGAGCTACTCCCATGCCATTGTCAAATATTTGTTCACAACAGAGCTGTGTGATTAATTATTTTTCCAGGACATCTATAAAACTTGAAAAGGAATCCTTCTTCAATGACTTAGTGTGAGTTTTTCATTACTATCACCAAAACAAACAACCCCTGCCCTAGATTCCATACTTGGCCAAAAAAAATTTTTTTTTTCCTAATTTGAGACAAAAAAAAAAAAACCCTTAAGTATATTTAGTAAAAAAGAATTGGTTGGTAGACTTACACAGCACTCGCAAAATAACAATGGCTTCCATGTTACAAAATAACACATATTCATAACATTTCCCTATGCTTATGGAAGAACATGGCTTCATGATCTTGCTCTGCTTCAGGAATGTCAAATTTATGTATGAGAGTGTTCTTAATCAACATGTTTTATATCCATGAGAGACGTAGTTTAGGTCTTTTATGTTGAAATTACTTCATTTTGTGTGAACTACTTGGATATTCTCTCAATCAGAGACTATATAACAGATCTCTAGGATAAGTACCCTAAATACTGTGCAGCAGATGAATTATGTCACAGTCCCATTTTATGCTTCAGTGAAAATCTGAATGTTCTGTATGCAGTGGAAAACCTCTCAAATGGACAAACTGAAAAAAAAAATGCTTAGAAATGTTACCCAAGACAGTCTTGAGAGTTAAACGTTCAAATGACTGCTCTTACATAGATATTAAGATAGTATTTGGTATTTTTGCAATCCATTTTAACACTTTAACATCACTTTCTCTTGTTAGAAGGGTGTTCAGTTTGTGCATCAAAGTCTGCTCATTCTGATGTGCATCTGAAATATAGGAGACCTGTTTTCCTCTCTGTGCTCCAAGTCAGCAGAACAAGTTGAATCAGAGGTTTTGCATCCAGTATAGATCCCATAACTCAGCTATACAGACACTCTCTTTCTTTTTCCTCATATGGTTACAAAGTTGTACAGCAGTGTCATGGAAAACAGCCAGCACACAGGCTCCATTCTTGCTCATGAATTCTATGAAACCCTTGAAACCAATATAGAATTTATTTTTTTTTCAAGATTAGAGACACAGCCCTGAAAGATTATACTCTGTTCCTTCACATTCTCACTGCAGAAATCCATGTGGACTTAATCTTATCTGTCCATGGAGATGAAGGGGATGATACAGTTTACTTTATTTCTTTTTTTATAGGTCCTCATAAAAGTAAGTACTGTGTCAAATGTTTAAAAAACTTGGGATCCAATCCTGCTGTAATCTATATTGGTGCAGATTTGGAACTACTTTTCTGGACTTTCAATGACAGAACTATGTCTATAAATTTCAGTAAGTGCCTAGAAAAGTGTGTTATTTAGAGAAAGAAAAGTACAGTCTAGTCAACTAATCCTCCACTGTTGTCTCTTCTAAAAGAATTTTTGTTTGACTATGTTAGACTAATAATTTAAGTAATATGCAGGAACATTCTTAGGCACTTGAACGTGACTGTCAAGCAGTTGGACTATTTCCGGGGATTATTTTGGCAGGTGTCAACTGCCCACTTGGAGAATTTCCGGGCATATTCAGGAGCTGGGACTTCTTATGGACTAGTTTTAATAGTTTGTATATTGCCAACCTCTTTCGAGGTGAAGACGTGGGTGAACACAGATGCAGGCTATTCCCTCTCACCTGGCCTCTGTGCCCAAAAAAGATTCCAGAATGTGCTTAATTTAATAACTAAAATAACATGCTAAGGTCACATGCTACATTCAGAGGTCAGTTAAAAATTTGCAGTCCTTCATTGTAAAAAAAAATAGAAAAAAACCAGAAGTTCAGTGTATTTCATGTATTTTCTATATAAAAATTATTTTAGGTTATATAACTATGTAGAAGGCGAGACTTTTTCGTGGCTGCAAAGAAGAACAGATAGTCTGTCTTTTTGTAATGCAATTTACACTGCTGCACATCTTATTGTCAGTCAAAGCTCTTGAATATATAGCTGTGAGAATCTAGTAGGCATCATGTTGGTGTTTGAAGGACAGAAAAAACCCTCTCAGCAAATGTGTATTATAATATCTGAAGCATAATAATTCGTTCTCTTATATCATTATATGAGATAAATTTAAGGGAAGTATATGAGTGTGTTTAATTTAGTTTAATTTACCACCCTCCATTGGGTATTCCTTCCAGCTTTCCACTGTTAAGGCAGTAAGAGGAAATGAAGGGAAGGTCACTGGTGGAGCTGTTATAAGAAACACTTCTGTAATGTTTCAGTCCTATAAAAATACATGGACACATCATTCTATTATCAGTTCAGCTCTTTTCACACTCTAAAAGCAGAGAAAAAGCCTTAATTTGATGTTAAAAGAACAGCTTTTTTAATGTCAGCCAGAAGAGGAAGTTGACGTATTAGTTGAAATAAAGTTGGTTTTTTTGATTCTTACAAGATGAGTATAAAAAACCTGTAGAGAAACACCCGATTTACAGAGATATAAAGGAAACAGAACTCATATTGATTAAAGAAGGGAGTCATCTTCTGTTGAGGTAAGGGATGCCAGTGCACTCCCAGGACATCAGCAAGCTTCACCACCTTGTCGTCTTATTCCTTGTGTGTTCTCATATGTATTTTGTAGCTATGTGGAAACGTCGTTTGTGCATTCAAGACTCTGCCTTGAATCTTGGCCTTCTGAAAGCAATCCTGTTTATCACGACATAATCCTCTTGCCTCCTTACAGAAAATTTCTTACTGGATTAGGTTTCAACAGAGGCAGCTGAGCCTCGTTTTTGGTGCACTAGCCTCTTGCATTTCTACTGCAAGATGGGGAACAATTCACACATTTTCTTAAGAGGTTCTTGCATTTCCTGTGATCATACTACTGTTTATAGCCTCCATACATTTTGTTTCTTCTTAATATCTGTGATTATTCATGACTGGTCATTGTCAACCATTTGAAGGGAAGATAGAAAAGGGAAGGTTAGCCAATCTGTTCCCATTAAAAAATGTAGAAGACATGTCTAAAATGCTTTAAAAATTTAATCCATGATGTTGAAACAGACTACTGTAAGTAAACCTTTAGTTTAGGAATCCTTTTGGCATTTCCAAAATATTTATTATTACTATGATCATATTTTTGTAAACCTTGCGGTAATTTACACTGTAGTCCAAGGCAGTTGCCCATTTATGGTGTGCAAGAATCATAGAATCATAATATAGTTTGGCTTGGAAGGGACCTTTAAAGGCCATCTAGTCCAACCCCCCTGCAGTGAGCAGGGACATCTGCAACTAGAGCAGGTTGCTCAGAGCCCCGTCCAACCTGACCTGGGATGGTTCCAGGGATGGGGCATCTACCACCTCTCTGGGCTACCTGGGCCAGGGTTTCACCACCCTCATTGGGAAAATGACTTCCTTGTATCTAGTCTAAATCTACCCTCTTTTAGTTTAAAACCATTACGTTTGTCCTATGGCAACAGGCCCTGCTAAAAAGTCTGTCCCCATCTTTCTCATAAGCCCCTTTCAGTCCTGGCAGCTGCAGGAAGGTCTCCCCGGAGCCTTCTCTGCTCCAGCCTGAACCTCCCCGGCTCTCCCAGCCTGTCCTCCCAGCAGAGCTGTTCCAGCCCTCAGAGCATCGCTGGGGCCTCCTCTGGCCCCGCTCCAGCAGGTCCATGTCTCTCCTGTGCTGAGGTCTCCAGAGCTGGATGCAGCACTGCAGGGGGGTCTCCCCAGAGCGGGGCAGAGGGGCAGAATCCCCTCCCTCGCCCTGCTGGCCACGCGGCTTTGGATGCAGCCCAGGACATGGTTGGCCGCCTGGGCTGCGAGTGCACATTGCAGCTCGTGTCCAGCTTTTCATGAACCGGTACCCCAAGTCCTTCTCGGCAGGGCTGCTCTCCATCCCTTCATCCCCCAGCCTGTGCTGATACTGGGGGTTGCCCTGACCCATGTGTGGGACCCTGCACTTGGCCGTGTTGAACCTCATGAGGTTCACACAGGCCCACTTCTCAAGCTTGTTTAGCAAGAAACAGGAGGAGGAAAAAAGTCGGTAAGGGGTTAAGTTGGTTTGTCTAACAAGAAAGAAAACTGCATGCTAGACTTTATATGCACTTTTGGAATTGCTTTATAAGTCTTTATGGCCTACCCTAAAGCAATGCGTGATACAGTAGCTGCTGGCTTACTTGAATTCTGAGTGAAGTTACACATGCCTTTTATAGAGACCGTAAGGCTCTTCTCTTTTTTTTTTTTTTAACTATCCTTTCTAATTCTGGTCTTACTACAGGTAATTTTTAAAATTAGTGTAGTGGTAAGACGGTAGTGTCTTTTTTACACACAATACTAATGTGTTTACAATATGTTTTTTAGTTCTTTGAGTATCAAAGTCTAGGACAGCAAAAGATTCAAACAAACAGAAAATATTTGAAAAATAAGTATTCAGGATTCATTAAAATTATTGAAAGTTCTGTGTATGCAATTCCAGTTGAATTAATCGTGAACTTAACCATAACCTTAAACCCATTCATATTTCATTGCTGTTGATTTTATGTTTAAAGGCACACTCACTCTCCCTCCAAAATAAGCACATCCCCCCCCAAAACCCAAACAAACAAAAAAAACCACACAACAAAATAACCAACCAAGAAAAGCCCTATATACAGTTATAGCACAAAATATAAGAAAGGTGATAACTTTCCCTATTGCAAGGTTGCCTTTGTTTTTACGTTACATTTTTAACAAGGTATAGAATACTTTTAAGCACTTACTAAAATTAGAAAAACTGTAAGATTATAAAGGAAGATGAAACAAAGGTGCTGAGAGGTGCTTGCAGTTTTTTCCTTTTTAGGGTCTTTATCACTCTCCCATTTTCAAAGCTGTACTGGAATGCCAAACATGAAGTGAACAGTTTCCTTCATAGACTGTACTTTATTTCCACTTGTCTTTTCATATAGTACTTAATTTTCCCCAGAAAGCAAAAAAATTCCAGATGACAGACAGAAGACATGGACATTAATATAGATCATTCCTAAAACAACCGATTGGAGTATTTTTTTAGCCAATCCTAATGGAAACCACAGCAGTTACAAATAGAGATCTATGTTTATACGATAATTTATGTTTCTAATAATGCCACTTATATGAATAACATGTTTCTTATAAACTGGATAATAAACTGTATGCTAAGACCATAGCAAGCCAATGGCACATTAGTTCCTGCATTTTTAATCAAATGTGGCTCCAGGGGCTAGACACTACCATCCTGGTTTTACATCCCTTCATTGTTGGGCAGGGGATGGGGGAGGGAAGTCACCCGAAATCATAAAGGGAAAGTGTAAAGCAACATAGCTTAGCCTGAAAGCTCACTGAATCTTTCATTTCTATGTTTTTGCAGCACAGGAAGGTGAATATAAAGAAACTGTCATTTGGAAATGAATGACCTTTGCATTGAAGTAATAAAAGCAAAGCCCCTCGGAATCCTTCCAGATGAAAGATGCTATATAAAGGTACGATTGTTAGGAGTGGTTTTCAGTTGGAGTGATACTGTTTAGTTAAGAGTTACAAAAAAACCGAGGAAAGAATTAGAATATTTGTGAACTAGTTTTGCAAAAGCATTTTAGGACTAATATTGTTTTGCAGATCTAAACATGTTTAGACCACAGATGTATTCTTATAAAAATCATCATGGAAAATAATGAGTTTGGAATTTATTTATTACTCTATACGTCTGTGTGTATCTGGAAGGGAAAAAGATTAATCATTTAGAAATAGAATACATGTTTTGTTGAAGTTTTAATGTGGGGAAAAAAAGGTACTCTGTGCCATGTTAGTGCTCTGAAATGCTTCTAATCCTAGGCCTGAACCACATTTTTACAAAGGTACGGTGACATAAATCGTTAGCCTATAAAGTTTAATCTCTCTTTATTTTTACAGATTGTCTACTAAGAGCACATTATTATCTATTAATTTGCTTATTATTGTTTGATGCAGATAATTTAAAATAGTCTGATTGAACAGAAGAAAACATTCTTCAGAAAGAACTAAATTCTGAAGAAATCTCATTTTAAAAAGGGAGGAGAAAAAACCACAAATTTTGAAACATTGCATTAGGTATTTCTATATTAAGACTTTCAGTTTTTAATTTCACAACCAATGAGGCAAATAAGGTCTTGAAAATAGTTCAGTTCATATAATTGAACAGAAGTTGACAGATAAGTTTGTTGCAACTGTATAAACTGCAGTAAGATGTCCTGTTGGGGCACAGGGTAATATGGATATATGTAAATGAACATGTTTTAAAAATGGAGTTATAACCCAAGATTGTCACAGTGTCTGAGGATAGTATTTTTGTAGCTGAAGAACTGGACTAAGGCTAGAGAAAAGTAACTTTAGTGCCAATTGTTTCTAGAAATTTCTTTTGTGACCTCTTAATGTCACTTAATTGTAGGTCATAGGAGCTCGCAATCTGTGCAATGGAGGTAGTATCTCTGGAGTAGGCAAAAATTATCAGTGTTTTTTCTTAAAATATGGGAAATATTATGTTTTACTTTTTTTTAACTTCTCATTGAAAAACATATTTTTTGTTAATTTTTTTTTTAATCAATTGCTGACCATGTAAGAATCCTTCAAAAATTCCAAACCACTGTAGGCAGTCCTTCATTCTCTATCTAAATAGCTTTCTTATCATATGAGTTCTGTAAAACCAGGATTGTCTGTTGGAACCTCAAGATTTTACATCAGGACAAACAACATAGTAATAAATTCAGTTGTTACCCATTTAAATTATTCAATCCCTCCTGGCAAGTAAGTTATACAGTTATACAGTTCTGTAAGTTGGTATCCACTGAGCTCCCATGTCCAATGGAGACATAATTCAGTTAATTTTGATTTCTTTCCATCTAGATTCCTGCTGTTTTTCCCAGCAGTTCTCTTCTGCTTCGTTACCCAAGCAGTACTACGAAATCTGTGCAGAGACAATAAAGTCAATCAGTCTGAAAATGATTCTTGGTTTGCTTAATGCTGCAGGTAAGACCAGGACATTTTATTACAGGATTGTCAAACTGCCATATCAGAAGGTTAGGAGAGTACACAAAGACAAAATATATTGTAAAAATTTAAATTTAAATATTATCTGTTTTAATTCCATCAGCTCCTCATTCTTCTTCATCCAAAATATTGCAACCTGGTTCATTCATGACTTTTTCAGAAATTTTTGCAAATAACATCTTTGTAATTGTGTCAATCGTCAGCAAGTGAAATGTATTATTACATCAATTAGGAAAGATGATTTACAGGAAATGGAAATTCAGAAATTAAGTGACTTTTTCAGTTGCAGCAGGATGCCTTCCACCATAAAATAGGTTACAGTTTGCAAGGCTGAAGCAAGACCAAACACGTGGCTTTGGATTGAATTCATGCACCAATAATTGTCATCCTACGTTACTGAAAATTCCTTGACTGGAAATAACCATAGCTTTTCCATTATTTTTCTTCTCTTTTGTGGGTGACACTTCATTACTGGAAGCCTGTTCTCTTTTTCTCTGTTGCTTCATAATTCAGATTCTTGGCACACCATGTTGAATTTTATGGTTAAGGGTAGAGAAAATCAGTCACATCTGTCTGTTGGTTAGGTGTGCTCTGCACTTAAAAAATATTCATCTTGGTGTTGCTTCAACCCAAAATCAAGTGTTCCCAAGGCTCTGGCTTAAACATGCCAATTTTCATACCCAATTTTCTTCTTCCTTTACTATTTTAAATGTGTGGCTGACACTTTACAGAGAGTGTTGTCCAAACTTTCATGCCTGGAGCCAAAACAGGTCTGAATTAGTAGTCAACAGATATTGCCCCAGTGGGGACATTAGTTTAATTTTCCATTATTGTACTCTTTCTTCAGCAATATAGACTTTAATTTCCAATCAAGGTAATAGCCATAGAACAGGATTTGAATTAATCGTATTTAACATTTGGACTGGTGGGGTTGCAATTGTTAGTTGTAAATGCCTGGGGCTTACATTTTGAAATTTTTCTGAGCTCCACTGGCAGTACATATTCAGATAGATGATTTTTGTTCTTGTGTTGGCAAATTGTAAGCTCTGTTTCTAAGCATAGATATGATAATCCAACATCCACCCACCATATAATACATCAATATTTAGGCACCTGTCAGGGTGCTGAAAAGTCCATGTGGACTTACATATGCAGGATGTATCCATGTTTTTGTTAGGCTTTATTAAAGGTATTCCAGCTTGCCTTTTTTCCTGTGTACACTAGAACTCTCAGTTCCCCATTCCTCTGCCCCAGAACCAACACCAGGAAGCAGTAATGCTTTGTATCATTTGGCTAGCATCCCCAGCGTGCTGGATGCCAGCTGCGCATAGACATCCTGTGCTGTGGCTAGAGCCATTAAGAAATAAAGCCTGCTTAGAGGCTGGCTGTGTCAGATCTATGCCTGCTGGAGAATCCGAACCGGTAATAATCTAAATGGAGATTTATAGCTAATATCTGCTGCCTTGACACAGTTCCAGACGTGCAAAGGAAATACAGAAGGCCAGAAAATGTCTTTCTCAGTCAATGAAATGAGGTCCCATGTTCACTGCTTCGTGATGGTTCCTGGTCAAGCTTGCTCAGATTAAAAGTTAAAGGATGGGCTGAGCGTTTTTGTGGGTTTTACTTTAAACTGTTATCTCTAGCAGCATGATCTGGGATGTAAAAGTCAATTTGTGGTCTCTGGTTCTCACATCATCTGGAGTTATGAAGATTCTGGGGCTGAAACTTAGATGCTCAAGGTACACATGCCAGAAAACAAATCTGGCTTGTACATACCTTTTAGGGTATCTCTGAAAAGTTTAAATTCTTGGGAGCTTCTAAACAAATGAGAATAGTGAAATATCTTCTCTTTTGAACACTCTGACTCTCAATCAATTCAAATTAATGAGCTTCCTTACAGGCATATCAGAGGGATCCAAATGAGTGCAGTAAATACACTATCTGAAGAAGAGATTCTCAAGTCATTTGGTCTGTGAAGTAACTCATACAGAAACTTAGTGAATTATATTAAATGTGCTTCCAAGCTCTTCTACTCATAAAAAAATTCTTGTTGCAGCAAATACTTATTGATAGCATGAATTTTTGTGTACAACATGTAAGAAACACAAATTTCAATAACGGAAGATAACAGTGCCTTTGTATATAAAGTGAGATGAAAGATGTATATCACTACAGGAACATGCCAATTAATTTTCTCAAGGGTACCTTTTATCATGGCTTTTCAATAGTTGCATTTGAAGCCAATAAATCACTTGAAAAAATTTGTAAGATGGGACAGTTATTCCACTCTTCCCTCTATGTATGTCTAGTTTGCATCATGATTCTTGCTTCAGTGGATTTCTTAGATATTAATCCCTTCTGTTGGTAGTTGCCACGATTTAGAAAGCTATCCTTTTATTTGGCAAACTACATTTCAAATATGCTATAGTATTCAAGATCATTACTGAAGATGTTGACATTCAACTTTTCTTTCTCAGCAGATTGCTGACACCCTTAATGCCTGACAAGGTCTTTTGCTTTCACGGGTATGAACATCTTGCTTTAGACCATGAAGTGTAAAATATTCTAAACAGATGGACAGAGAAGTCTAATTGTCTAGAGAAGGCCACAATTATTTTAGATTCCTTGAGATTTAGTCTTACTCATGTGCATTGGAAAAAATTCCCAGTTTAATCTAAATTTGTTTATTCACAAAACAGTAAAAAGAAACAGAATCTGGCTGTCATTATTCTAAGTAATTTATAGATAATTTAACTTGCTTATACCAAATTATGAAAGAGAAAGAAATAATAAATTTGTAAGCAAATTGTCAATATTGAAAAAAATGTTGAACTAGTGAGAAAAAAAGACATGTACTAAAACCTAATTTTAAGGTAAAGAATTCACAGAAATATTTTTGGATTGATAATACCTTTCAGATTTAGAGAGCAGGGGTTAATACAAATATACATATATCCAAGTTATCACAGACAGTCTATTTAATTTGTATGAAAAGTTACTATATATCTCTCATAAAGTAAACTTCATAGAAAAAAGAACAGAGATTATAGTGTGTATATGGCAAACAGGTGATGCTGTTACCAATTCAGGGTAGAAATTCAGTCTCAACACATCATATCCCCCCTAGTGCTTTGACCAAGAGGTCAAAGATGTCTGCTAAGTATTGTAGACTCTGGATCTCATGCTGTTTTTCCTTGTAAGTGTAAGGGAGAACAATGTAGAGAAAGAAGCAAACATTAAAAAATGGGATCAGGAGGGCCAAGGTGTGGCTGATGTTGAACTTGGCAAGGGATGCAAAGAATAATAAGATGGGCTTCTACAGGTATATCAGCCAGAAAAGGAAGGTCAATGAAAGTGTACCCCTTCTGATGAGCAAGACTGGCAGTCTGGCAACAACGGATGCAGAGAAGGCTGAGGTACTCAACAGCTTCTTCGTGTCAGTCTTCACTGGCAGTTTCTCTTCCCACACCTCTCAAGTGAACGGACTGCAAGACAGGGACTGGAGGAACAAAGTCCTTCCCTCTGTAAGAGAACAACAGGTTCAAGATCACCTGAGGAACCGAAACATACACAAGTCTATGGGACCTGATGAGATGCATCCTGGAGTCCTGAGGGAATTGGCTGATGTAGTTGCCAAGCCACTCTCCATGACATTTGAAAAGTCATGGCTCTCAGGTGAAGTCCCTGGAGACTGGAAAAAGGGAAATATTGCACCCATTTTTAAAAAGGATAGGAGGGAGGAACCTGGCAACTACCAGCCTCACCTCTGTGCTTGGGAAGATCATGGAACAGATCCTTCTAGAAGCTATGCTAAGGCACATGGAGGGCAGGGAGGTGATTTGAGACAGCCAACATGGCTTCACCAAGGGCAAGTCCTGCCTGACCAGCCTAGTGGCCATCTATGATGGAGCGAGTACAGAAGCGGACAAGGGAAGAGGACGTTTATCTGGATTTCATAAGGCCTTTGACACAGTATGTCACAACATCTTTCTCTCTAAATTGGAGAGATACAGATTCGATGCATGCAGTGTTGGGTGGATGAGGAATTGGTTGGATGGTCGCATCCAGAGGGTGATGGTCAATGGCTTAGTGTCCAGACGGAGACTGGTGAAGAGCGGTGTCCCTCAGGGGTCCGTACTGGGACCAGTACTTTTTAAAATCTTCATCAGTGACATAGACAGTGGGATCAAGTGCACCCCCAGCAAGTCCGCAGACAACACCAAGCTGAGTGATGTGGTTGACACACCTGAGGGATGGGATGCCATCCAGAGGGACCTGGACCAGCTTGAAGAATGGGCTCCTGTGAACCTCATGAGGTTCCACAAGGTCACGTGCAGGGTCCTGCACCTGGGTCGAGGCAACCCCTGGTGTCAGTACAGGTTGGGACGTGAAGGGATGGAGAGCAGCCCTGCCAATAAGGCTGTAGGGATACTGGTGGATGAAAAGCAGGACAGGAGCTGGTAATGTGTGCTCACAGCCCAGAAGGCCATCCGTCTCCTGGGCTGCATCCAAAGCAGCATGGCCAGCAGGGCGAGGGAGGGGATTCTGCCCCTCTGCTCTGGTGAGACCCCCCTGCAGTGCTGTGTCCAGCTCTGGAGCCCTCAGCACAGGAGAGACATGGACCTGCTGGAGCGGGGCCGGAGGAGGCCACACAAATGCTCCGAGGGCTGGAACAGCTCTGCTGTGAGGACAGGCTGAGAGAGTTGGGGTTGTTCAGCCTGGAGAAGAGAAGGCTTTGGGGAGATCTTATTGCAGCCTTTCAGAACTTAAAGAGGGCTTATAAGAAAGATGGGGACAAAGTTTTTAGCCGGGCCTGCTGTGATAGGACACAGGGTAAGACAGGTAGATTTAGACTTGATATAACAAAAAAATATTTCCCGAGGAGGGTGGTGAAATGCTGACTCAGGTTGCCCAGAGAGGTGGTAGATGCCCCATCCCTGGAAACATTCAAGGTCAGGTTGGAGGGGACTCTGAGCAACCTGATCTAGGTGATGATGTCCCTGCTCATTGCAGGGGGGTTGGACTTGCAACCCAAACTATTCTATGATTCTCCAAAAAAAAAAAAAAAAGGAGAAGAGCCTTGATGCATTTTATTTCAACCCTGTGCAGATCAGGACTGTTCAGAAAACTTTTCTTTTCAGGTTGCACTGTTACTGAAAGCAGCTGTCTTCAAAACTTGGTAATCTGCTATCAGCAGTACTTCTGTCCTGGTTAAATGTAGAAACTCAACCTTTTAGTTGCAGTCTTTTGACATCAGGTAGGGTTAAAGATGTTCAAAAATGCACTTAAAGAACTCAGATTCCAAAAGATGTTATTTTATTGCAACCTATTTCATATATTGATTCAGGGATAACATTCATATGAGTTGTTTATTGGCAATTATGTTAATTAACATTTTCTATCTTGGATAAAGAAAGTGTTGAGTCATCGAAAGAGATAAGAACTTCAGGGAACTTCTTTAATCAACATAGGTGAAATTACCCGCCCCCAGTAATGTGACAGAAAAACAAGAAAAGAAAAAATTACATTCCCATTTTTTTTGTTTCTTGGTAAAATATTGGTAGGCATCTCAGAGTTTCTGATTGCCTGCAACAGGGACTGAGGCTTGGTATTACAAAATAAGTGAAACTTTAGAAAGAAGTACTGACATTTTTTCAGAATTTAGCTGAAATTAGCATGGGGGCTAAAGTTTACATTCTCATAAATCCTAATAAAAATGTATATATTTTTTTTTTATTAAACAAATAATTTTAAGTTCTCAGTGCAGTCACCAAGAAAAAAAAAGAAATATTCATTGCTACCCTCATGGAAAATTATTTTGAGACTATTGAAAAAAAGGTTTTTCTTTAAAGAATATGCTGGCCCAGCCCTCAGCTGATTCCAGCATTTTACAACTGCCATAAATATGGTGGTGCAAAACACAGACAAGTTCAAAGAACAGCTGCATATTTGCGATCTGATCCAGCAGTGTGATAAAGGCAGTCAACAATCAAAGCAAATGAAGGGTGGTTAGTATATTCTGCAGGACTTGCTCACATTCTTGAAGCATCAATCTCCAAATAAATTACTGTGATAAGCCTTCTGTAACAGGGAACCTCCATAGCAGTTACATCTTTGTAAACACCAGAGTGAATGGCAGCGCATAAAGCTAACAAATGTTCTACATTAAAGCTTCAGGATCCATAACATTTTTAAGATGTTATCAAACAAAGCATTCAGTGTTGGAAATAACAGCCTCAGTTTTATGCAGATTAAAAAACCCCAGCAGCCTCTGTGTCTTTATACAGAAATGATGTTGCAGAGCCAAAGTTCCCATTGTTCCTTAATGTTTATATTGCACTGTAATGAGAAGATGCTCAGTAAAAACTGAAATTATTTGCAGATGAACGTAGAAGGAATAAAAGATATATGTAGGTCCAATAATTACCCTTTTCTGCTTTGTGGTATGAAGAAGTCTTCAAAGTGAGGAATAGTCTTCCTACTTAGTACTTTTAAGGGAAGAGGGAGACCGTGCATTCCATGGCAAGGCTGCATGTCTCAACGGAAAGCTGAAGTGTAGGTGATACGTACCCTCATTGTCTACCAGCTGCAAAGAACTGATGCTGTCAGATTAGCAAAACATTGCTGCTTCAATCCTCAGAAGGAAAACCCTTTCCAGTTGTTGGAATGAGCTGAAGGAATAAGATTAATGAGAAGCGGCGAACAGTGTCAACTTCCTGAGACAAAGGCAGCTGAGCTGCTCTTCTCAAGATGAGATTATTTCCTTGTCTATATGAATTAGAACTCTACATGGAAACGCATAAAAGATTAACTTTGTATATGGTACAGAGACAAAACTATAAACTGTGCATGAAATCATTTGGGGTGGAATTTGGTTCTGGATTTAGACACCTAACTGTAGACGTCTCCTGTTTCTCATGGATGTCTCCATATAAGGCCAAGATGCCAAAGCTCCCTTTGTAGTACAGCGCAGACTCTGATATACTTAGAGTCTAAAGAACAATACGGCTGTGCAAATTCAAAGTGTCTACCCTTAATTTCAAGTTTTCCCTCCTACTTAGCAACACAAATTGTTCATTACAAATATAGAAGCCACTATATTATTAGACAGCATTATTCTGTTTGGATTAAATTTAGCTTGATAAATTTATTCTCACTCTCTATGTTCTTTTTTTAACAGAATGGTGATGAAAACTTTAAAAAGGAAAAGAAAAAAATATTTTTTCTGTATGCTTTTTTGAAATTTTAGTTGTAATCAGAAAAATCATGACAATATCTAGAAAAACCCATGCAATGGTTTGCTAATTTATGATTGAAACAAACAAAAAAATCCAACTTTTCTTTATGTCCTTTCATTTCTTTCCTTCCTTTCCATATTCCCTTCTTCCTTTCTTCCTTTCTTCTTTCCATCCATAACTGTTTCTTCTATTTCTTCCTTTGCAAAAAATAAAAGCATGTTTATCCTGCCCTCAGGTTTTAGTAGTCTGGTAATGTTTCTGCAAAATTCTAACATCTGGATCTATATTGAAAAGGACTTTATCTCATTAAAATATCAGGATATAACAATTTAAAAAATAGTCCAATTAATTAATTGACTCACTAACTGATAAGAGATAGTGATGTTTTCCCTTGTCCAGGAGTTATTACACAGGAAACGGGGCAAAATGCAGCAACTGAGAAAGAAACATATTCCGAGAAACAGAATGGTTTAGTACTAAAATTTAAAAACTGCATAAATTCATGTTTAGTTTTCTAAGCTGGAGAGTAAGAAGCTAATAAATTTCAGCAGCTAAAATTAGAAGTCAGTCTGATCCTCAGGAATACCTCTAGAAAAAACGTGAAAACAAAATTTTGATTTTCACCCTGGCCAGGCCATTAATTTACTCTTGACTATGCTTCATTTTCCTCAACTATGAAATGGAGATAGTGAAACCTTCTGTCCCTATGGGATCCAATTTAAATTGGAACAAGATACCATTTGAAGTGCTTCATATTGCTGTTTCTAAGATTCATAAAGTACTGTAACATTTCATTTTTTCTCATGTTTCTCAACACTGATGCTGATGCCGTACAGACTAATAATAGATAAATGGAAAAAGGTAAATTAATAAACTTCATTCCTCTCCCTTTTTATCCAGATGATATCACTAACTTTTGATCAGGGAGTAGACACTTACTATTTCTTATTATAAAAGAGTATAACTTTCTCTTGACAGAGAAGAATGAGATTCAGAAAACTTCAGTCCCTCAAAAGTCTGTTTTAATTTTCTTAATTAAATTCTGTCTCACTTTAAAAGGTTACAATGTCCCTTTATTTACAGAGCAGCTTATTCATTCAGTTCTTTTTTTTTCCCTCTGAGCTTGTCAGAAACTGTTAATGTTGATACAGTTTGACATTTTGCCCAGACTGCATCAAACCACAAACCTGAGAATAGAATGTGGCCATTAACAATTTAATAACCTGTTGCAATACTTAATTTTTTTCCACATCAACAGTGTCACACTTGATAATGGTGTGATTTTTACCTTTACTGAATGAGACGAGACTATTTACTTTACATGCCATGGTTTCTAAAGTGTCTGAGAACCTTAACTAGTCAGAGGTTTCGTTTTTAAGTGCTGGTTAGTTGAAAATGTCAGAATCCATAAGTATACTTGAGCTGAGATTTGACTAAAAGGCACAAGTTTTGTCTGAGGAGTAGACATGAAAGCCTTGATTCAGCATAGTAGATAAGCACATGGTTATTCTGAACAATATGAAAGCCATTGACATCAGTGGAAATACTTTCACACATAAGCCAGGCATATGATAAAATACTTTCATTGTTGAATCTTAAGATTCTTTTCATGTTGTAGTATTGGTAGAAGTCAATAAGGCCTATGAAACCATTTCACTGATTTTGGCAGGCTTTGCCTTTTACATTTGAATTGGAAATATCTTTATATGGAGCATGGTTTCCATAATCAGTGTGCAGCAGTAGATTTTGGCTAAAGTGAGAAACACCTCAGGCAAAGCATGTCTAAGATAAACTATATATTATCTCTAATGGTGGATTTGCCAAAAAGATAGAAGATACACGATTATTTTCAAAAAATTTAGCACTCCAAGAGTATTAAGATGGAGCAGAAATATCTGGAGAGGCTGTCCAATATTTTATCAGTGTTTAATATAGCCATGCTGTAACAGGCAGTTGTGTGGCTTTCTCCTGTCTCCTGGCTAGGAGTAAGTTTTTTCCTCAAGATACTTATGGAAAACTTTTATAGACCTTTGGTATTCCAACACAGTTCTATTGCTCCCAAACCTGATCCAATGCTCATAATTCATTTTACGAAAACTGAAACTGCTGTAGTCTGAAGAAGCTCGTATCTCTGTGTTGTTTCAAATAAATTTCCGTAGACTAACATCGGATCTTGGTTATACCTCTATAAAATTACAATAATTTAATTGATTTTCATGGAATTATTGCCAGTTTATGTTGGTTCAAATGCACACTTTAGCCACACTAGAAGCAAACATAAAAATAGGCAATTATTCTCCTCTTGTATTACGGGAAAAGCTTTAAATACAGATTTTTTAGATACACTTCAAAAATTCTAATGCTTACTGACCACTGGCTCTTGGTGTGATGCTGACTGCTTCACAAAAGTTCTGTCATGATACCCTTAGCTTCTGTTATTATACTTTTGTTCATTTACAGGTGTAGCACTATTATTTATGCTGGCTGATAATCTACTTCCTTTTGTCTTTTCTTCCATCGGTATAACCTTTAGCCTTTCTAGAAGAAAATAGAAAAATACCTAGGTCTGCCTGAGAGGTAATATAACAGAGTGTGTACTAGAATACCTGTTTTACCTCACAAAGTGGAATAATTTGTTGCTTAGTTTTTTCCATGCTGCTATTTAAATTAAATCTGTGTATTCTTTATCAGATTTCTGAGCTTATTTCTGGTAGAGCTACACAAAATCCTCTTTAGAGAAACTGCGATAATCACTGTAGGGCCAGTGCATTAGATGTGAGTGAGAGATGCAGCCCGGCATGTCTGTTTCAAAATTCCCTTGGGCTTTACCGACTTGCACTCTCACGGGCTGGCGTCACTGCAGGAATTCTTGCACAGCTGCAAATATATGACATCAGTCTTTATGAAGATCGTTAGCATAATAGTTAGATGGTGGAATAAACTCCTCCATGAGATAAAATAAACCAAGACCATCTTTGTTTAAAGAACTAAAGAATAAGGTCAATTTCTTTCAGTAATCACAAATACATGTATTGACCTACAAAATACACATCTCAATGAGCAAAAATATGTAATGGATCAAGAGGTATAAACTTTTTATTAGGACACACTTCTGCAACCTCTGATGTTGAGGTGAGATGTTGAGGTGAGATTGCATATGTGTGTGTCTCTGTGTATACATAAAACAGTCAGTCTGAGATAAAAGTCTAAAGTCAGTGCCTGTCCCCATTTGATTAAAAATAGGCAACAGATAAAATAGTAGCAAATAAGAATTAGATTAGAATTAATTCTTTCATTCACTTCTTCAAGCACCATTTTCTCATCTCATGAAAAACTTACCAAATGCTCCAGCACCTCAACATCCTTCTTGTAGTGAGGGGCCCAAAACTGAACACAGTATTCAAGGTGCGGCCTCACCAGTGCCGAGTACAGGGGCACAATCACTTCCCTACTCCTGCTGGCCACACTATTGCTGATACAGGCCAGGACGCTGTTGGCCTTCTTGGCCACCTGGGCACACTGCCGGCTCATGTTCAGCCGGCTGTCAACCAGCACCCCCAGGTCCCTTTCCGCCGGGCTGCTCTCCAGCCACTCCTCCCCAAGCCTGTAGCGTTGCATGGGGTTGTTGTGGCCAAAGTGCAGGACCCTGCACTTGGCCTTATTAAACCTCATACAGTTGGCTTCTGCCCATCGATCCAGCCTGTCCAGATCCCTCTGCAGAGCCCTCCTACCCTCCAGCAGATCAACACTCCCACCCAGCTTGGTGTCATCTGCAAACTTACTGAGGGAGCACTCAATTCCCTCATCCAGATCATTAATAAAGATATTGAATAAGACTGGCCCCAGAACCGAGCCCTGGGGAACACCGCTTGTGACTGGCCGCCAGCTGGATTTAACGCCGTTCACCACAACTCTCTGGGCTCGGCCATCCAGCCAGTTCCTCACCCAGCAAAGAGTAAACCCGTCAGAGCCACGAGCCACCAGTTTCTCCAGGAGAATGCTGTGGGAGACGCTGTCAAAGGCTTTACTAAAGTCCAGGTAGACAACGTCCACAGCCTTTCCCTCATCCACTAGGTGGGTCACCTGGTCATAGAAGGAGACCAGGTTGGTCAAGCAGGACCTGCCTTTCATGAACCCATGCTGGCTGGGCCTGATCCTTTGGTTGTCCTGCAGGTGCCACTCTCAAGAGGTGAGCACTCTCAAGACCAACCACTCCATAATCTTCCCTGGTACAGAGGTCAGGCTGACAGGCCTGTAGTTCCCAGGATCCTCCTTCCGGCCTTTCTTGTAGACGAGCGTCACATTGGCAAGCCTCCAGTCTTCTGGGACCTCCCCTGTTAACCAGGACTGCTGATAAATGATGGAGAGTGGCTTGGCAAGCTCCTCCGCCAGCTCTCTCAGTACTCTCGGGTGGATCTCATCAGGCCCCATAGACTTGTGGGTGTCCAGGTGGCTTAGCATGTCCTTGACTGCTTCCTCCTGGATTATGAGGAGTACATTGTGCTCTCCATCCCCGTCTTCCAGCTCAGGGGGCTGAATACCCTGTGGATACCTGGACTGGCTATTAAAGACTGAGGCAAAGAAGGCATTAAGTACCTCAGCCTTGTCCTCGTCCTTGGAGACAATGTTCCCCGCCATATCCAGTAGGGGATGGTTGGATGGTTGGACCATCCAATTGGTTGGATGGTCGCATCCAGAGGGTGGTGGTCAATGGCTCAATACCCAGATAGAGACTGGTGACAAGCCATGTACCTCAGGGTTCTGTATAGGGACCAGTACTGTCTAATAACTTCCTCAGTGACATAGACAGTGAGATCAAGTACATCCCCAGCAAACCTGCAAATGACACCAAGCTGAGTGGTGTGGTTGACATGCCCGAGGGACGGGATTTCATCCAGAGGGACCTGGATAAGTTCGAGGAATGGGCCTGTGTGAACCTCGTGAGGATCCCTGAGGTTAAGTGCAGGGTCCTGCACCCGGGTCAAGGCAACCCCCAGTATCAGCACAGGCTGGGGAATGAAGGGATGGAGAGCAGTCCTGCCGAGAAGGACTTGGGGGTACTAGTGGATGAAAAGCTGGGCAGGAGCTGGTAATGTGCGCTCATAGGCCAGGAGGCCAACTGTATCCTGGGCTGAATCCAAAGCAGTGTGGCCAGCAGGTCAAGGGAGGGGATTCTGCCCCTCTGCTCTGGTGAGACCCCCCTACAGTGCTGAGTCCAACTCTGGAGCCCTCAGCACAAGAAAGACATGGACCTGCTGGAGTGGGGCCAGAGGAGGCCCCAGCAATGCTCCGAGGGCTGGAACAGCTCTGCTGGGAGGACAGGCTGAGAGAGCTGGGGGGGTTCAGCCTGGAGAAGAGAAGGCTCCGGGGAGACCTTACTGCAGCCTTTTAGCACTTAGAGGGCTTATAAGAAAGATGGGGACAAAGCTGTGATAGGACACAAGGTAACAGTAGATTTAGACTAGACAGAAGGAAGAAATTTTTCCCTGTGAGGGTGGTGAAACCCCGGCCCAGGTTGCCCAGAGAGGTGGTAGATGCCCCATCCCTGGAAACATCCCAGGTCAGGTTGGACGGGGCTCTGAGCAACTTGCTCTAGTTGAAGATGTCCCTGCTCATGGCAGGGGGGTTGGACCAGATGACCTTTAAAGGTCCCTTCCAGTCCAGACTATTCTATGATTGTGTGATTGTATGGTTCAATTCCATTTCTTTTTCTGGTTGTTAGTTTTGGTTTTGCGGGTTGGTTTTATTTTTTATTATTATTTAGCTGGTTTTCTATGTTTTGCTTTTAGATACAATCTGATTTGCTTTTAATTCCTGTTGAAAGAAAACTAATTCATGATGCAGGTGCTGTAAACATTTGGATGATGTGCCTGGAAAGGCATTTAGGAATATACAATGCAGTTCTGGTTTTCTAGTACCAATTACCTTTTTTGTTCACTATGAACCTCTTCAACAGCTTCACAAATCTCAACCTTATTTTACAGCTCCATTTTGTCTAAGAGACAGTAGATCACATTCAAGGATGTAGCACAGCTGATAGCTTCTCCAGGACCATCATAAAATATGATGCGTGCTTTAGATATATTGCTCTGACAGTGCATTCCACCAAGACAGCAAATTTGTCCCTCATATTACAACTCAATTTTGTGTAACAGCCAGGAGCCTTACCCTGAGATGGGCTGAGCACTTTCAGACTGTTTTTTGGTTTTGTGCAACTCTGCCTTTCTAGCACCTTGTTAAGATTATAGAAATGCTGTAGTCTGATGTCAAGGGGAATTTCCATGTCAGCTAAGAAGCAGCAACACCTCAAGAGCATTAGGAGAAATAGACAATATGATGTATCTCCTTTTATATAAACAGTGACATCTAGAGTTGCCATTAGTATTCCCTACTATGCAACTAAGTTAAAGGTTATCATCTGCTGCAGATTTAATGGATTGCATTAGAATTACAGCAAACGACCCTTGCAGCTCCTTTAAACTTGATCGATCACAATGTAATTGTCAAGGCGGGTTAGCAATTAATTTTCATTAGGCAGGGAAGTCACTAATGTTTGCTGTTAGGGCAAATGACTATTAGATTGAAATGGAAGGGATTAAATAATTTTTTACAATTAAAAAGGTTGGCCTAAGTTCCATATGCGCAGAAGAATATCATTGAGGCTCCATTACCATGTGCTATTCCTGCTGTGATGCACTTGTTCCAACAAAGAGTTGAATACATCCCTTTTCATACTGAAAGGGAAGGCATTTATTACAAAATGACTATTGGGAACATTATTTTTTGAGAATGCTCCATCAATTTATTTTTTTTTTTATTGCCTTTACAGATGCACATCTTTCACCATAGCTGGAATTTAACGCTATGGTGAAAGATGTGCATCCTCAAGTCAAAGTGCTGTTTGTTTTTCCTTTGACATACAGAGGTTCTTTACCGAATAAGACAGAGGAGTTGAAAGATCCCAGAATCTTTCAGCTGCCTTTGTAAATACTAAATTGCCTGGCAATGACAGTTAGCTGTGATTTAGCTGCCTGACATCACGGGTGATATAACAATGCTTTTCATTCATGCAGCACATTTCATCTAAGAACTTCAAAACATTTTTTCAAACTCTACCTTCAAAAGGTCCCATTAAAATATGGAAGTCAAATTGAAACAGAAAATGAAACACCTTAAACTCCAAGATGGAATTTTTGTAGATGCTTAGTCCTGTTCAATTTTCATTCCCATTTAATTAATTGCTATTTTGTTCCCATATATTTGGTGTTAGGATGCACTTTGCTAAGACATTTTCAGTTATCCTAAAAACCTATTCTGTTTCAACATATCATATTTAATATCTCTATAAATATGCTTTTAATGAATTTGAACAGAAGAAAATCAAAACTATCTAGGTCTTATACAGTCCTTTTGAGACTAAACTTCATATACATTTTAGGTACCTAATGAACTGCTCTTTTTCTTAGTACGTACCAGCTTTCTTGGTAAATTAAGTGCTAGAAAGCAATGGTATTCGAAAGTTTTCATAAAATTCTCTATCTCAGTTTAGGTCAATAAATTAGGTGAACATGATGTAGCTCTAAAAGCTTTCAAAAACACTTTATGCTTTTTCTTGACTAAAGGAATTTAGGCATTGCAGTGAGTAACTCACTTAAAATTTATGTCCTTAGAACATGCAAAATTTGAGTAAATTGGCTCTTATCATGATGACTAAAACTTATTGAAGAAGATATATTAATATTACTTATTATACTAAGAAGGGTTTAGAAAGTTTAAAGCCAAGCATGAAAGTATGATATTCTCAGTCATACCTAAGGGAATATACATAGGAGTAAGTCTAAGTTTTTAGACTTCAAAAGTTCAGTAAGCTTTTGGAAAGCTACTGAGTAACTAAAGTTCCATTGATTTCAGGCCTGGACAAGCTGACTTGGATAGCCTTTTCTAGTACTTTATTTTTCTGTGTGTAAGGAATGTAAATGAGAATTAGGTGCCTGGCTTCTCTTGCAAATGCCTCTAAGAACCTTATTTTCATCTTTAGCAATCTAGAACATGTTTCAGATGATTTGATTTGATGTATACATTGGCTTCTATATAGTCAATGAAGGCAAAGAAATACCCAGGAGGTGGAATTTATTTGTTCTATTTTGATGTCACTACCAGGAGGATGTAATGGTACTCTAGCATCATCTTTTCATTTCTCCACTGATTTTAAGGGAAACTGGGAGGACTAGTTCAAACCTAGATGTCTGTACCATGAGTGTATGAACAGCCCCTCTACTAGTGTTTATAAATCTGATCTTTCCTGACTCAGGAGCCTGAAACACAATTTCAAAAGCTACCAAACACTTAGATGTTTAAAAGTCCTTGAAGTGATTTACTTGATTCAAGATTCAAAGCTACTTTTGAAAATGTTACCCTTTGTTATAAAATATTTACTTTCTCACTTGGAAGATTTTCAATAACACTTTCATAACATAAGGATATATTGTTCTGTAGTTTGATGAATTGCCTCTTTTATAAGACAAATATGTTCAAGATGTGTGTGAGATAGTCTAATCATGTTTTCAGGTATGTGGCAATCTAGATGTTCCACTTTTAGAAGAGTACTTTCAAAGCTGGAATCTAAATAAAAATCCTTTCTAAAGTTCAGTGATGGTCAACATTCAGCACTTCCTTTAGACAATGAAGTTCACCAGTTCTGAAATTTGAATATTTAGGGAACTGAGGTTTCTTAAGTCATTAAGTACTCAATTCATACATTATGTGACTAAACATTTAACTTATTTGAAAAAATTACACTTCCACTCTTATAGTTAATGCTTTACTGGCAGATGTCAAGTAGCAACTGGTGACAGCCTAATGGTTAAGAAACAGAAAATTGTTAAGATGAGTAGGACTGTGTTCTTTGGAATCAATGGGTTGTTCAGATGGATTCGTGTTTCTCACCTTGTTATATCCTTCAGTTTGAATATGTTTCTGTTACAAGATTGACCAGTGTAAGTCAGACTTCCTCCTAAATTATATCTGTCACTCAGACCTGAATCTTCAAGTCATTATGCACATTTTGAGTCTCAATATTTGTGTTTTTTTTAAATGAAAGTCAGGGGATGAAATCTGGCATTTTCATGCAATGTATTATATGGTATGCATTAATGATAGAACTGTACATTGTAATCAAATGTTTCTGTGGAGCTGGTGTAGGCAGACTTTTTGACTGGATAAATCCTTTTTTATTAATTTTTTTTTCTTGAGATGAAACATATTTTATGTTGCCATAATTCATATTTCATAGTATCCAGAAAATGGAATAGGAACAAAACCTTTGCCTTCTCACCTGACTTTTTATATTTTTCTTGTCTTATTTTATTTCTATTTAAAAACTATTCTTGCACAACTCAACTGTCTTTACAGAACCACCTTCAAAATAAAAGGTCTTTGTTATTGTTGTTAATCTGATTGAAAGTACCATTTTTATTTATCAATTCTCTTTAAACAGTGATGATATTTGAAATGAAAAGCCACAAGCTATATGTCCCTGGAAACTTGTTACAGAAAATCTTGGAGAGAGACTAGTAGTAACTCTTTTCTACTTTCTGAATGCATAAAAAGCCTAGGGATAGAACTAGGACTTTGGTGTTTGTCAGAAACGTGTTGCCACATATTTCTCATGGGTGAGACACAAAGATAGAGGACACAATCTGGGGATCATCCATAAGATATTATACAGTCTTGTGAGCTTAATAGGTAACCTTACCAAAAATCATGTTACATGAGCAGAAAAACACCACCACTGAACTCCTGAAAGCTGTATTACTCTTGTGTTAGATGAGTGTGTAGAAGTACAGAAGAGGCTATAACAAAATCCTGGTTCTTCAGGAATTGATAAAGTCTTCTAAGCACAGTTCCTGGCATCCGAAGAACCATAGATTCTTTTCCTCAGTAATCCTCAAGATCTTTAAGTTTCAAGATTGCACTCAGATACTTCTACATCAACAAAAGAAGCTCAATAACAATGAATGTAATGAAACGACATTGTCATTGCTAGTAAGCGGTCTAACTTCATTTTTACGTTGTGCAGCTAATAATTTGCATTATATAATGTTTTACATATGCCAACTTCATAGAGTCATAGAATCAGAGATTCACAGAATCACAGAATCATAAAAGCATAGAATCATAGAATGGTTTGGTTTTGAAGGGACCTTCAAAGATCATCTAGTCCAATTTCTCTGCCATAGGCAGGGACATCTTTCACTAGATCAGGTTGTTTAAAGACCCATCCTAACTGATCTTGAGCACTTCCAATGATGGGGCATCCACAGCTTCTTTGGGGAACCTGTTCCAGTGTCTCGTCACCCTCACTGTAAAAAATTTCCTCCATATATCCAATCTAAATGTATCCTCTTTCAGTTTAAAACCATTGTTTCCTGTCCTGTCACTATAGGCCAGGTATCAATTTATTGATTCTGTTCTATCAAAGGATCTGCATTTACACAGCAGTGTGAAAAGTTAGAAAGTGATGTATTTTTCAGTGATTCAGTCCATTAAGTCCAGATTAAAAGATATAAAAAAGAAGTTCATTAAAAGAATCAGCTTCTCCTTGTGTTCCCATGTGTCTTTATGTAATTTCCATCAATTATGTGTCATACAAATATTAAGCTGTTAAAGCTTTGATCAGGTTTTTGATGGCAGTGTACACCTCTGCAGTTGCCACCTATTGAATACATTTAGGTCATTCTGAATTAACACTGGAGTAAAAGAAAAGTATAAAGTATATTGGATCAGAACAGGTTCTTTTTGGAGTGTTAATGCTTCTTCCCCTCTCACAAGAAACCGCTGTTGTAATTTTCTTTTCTTGTCAAAATCCTAGGAATAGGAATGAGGTATCAGCATTTTAATTACTCCAGTTTACTTTAAAAATTTAATTATGCCTCTCATTACTCTATGGCTTGCGTATTTAGTTGTCGTTGATAATCAAAGAAAGTTAAATAAGTTACTATTCAGAACAGATCATTAATGAGATCATATTTTGAGTGATCCTCCTTCCTTTTTAATTCAGCAGTAATTGCTTTTGTTATTCAAAACATCTAAAGAAAGGAGTATATTTCTCAATACTATATTGAGACTATAGTTTTCTACTTAGTGCAGAAGAAGTCTATGTTTTCACAGATCTGCTCTACTGACATAATCTTCAGATGGGATCTATTCCTAGTGTGCTATACTACTTTTGAACCTTGGGATGCTGGTATTTTCTCTTCTGATTGTGTACACAGAAACTTTATTAAAAGAATACTGTATAAAGTCAAGCAGTTGGAAAGCATAGTAAGATGTCTGTACAGTTTTGATTTGTTTCCCTTTTTACATATGCATTGTCACAGTCTTTAATTGCATGGACACATCCTATTTTTCTACATAACTCGCAGCAGTGCTCTTTAATTAAAAGCTATAGTATAACTTTCATCTTCACTGTCTTTACGTCTCTCTACAGAAAACACACGGAGTTTTCCAGGGATTCGTGTGTGTTACTTATTTCTGTCATTTTTTAATGCTTCACAAATATTAATTTTCTTTGAGAATCTTTGAGCTACAAGAGTGATATTTTCCATATGTTTTAGATCAGAAGGGCAAGGATGGAGAGATTAAAGGTCAAACAAATCTGCTAACATAAAATGAACAATTTGAAACACACATGGTCTAATTTTTCCAAATATATGACAGTAAGGAATTAAAAAAATTAAATCTCCTCAATTTACACTGCAATTTTGAAGCTTAGCACTTCTTCAAATCCTACTGCCTGGTTTTAAAAGGGTCTTTCAGTAAATGGGGAATAGTGTTAGTGAGCACAGCTGCAAGTTTGAGGTGAAGCATTTACTGACACACATCTCTGTGGCAGAAGGAAAAACACAATTGTAGAAGGTGGCATCCAGCTCTCTTACCTCCCTGATTGCTCTTTTTGCATATGTGAGTAGATTCATAATTCACTCTAGCTAACCAAGTCCTTTCAAGAGTAAATGCATTAAAAGCTATCTACGTTGTAAGATGTATTTTCAGACTCTTCTTGGAGAAATTTACCAATTCAGTATATTATTTTGTTTATCTCTATATTGTGTTATATATTTATATTATTGAAAGTAGATTTGGGAAATTATTTTACCCACCAGAGTGAAAGGTGTGTATATGCAGGCAGGAGAGTGAAGTCAGGAGGGTGCTGAACTGATAAACCCCTCACCTCCTGCATGAGTTCCTACTACAGTCTGAAATAGCTCCTAAACACGTGTTCCTGCATGATGAGATTATCTGGGAGCCCAGTTTTGTATCTAGTGTCATTTTAATTTACGTCACAAAGATCTATAGATATACATCTCTCATTCACATCCCCAATTCATAAAGTATAAGGTATATGCCTCTAGGTCACACAGTTTTTTGTAAATTCAGGCTGTAGGTGCTGTTTTATTCAGATAAAGAGTTTTTTCCTTTCCAAATTCTGTTCCTTCTTGTAGCAGGAAGGATGGTTATACAACAAACTAACTTAGGCTGAAGGTCATCTAGTCCAAGCCCCTACTCAAACCAGAACTAACATCCTAGTTAATCAGGGCACTCTGGACCTCATCCAGTTGAGTTTTGAGTATCTCCAAAGGTGGAGATTCCACCGTTTCACAGAACTTTTGGGCAACCTGTCCCATACAGAGTCTCCACAGTTGAATGAAAATGGTAGCTTTTCTTATAGAATAAAATGCCTTGGCTTTTACACAAGCTGATTTGAATTCGAGATGAAATATATTCAGTCATTTACAGTAATGAAAAATAAGTAAATAATAGCATATTCCCTCTTTCTAATTTTTTTTTTTAGGAGAAAAAAAAAAATCCCAGCTCTGCTTTTAAGCCTCTAGCACAGCCTGGAATCAAAGTGTGGTGAATGTTTTTAAACTCCAATGCAGTAAGCTAAAGTTTTAAAGTATTAATTTTGAGTAAAGACTGGTGCTATGAAGGAATGTTACCCAGAGGCTTTATTTTGTATTCGCTCTGCACGCAGACCTGTTCTTTGGTGCATGAGATTTGAAGGGCTAACCAAACAGGTCAGTAAAAATTCTCTTTTAAGTATTTATAGTCAAAATTTTTTGTTGAAAACCTATATACCTTCCTGATTAATGAAAACATTTATTAAAGACAACTGATTTAGAAACAGGTCTTTTATTTCAACATGTGCTTTTATAAAGTATTTATGCATCATATTTCCCAGGCAGATATGCCCAAAATGTTGTTAAAACACTTAGCTTGGCAGCTTGTTTCCCATAGTTGTTCATCTCCCATGGTTCCATTTATTTCTTAGACCATGAATTAAGTTGTTATTAAGTTCTTTCCAGCTTGTCCTTATATCTGATAAGAAATACTTGTGCATTAATAACTTCTAGTTGCTAGTTATATTTGGAGACATTTTCTATACACTCCTTTCTTTCAAATAAGGCATTAGAAAATTATTATTACTACTTGCTACATACTTAGTGCTTTAAAAGTTAAAAGAGCTGTGCAAAAGAACTTTGCTTAAGGATTAATAACATCTGTGACCCAGGGGATAAGGAATCCTCTCCTGTCAATAAAGCTTATAACTACTTAGATCAGCTGAGCTAGAGTGTTTAAGTAACTTGCGTGAAAATGACTTTTACTTGGTTGGGAGATGAAATGAGGATTTCTCTGGACATCAAAGTTATGTTTTACAATGAAGATTGCATAAAGATCAGTAATTTTCTTACTCTTTCCACCTGTTTAATCACATTTTATGTAAAAATAAAGTAGAAGTTCATGTAATACAATTTTTAGCATAACTACTGCTGTTATTGCTATTGCAGTCTGCAGGATGATGAATGGGACAGGGAATTGATTCATGTAGCTGTGACTGGGATGAACACAGACTGATGATCCACAAACCAATTTTTCTATTAAGGTTTCATCTATTCTAGAACTATAGCTTCAGTTCACTGAATAAATCAGAGACTCCTTGTATTGTTTCTACTCAACTACCTTTCCATTTTGAACTCTAATCCTTCTGCTTTCAAGGATACTTTCTTTCCTCCCCATTTCCATCCATTTTCCTTCTTCTTCTGTTAGTCAGAGTGCGTTTTCACCTTCTCATCAGGACATGACTCAATTTCCATCTAGAAGAGGAGTCTGGGAGCACTTCTGGGACATCCTCTGGTCCAAGACTTCACACTGTCCATGTGCACTCCTGCCTCCCCTGCCTGCTTGCCTGCAAACACACGCAGGAGCTGCTGCTAGGAGATCCCTTGGCCTGGATGCAGTTGGGGTGATGGAGGCAGAGGAGCAGCTGCAGTGTGTGTCCACTCCACAGGTGGGGGAAAGAGCGATTGTCAACCTTTGCAGACTGTTTAGGAAGGAGTGACAATGTGCATTAATGGCTGTCATCGAGGTGTTATGTGTTAAGGTGAAAAATCACAGAGGCAGTTCATAGAATCATAGAATCGTAGAACCATAGAACCATAGAACCATAGAACCATAGAACCATAGAACCATAGAATCATAGAATGGTTTGGGTCAGAAGGGAACTTAAAAATCATCTAGCTCCAGCCCCCCGGCTGTGGGCAGGGACACCTTCCACTAGACCAGCTTGCTCAAAGCCCCATCCAGCCTGGCCTTGAGCACTTCCAGGGATGGTGCATCTACCACCTCTCCGGGCAACCTGTTCCAGTGCCTCACCACTCTCATAGTGAAGAATTTCTTCCTTAACAGTTAACCTAAATCTACCCTCTTTAAAGGCATTACTCCTTGTCCTGTCATGAAAGGCCCTTGTAAAAAGTGACTCTCCAGCCCAGCCTGTAGGCCCCCTTCAGGTGCTGGAAGGCTGCTATAGGGTGTCCCTGGAACCTTCATTTCTCCAGGTTGAATAACCCCAACTCTCTTAGCCTGCCTTCATAGGACAGGTGCTCCAGCCCCTTGATCATCTTTGTGACCCTCCTTTAGATTTGCTCCAACAGGTCCATGTCCTTCTTATGTTGAGGGCCCCAGAGCTGGATGCAGTACTACAGGTGGGGTTTCACAAGAGTTCACTTGCAGCTGCTGGTACTGTTAACATGTCTAAAGTGCTTTGTATTCTCCAATTTTTTTTTTGTCTGTTTTTCTCCAAAATTGAAAGACTGACAGCATTAAAGAAATGTTAAATTGAATGTGAACCATTATTTCTCTTAGTGCTCAGTCAATAGACATTTTTTACTCTTTTTGTTAAAATCACTGGACATTCTGCCTTCACAGGTTACCAGAGCAGTAACCTTTGAAGACTTTTTAGACTGCTGTTGAATAACAACTTCTTTCTCCTCAATCAAATAAAAAGCACACATTAATGCTCTCATTTTATTTATTATTGCAGTGGTGTAAATGAGGGCAGGATTTGGCCCATAAGCAATAAAAGAAGAGTAGAGCATGTAATTCTTAACACCATTGTGAGGTAAACTCTGTCCAGCAACAGTAAATTATCTGAAATTCTTTCAGGATATATGAATGACTCCATATTCAGAGAAAACTTGTGAGGTTTAAAGTATAGAAATGACAACCATAAATAAAGGTAGAAATCCCTGATCCCCACTGAAATGAAATAATATAACATTCCTGAGGCACTGGTGTCTTTGGAAAATACATTGCCTGTCTGACTAGGGGAAAGGGAGGGAGGAAATTAAACCCATCATCCTACTTAGGGCTTTGTCTTCCAAAAGTAATGTTTAATGCTTCTGCATAAATGGACAGTTTTCTCTAGGAAGATGAATCCTGTAAGGATGTGAGTTTATTGAGTTTGTAAGATTTTCAAACATATGTTCATCAACAAATATATGCCTTTGTACTTTAATAACTAGGTTTAAAAAAAGTATTTAACAAGATGAGTAAAATACAGAGAATGTCTACATCCTTTAATCTGTAGGGTGCAAAGTAGCACCAAAGGACAATAAACATTTTCATAGCAAAGTGGAGGGTTGCTCACAGCTTATCCTGTGAGAGTTAAGCTTTCTGGAAAAATACCTGCTGTATGCTGGACGTTTTCTACGTCTTAACACTGTTAGCCTAGTCACATTTGTGTTAACATTACCCCATTTCATTGGCATAGTAATGCCCATGGTAGATAACCTGATAAAACAGCTTCTCAAAATATGTGCCTTGGAAAGGACAAATCTGCAATCCCTGTTTTGATTTGGCATATTCCAAAAGCTTCAGCATCACTGCAGCAACTATTTAGAGGACAGAATCAAAAACCATAAAAATTAGGTTTACATTTACATGATCTCAATATGCATCAGTTTACTAATGCTGAGTTGAGTTTAAATGCATTATGAAGCTATAAATATGCCACTTCTTGCCATCTCAATATGTCAGAATGAAATTTTAACTTTGCAAGGAATTAGATTTGAGTTCTAACTAATCACATTGAAGAAATTTAGCAGCAATTTCTCACTATAACGGTAACAGAAGTGACACATAAGTTTTTAAATCAAGTTAAAGTCACCAAAGAAGTTAAAAGCACAAAAGAATGAGATAATTTTGTAGACAGAAAATATTCAGAGATAGTCTTCCAGTGAAATCTAGCCTATCTCATTTGGTTGTAGATGGTCTAAGCTAAGACTCTGTCAAATGATGTCTGCCATCAATAGAAGGGTTTTGTGTTCAGCATATCATGAAAATGGGCAACTTGCTTGTTTTAAAACTTTGAACCATAGATGTTCTGCAATGTCAGCATAACTTTTGACTCCTTACACAACCACTGAATATGGTCCACTGAGTCTATGATAGCCTGTGATGATAGCTTCTTTGATGAAGGTCAGATGTTAAGAAACTTAATAAAATGACACAGCAGGTTCACATTAGTCTAGTCCCTATTTCAGCATAAATCTTTTTTTAACATTTGGCTCCTTTTACTTGCTTTTTTTTTTCCTCTTTTTAAACTATCAATGTGTAAATGTGATTCAAGAATAGAAAGCAGCAGGAAATATTTGATTGTGTCTACCACCTGAAAATTTAACTGGAACTTTCTCTTTTTTCTCTTCTTTGCTCTGCTCTCCTCTGAAAAACTGTCATCTTTACTAGGAGAACCAATATTTTGAAAAGTAGAAAATTAATTTCTATGTCAACTTAAACATATTATTAGAAGATACTGGGCTAAGACTAATGCAATTTCATACAGTGTGAGTATATTTTTATGTTCATTATGTTTTGATTTAGCCTTCAAGAAAATAGTAGAAGACAATATCATTCTACTGACAGATGATTTTTAATCTTTTAAAACCAAATATCAGATAGAGAAGCAGTATGTGATGCATCAGCTATAAGTAACATGCTTTTAATTATGTGCTATTAGTCTATTGAAGTGCTATGTGATTTTGAGTAAGCAGTTTTATCTATCACTCTCTATACTGAGTACATATAATTTCAACATATTTTTTGCTACTCTACTGTACTGAGCGAACTGTTTAGCTAGGGCCCATGATATTCTTTAATTGAATAATTGAATTGAAATTGCTGGAGAAACCTGCTTTGCCAGTGCAAAGTAAAGTAATGTTACCAGTGACAATTAATATTGTTACTATTTCTCTTAAAACTGAATGAGACATAGCAATATGATACAGCGAAAGTATCATAATGTTAAAGTCCTTTTTATTTATATTGAAGACCTTCCTGATTGACATTTTTTGTTAACCCTTTAAAAGGACATATAGGTTCACCAAGAAATTAGCTTAAAACAATGAATTTCTAATTAAAATGGATCCTGCTTTTACGATTCATCTGCACTGTGAACACCTGTGAACTCTCCTCATTGGTAAATGCATGAATAATATCAGTATTCATTCTCTATTTGCACTACCCCATTTCTCTGTTTTCAGGTCTCAGCTGTAAAACACTGACCTACAAAACGGTGACTCCTTTCCCAGGGAGGTGGAGAACACTCAAAATTTCATAAAGGGGACACTGGGAAGTGGGGAGTGGTAATGCCTGAGAGCAACTTTTAAGACAACAGCACATCTTAAATGTGAAGTCAGTAAAAGGCAGGAACAGAGCAGAGAGTTGTGATCTCTAAATGTTTCATCTTAGTTAACACCCTCTGTCATTTTGACTTGGAACATAACAGCAGCTGAACATCGTCTTTTTCTGTTATAGGTAGCCAATGACAATTGCCTAAGCTACAAATAACCTGAGAGAGAGCTTGCCCCAATTTTTTGCATAGACAAGAGGAAGAGATGTGAGCGAGTGGAAGTGATTTCCTTTCGGTCAGGAGGCGGCTCAGTGGCACAGCTGGAGTGTGACCCCACACCTCCAGAGTGCTTGTCCTGAGTCCATACACGCAGCTCCGACGTTAGCAGACACAGATGCTGGGACAAAACTGTTTGATGGGCTGGGACTCAGAGGGTGGATGAAAGCACAGTGCGCTGTCTCAACATTTTGTGCATACACAGCACAACTTCTCACACATCAGGTGTAGCTTGTTCATCTTCATATCTGGTAAATACCATACTGAATTTCACCTCAAGACTCCAAGTTAACTTGTCTGCCAAAATCAGCCATAATGAACAAGCATGTTTTTATGAACTGGTACCTCCAATGTTGTAGGTAGAAATGTTCTTTTGTCTACATTAAGCAGCTGTGTGGGTTCTAGTTTTCCACATTACTTTTCTAAGTTTTTTGATGTCTATGTCTGAAGCAGTGTTTTATACAAATGCTCAGTAGCATATACATACAGATCCAGTGTAAGGTCTGAACAATTCTTAAAATGTTGGATACTTATTCTCCTCTTCTGGGTAGAGTCAGAAAATAAGTTCAAGCCCATGTACAGCCACTCAGACGCAGAGTAACATGTGGCAAATAAAATCAGGTCAACTTTGTCACTTTTCCCTAGGTATATGAATTCTGTTTGGGTTTTTTGCTTCTTATGCATTTTATTGGCAGATTTTTGATATGTCTCTGGTCTTATAAAAACTCTGGACTAAACTATACAGGCAATGACCCTGAACATTAGAACAGCTTCTAATTTTGCATGCCTCAATATATTTTATAATGTAAAGACAGACTATATACAACAATTCATAATTTCAATATTATGCCAACAATCATTTTGCCAACTAGTTGCTAATACAAAAAGGAAAGCCATTGCAAAGGTATTATTTGAAGAAAAAGATAAAAACTTGAATGACAAGTTTCAATGATGTACCAAAAATTAAATTATGTATAAAAGTTACTTTTGTAAATTCTATGTGACATAGCACAGGGAAAAATGAAAACTAAGTGCAAGGCTTCCAAAAAAGTATGCAGAACACAGATAGCAAATCAGTAATGAACTTCATTTGTCAAGGTAGTTTGAAAAATCCCACCTGATCCCATATGAATCTTTCAGTGACACTGTATAGCTATAAATGAAAGTGACTTCTTCTTCCTACAGAAACCTATGGCAGAGGTAGGGACTTTGTTTCAGCTATCAGAATGCCATGCTTGTGCCTTACTAGCACAGGTACACACTGTATTCACACGTTCAAAGAAAAATGATTTTTTTGCTGTGATCACTCTGATTTACAATGAAGCTTAAATTTTGTTAGATGGTTAAAAGACAAAACAGTCCATAAGCCTATTAATCATGGAATTAGACCTGTAACGTGCTACATGTGCACGTATGGGGAATGAATGTGGCCCCATATGAATTTCTTGTGTGTTTTGACTGATAATACGGTATCTCTGGTCTCACATGCTATGATTAGACAAGTTTTCCTCTTTAAACACTTTGAGTTCAGAAGCTTAGAGCATTATCTAAAGAACCTATTTTAAAATGGACCTAATGTAAAAAGATAGGTTTTGGGAAGGAAACAGAAAGGAGATGTCTTTGAGAGGAGGTCTGAAGCCAAGAATTAATTTATTTTTCTAAATGCATCATTGTTTTTGAAGACCTTATATCAAATAAAGAGTCTTCCACACTCTGTTGCCTAAGTTTATGGCTCAAGAGAAACCATCCCCAGGCTGTAACACAGTCCATATGGCTGGCTGTTTGAAGTGTGCTTAGTACTCCATTAGGGATTCTCGATTTGTACTTCTCAATCTGATTTCGATAAGACACAGGTTTCCTTTAGTGGCCTGACCTGGTGCAAACACATAATAGATTAATTCTATAATAAATTACGCTGGCAGTAAAGCTTTCTGGACCATTTTGCCTTTTAGGTAACAATTTTTTTTTTTTTTTACCCTTATAAAGCTGAACCAGTGTTTCATTTGTAATCACTTTCTGTATATACAGAACTACTTGAAGCTTGGGAATGTAATTTTGCACTGTGTGCATTACTTCTGAGTGTATTCCATTTTATTGTGTTTCTGGAGCTACTGACACATTCTGAGGAATACTAAGAGCTTTCTGAAACAACATTATGCCTAGAAATGTGCTGAACTGCTATTCAGGAAGCTCCAGCTGGTTTCTATCTTAACAGTGGCATAACTACATTATTTCTATATGCAAAACTGCATTTCCATAAAGTCCACTTTTACCTTCCACTTTTATGTATTGTTTTTACAGCACTGGAGGTTTTTTTAGATTTATTATCTACTTAGCGCTTTACATAGTTCTGCTGCCATTTCTAAATCCTGATGGTACAGAAGTAGTAAACTATGTTATTTTAGGCATTGCTGGTAGTCGTAGTTGAGGACCCCAATGTGCTACCTGTCCTGCAAATCCAAAGCCAAGATCTTACAGATGAAACAAAGATGACAGATGTGAGTGGAAAAACAAGGAAGTACAAAAAAACGAGACAAAATCCATCAACAAGACTGTCAGCCCACTGGGATTCTAATATTATTTAAGAATCATTTGTATTTTTAAAGGACAGTATTAAGGGGAGCAGTGTGGGAGCCTTCTAGATATTTCCAGGGAATGCTCATAAGCATAAGGGACAGCATGGGAGAAAAGCACTGCAGTGCTTTTATGTATGTTGGCCAACTGAGTGACAAGGATGACTGTCAGCTTCTTCCACCTTTCCCTTCCACGCTCCTGAGCTCCATAATATCTCTCTTTTTAGAGACACCTGGCCCATCTCCTTACTTCACCTCAGGCCTTCTCACAACTAAATAAAATGGTATAACAAGAAAGGAAAGGAAAAAACTGTGAAGGCTTTGTAAGTGACAAAAAGGATGTCTCTTAAGCAGAAGAAACATACAAAATACACAAGATACGATGTTTTTGTGTTCTTTTTTTGGTTTCTTTACAGTCACATAACCTGTGAAGACACACCTATGTAGATGTTACATGATAAAACCATTCCACAAAAACTCTCAAAGAACACGGATCATGAAAACAAACATCCTACTGAACGATGCAAGGGTCTTGATAGCAATAAAATACTCTACAAAGTCATCCGACTTTCTACTGATTCATTAGCTGTCTATCAAGATTTTTCTGAACATTTTTAGAGAGAGATTCATCTATACCTTACATGAAAGGAGGGAAGAAGAAGACAAAGCATCGAATGAATGAAGGGGAGAAAGGGACATTGTGGGTCTTGTGGAAGGACACAGAAAATACAGAAGTAGAAGAAGCTGAGATGGAATCTGAAGAGCAAGGAGAAACATCTGAACTATGGACACAGTATTTCAGGTGCAGATGGCATGAAGCTTCAGGCACCCAGTAAGCAAAGAGGAAATAGTAAATAAGGATAAAAAGAGAAGGATGCATAAACAGGAAAAAAAAAAATAGGTAGGGCATTAAAATAAGAAAATTAGAGAAAAAAAAAAAAAGTATTATGTACAATAAAGAAACAAATAAAGTCTACCAGAGGAGAGCTAGGATCCAGCAGAATTAATGGGAAAAGACTGATGCCACATACTATTTGTATAATATTTCAGATTATTTATAATGAGCATGAGAGGCAGAGGATTTCCTGAAATGCACATAAACTTTTGATTATTAGAGACAAATAAAGTGACATAAATCCAAGTGCATAACTTTTCAATTTCCAAAATACAATGCATTAAGAGAAGCAAAATGTTGCTATATTAGATACTCAGAATTTTAATTTAACCTTAATGCCAAGATCAAGTTAATTTCTTTATAATCAACAGAAATTGTTTTTTCCCCAGATGGAAGTGCTTTTTGCATGTTGCCCAATGACTTTCAGTAAAGTTTGACTTTTCTTATTGAGTAACATGTTTCTTTATTATTTGATCTTAAAAGAAAGCCTCAACCATCATTAGAAATAAAGGGATATTGGCTGGTGGTAATAGGGAAGGAATTTTGTTAAATTACTTAGGAAATCCATGCAGGTAAAAGAATGCTGGGAACATTCATTGCCAAATTCCAATGTTACAAAATGTCATTTTGTGCATGAGTAATCCCAATGAACCCATGGTATTAATTCCAGTACAAAGATTTGTAAAGAGGCAATAAAAATGCTTGCCTCACTTTTTAATTTCCACTATTTAAAAAAACCCTGAGACTTGAAAGTTCTACTCTGTGTGGCAGCTCTCCAATATAGATTATTATTACTGCATTGATTAAATCCAATTGATTTACTTTTCAAAGTAACTGAATAGACACTCTTCCTAAGTTTCATGCATTTAGACATACTTTGACAATTAATTCCAAACTTCAGCAGAGCTGTCTGATGATTCAGCAGACATGCAGGTAGCTGGCTACCTGTGAAAAATCACTTTTTTCTCCTTCATCATCCACTTTCTCAACTTTGTTCATAACCATTCTCTTTGAGATGAGTTTGCATTGTGCTTGGAAAGTCATCAAATGAAAGGAAAGAATGTTCGCTTGAAGAGGATAGTAAAAAATAGTTCTTTCATTACTGTGATTTTTGAGTGTTAGATATCGAGATGGAGAAAGTTGATAAATACTTTCAAAAATACAATTTAATTTTCTTGAATGTATAAAATCAAGGAAATCCTAACAGTCTTTTAAATAACATAAAGATCCATTTAAATATGTGGGATAGTTAAACTCCGTACTAGCTGAGAATTCCAACCACTGGAAACAGTTAAATATTATCACTGCAGTGGACTTCCTGACTCGATGTATTACACAGGGGAGTTTGTTAAATAATTCTCATCCCCTACATGCAAGTTAAATATTTCTATATATTTAGGAGACCACAGCTTGATTCAATCCTGCCTAAATGAGCACCTAGTGCAGTCATAAAATAGCATTTTAGTCATTCAAACTCTCCGTGGGGTGGGGAGAAACTGTCTCTGCTGATCCTGTTGGGAACTTAACACAGCTAAGGCAACTATGTCAGAGCTTCTCAACATGGACCAGGTGTATCAGAAAGGGCATCAAATTATTGCCATAATTCCAGACCAGTAGCATCTAAAGGACGGGGAAAAAAAAGTGTTTTGCATACTTGTGTTACTAGGTTTTTTCCCAACTTTTCACTCCTATGCAGATAGAATGGATTTTGACATAATTTGCATATTCAGTTTAAAGAGGTTCTAAACTCAAAGCCCCTTTTCACTTCATGTATGTTGTCAAAATTGAAAAATTGCTTTATTATTTCAATTTGCATTCGCAAATACATTTTAACTGACCAAAACCTTCTAGTGACAAATGATTTCCCCTAAGGAATTCCGGAATTATTGCAATGATTGTGCAGGGATGTTTAATTTTTAAGCATAATAATTTGGGTCACTTAAATCTTCTTGGTTGATGTCATATTGGTTCCTTCTACCTTTTAATATATGTGTCATCACTTGTTTTGCACACAGTTTGTTCTAGAATTTCCTTCCTCCCTCACAGTGAAGTAATGTAAGAGTGTCTGAAGCAGGAGGATATCTCAATATCAGAAGGTGCTTCGGAGAATATATCTGCAAGTTAAAACGTTTTTAAGGCCCTTTGTTCTCTGGAGCTCTTCTGTTTAGAACTGATTTGGATGCACAATCAGTTCTTCCTGGGTGACATGAAATCCATGGGATCTTTGTAGGGACAAGCCCTCTGATTCGAACTGCCATCTGTGTTCTGCTTCCCCTTCCAGAACAATGTAGGAAACTCATCTGAGAGGCAAATTCTGAGCCATAACTCTCATGGCTTAAAGCTTGCTGTGATCTTTCAGTTGGCTCCAAACCAACTCAGAAATAGATTCACTAATCAGAAATAGTATGAGTCTTAGAAAACCAAAGTAATTAGTGGACTTTGCTGAGTATACTGCTGGGGGGATAGCAATGTCACACAGGACAGTACATCTTCTACCCGTTGACTGAGTAAATGAATACAAAAAATGGCTACATATTCCCTGAGTTTCCTTGGACAAGGAAATTAAAATTAATTATTGTTCCTGTATAATTATTCATATTTCTTATCATGGTTCTACAGAATCTGCTAGTAATTACAATTTTAAACAGAATAAATATGTCCCTTTTAAATGTCTCAGGTTATAAATCTCTGTGGGAGTTAACAGATCACAGAACAGCAGCAGGTTAGAACATTTTCTTTCCTGAGGACTGTAGGATCATTCCCATGATGCTTCCCAATCTATCGAAGAGGCCTATCTCTTTTTACCTAAATTTCATGGAAGGATGCAATTACAATTATGTATCAGAATACAAAAAATAAATGTTTATTTTAATAGAATTACAAGTGCTGACTGGTTGGAAATCTTTGCCACAGTTTAAAGCAAATTTCAGTTCAATGACTTCTGACAAAGTCTTTTGTTTAGCTTTATTTGTTTATTTAATTTAATGAAATTTCAAACACCTGTCAGGGGCACAGCAGAAAGTAAAATTGGAAATAGATCATTTTGTTTGGTACAGCTTCAAAAACTTGGAAGAACATCGTTTGATAACTGATTCTGAATATATACAATTGTTGTATGGATATTATGTATTGTTAAACTCAGGAATGTTTAAAGAGATTTTCAACGAAAAAAGAAGTTGAAAGACAGAAACATGTAAATGATGGGGGGAGGCATTCCCAAGAATGCTCAATGCTCAAGAACGTGATATTATGTTCTTACACTGGTAAGGTTCTTACACTGATGTATTTGGTAATTGATATAAAGATTATCCATCCATTTACGCTGAGCTGTGTTGAAATGTGAAGCTTTCCTGAACTCATTGCCATAATATTATCATTATATTATTCAGCCAAAATTTTGTTCTGCTTTATATCCAATTTGAGATCAGTAGAAAGACTGCAGGTTTGTAGTTGTATTATAGAAGGCAGAGTTTATTCTATTCAGTTTTTTTTCCAAACTGCAATTGGCATCACCAGATTATGATGAAAGAAATCTGGAAAATTATTTGTGTATTTTGACAATTATTTGCACCACTTAGCTGGAGTTTAGATTTCTTTGATTACAGAAAATGCCAAAGAATTGCTGAGCAGAATGAAGTATTTAGTATATGTTTTGCAAAGAAGTGCTGAAAAGCGAACATTTATTAAAAAAATGAATAGCATGAAGATTAACTTTAGAGAAAATTAATAGAACTGTTAGTTTAGACTAACCTCTCCCTGTTAAATCAATAATATCAAATGACTTGCTTGGAGAATTGCTGAGTTCCAAGAGCAGTGACTGACTTCTGTAACTGGTATAGGTTCTACGTATTTTTTCAAAGCCAAGACCACAAGCTTTTAGACATGGAATTGAATCTTTAAATTCCATCTAAGTATCTCAAAGACAATAAGAAGCATTCTGCAGAGCTATTTTTATCTTATATTCATAGAAACTTGCCCTTGATTAGCCTCATCATGTGGTCACAGAAAGATGTCAAACATAAAAATATGAAGAACTTCTGTGCTTTTTCCTGCAGATCCTGTTCTTAATCTAAACAGAAAAAAAAAAGGAAGGAAGAAAAAAAAACCAAACCATGCTCCCAAAACCCAAACTTTGGAATATATTACTAATGAACCTATGAGATTTAAATTTAAAAAAATTCAGCTTTCTATAAAATGTAAGATGAGGAAGCACGTCAAGATGTAAGTACAACTAAAATCGTGTTAAAGTCCATCTAGGCCAGTACCTATCTTCAATAATGGCTTATTCACAGATGCCTAGAGGACAATACAGTAACATGGAAAAAGTATGATAACATTTCTCCAGAAAAGTCACACAGTTTTGAACAGTTTTTGTACCAAGGACTTCTTTATCCAGCAAATGTCTGTCGTAGGTAAAAAGCCATCTTATGTCCATTTCAATGCAATGAACAATGACTCAAAAATTTCCTTTTCCCTTTCACTCATGATTTTATGGACTTCTATCATGTTGGGTTTTGCCTTTTTTCCTGTGTTTTAATCTATGTAATTTTTCTTTATATTGAAATTTCTCCATAATCTTTCTAGTTTTTCTGTCCTTTGAGAAGGAGGAAGGAACTTGAGCATCACATAGATTCATATCCAGGATTTGTCTTTGTTTTATTCTCTATCCCTTTCCTAATAATTTTGATATTTTTTGCCTACTTCTGAGACCATATTTTCATAGAAATACATATCATACTTCTAAGATCTTGTCCCTGGGGGACAAAAGACCATTACTTTATTAACAAGGTCAGAACTGTTTTTCTCATGTGCACCACTAATGAATTAGTGCATCCATCTGCAATGAATTTTGTCTGCTGTTCTAATGTTCAGTCCCTTTCTCTAGTAAGGATCTCTTGCAGTTCTGCTCCACAAACATTCGTTTTTACTGCCCTGAATAATTTAGTACCATCAGTAAACTTTTTTGTCTCAGTAGTCACTTCTTTCTAGACATAGTTTCTGAATATATGCAAACAGCTTGGAAGGGCACAGACATTCATATGGAAATCCACCTGTAATTTTTTTCACTATGAAAACTGATCATTCACACTGTTTCATCTTTTAATTAATTATATAGCTATGTGAGAAACTTCCATTTTATACTGTTTTAACTTTCTATGCTTTACAAACTCAGCTAAAGTACTTTTTTGAAGTTTTTGAAATCCACGTGAGACACAGAGCAAATAGGTTTTGTTATTGCAATTTGTAATTGCCAAGGAAATGAAAAATTGGGCCAAAGTTTGGCAGCTCATCAAATAAAATGTATAACAACTTTTTTTGGTTGCCAAAATCTTTTTTTAAAGTCTGTCTTGCAGAAATCACCTGATAATTAGACCCTGGAAAAGAGATAGAAACACCTAAATTAACAGAGACAAGAAGAGAATTTTCCAAGAACATAACCTCTCAGGCCTTCATAATGAGAGTAGGGAGGTTTTGGGAAGGTCATCAAAGTCAACAATGAGTCAACAATGAAAGTTGTTTAAAGAATGCTACAGAGGTAATAACAAATGATTCTCGGCCAGTGAAAAAATATGTTTGAAGGCTAACAAAATATTTTCGGTGGAGTAAGCAATGACCAGGATTATACTGATTAAAAAAAAAAAAAAAAAGACGTGAGATTGTGGTAAAAGAAGTTGCTAAGTACAGAAGAAGGACAGAGACTTGGCATTAGGAGATAAAACAGATTGGCTTGAAGAAAATAAATAAGCAACTAGTAAATTTATTAGGGAATAAACGATTAATTGCGAGGGCACTCAAAACTCTGCCACAAGTAAGGTAATTAAACATTCAGAGAAGAAACAAGAGTGATAATTTGAAGTATTTGAAATCAATTACAAAATTAAGCAGTTAATAATGAGGTAATTTAGGAAAAATAGAACTATAGACTAAAGAAATAGCTGATTCTGAGCAGACAGCTACTTATACTGGAATCCAAAAGGAGTCAGTTACCAGGTAATAGTCTCTTAAGGAGAATATGGAATGAAGTCAATATATGGAGCCTATACCCTTAAAGATGCATATCCCTATAATGGGTAAGTCCCAGAAGAGGGCAGCGGTGCTCCATGGAGACCATAAAATGATGGCGGTCAAGGGTTTTAATGACTCTGGTCTGGTGTTCTTCTTGAACAAGCGTTTGCCTACACAGGACTGGAGTCAGGCAGCAGGGAGCTGCTGCGGAGCTGTATATGAACCTTTGTTCTCATGGAGGTGTAAGGCTCTCCTCTAGCACAGGGGTGAAAATATTTAAGCTTTCTGTTCTCCAATATGTCTTTTATTGTTGTGGGCTGGCACTTTCCTGAAAAGTGAAAAGCTCAATGCTTTGAGCTTCCACACCACATTGGTGCTTATCTTATTTCTCCTTGTCCTTGTCTAAAAAGACTTGATATGAAATGACTTGCTTCGTTTGGCCTTCACAGGAGAAATGGTTCACTGAGATTCCTGGGGTCCAATTATAAGTTATAGCAGCTGTAATTTCAGCCCCTTTATGAAGCAGCCCACTTGTGTCTGCTCTAGTTCCTAATGCTACCAGCCAGTCTGTAAACTGATCCTAATCTATTACATTTAAGTCATTTGAGTCATCTTTTTGAAGATTGTTGAATGCAGAGATACCCATAAGGAAACAATGTAAGTTTTCCATATACCACATATGTTATATGTCTCGTGAAATGTACTGCACACATTTTAAAAAGTGACAGTATTACAAAACTGACAACTTTTCATGACCTTTTGTATTTTAATGTATTTTAAACATATGGCAGGATTCTGTTCTTCTCATGAATGTGGCAGATACACTATGAATATTTCATTAACTGTATGTGCATGTGAAAAAAAATTTGTTCAAGAAATAAATTCAAGAAAACACATTAGTCTTTTACATTTAGACTGCAAAAAAACTACCAATTACATATATTACAATTAATATTTATGAAGCAACAGTGAATCTTTCTTGAGAAGCAGTGAACATCAGAAGGTAAAACAGTAATCCCAAAACTATGATGCAGTGTCATTCTTTATTTTTTGTTCTGGGTTTTGCTATTAGTTGTAGTGTGGAATGTTTTGTTACTTCTTTTAATCTCTGCTTCTTTTGTATTGTTTGTATTATTTGTTTATTTTAAATACAAGGTCTTTAAATCTTCTGACTTAGGTACCTTGGCATGCATGTCTATCATTTAGTACAGAGTAATTAAAATTAGATGCTTAACATATCTTAAAGTATTTATGTATATCGTAGAGGATTCCCTCTATTAGACATATAGTCATAAAAAGTAAGAATACATTACCTCGTCAGTGTTGCACAGAACCTATTTCTTACATTTTGGTCTTCCAGCTACCTATTGGGCAATGTCCAATACGTTATAGTTAGGCTGCTTATACTGAAAAGAGAGAAGCATAATGCAAATCGGTACTGCTGTCTAAGGTCAAATATGCTCCACATAAACATGCAAATAATTTGACTGAGTCTTTGGAAACTCAAAAGCCACATTCATGTTGTAGATATGAAAGGAGGCATTACTGCAGAATTTATGATTTAGAAAATACTTATAAGATTATTAGTGTTGTGTTTTGTTTTCTCAAAGGACACTTGCTTTTTTCTGATGTTCTTTTTGGAGCTAGATACCCTAAAAGGTAATGTTGATAAATGGCTTGATTTCTTTTATGAATCTAAAGAAAACAAAATGTCAGTATTTGTTTTTTGCTGAAAAATGTAAATGACTGTTCTGACTGACAAGAGTATTTTGGGCTTCATCTAACGATATCAAGTTAACAACAGTCTTAGAAAGGTGTTTTATGATGCGTCTGTTTCCTGATGGTTGTTAGCTCCTCTGGTCAGGAGGTCTTCTGGTCCTTTTCTAACACTGGCAAGGGTAGTAGCTAATTCATTTTCTTGGACAAATGCAACCTTGTATGTCATGAAACAAATAAAAATGGTACATTGAACTGTAAGGGACTATGTGAAAATGGAGGTACAAAGCTTGTAGAGTGTGGTAATTGCTTTCAATATCTTCGATAGTCCCCCCCTTATTTCACAGGTAGCCATAGATTTAAGGACCTTTAGATGTGCAGTCTTCAAGGAACTCATTAAAATTAAATAAAAACTGTACAAACAGTTCAGTTTAGGGGTGATTTTAAGGGGACTCCAACTGACTAACAACGAATTTATATCATAATTTCTATACCATGAACTTATACATCTTTCCAGAGTAAACTTCTTGCACATGTAGTTCTGACACAGCTTGCATTTTAAACTGAATTACTTATTTGGGGAAGGCAATGCTTGAAGATGAATGAGAATAAAGGAACTACACTATCATTGCATTATTTTAAACACTTTATTGTTTAATTTAATTAATAATGGCACGGCAGTTTTCAGAACAACCTCAGTAGCCATCTGTATTGCTGAGCAAAAGGATTAATAAGTTTTTAAATGAGAAATTTTGCAGAAAGGAAGGAGTTTCTAATGAAAGAAATAGAGAGGGAATAATTAACATGTACAATACCCATACTTTGAAAACTGTTACTGATAGGACCAAACTTACAATACACGTATATGACCTTATTAAATGTCTGTAGTGTTACCTTCAGCCATGTAGTTACTATTATTTATGCCCTCAGAAGGCCATGTACCTGCATACATAATAAAGTATCCGGTTTATCATTCTGACTTGAGCAAAATTTATGTCCTCCAAAAGTTTACAATAATTAACTTTTTGAATGTTCCTTGCAGAAAAGTATTACCACTTGTGCTGGCTATCTTAGGGAATGAATTTTTGGGGCAATATCGAAGTAGTAACTGAATTACGGGACTAAAATAAGACAAAAAAGGTTCCATAATATTTGACTGCACCTTTTAAAAGGTCACATGGTAGAAACTTCTTGCTCAGATTTGAGTTGTTGTCTCGAAGCATGCATCTCAAGACAGCAAGGAGGCATGTAAACTTCAGATTACTTAGAGAAAAATGAGTGGTTGACAATGGGTTTGTCCTCATTCTGTTATAGTTGTGTCGCTGTCTTAGAAAGCAGTAATATATCTGTGCTTACTGTTAGTTGTATGTCAAGAGTAACTATAACTTTAGAGCTGTCATTGAGTTACAGAATGCCTGTAAAGGACAGACAGCAAACTGAGCTTTGCTAGCAATGAAGACAGGTGGACAGGTGGCTTAAAAAAGGCTTATAGTTTTAATGAAGAAAAAAAGGTCTGTCATACAGACGCACAGCGGTGTTTTGACGCTGGAGTAAAATTCAGGCTCAGGAGCATCACCCAACACATGTGGAAAGCTTTATCAGCTGAAGTATGAGTTTACCTGATCTTTCTTAACCACCACAGTATTCTGACACCTTGCTATAGAAAGACTACTTGTCCAATTCAGGATTAAAATAAAGCCCCAGTTTATTACATTTATATCGATAGATATAGACACAGGAATATGCAAATAAATATGTATGTGCATGTGTGTATATATCTACACATATAATGCTTTGGTTGTATCAATTGTGATGATGTCTCCCAGTACTCCTGGAGTAACCAGGAGTTAGTAACCATGCTGAGGGGACTATGGTGAAAGAACTGTGTATCATTTTTTCCCCCCTGCATATCTGTGCTTCAGTTCTGCTGGATCATGAGACGCCTCCATACGCTGCTGCAGTACCTGTTGTCTCACCTGGGGAATCAGTGGAAGGTCGCTAGACGGTGAATGGTTAGAGGGCTGTAATACAAAGTATAGGAAAGGATGAGGGAGTTGCCAGGGAAAGAGAAGGCTGATGGGGGGACCTATTTGTTGAGTTCAGGTAACATCGAAAGTCCCATTGGATTCAATCAGCCGAGAGGCTGTGGCATGTGCCTCTTTAGAGAAATTCGAAACTCAGCTGGACGAGGGTGGGAGTCACCTGATCTCACTGGGATGTTAGTCCTGTTTTGGGGGGGCACAGACTCAATGACTTCCAGAGGTCCTTCAACCCCAGTTCACACTGCAGTTGCGTGGCTCTGTGATGTCATGTCCCAAGACAAAGATTTGCCTTTTAATATTCTCTCTCCCTTGGTGCCTGAAAGCATGGGGATGGAAACATAGGTAGGCTGACACAGACTTACAGAGAGCAAGTTATAAAATGTTCAAGTGTGGTGTTCTGAAAATGTTCTGAACTGTGGTGTTCACATTGGGTGGAATTTTCTCTAAAGATAATAATAAAAAAGTGTAAAAGCAAGTAGTAATTTCAAAGTTTAGCATATATATATTAACTGTGGATAACAGAAAGAAAACATTCTTTTTAGTCCAAGAGATGTAGTTGTTGATTCCAGATGTTTTTTGCAAATTCTTAACATTTAAAACTTTTAATGTACAAATAACTTTTGACAGTCCATGTTTGGCTATAAAATGTCAAAACAACCCTGCAAACCCGAGTCATAATTTCTCAGTGTTTACAAACAACAAAACTTTGAACACATTACATTTTTATGTTTATTCTTCTACCTCTAGTGCCTATAGCTTGTGCACTTTTTCATGAAACACCTGTCTTGTTTGGAAGTTCTAAAATAGAAGACATAAATTTTACTCCCTGAAAACTTTTGCTTATTAAAAAGCATTTTATTTAACTCCTGAAGTATAAATGTGTGTTGCCTTTTAACTTGTTAGTTTGGTGCAGCTTTTCAAACAGCAAGATTGTTGCTGTAATTAGATGTAAATCACATTGATAATTTCTTTGGAATTTATTTTCTACTTGTAATTGCAATATAACTTCTATTAGCTTTACACTCTTTGTGACTAATCTTTCACTTCAGTCTTATGGCAGTCTTTCATTTTTGCAAGTTTAATCCGTATCCCATTACTATTTTAATTACTGTAGTACCGTAAGAGTGTGCCAGAGACTGTAGATGGATTCTGTTAAACAGAGCAGACTTTTAAATAATGGTTCTTGGTGACTATATACATTTGGATTTATTATAAAACACATGTTTTCTGTAGAGAATATTTGCAAAGGCTGGTTATATAAATTATGTAAAATTTCCAACTCTGTATTTTTCAAGACTATATTCTGAGCTTTTTTTGGCCATTTTTTAATTCCTGTGATGAAAATCACGCATTCCTAATGAAACATACTGATATAACATAAAGTGTGTCAGATCTCAGAAAACTGGACAGGGAACTGGAAGAGTTTGTAGCGAGCTTGTGGAGTCATGTGCATCTCTGAGAAGTAGGAAATCACAATCTCAAAGATGCAATAGACAAAAAAATAAAACCTGCAAGGTAGTCACAAAACTCTTATCAAGAGTGATGGGGTAAACATATGTATAACAAAACTATAGTGTGAAAGAAAGAGAAAAATGCCCTGACCAAAAATTGCTGGTTGATTACCCACAAAGCATCACAGGGATTGGGAGGTCACAGAAAAGTGTCACAGACAAAACTCCAGAAGCACTTAGGTTGATTTGCTGAGACCCTGTCTAATTTGTCACAGAGATGTTAAGAAGGGCATAGTTTTCATTTCCTCAAGAGTAAAATGGAAAGTCATAAACAGGGAGGAGCTTTAAGGTAATTTCAGCTATAACATCCAATGCTTTCCATTCTGCAAGTACTTCTAAACGTGAGTAATTTTGTGCCTGCAAATATCTGTTAGTAAATAAGTTGAGAATAAGCAACTTTGAAATACCATAAAGCGAGTAGCTGTTTACATTCATATGCGGTTCCATAGTTGGTTCTGTAATTAAGTTTGCCCCTTGCTTTTAATCAGGTGTGTGTGTGTCTTGATGTGCACTTAAATTTATTGTATTTCAGTATGTTTATTGTGTGAACCATTTGACTTAATCTGCTTTGAATATAAAAATAGATTCTTCAAAATATGTAATAAATATCTAATTCTAACCTTATTTTATAAGCTTTAGTGTTTAAAGTCAAAAGTAGACCTATAAGTTGACTGAAAAAAATTAGGAAGCAAGTTTTTTTCCCTCAATTGGGATTTCTCCCTTACAGAAACATATTTAGAATGCCATCTACGGGGGAGGAAGGTACCTGAGGGAAGTTGAATTTAAGCTCTGTAAAGAGAGAAACAGAAGCAGAAAATGTTTTTTAAAAATGTTTCTTTCCCAATGGCTGAACAGTTTTTCTATAAATAATGCTAAATTTAAGTGATTTCTATAGAACAGTCATTAAAATAATTAACACCAAAAATGGCTGACACACAAATTGCTTTCAATGACTTTCACAGGGAGACATTCTTGGCAAGGTACTGAGGAAAACAGTATTTGGGGGAGCAGTTCGGAAAACTCCTCCCTATCCTACTTAGACATCTGAGGTATTTGTCTTCCTTGATCTGAATGTCTAAATGTTTATCCCATCTGGTTTTCAGTTAGCGCATATCCCAGTACCTAAGTCAATGAAGGAGCCCAGCCTTCTCAGTGAAGTCCGAGTAACCCGTGGGAGACACATGCACACCCTGCAGAGCAGGAGTGAGTACAGAGCACCTGGTTTACTACACATTCATATCTCAGCTTCCCTTAGACTAACTTTTCAGTGCAAACTTGTAAGTACATTGTTTAGCCCTTTCTCATTAAGGGTTAATAATGTGTGGAGAATCACCTCATGTTATGAACACTCCTTTTATAATCTCTTTTCAGAATGCGCATGCGACTTAACCTATGCAGTCCTGTTGCTGGATCTTTGAAAAGGTGAATTTAGCTCATTTTATCCTAAATCCATTAAATACAAGGAACAGCCATAACACTAAAATATAAATTTCTCAGGCAAATTTCAGTGCGCTGCACACACATTGTTAAGAATATAGAAATATGAATAGTTTAGGCATGAAAACATGGGAAAGATGGGGAAAGTAGAATCTTGCCCATTTGGCAGCAAGAAGACAAAGGATTAATTCAGCCATATTGTCTAACTGTACATTGACACCCACTGTTCTGTTGCGTTTTTCAGTGCTTGTACTGCCTTGGCCACGTGGTAATGCTTCTGAAGGGTTATAATCAGCACACAAAGGTCTGCAAAGACCTTTCTCAGTGAGCTAAAGTCATACTAAAAATTTAATTAAAGCAAAGCTTTATACCTGAGGAGCTTCAGGAATTTCTGTAACTTCTATCTCTATATAAATGAAGAATATGGGCAGAATAAATGAAATACAACTGTTCTTTAGAATTTTATTTTCTTTAAGAAAAATACATATATCTTTTTAAAATATTGAGATTACAAATAACAAGCTCAAAAGGACATTGGTCTTCTTGGGGCATTTTGCCAGTGTTTGTCCTTTTGATAATGTTCAGATTGAACCGATTGAGTGCCAGTTACCTACCTTAGAAATAGTAGCAACATTGTATGGGTTTTGCTCCATTTATCATGAAATAAGTACTCCATTTATCATGCTTTGTCTAACGTCCTTTCACAGACAACATCCTGAAAATGTTTTTATTTTGTTTTAAAGATTCTATCATTTTATAACATTTGAACAGTGAATTATTGCTTCATGAATCAAAAGTATCCTGCAGTCTTCAGAAAGCACTAGACAGTTATAACATATAACATATTCATGATCAGTGAAATCCAGTCCCTGAAAGCAAATACAGTATCAAACCACTGCAGTGGAACTTTGACCCTCCAGAGGGTGATTGAAGAGCTTGGCAGGTGTCATTTACTGTGTCATTCACCTTGAAGTTTCCCTGGCTAGACATGTGGCTACTTTACTAGCAAATTTCAGACTGTCAGGGCAGACAAATGTTCTGTCTCTCCAGTTCACTCAGTACACACAACCAAATTTATATTTGCCCCCTTGGGCGAAAGTCAGTGCTATTATCCATCTGTCCTGTATTTTCTCCTTGACCTCTTCATGCTCACTTCCTGGTTCAATGGGATAGTTTAACTACCTGTGCAATTTTCTTTTATCAGTCTTAGAAATCTTTTGTGCATTTTCCAAATCCAGAAAAGCAAGAAACTGCAATCAGACCTACCAGATGATAAATAACTCCGCAGTTAATGACGTCCCACATGAAGCATAAAGGACGATAGTTTTAAAGTTATATATGCCTTAATTCAGAAAGTATATACTTATGTATAATGTATATAAAAAGAAAATATATGGTTACATATAGCTGTAGTCTTAAAGCAAATTACCACCATTTGCAACAACAACAAAAAGCTGACAGAGATGGTACGCTGCTCTTCGTTAACGTCACACCAACTATATAAGTTCTTTTACTCACAGTATTACATTATTCTTTTTGAAGACCACAGAATAAAAAGAGCTATTGCTCATGTGAGACTTGCCCTTATTTCCTTTTGGTGTGCAGGACTTCAGTGAATCTATTATGATGACCATTTCCTATTGAACTGTCATGACGAACTTGGAGAGATACCATCCAGGATGCAGGTGTTCAGGTCAAACAAGAGAGAAGGAAGTTCAAAGGCATTCCCTCCCACAATTCCTGATGCTGTAATGCCAGCACTGTGTCACAGGAAGTCTCTGAAACACCCATGCGAGGGTGTACTTACCCAGAGAAACACCCAGACATATTTCATGGAAGTTGAAAGTAAAAAAAAAAATTGATTTTATTCGTTAGTAACTGAAAGAAAACGATTTGTTCAGATATGTTGGGAAGGCATGCTCAATTCTACAAGAGCCTTGTACTTTGTCTTCTATAGGATAGACATTAGCTTCATCAGCCTGTGCAGATTTTCCCTGTAAATTGCAATAAAAGGTGATGTTCAATAAGCTTGTCGTCCTGGCTTTTTTTCTGATTACATATAATAGCTGGAAAACGATTGAAACTGTGTATGTTACTGCTGTTATCAAGAAAGCTAAAATCGTTTAAGCTCTCCTATGGGAAAGAGGGTTGGAATTAATTCTTCCCCCCTCTTCTCCCTGGAGACACATACAACTTTTGCAAGTTTAATGCAATTTGCAAAGATTTCTGTACACGTCATGAAGCAGCTCTGTGAAACAATAACCGTGTTGTTCCCCAATGGCGCGCAGCTACCGGTCATAGCCAAACAAGCAGGCAGCTTCTCTGTTCACATCAGCAGGTGATTTGTATGAAGAAGGCTTGCGTTATAGAATACTGTTTACAGCATAATAGAGATGTAACGCGTTATTGAGATGTCGGTTTAAATAGAAGCCATTATGTCATCTAATAACAATCGCTATTTTGGCCGTAGGCACTGTTACTGATATTAGCATGTGAGTAGTAACTACATATAGCATGAAAACAGAACACATTAAAAGCAGCAATAAAACAAAGTATATGCAATAAATAGATAACTTAATAGCTAAGTCATCTTTTATAGATAATGAGCCAAGAGGGAAAGTGATGCTTACCTTGCCTAGCAAGATTCATTAAGAAAAAAACAAAAATGTTTTTATACTACTGTGCTGCAAGATAGGAAGAAAAATCAGATTAAATCTTTGAATGTTGTAGTACAGAGATAAAATCACTGTACTTTGCTAAAACTCAGTAGCTGGTACTGCTTTTTTAAGGTAATTTTTTTGTGTGCATTATAATCAGCTGTGTGATTGTGCATTTTATGTTCAATTTCCAGAGCAGCACCTTACTGACCATTGCCCAGGACTGTTGGCTTTCCCTAAACGTTCCCTGGAGTAATATTTCACTTATAAACATCATTTTAAATGTAGCCTTCTGTAGCACTTTTCTTGTGATCCTCAACCTCTGCAAAGAGGTTATGTTTTAAAAACACGTGGCAAATGCTGGCCACTTGTTAAGAGCTAATGATGCCGAAAAAAAACCTGAGTTGTCAGGTCATTCTCTTAGGGAAAGTGACAAAAAGGACAAAAATCTTTCAAGCTGGAGCAGTATTAATTTTAACCTATTTTCGACTCAGCCCTTACAAATGTTACTTCAAAGGTAACCATAATCCTCTCGAAAGAATTGGGTGGCGGTAGGAACAGGGAGGTTTTGGCATGATAATTGCAAATGTGCAATTTTCTGTGCAAGTTTTACACTCCTATCTAGAAAGCAGATTTCTTTAATCTTTCTTTTCCTCTAGAGAGTACTGGATAAGAAAAAGATCTATAGACAGATTAAGATTAATCTGTTCAGCGATAGCAGGTCTGTCTTTTCTGGTACACTGGGCATACAACATTGACAGCAAAACAGAATGGACGGTTTCCAAATCCACTTGAAAATGATGCTATTCTGGTGACTGAGAAATCTTTAAACGAACAGACAAGAAAGAAAGATTTACATTTGCAGAATTAAATAAAGTGGTAAAACATAAATAAGGATCAAAATGAAATGAATGAAGTGAAAAAGCACTCCCATTTTCCTCTGTCTCTCCCTTCAAGATTAAACTGTTTTGCAAAGTATCAAATAGATACGTAGATAGTATCTGCCTAAATTTGATAAATATGTACAATAAGATTTTTTGGACATATTTAAATTTGAGTATGCAATCAGTAAATTTTAAGAGGGAAAAAAAAGGGTGGAGTTAGGTAGACTTACAAATTGCTGAATAAACTGGAGCCACACTGTTATAACTCTGGCTTCAAAATGCATTTTTTCCTTGTCTCCAGATGCCACTAGCAAAATGGATAGTTTGGATCCACAATGAGAAGAAAGGGTGTATTTGGGCCAACATGTGTTTGACATCCTTATTTTTGTTTGGCACCTAGGAGAACCAGTGCTTCTCATGGGATTCAAAGTTCAAAGTTAGGTGCCATTTCTGTAATTACATACAGATGCATAAGGAGGATTATAGCAGGCAAATGAAGGTCTCTTTTACATAACAAGGTGCACTCTCTGTATTTCTTACTAATCAGTTACAGAGATCGCCATTGTTTTAAGCAGAAGTAGGAATTACAATGTCAGAGAATGTCTTGGCCAGTAACCCTTTGCAAACTTTTTTTTTGCATAGTAATTAGCTAAATAACGTCCTTGTATGTAAAGAGTTCCTTTTGTTTCTTCAAGAATTTGTGTCTGGATGTAGGATGCTTCATTCTTTCATTTGTATTCATACTGAGTAATACTTTCTTCCATTACAGTCTACGTGATGTTAGCAATGTAGTGAGGCCAATTAGATTATGTTTGATAAATGTTTCTTTTCAAACTTCACGAATACTTCAGAATATAGACATGAATATATAGCAAATTTTAGCTTGTATAAAATAAAGCTGGTGCAAAGCACTTTCCTTTCTTCAATGACCTTCATAGTCATAGAGCTTGAATGATTCTTTCAGCTCCATTTTTATTTCACTAATATCATATTCAGTTTCAAACAGGTAAAACAAAGAAAATAGATATTGCATTAGCATAATGTGTAAAAATTCCATCTTTTGAAGCTATAACAGTTCTGCAAATGCTTTCAATGGAAATATGATGATAATTACTTGCGTTTGGAAGTAAAGAACAGTAGCATTTTAAAATTACTTTCTAAAATTACTTCTACTGAAACAAAAGCAAAGCTGTATTATTAGAGTAACCGAAAATAAACAATAATATTATTGTTTTTATAAAAAATGTGATACTGAAGTGTGCAATTGTAGCTTGACTGAAGTAGGGTTCATTGTACCTAAATGTTAATCATTAAATTAGAACTTGTAAAAAAGTTTTACATTGCAATATTTTGAAAACTGAAGTGGTAAAAAATAGTTTTTATAAAATTGTTGATCTTTTATAAGTAAGTTATTTCTGCAACAAGTTCATAAAATATATCAATTAATATTTGCACCTTATTTTTCAGCTAACCTCATTTCTCAACTGATTTTCAAGAAGATGTTTTAAATGCCTCATTTCACTAAATTTTACCTATTTTCTGGCATAAGAGCAGTGTATCTGAAAAGCTCCGTAGATTCAACACATGAACTCAGAATTTCATTCTTCTCTTGAACAGTCACTGACAGAAAAGGCTGCATTCCTGGGCTCTGCACTGGATGTTGGTAAAATTGGAAGCTCCAGCAGAGGGAACACCAAGTCCCATCTGAGCAAAAAATCAAATGGGGAGACCTTTAACATCAACACATTTTGTCAAAATGTGATTAAAAGGAATGCTATGCATACATATATAATACAAATACAATATACAATACGGCATGCGTATATAATGACAAACCCTGAGTTTTCAGCTAAAATGGATGTTGAATGCAATATAGGTTTCACCTAAATGTATAGTCCTTGAGTTTGTCGGCAAGGACTGAATCCTCCATTAACTGCTGAATTCTGACATAAGCAGTGTATTAAATTCTCCACTGAAGTTAGTGGAAACTATTCTGTCTATTAAGCCGAAGTAGTAATTTAATAATATAAATCTCTGTAAAAACATCGGCAATAATTCAGAATGAATGGGAAATTCTTGTCTCAATCCAGCAAATGAATACTGCTTGGGTTAAAAATTATTTTAAAACCAATGGAAGTACTATAAAATAGCAAGCAATTATCTGATACTAAATTCTAACCTTATTGAGATGCTTCAGAGTTTGAATTTCACCTGAGTAGAATCAATGCTCAACTAAAATATAAACACATAACTGTAATAAAGTGATTTCCAAAAATACTCCTCCAAGTTGCTTATCTGCATATGCTCACACATTTTCTGTAAAGCTGGTATTTCCCCTAAGAGGAAAGAATGTAATGTGCTCTAAAAACATTAACTGTCTTCTAAAAATATGCAATTGTCTCCATGTACTGTTTAGAACATTTAGGCATCTGCCTGATGATCCATGAACCAGGTGTCCGCGTCTAAGCCAGTTCCGTGTTCAAAGGCTTAATACCTATCTTGCTAGGTAAGCCCAGGAGTATGTGCTGGGCCCTGGTACTGGCCTTTCAGCAGTTCCATTTTTATCACATACATATGATAATGACTGAAAATTGCAGTGGAAAGTAATCTATAGCCATAGGAACTGTTTTATGATTTCAACCATCTTCCATAAACAACCATCTCCATAAGATATCTGCTTAGCCTCATTTTGTGCTGATATTTAAAAAAGAACGTTTTCCTGCAATATTGTATAACAAAGGAATGCACGTTTTATTGCAGACCTTATAAATCAGATCAGCATGTCTGTTGGAAAGCAATATTTCACGGGAACAGTAGCATAGAGACCTACAGTAAAGTTCAACCTTGTAACTCTTTCTCTTGTTCTTTTTTGTATAACAAAACAGGTGTCATTGACATTTGGAGCCAACATTCATGCCTGAACAGCTACTTTGTAGACACATTTAAACAAAAGACAAAAACAGTCATTACTTTGGAGTTTCTTTTTTTATGGATCCATACCTTCTGGGGACAAGAGATAAATGAAAGTAAGATGAAACCTTTAGATGTTGTCTTCATCAGTGTTGACACTCTTCCTTGGGGGCTGACAGCTGCTAATGAATTAATTTTAAACATGACACACAAGAAGAACAAAAATGCTGTTTTGGTTTTGTTTCCTTCTTGAAGAAGAATAAAAATAGCAACTAACATTGGTCATAATGGGAAAGCTAATCTATACTAGTTTGCGATCAAATAAAAGCAATGAACAGATTCATGAAGAAATCTTCACATTTTCCCAACAAATGAGATCCAGTTGGCATTTTTAGTTGAATTCTGACATTTTACCTCTTCATATGAAATTGCTGTAGCTATCATCATGCCACAAATACAGCCAGAAGTTCAAATTCAGTGAACTGATTGACCAGAACTCAGGTATCCATTCCCTTCTTTTCAACTGACAAAGGGACTTTTATTCAGTTCTATCTTCTGTGACTAAAATTTTGGCATCATTTTTATATTGTTATTGATTAAACATCTCTTAAAATTACTTTGATATTGAGACTTTTATTTTAACTAAAACATTTATTAAGTTTTTAGTTTTCCACAGAATTTGAATTCTTTATTGAAAACGCAATAGTTTACATCCATAACTATTCTGGATTGTCACTGAAATTCTTTCACATTCAAAATTTCAAATAAAAAGTAACTCAGTCTTATCTTGTGTCTTAGTACAGTTTGTTCCTCTCAGTTAAATGTGATTGTTACCATGAATCTAAGGCCTGACTGTGGCCTACTGACTTAAGGTTATTGATAACACCTGGTATGTTTAACTATAGACTGTTCTTGGGCTAACTGAAGAGAATAAGATTGTAAAATATTCACTAAAAGAATTATTTATGGGTTTTGATTGCATTAGCACAATATGCTTAATGGTCAGTACTGATTCCAGTCTTGTGTTCCTAAATTTTTCATGACATCCATAATATGTGAATATTTCACCCAGTCAAAGAACATGGAAATTTTTTTCTTTAAAAGTTGAATATGTAAGAAAGTGTAAAATAATAATTAACTTATACTACGTTCATGCATTATGGAATGAAGCATGCAAAAAGATCTTCCTATATGATTTATGTACATGAAGATGCATGGAGCCTAATAAAGACCATATACATCTGAACATGAGCCAGCAGTGTGCCCAGGTGGCCAAGAAGGCCAACAGGATCCTGGCTTGTATCAGGAATAGTGTGGCCACCAAGAGTAGGGCAGTGATTGTGCCCCTGTACTCAGCACTGGTGAGGCCACAGCTTGAATCCTGTGTTCAGTGTTGGGCCCCTCACTACAAGAAGGACATTGAGGTGCTGGAGCGTGTCCAGAGAAGGGCAACGAAGCTGGTGAGGGGTCTGGAGAACAAGTCTTACAAGGGGCGGCTGAGGGAACTGGGGTTGTTCAGTCTGGAGAAGAGGAGGCTGAGGGGAGACCTTATCGCTCTCTACAACTACCTGAAAGGGGGTTGTGGTGACTTGGGTGTTGTGAAAGGAGGTTGTAGTGAGGTGGCTGTTGGTCTCTTCTCCCAAGTAACCAACGATAGAATGAGACGAAATGTCCTCAAGTTGCACCAGGGGAGGTTTAGATTGGATATTAGGAAAATTTTCTTTACTGAAAGAACGTTCAGGCATTGGAACAGGCTGCCCAGGGAAGTGGTGGAATCACCATCACTGGAAGTGTTCAAAAAAAAGTGTAGATGTGGCACTTTGGGACATGGTTTATTGGGCACAGTGGTGTTGGGTTGACGGTTGGACTTGATGATCTTGGAGGTTCTTTACAGCCGTAATGATTCTATGATTCTATATCAATTGTCATCTGAAAAAGATCCTTGAACATTGCAGGCAAAATTGGAGGGTAGGGTAAGTGTGACATAAAAGGAAGAAGCCTATGCCTTATCTGCAGAATAAAGTCCCTATGATGCTACCTCAACATTAACATACTTTTGAGAGTGGGGCAAAGCTTTGTAACACCACATGCCAGCCTGGTAGATCTTGTGAGGAGGAACAAACCCAACACTGGTTTTCATCAGTAACTTCAGTGATTTAATTCAAAGAACTGACAGATGTGCAAATAGGGTATAATATGTTTTTCTGAAGGTGTATTCTAGAGAGCTTGCCTGATACAGGTAAAACATTTTCACAAAGGTACTCTAAGTTCTGTTGCAAAGAAATGTAAGTCAGGTGGATATAGCTGGAACTCAGACCTAGGTAACAGCAGAAGATCACTTTGCCTTTAGAGAACACACAAGTAGAAATAAATTTTCATGAAGAAAATGGAGGGAATACAGGGGATAAATATTTCCATTATTAACCCATCAGTTAGTTAAGCAGAAGTCAATTTAATTTATGTGCTGTTAAACTGAGAATCACCTTCTAAACTTCAGACTGTTGTAAGTATCTTTAAGTCTTCAAGTCTTAATGGTAATTTAAATATACACTAAATACCTACACTGAGAGAATCAGCCTTGATTCAGCACTTTTAAAATAATCCTGACAAGTGCAGGCAAACCATAGAGATATAAACTTGAAATAACTTCAATAAAAGAGACATTAATATATTAGGTTAGCAATGTTTCAATTTAAGAACAGCCATAGTAGGGAACTTAGGTGATCTAATAAAATGATAAAAATAGAAATGTAGCAGGGATCATAATTGGCCAAAGTAGGTATCAACAAAATCAGGATTTATTATGGGTATAGGATTGTCTTGCATACTTAATAGATACCTATTGGCATAAGCCAATGTTCCTTGCCCTTCCCTTTCAGTTGGGACTGAATTTGGGGCATAAAAACACACAGGATCAAAGTTTTTCCATTTTAGTTTTAACCTCACGCTACATTTATTTATATTTATTAGTTTTATATATACATTTTTAATATAAAACCTTGACTTGCTATTTGCTTTTTAATGAAATCCAGGAAGAAAAGAATGAGATAGCAACCAAAGTAGAATTAATTCTGCTGACAAAAACTGCTCACAATTTATTTAAATGTCTGTTGCTTTTTTCTGCAAAGTAAACACACTCAGAAAAACATAAAACAGTTTGCAGGTTCCTACCTTTTTTTGAAACAAGATTTGTTTGTGGGCAGCTTGAACCTGTTGTTTTGTGGACTTGTATTACAAAATGGGTCCTCCCTCTTTCTGATCCTCTGCTGTTGATGTAGCAGGTCCTGCTACAAATTTGATTTGCAAAGGTGCCGCTCAGCACAAAAATGTTTCAAAGGGATATTTTTCCCCCAGGCTGCTTTTTGTAGAATGCAGTTTCTATGTGCAGATACAAATTTTTACACGTCTATTATTTCCTTATTCTCAGCTCTGATCTACATTCAGTCTGCCTGTAACATTTTGCCATCGTTGGAAGGTAGCTGCAATATTTTTCTGAAGTAAGCACATTTGATATAAAAAGCTGTGTGCTGGACTTGCACATTTGAAAGAGATTATTTTGTGCCCCTTTTTATTGCCAACAGAGATTTGAAGTAACAGCAGCCATTGTTAAAGAAAATGGAACATAAAATAAACTTTTATTGTTCTAGAAACAATCTGTGTTTCTTACCTTTCCATAGTGATACGTGAGACTTCTGCACGCTTTGGCAACACATATCTTATAAAATACTTATTTTTTTGCAAACATCAGGAAAATATATGCCCTTTTGTGCCTATGTCTGCAAGAAAGTATCATATACATTTTCAAAACTAAGTAGTTAAGCAGAATTTAACTGTTTAAACCAGAAGTTCCATCCTTTGCAAAACAACTATACTCTTGTTTACTGCAGTAAAATTTACTGCTAGAGAAAAGTGTCAGGAGTCACATCTATTGCTGTTAAGCTTTGCAGAAATGAGATCATACCTTCTGATCGCTTCCTAGTGATAGTGCCAGGGCTTAATACTTTGCTCAAAAGTTGTGACAGTATACAGAATAAGTTTTTGAAGTCACACAAGAAATATTATAAACTCTTACTTTCTGGATTAAAAAATCATTAAAATGTATATTTTTCTTAGCCACAGTTGTGCCTGGTGTAGGAGAAAAGTTACTTCAGAAAAGGAAGTAAATACAGTTTTGGTCAGGAGAGACAGAATCTTAGCCCTACCCTTGCACACTTTGGAATGAACCTGTTACCACTGAACAGATATGATGCAGAAACTCCGAATTCTGGTCCTCAGCATTAAGATAAAGCATCGATTGTATACTCATCTTTTTTCCTGCACTGTGTGCTTCAAAACACAGGGCCTCACATGATACAAGCTAAGACTAGTCAAGCAATGTCAAGTATGATCTTTTTTCTCTCTCTTTGCAAACTTCATAGCTTCATCCACTGCCACTGTCACTTCTCACACTTTTTCTTCCTTATACATTGAGATTCAAACTTTGGAAAATTGCTGCAATACTCATTGTTTCAGAGTTCCGAAGTGATATTTTCAAACATATGAGAGACAGTGACAGAATCATAGAATCATAGAATGATCATCTAGCTCCGATCCCCCAGCTGTGGGCAGGGACACCTTCCACTAGACCACAAAGCCCCATCCAGCCTGACTTTGAATGCTTCCAGGGATGGGCCATCTACCACTTCTCCAGGCAACCTGTTCCAGTGTCTCACCACCCTCATAGTGAAGAATTTCTTCCTTAACAGCTAACCTAAATCTACCCTTTTTAAGTTTAAATCCATTACTCTTTGTCCTGTCACTAAAGGTCCTTGTAAAAAGTTCCCCTCCAGCTTTCTTCTAGGCCCCCTTCAGGTGCTGGAAGGCTGCTATAACGTCTCCCTGGAGCCTTCACTTCTCCAGGTTGAACAACCCCAAGTCTCTCAGCCTGTCTTCATAGGACAGGTGCTCCAGCCCTTTAATCATCTTTGTGGCCCTCCTCTGGACTTCCTCCGACAGGTCATTCTCTGTCCTGTGCTGAGGGTTCCAGAGCTGGATGCAATACTCCAGGTGGGGTCTCAGCAGAGTAGAGGGGCAGAATCACCTCTCTTGACCTGTTGGCCACGCTGTTTTGGATGCAGCCCAGGACAGGGTTGGCTTCTGGGCTGTGAGCATGGCTGGCTCATGTTGAGCTTTTCATCCACCAGTACCCCCAAGTCCTTCTCGGCAGGGCTGCTCTCAATCCATTCTCTACCCTGCCTGTGTTTGTGCTTGGGATTGCCCCAACCCTCGTGCAGGGTACTTGGCCTTATTGATCTTCATGAGGTTTTCACAGGCAGACCTGTCAAGCCTGCCAAGGTCCCTCTGGATGGCATCCCTTCCCTCCGACATGCCAACTGCACCACACAGCTTGATGTCATTGGCAAACATGCTGAGGGTGTACTCTATCCCACTGTCCATGTCGTCAACAAAGATATTAAACAGTGCCAGTCCCAATACTGACACCTGAGGAACGACACTTGTCACTGGTCTTCACTTGGACATCGAGCTTTTGACCACAATTCTGTGAGTGCAACCATCCAGCCAACTCCACATCCACCAAGTGGTCCGTCTGTCTAATCCATGTCTCTCCACTTTAGAGGCAAGGATGTCATGTGGGGCAGTGACAAATGCTTTGCACAAGTCCAGGTAGATGACATCAGTCGCCCTTCCTTTATTCACCAATGCTGTAATTCCATTGTAGAAGGCCACCAAATTTCTCAGGCATGATTTGTGAAGCCATGTTGGTGGTCAACAACCCCCTTCTTATTTTCCATGTGCCTTAGCATAGGTTCCAGGAGGATCTACTCCATGATCTTGCTGGGCACACAGGTGAGACTGACTGGCCTGTAGTTCCCCAGGTCTTCCTTTTTTCCCTTTTTAAAAATGGGGGCTATGTTTCCCCTTTTCCAGTCAGTGGGAACTTCACTGGACTGCCACAACTTCTCAAATATGATAGATGGTGGCTTATGAACTTCATCTGCCAGTTCCCTCAGGACCCACAGATGCATCTCATCAGGTCCCATGGTCTTGTGCACCTTCAGGTTCCTTAGATGGTCTTGAACCTGATCTACTCCTACAGTGGGTGGTTCCTCATTCTCTCAGTCCCTGCCTTTGCTTTCTGCGACTTGGGTGGTGTAGCTTGAGCACTTGTCGGTGAAGACTGAGGCAAAAAGTCATTGAGTACCTCAGCCTTCTCCATATCCCAGGTAACCAGGTCTCCCATTTCCTTCTGGAGAAGGCCCACATTTTCCCTAGTCTTCCTTTTATTACTGATGTACCTAAAGCTTTTCTTGTTGCCCTTGAGGTCTCTGGCCAGTTTTAATTGCTTTCCTAACCTGATCCCTGGTTGCTTGGACAATTTGGCTGTATTCCTCCCAGGCTACCTGTCTGCACTTCCACCCTCTGTAGGCTTCCTTTCTGTGTTTGAGTTTGTCCAGGAGCTCCTTGTTCATCCATGCAGGTCTGCTGGCATTTTTGCCTGACTTCCTCTTTGTTGGGATGCACCCTTCCTGAGATTGGAGGAGGTGATCCTTGACTATTAGCTAGCTTTCTTGGATCCCTCTTCCCTCCAGGGCTTTATCCCATGGTACTCTACCAAGCAGATCCCTGAAGAGGCCAAAGTCTGTTGTCCTGAAGTCCAGGGTAGTGAGCTTGCTGTGCACCTTCCTCTCTGCCCTGAGGATCTTGAACACCATTTCATGGTCAATGCAGCCAAGGTACCCTTGAGCTTCACATTCCCCACCAACCCCTCCTTGTTGGTGAGAACCACGTCCAGCATAGCACCTCTCCTTGTTGGAGTCCTTGTCTTAAAGACTGTACAGTCTAAAAGACAAGAATAAAGAAAACAGTAGTGCATGGGAAGGCAGTAGTGGCAGCAAATACAAGATGGTGTTGTCTTTTCCTTCCTTCCTTCCTTCCTTCCTTCCTTCCTTCCTTCCTTCCTTCCTTCCTTCCTTCCTTCCTTCCTTCCTTCCTTCCTTCTTTCGGCCAGCACTATGGGATTGCTAGGACAAGTTTAGTTAAAAGATCAGGGAGAGGAATATATCGTGCATAAAGCAATTAGGCATTCAAAAATCTTTTCGTGAACTCCTGCAGATGAGTTTAACCTCCAGCTACCTTGTGACTGCTACTTCCACAGTTTTGCCAGCTGGGAACAGAGGGCTCACTGCTTGATGCAGGTACCACAGAACATCTTGCATGATCCTGGGCACACAGCACAAGAGAAGACAACCCTTTTGGACCTCATTTTTCTCCTACCTCTCTCCCATTGCTATTTACTCAGTCCATTTTCTAACTATACTGTGCACGCTCTTTGTGGCTACTCCCTGCATTTTCTTTGATCTACTAGCTTATGGTTTTGTTTCCTTTTCTGGGTGCTTAATAAAAGGCAGAGGCTTACTTTTTATCAGAGAGAAACTGGAGGAGGGAAATGTGTCAGAAAATATCTGTGTGGCATCAGTCCTTTCCTTGTTATAAATAACACACATCCTTGGTGAAATAAAGCTTTTACACCCTTGGAAGGAAATCTGATCACTCATGGATTAAAAAGGAGACATCTCCTAACCTTCCCAGAAAGTGACTGATGAAAAAAATAAAAGTTTTGGGGGTGGACATAAAAGGTCATTCTTAGGTTAGATTCCAAATGCAATGTAAGATCCTGAACCACATTTTGCATTTATGTTTTATAGCTGAGGCTGTGTTCTTGCTGCCTGTATAAATCTTTAATCAGAGACTGTAATTTCCTCTTCCACACAGACCTTGTAATTAGTTGCTTTTAACCTAGTCACTTGCGTGTTTAACAGTGTATTTTTGTAGAACAGTGAGATTCACTGTGATCTCGTTTAAACTGAGACACAAGTCAGGGACACTTCTGGTTAAATCAGTGCAAATATAACAGTACAAAACAAGGATGAAAAAAGGTCCAGGGTTTTAATGTTGAAAATACACCTTCAGTAGTGTTACCAAATAAGAAATAAGATAGGTGACGCTAAAAAAGAGGACCTCATGCTTATAACAGGGTTAGATTTAAATTTATGTTTTCAGAATAGTATAGATATATTTAATGTAAGATCATTTCTGCCAGAGAAAGGCAAATTGCAAAAAGTCAGTGAGACAGCAGCTCATGTCTGTGCCTAGGGAGGGATGATTATTGCTGCTAAACTGTTTAATCTTGTCTAGTTTTGTATGTGATTTCTTTGTGGTTTACTGCTAGTGAGACAAAGGCTGGGTACATTAGAGAACAGTTTTGGTAGAGTCATCCAAATGTATCTTTTATGGCTTAAATAGATCAGTTTGGTATTGGGTGAACGGTCAAGACATGTTCAGGTCCTTTTGCAATGTTATTTCTAACTTCATACATGACCTCAGGCCTTTATGTTTCTGTGTAATAGCAGGTAAAGATGATATTGATGTTTCATGCTTCCCTGTAGAGATTACCAGCACCCAGTCTTAACAGACTTGCAAACCTTTCCCTCAGCAGAATGGAAGAACAACTCAACCTTCATTTCCTAAAGAGGGAGAAGGACACACACCATCTTTCACATACATTTAGCAAGCAGACTCAATATGCAGGTAAAGATAATGCAAAAATAGCCTATAAAACTCTAACACAGTGTTATCTGAAGCTTTCTACAGCATAAATTTGTGTAAATCTGAGTTAATCCTCCTACAGTCCCATTAAAGTCAAAGAAGAGATACGCAGCTGGCAGAACTTGGTTCCTCTGGCCTCTTTTGGACATTTAGCTTGGGATTAGATGAGCTGCCCTTTGGTGATAGTCTTTTATCTTCACTAACTGTGAAAAGGACCTAGGATGCCTACCCCACACACACTTCAGCATTTAATTTTTAGGTACCTAAGACATAACACATGAGTTTATTCCACTATATCTATTGCTAGCATAGAAGCGTTGGATTTTATTGCTTCATCATCATTCTTTGAATATTTGTCATTTTTACATTGTTATTATAACCTTTTCTTTAACTAACATATGGAATTCTCCAGTAATGACCTGAACCTACAGGGAGACATGATAATAATTGCAATTTACTGCAATATTTCAGTGGAATATTGTCATCAAAAATTTCATGTTTAACAGGTTTTACTCAATACTTACACTGCTAATTTCAGTAGTCAGCAAAGGTTTTGTGTTCAAATCAGACCTGAAACACTCTCTTGACCTGCTTGTCATTGGAATCCAAGTGAAATTACAGACCACCAATTAAAAAATCATTTAAGTGCACTGGTTTATTTTGCTTTGTGTTTTTTTTGCGTTTTTGCACCCAGCCGCAGTCTTTAACACATGTGGTTTTGTAATTGTGATATGCTGGGAAAGTTCAGTGTGCTCATTGGCCTTTTAGCTTCTACTTCCACCTGTGTGCTCGTATGCCTAGTATTAAAAAATTGCACTGTGATTCACACCAAATAGCTGGCTGGAATTTTGCATTTGAAATTTCATTTTATTTTGCACCGTCTATGTCAAATCTTTTCTTCTAATTGAACCCAACAACAAAATATCACAAGAAATGAAGAACTACCAGAAATTGTCCTCTTAAACTGGCATTTACTCTTTGACCATATTTCTTTCCTCTCCATTTATATATAAGCTCCTTAGAGCAGGATCCCATGATGTGTTTGTGTACTGGCTAGCATATGGAAGGCCTGCTTTTCATAAGGTCCTTTAAACATTATTCTAATAACAGTAATAAATAATCATAACTACTTTCCATATTTAATAGATTATCCTTCATTAACCAAGAGATGTTTATTCATCTAGATTTGAAAACAGAAGAGTGCCAATGAGTCATGGGTCAGCATATGTGTTTGGAACGTGTGAGAGCAAAGTGTAGTTGTATGATTCAAATCAGAGAAATGAGAGTTGTGTGCACTTGCACAGCACAGCATATACTAGATATTTTTTTCTTTCTTTCTCTAATCGCATATGAAACTGGCACCTTCATGGGTATGCTTCTTTGTCGTTTGATTGTCAGTACCAACTATATTCATAAAAACACAATTTAGTCTGTGCCCAAATGACTGTTTCTGCTTATTTCTCTTCCTTATTAATGTGAATTTATACAATCCTAGGAAGATGTAATTGCTATTTTGTTTCGATATACTAAAGTATGTGAGTCCTAAAGCTCAACCACAGAGACTGAATAAACCCTGTTTTAAAACAGTAAGATATGTGTTGAGTAAAATAAGTGCATGCAGAATTTTATCCCACAGTAGATAAACTGATTTTCCAGAGACTTTATCTGACCCATGTCCTTCCAACCCTGCTTACCCTAGATCTTAATAAAGACAGTTCTCACTACATATGGACTGACCAGTTTCTTGGTCCCTAGATATTTTGTAGTAAAATTCAGTTTTCCACCAGCAAGCTGTTAGCGTGTCCACCTGCTTTTCTGTGGTCCTGTGAAAGTTGCCTTGGCTGAACACTTTGTGCTTCACAATCCCTCTTCCCACTGTTCGGTTTTAACCCTCTATTTTGAAATCACTTCGTACAGCAGTGTAATTTGGTGGGGTTTTGCCTCTGTAAATATTCAATAAAACTACTTTTCAAGGGTTTTTTTAGTTCAAAATTATTTTATTGTATTTTTTCACATTTTTACTCATCTCTTTGTCATTATTACTGTTGTTATTAATAATAGTTTGATTACGTTAGATAGTGTTGCATTTTTTTCCAAAAAGAATTAATGAAGCCTTGCAGAAACCAAATCAACACAAACTTTGGAAAAGGATGTAAAGAGGGTATCCGTACACTGAAGTTCAGAAGTGTTTTAAAAGGCCAGGGTTCATATAATCCCTGTCATGATCACACTTGGTTATTGCTCTTATGCTTTGCATATTCTGTAGTTGTTCATCTTCTCTAGTATCAAAGTACCTAGAAAAAACATTTCCATGGAGACATAGGTTAAAATGGAAAACTTCCCATGTAAATGGAAGTTTTAAAAAGAAAATTTTGAGTCAGAGCAATATTAAGTATTAGTAATGGAAACTAAATGATAATGCAAAATAGGACACTGAAGAAAAGTGAGATCTTACGACATGTGGAGACTGGCATTCTGCATATACATTTTCAGCAGGCAAATTTTTGTCAGTATGTGTATCTCACCCTGTGAGTATACTTTATCCAAAGGCAAAAGTTGTATCCAAAGCCCTGAAATACTGTTGAGCCATAATTTGTAGCTTTTATTGCTTTCTTCCAGCTTTGACAGTGTTAGTAGTTACTAAGTATATACAAGGAGAATACATACGCAAATTTATCATCAATATGTAATTTTAGAAATGGATTTTATTTGGAAATGAGGTTAATTTAGCTTTCATTGTTGAATACTATTTAAGAAACCAAAGCTGTGAAAATAAGTCCGATCCAAAACTTCAAAGTATTTCATCCCTCTTTTCCCAGTGAACTGTATTCTTCATTTACATAGTTAAGTTTTGTTTCACCCTGTTAAAATGTGGAAACTGAAATTCTAATCTTAAATGCCTTTTTGTTGCTGCTTTTCAGATAAGGCGGTAATTTCGCCTCCCTTTTTTGAGCCATGTTAAGTGTATCGTGAGAGAGACTGTGCTGCTTAGTGGAAAAAGTGCTGGGCCAGACTTAGGGAGTTCCTTTTCCCAGCTTTGCCATTACTCTGAATGAAAAAAACCTAGACAGTTTTTAACTCTTAAATTAAAACTTCTTTCTCACCTGTCAGCTTTAGTTTTGTCATTTTGATTTGCATGAATCATTAGTGACAATTTAAAAACAGAAGCCTAAGGAAACACCTGCCTCGTAGGCACTCTTATTGAGTTACCGTTTCCTCAAGAGTATTCCAGCTTAGTTGCCTGTGGTGGATTTTAAGGATGACAATGGTGTCTGTTGTTAAGGACTGACCTTCTAGATGATTAATGAAGAAATATTATTGATATTCTCATCTGCTCACTTTTTGACATTTCTTCCTTTAATAAACACTCCCAGCAAGGAGCTCACGAGTGGCCAGATCAGCTTTGTTCTGTACACTAACTGTGTAACGGATACACTTTCCTTTAACCTGTCATCATACAGGACTCAGACTTGATTCAGATCTGCCTCATTCTTCAGTAAAACAGGAGTAGCTCCTTTGAAGTCAATGAAATTCTTTGGTTTCATGTATGAGAAAATGAGAGAAGAATAAGGCCTTTTGTCTTCTTCCAGGGCAGCCACGCTGCTTAATAAATCATCGTATCAGCAACTGTTTTTCACTGGGGAACAACACAAAAATTGATGCCGTTGTCCAGAAATCCGCAGAGGTTATCGATCAGGCTTGCCTGTTAGCATTTCTGCAAACCTATGGCATAGGACTGACTGGAATAAACAGAACTGGGAGAAATGGGAATATATTCACACAGTCACTTGCAAAGTATATTTTACTCCAACATTTCAAAAATAATTTGGTTAACACTTTTTTTTGTGTTTTCTATGTTGTTTCTGTATATATATATCTTTAATCATAGAGAACACCACAGCCAAAAATAACATTTCTGCTTACAAAGCAGGAGACCCTGTAAACATTTTAATTGTAGTAAAGTTTATTCTGTTTACTAATTGTGAAGATGAACAATTTAGACCTGAATGACTGAGTACATGTTATGCAACAAAAATTAAGAAGAACCTGGATCATGAGGTTGTCACCTTTTAAAAGAAACAGCTAGGGAAAATTCCTGACGTCAGCAATACAGTTTTCTAATCTGATCATTATTTCATAGGCTTTTCATTTGGAATTAATCTGAAATAATTTGTAATAAACTTTATAAAAAAAAGTTAAACACGGCATGAAACATCTCTTGAATCAAAACTATCCAATAGTATAAAGTAATTTCTTGAAGACTAAAGAATATCAAGAATTTTTTTTGCATTTCTAAAAAGAGTATCCAAATAAGTACCGCAATCTAGTATTCAACGAGAAGTAAAAGATAAGCTTATCAGTCATTGCTCAAGAGTATAACAAGAGAACTTTTGACTACTAAAATAAAGCCAGCATTTACCACATACATATTTAGTAAAATCAAATAGGAGATAATAAAGTTTTCTCATTATTGTTATTATTATTAGTAGTAATATATTTAGAAAATAACAGACATAGTCATGACTTTTTGATATTACATTGTTTCATTGGAAAAAGCTGATGTGGTTGCAATGTAAATGAATTTATACAAAAGAGGACTCTCTCAACAGGAATGGGAGAACTGCAGGTACTAACCCTATAGTCCAGTATTTAAATCACTTACCTGGAAAGCATGTCCTGTCTGTCAGGCTAGGAGAAGAACTTCACTCCACGTCCCATATAAATTACTCAGGTGTCAACCTTTTTGTACTTTGGGGGAAAGTAGAATTTTGATTCATTCCTCCCCAGTCCCAATAGGGTTTTTTTGAAATTTTTTTGAAATTCTTTTTGTTCCAAAGGCAGACAGATATGAAAATTGTAATGCTGTTTATAATACTTAGCATTCATTTTCTAGCTAAACCTAGAAAAGTAAGTGGAATATATCTACAAATGCATCAAATTTATGGCCTGAAAAATCATTGTTTTCACTTGAGTAACGGAGGAGGAACTTACAGGCCTTGAAGGAAAGCAAGTTCATTATTAAATCTTTATCATTGATCATCCTGGAAAAGAGATTTATTTATTTTTTTTTTAATTATTCTGCTGAAACATAAACCAGAAGATAGTCCTTACTTGATCCTGTCTCCTTATTCCTGAGCTATCTGTGACAATTTATGAGGCAACACCTGCACTGATAGCTTGCTGTCCTCCCCCTTCCTTCCTCCTTTTGGCTGTTTGCTCACCTGTTACGTGGTGTCTGACTCCCCATTTAGAGCTCTCGGAGAGAGGAAGGCTTATTTTTGTTCGTTGTAATGGGACCCCAGATAAGAGACTTTTAAACAGGATTTCCAAGGACTGTTGCAAGAACTACAATATTTCTATTTCTTCTGCAGTAGAAATAAATGTTTTAATTAAGTAATAAAAAATCCAGAAGATTCATCCAAGGAATTAATTTAGTTAAAGGGAAGAAATGAAGAGTAATAATAACACAAGTTTTCTTGGTATTTTGATATATAAATAACAGAAATTAGTGGGAAATAACATTTTTGGATGCTAAACAAAAATAGCAGTTATATTCACCGTCTCATGCCTTATCTTGCTAGACCAGTGTGTTGTATGAATGCAGCTCTCTGTACCTGAGTTTTTGAGTATTCCAATAGTTCTTGCTGGTAGTGGAGTGTCGTGGTTTAGCCCCAGCCGGCAACTAAGCACCACGCAGCCGCTCGCTCACTCTCCCTCCCACAGCGGGACGGGGGAGAGAATTAGGAAAAAACCTCGTGGGTTGAGATAAACACGGTTTAATAGGACAGAAAGAAAGAAGGGAACAATAATGATAATACCAACAAAGGAATGTATAAGAACAAGTGATGCCCAATACAGAAATTGCTCACCACCCCGTGATCGACAGCCCGTCCCCGAGCAGCGATTTCCGCCCCCCGGCCAACTCCAGTTTATGTACTGGGCATGACGTCGTATGGTAGGGAATATCTCTTTGGCCAGTCTGGGTCAGCTGTCCCGGCTGTGTCCCCTCCCAGCTCCCCGTGCACCCCCAGCCTGCTCGCTGGCAGCCCAGCACAAGAAGCTGGACTGTCCTTGACGGCTCAGCAACAACCCAAAACATCAGCACATTATCAACAGTTTCTCATCCCAAATCCAAAACACAGTCTCACACTGGCTTCTGTGAGGAAAACCAGCTCTATCCTGGCTGAAACCAGGACAGTATCCACCCCTTATTCCATACCATTTACGTCATGCCCAGGTCCTATACTTTTCAGTACATTCCAATTATTCATTATTACTCTTCCTGTCCTTTAATATATACACACAGATATCACTCTCTTAGTCCATGGGCCATCACTTAAAATGTCTATGGAGTTCAGTCAGTCCATGACTCTGGGCTTCATCCATCATAGCAGTCTCTCAGGGCAGGGGAGATGGTATGTGGTGTTGGATTGTCATCTGGCACGGTCCATGTCCATGATCTGCAGGTCGAAGATGTCGATCTCGAGGGATTTGTTGGGCGCAAGCTGCTGAAGCCAGTTCTGGTTTCATCACTGCTGCATGTTGCTTGGTTTCAGTGAAGCTCATTCTTCATCAGTCTGGGTGATTCTTACTATAATACCATTGATATGGTAGATAGCAGCCATAGTAGTAATGTCATTCTGAACAATTAACATAATACAATTCAAATCATTGACTGTTTTCACCCAAAATCAAGTCTCCTTGAGGTACACATCGGACTTCCCCATCCTTCCGCATTACCCACCAAGTGCACCCAGGTCCCTGGGCAAAGGCAATCCCACGAATGGGTTTGCCTTTTCCTAATGCAGGAGTAACCCAGACTGTCTTCCCCAGCATGTTTCTCACATGCACCACAGGGACTTTATCCCCTTCTACAGTACGTAGAAGTTTTGATTGGGCAGGGCCGGCTCTATTAGTAGATCCCCTAGTGTTGACTAACCAGGTGGCTTTGGCTAAATGTTTATCCCAATTTTTGAATGTCCCATCACCCATTGCTCTCAGTGTAGTCTTTAACAGTCCGTTGTATCGTTCAATTTTTCCGGAAGCTGGTGCATGATAGGGGATATGATACACCCACTCAATGCCGTGCTCTTTGGCCCAGGTGTCTATGAGGTTGTTTCGGAAATGAGTCCCATTGTCTGACTCAATTCTTTCGGGGGTACCATGTCGCCATAAGACTTGCTTTTCAAGGCCCAGGATAGTGTTCCGGGCGGTGGCATGGGGCACAGGGTATGTTTCCAGCCATCCGGTGGTTGCTTCCACCATGGTAAGCACATAGCGCTTGCCTTGGCGAGTTTGTGGAAGTGTGATATAGTCAATCTGCCAGGCCTCCCCATATTTATATTTCAACCATCGTCCTTCATACCAGAGAGGCTTTAACCGCTTGGCTTGTTTGATCGCAGCACACGTTTCACATTCATGGATAACCTGTGCAATAGCATCCATGGTCAGGTCCACCCCTCGATCCCGAGCCCATCTATATGTTGCATCTCTTCCCTGATGGCCTGAGGTGTCATGGGCCCACCGAGCTATAAATAATTCACCCTTATGTTGCCAGTCCAGATCCACCTGAGCCACTTCAATCTTAGCAGCCTGATCCACCTGATGGTTGTTTTGATGTTCTTCCGTGGCCCGACTCTTGGGTACGTGAGCATCTACGTGACGTACTTTTATGACGAGATTCTCTAGTCGGGCAGCAATATCTTGCCACAATTCAGCAGCCCAGATGGGCTTGCCTCTGCGTTGCCAGTTGCTCTGCTTCCATTGCTGCAGCCACCCCCATAGAGCATTTGCCACCATCCATGAGTCAGTATAAAGATAGAGTACTGGCCATTTTTCTCGTTCAGCAATATCTAAAGCCAGCTGGATGGCTTTCACCTCCGCAAACTGACTTGATTCACCTTGTCCTTCAGCCACTTCTGCAACTCGTCGTATAGGGCTCCATACAGCAGCTTTCCACCTTCGATGTTTGCCTACAATACGACAGGACCCATCAGTAAACAGGGCATATTGCCTTTCGTTCTCTGGCAGTTCATTATATGGTGGAGCCTCTTCAGCACGCGCCACCTCCTCTTCCGGTGATATTCCAAAATCTTTGCCTCCTGGCCAGTCCATGATCACTTCCAAGATTCCCGGGCGATTAAGATTTCCTATTCGAGCCCGCTGTGTAATAAGCGCGACCCACTTACTCCACGTAGCATCAGTCGCATGATGCGTAGAGGGGACCCTCCCTTTGAACATCCAGCCCAGCACCGGCAGTCGGGGTGCCAGGAGGAGCTGTGCTTCAGTACCAACCACTTCTGAGGCAGCTCGAACTCCTTCATATGCCGCCAATATCTCCTTTTCAGTTGGAGTATAGCGGGACTCAGATCCCCTATATCCTCGACTCCAAAACCCTAGAGGTCGACCTCGAGTCTCTCCTGGTGCCTTCTGCCAGAGACTCCAGGTAGGGCCATTCTCCCCGGCTGCCGTGTAGAGCACATTTTTAACATCTTGTCCTGCCCGTACTGGCCCGAGGGTTACGGCATGAACTATCTCCTGTTTGATTTGTTCGAAGGCTTGTCGTTGCTCAGGGCCCCATTTAAAATCGTTCTTCTTCCGGGTCACTTGATAAAGAGGGCTTACAATCAGACTGTAATTTGGAATATGCATTCTCCAGAAACCCACAACACCCAGAAATGCTTGTGTTTCTTTTTTGCTAGTTGGTGGAGACATAGCTGTTATTTTGTTGATCACATCCGTTGGGATCTGTCGACGTCCATCTTGCCATTTTATTCCTAAAAACTGGATCTCTTGTGCAGGTCCCTTGACTTTACTTTGCTTTATAGCAAAACCAGCTTTCAGAAGGACTTGAATTATTTTCTTCCCTTTCTCGAAAACTTCTTCTGCTGTGTTGCCCCATACGATGATGTCATCAATGTATTGCAGATGCTCTGGAGCTTCACCCTGTTCCAGTGCAGTTTGTATCAGCCCATGGTAAATGGTAGGGCTGTGTTTCCACCCCTGGGGAAGTCGATTCCAGGTGCATTGGACACCTCTCCAAGTGAAAGCAAACTGTGGCCTGCACTCTGCCGCCAAAGGGATCGAGAAAAACGCGTTAGCAATATCAATGGTGGCGTACCACTTGGCTGCCTTTGACTCCAGTTCATATTGAAGTTCTAGCATGTCCGGCACAGCAGCGCTCAGTGGTGGCGTGACTTCATTCAGGCCACGATAGTCTACTGTCAGTCTCCACTCTCCATTAGACTTTCGCACTGGCCATATGGGGCTGTTGAAGGGTGAGTGAGTCTTGCTGATCACTCCTTGGCTCTCCAGCCGACGAATCAGCTCATGGATGGGGATCAGGGAGTCTCTGTTGGTGCGATATTGCCGCCGGTGCACTGTTGTGGTAGCGATCGGCACCTGTTGTTCTTTGACCCTGAGCAACCCCACCACAGAAGGGTCCTCTGAGAGACCAGGCAAGGTGGACAGCTGTTTAATTTCTTCCGTCTCCAAGGCAGCTATACCAAAAGCCCACCGGTACCCTTTTGGGTCCTTGAAATACCCTCTGCTGAGGTAGTCTATGCCCAGGATGCACGGAGCCTCCGGGCCAGTCACAATGGGGTGCTTCTGCCACTCATTCCCAGTTAGGCTCACTTCAGCCTCCAGCACAGTCAGCTGTTGGGATCCCCCTGTCACTCCAGAAATACAGATGGGTTCTGCCCCTATATGGCTTGATGGCATCAGGGTACATTGTGCACCGGTGTCCACTAAAGCCTTGTATTCCTGTGGGTCTGATGTGCCAGGCCATCTAATCCACACAGTCCAATAAACTCGGTTGTCCCTCTCCTCCGCCTGGCTGGAGGCAGGGCCCCTCTAGTCCTGCTCATAGTACTCGTTACCCACTTCTTGTAAATAGGAATCAGAAGTCCCTTCAAGAGGATCAGAGGTGAGATCAGCTCTTCTATTCTTTCTGGGAAGCTGCCCACTGGAAAGTGGAGCGACGATTTTCCTCGAGGAACCTGAACCCCCTTTTGTAATTGTTTTTCCTTGCAGCTCGCGTACTCGTGCCTCTAGGGTCGAGGTAGGTTTTCCATCCCACCTCCTCATGTCCTCTCCGTAGTCACGCAATTGAAACCACAGGGTGGCTCGGGGTGTGTATCCTCTATATCTTCTCTCTTGAACAGAAGAGCGCTTACTCCTAATGGCTGAGACACTGGTCCGTATGGGTGGAGGGTAGGGCATATCCTCTTTGAATTGCCGGAACTCTCGGGACAGTTTCTCTATAGCAGAGACGCAGGCCCGTAGGGAGGAAGAGAGACTTTCTTCGTATTGCCGGAGTTGGCCAGCCAATTCATCCACCGTTGGTCTCTCTCCGTCCTTCCAGGCCATTACTGCTAATGAGTTGGCATATGATGATGGTGCACTCCGTACAAACTTCCGCCACATAGGTTGCGTGCAATTGACTTCATCTGGATCTTTGGATGATTGTCCATTGTCCAAGTCACCATAAATCACTTCCAGCACCGCTAGCTCCCTCAGGTACTGGATACCTTTCTCCATGGTGGTCCACTTGCCTGGGTGACATAGAACATCTTCCTTGAAGGGGTACCTTTCCTTCACACCCGACAGGAGTCGTCTCCAGAGGCTGAGGACTTGTGCACCTTTTCCAATTGCTTTGTCAATGCCCCCTTCCCTAGAAAGGGATCCCAGCTGCTTGGCTTCCCTACCCTCTAATTCCAGGCTACTGGCCCCATTATCCCAGCATCGGAGCAGCCAGGTGACAATGTGCTCACCTGGACGACGGCTGAAATCCTTTCGCATATCTCGCAATTCACTCAGGGATAGAGATCGGGTAGTTACCGTCTCTTTTATAAGTTCTTCCTCTTCCTCCTCTTCAAGCGATGACTCGCTCTCTTCCCTCTTCCGTGCTTGTGATGGCCCTGCTTCAGAGCACTCTGCCTCCTCACTCTCTTCCTCTGGCTCCTTCTTAGCAGGATCTTCCTCCTCCCTTACTAAACGAGCTGACTTCCGCTTCCAAGATTTCTTCTTTTGTACAGGGGCAACTGATACCGGGATGGGCTGGTCCTCTGGTTCAGCTGCAACAGTCTGAGTAGCTACAGTGCCCGCCGTGGGGGTTGGAGTAGTGGCAGTGCCCGCCGTGGGGGTTGGAGTAGTGGCAGTGCCTGCTACAGACGTTGGAGTAGTCACAGTGCCTGCCACATTGCCATCAGACCCAGAGAGCCCCTCTCCCCTTTGCACAGTGTTAAATAGGGTTCGGTAGGCATGGGCCAGGCCCCAGCACATGGCAATGATTTGTGTCTCCTTGGAGCTGCCAGGCTGACAGCATACTTCTTCCAGATATTCTGCTAGTTTATCAGGATTCTGCACTTGTTCGGGAGTGAAGCTCCAAAACACCGGAGGTGCCCACCGCCCCAGGCATTTGCCCATGCTGTTCCACACACCCTGCCATTCATAACTATCCAGCCTTGGGGCAGATCTCCGGGTGATATTCTTAAATTGCTTGCCAACCTTAGACAAAACTGAAACCATGTTCCCCAGAAGTAGCAATAGAGGTATTTTAACCAGCCAAGGGTGTTCAAAATACTGAAAAATTATTGTGATGAAGGAGGAAATGTTATGATAGAGGGTATCAAAGGTACCATTCTGCATTTCCTCCATAAAAAACCTTTCAGAAGCAGAAGTATAATTGCTAATCGTCTCCACAAGACTGTAGCCAAAATACAGTAACGGCTTTAGTACAGAGCTCAGATGATACCACATTAAGCTCAAGGTCAGTGCTCTAAAAACAAAATTCACAGGCGAGACATTACTAATCATTGCAGAGTACAGCAGCCCGCAGAAACCAACACCGATCCTTAACATGTACAGCAAAGACGAGAGCATGATGCAAATCAAACTGATATTGTGACCTGCAACCGTTATTATCTCAAGCCTCGGGCCCCACGTTGGGCGCCAAAAAAGGACTGTCGTGGTTTAGCCCCAGCCGGCAGCTAAGCACCACGCAGCCGCTCGCTCACTCTCCCTCCCACAGCGGGACGGGGGAGAGAATTAGGAAAAAACCTCGTGGGTTGAGATAAACACGGTTTAATAGGACAGAAAGAAAGAAGGGAACAATAATGATAATACCAACAAAGGAATGTATAAGAACAAGTGATGCCCAATACAGAAATTGCTCACCACCCCGTGATCGACAGCCCGTCCCCGAGCAGCGATTTCCGCCCCCCGGCCAACTCCAGTTTATGTACTGGGCATGACGTCGTATGGTAGGGAATATCTCTTTGGCCAGCCTGGGTCAGCTGTCCCGGCTGGGTCCCCTCCCAGCTCCCCGTGCACCCCCAGCCTGCTCGCTGGCAGGCCAGCACAAGAAGCTGGACTGTCCTTGACGGCTCAGCAACAACCCAAAACATCAGCACATTATCAACAGTTCCTCATCCCAAATCCAAAACACAGTCTCACACTGGCTTCTGTGAGGAAAACCAGCTCTATCCTGGCTGAAACCAGGACATGGAGCCAAGTAGCTTGTTGCAGCTGTTTGTTCAGCAGACCCCAAAGCCTTCCTACCAGAGTAATTACTAATTAAAACAAGCCCCACTCAAAACCAATTACATGTCTGCACCTTGGAACAATGCAAACCTAATTGTAGACCTACATACGTTCTAGGGTGAGGGAAAGAAAAACCTAAACCATGTCAACATGTACTATCCATGTTTCTTATGAAACCCTGCGCTGTTCTTACCACGTGTCCCAGAGGTTACATCAAGTGGATACAGAATTCTTAATGGGAGAAAGCAGTGCAGCAGGTGATTTTGAATTGCATCTGTTTGGAGCTGCCTCACATACAGCTGTGCTGGGAAAGTGGTCTCTGTGCACTCCCTGGAGATGCTGAACTCACAAATACGTGGTCTTCTTATAGATCAACAATGAAACTCCTCACAAAATAATTAATGGCCGAGGTCCCTACTTCTGACAGCTCACATTAGATTTGCAGGCAACTGGCACAGCCGACATGGCTGGGCAAAGAGGATAAACTAGATATGGCTTGCCAGAGGAGTGGTAAAAAGATTATAGCACTGAAATTGTGTTCATGTTATAGGGGTACTCAAAAAATACAGTTGTAAATAAGGATCAATAATAAGTCTAATTCTAGAGATGGTTTTGTAGTAAATGCAATAAAAGGGTGAACTGTAGACAAAAAAAAGGAAAAAAAGAAAGAGTACACTAATTGACAGCAACATGTGATATATGAATTTATTTTCTTTCCACCTAACTGTTACACCGTCCTCCTGCTTCCGTTATGTAGCAAAAATAACTTTTGTAGTCATATTATTTGTTGTCACTTTTCTATGTTCTAAAAAATTAAAAGATAATGGTGTAACTAGAAGGCAATTATTGTCTTGTCCATTAGTACATGGATATCCATCATAGTCAGTGACCACTGTTTTTCAGGATAATACGTCTATTCACTCCCATTGTCATTGAATTTGTGAGGAACACACAATGTTACAAGCCAGAAGGCCTTCTGAATCTTGGCTCTTTGGAAGACAGTAGTTTATTCTTTTCACTTTTCTTCTGTCTCAGGTTTGGTTGTTCACTTTAAAACAAACCAGTTTACCTCTTGATTTTGTTTTATCTGAAGTTCATTTTCTCCCAGTTACTGATAGTATTTTGCAAAGCTTTACAGAAGGACTTCAGGGTATTCAAAAAATGCTTTCATTGGCCTAAAGGTGCACTTTTGCTATACACAAACTGGCCATAAAAAATCTGTGCAAGGATCCTGAAGTTTTAGATCCTGGCTTTTTACCTAGCTCACTGCAAATGAGACACTTTTGAGGGTAATACAGAGGTGATTTCTGCAAATAGTTTATGTGTTGTTTATATAGCTACACAAGTTTATAACAATGTTCATGCAGGGACATTACTGACAAAATTGCAGACTGGCATAGGTATAAAAGAACAGTAATTAAAGCATTCTCATCCACACCAAACTACAAACATAAGTTTGCAAATGACCAAAGGATGAACTCTCTTTAGAAATGCAGGGAAATATTTCATCATCATTTGGTGCTGGTTTGGAGAGAATGCTACCAAGATAGATAAACTTGTCAACCATGTTGAGTTTCTTTGATCTTGAGCCATGGCATAAACATACAGCTTAGTAATTAACTCCTTCTTTTTCTTAGTCATTTTATTACTTTTTTGTCTTTTCTTATCCTTCTTTGCACACTTTCTCTCAAAATTTATTGGAAGTGAGCTTACCAAAACAGTGGTCAGTTCCTGAACTATTCAAGTATTAAGATCCTGAATTTGGACTAAAGAAAAATCCGTAGAGAAAGGACACTTGTCCTAAACAGAAAATAAAACGCTGATAGAGGATTGGTCCTGTAAGAGTCATTGTTTCTTCATCTTTTCATTGTGGTTCCTCCAGAATGCTTTTCTGATGTGCCATGTTAAAACTAATATCCAGTTCTCATTGAATATCTCAGCTGTGGATCAGTTTTTGCCGAGTATACTGATCAAGCTCCTTGTAATAAGATTTAATTTTCTACAAAATCTTACAAAAGTTCCAGAAGCTTTGTTTTTAACTGGATGAAATGTAAGGTAGAAGAACTTATGTAAACAGACCTTATTCTTTTTGTCTGCATAACAATGCTTTTGTTTTCTGTTTCAGGGGAAAAGAAAGTGGTCTGGCATCAACATCTCTGTTTTTTACAAGACCACTGTTCCATGTTTATATTTTTCACTAAATGCCTGCTAACTTGTAGACTACTTGTTGTATGTACTTTTTCACATTCCGTTTTCCAAATCATATTTAGCTCAAGCTAGCACAGAACATGGAAACTCAACTGTTCTTGTCAGCTTTTCTTTCAGCAGTGCTCTAGACAGTTAAGGGAAACAAAAGCTGTTCCAAATTTGTATTTGCTGGTATGGGAAATGAGATGATTCTGAGAGATAATGTAGAATACAAAACTGATGCATAACAAATTTAAAAAATATCTTAACAGACATAAAGAAGTTAAATTCCTTCATCTGAATGATGATGAGAATTTATTGTTTTACAAAAGCAATGGATAAGGTGATTTATTAATCCAAACTGGGGATTCATGATTTGAAAGCTGCAAGCAAATTAACTTCTGATTTTGGCCTGTTTCTTTAATAACTTGGAGAGGTTTTGCTGATATTAAGTATGCCAGTCTTGCCAGTATATGTATACATGACAATTTAATCTTTCTATATTGAAACCGAGTCTTCAATTGTGTAGACTGGACATTCTTGAATATTCAATGAACAGTGAATATCCTCTTACTAGGCCTGATCTTGAAACCCATTGGATTCAAGACTTTATTGACAGTAGCAATCTTCAATCATATTCAGAGTATGGAAGGAACCACTATTGTATCACCAGAGAGAAAAAGAAATCCTTATTCCTCTTAATTTTTGTTGTTACATGTTCTATGAAATAGTTTATTTGTCATGCCATTTAGATAAGTTGTCACTTTATGACTCACAGAAAACATGTGGTTGTACTTTGAAAATTTAGATGGTCAAAATTAGACAAAGTGTAGAAGATTTTCATCTGATACATTAACTCAAATGAAACGTAATTCAGAAGAATCTGTTAGTTCAGTCAGATTTAACTTTCTTAAAATGGCAACTTAAATTTGATGGTTTTAGTACGCAAAGCTAGTGTTTTAAAAGTATCACCAACACCCTAGTGGATATCACTGTTTCATTCAATGGCTTCTGAAGTCATCTGAATCACAAATAACATCAACGTCTGGGAAATGGCAGAATGATATGTTAACTTCTCCCAGCAGTAAAAAAACAGTGTGTTTAAGAGGTGACAAAGTGGGGAAAAGAAACCAGAGTAGGAGGAAGAAAGGGCAAAATAAGGATAAGAGAATACGAGAAGAAAGTCTGAGTTGAAGGAGATAAATTTCATTGTACATTTCAGCTGCTTCTTTGAATTGCGTGAAGTATTTTTCAGCAGATTTGTACTAGAGAAAGACTTATTTTGGTATGTCTTATAGAAACAGTTCCATCTTAATGGTGGCTAGTCTGTAACATAATTTAAAGCCCAAAGGTATAAGAAGATTCAGTTCCGCAGGGGGCTCAAATCCCAATTGAAAAGAATAAGAAATAAGTAACTTATTTAAGTTTTGTTATTGTTTACTACTTAATTAATTTGATATTGTTAATTAATTAATTAGTCATTTTTTATTACTTAAACAGAATAAGTGTCCAGGATCCTGGAGGAGCAGTCCCAGAAATCTGACATGAATCTACTTGCTTCCATTTCATAAAGCTACATCATAAACCTTTAAATAGATTACTCACAAATTAACATACATATAAGCAATTAGAGAACTATCTCCATCCTTACTCCTTTCGGAAGGACACGTATTTTGTCCTATCCTCTCCTTGCTTGTATACCACAATTGTAAATAGACATCTATGGAGTGAAGTATCATCTGTATTCAGCGCAAGAATAAACCTAAATCAGCATTTTCCTTTGCATGAACAAGAACTACTGTCACATTATGGACCACGTGCTAGCCCCACACATTACTACTTTGCCACCTTACTCTGCAGAGAAAAGAAGCAGCAGATTTTGGGGCAAGTGTGAAATAAGGGACAAGTGGAACTAAGTAATAAAATCTGCCTGACTGATGAAGGAAGAAAAGGGGTCTTTATTACGGGTAAAACTGTGAAGAGCAGTACTGTTGTGGGGATGACAAGGCCAAGTGCAGGGTCCTGCACATGGGTCAGGGCAACCCCCGGTATCAGCACAGACCAGGCGATGAAGGGATGGAGAGCAGCCCTGCCGAGAAGGACTTGGGGTACTGGTGGGTGAAAAGCTGGACAGGAGCTGCAATGTGCGCTCGCAGCCCAGAAGCCAACCGTGTCCTGGGCTGCACCCAAAGCCGCGTGGCCAGCAGGGCGAGGGAGGGGATTCTGCCCCTCTGCCCCGCTCTGGGGAGACCCCCCTGCAGTGCTGCATCCAGCTCTGGAGCCCTCGGCACAGGAGAGACATGGACCTGTTGGAGCGGGGCCAGAGGAGGCCCCAGCAATGCTCCGAGGGCTGGAACAGCTCTGCTGGGAGGACGGGCTGGGAGAGCTGGGGGGGTTCAGCCTGGAGCAGAGAAGGCTCCAGAGAGACCTTCCTGCAGCTGCCAGGGCTGAAAGGGGCTTATGAGAAAGATGGGGACAGACTTTTTAGCAGGGCCTGTAAGTGATAAGACAAGGGGTGATGGTTTTAAACTAAAAGAGGGCAGATTTAGACTAGACAGAAGGAAGAAATATTTCCCAAGGAGGGTGGTAAAACCCTGGCTCAGGTTGCCCAGAGAGGTGGTAGATGCCCCATCCCTGGCAACATCCCAGGTCAGGTTGGACGGGGCTCTGAGCAACCTGCTCTAGTTGCAGATGTCCCTGCTCACTGCAGGGGACTAGATGGCCTTTGAAGGTTCCTTCCAACCCAAACTCTTCTATCATTCTATGATTCTGTCATTAATGTGGGTGTCTCAGTTTTACTTCATCATGCTAATGGAAATGTCTTCATAACATTAAAATACATGAAACATCAGGTTTAAAATCTGTGTGTGTGTATATATACATATACCTACATCTATATACCTATACATACATATATAAAAGTCAGGCTTTCACAGATGTATGTACTGTGTATCCTTGTTTCCCAGTCCTGTTATTCACTGAGATATCTTGAACCCTTTCACCACAAACGTATGCATCCCCTTTTCAGACATATAAAACAGGAGAACACACTTGGGGGAAAGAGGAATTTCTTCAGACTCCCCTAATGTTTCACAGATTGGGTTTCTGTGGCTTTTTCCTAACTTCCTTTTCTGGGAAATAAGGTACCAAGTAAATGGGATGTTTTAACTCTGAGTTTATCTGACAAGAATCTAACCTGCATGGCAAATTGTTAATGTCTAATAGGAGTTTGTTCCACACTGGTTTATGTCAGTTCTACTATACTGGGGCAGGAGGGGCAATGTGACATTAATATTGCAATGGTTTACGTCCCCTCCTTGCACGGGATCAGATTAAGTTCACTGCATAATTCATGGTTGTATGTTCAATGATTGCCATTTAAGAGTGGATCTTTTAGTTCACCTCCACCTCAGTTTGTTATAACAAACAAGTCATATTTGCTTTTGAATTGCAAGGGAAAATTGGATGAAGAGGAATGCAGAAATGCTTTCTGGGGACCTTTTATTCTTTAAAAGGAAACTTGAAATCAGAGTTTTGATTGCTTGAGTGCTGTTTACCATTTAATCCATCTTGATAGAGTAGTAATTTAAGAGTTCTCAACATCTTGCTTCAGATGCTTAACAACTTTTAGTATTTGAGTCCCAGCTGAACATTTTAACTCATGCAAAGGGGACATGAAAACAGTGACCTACCTCTGAAAACATCTTTTTAAATCAGAAAAATATGCACTGTATGACTGGAAGGAGAATTTTGTAAGTATCAAAATGGGAATTGCAAATCAAAGCCCACAGGCTCCAGTTTCCTCTAAATGAATAAGCAATTGCACGCGACAGGATGTACATCAGCTGGCCAGTGTTTGTAAAATTTGGGTGCAGTGTTGTGCCCTAATGTAACATATAGTGTGCATATATTGGATGATAAATGCAGTCCATGGACTTACTAAACTTATAAAATATTTTATTGGAGAGAAAAAAATCTGCATGTAAATTTAAGAAACAATGTTTAAAAAATTGCTTTAGAAATAAGCAAATTGTTCTCTAGGGAGGACTGTTGAGGAAAATTGCAAAGTTACTTCCGTGTATAGTAAAACCTTATGCACATGTCTTTTCCCTTCTCCCTCTAAATCAGCAGTGCTTCAGATTCAAGTTACTTATACAGCTTTTCCCTTCATTTCTGTTCTGCCTCTCACCTTTTACCAGTTATTGAGAAAAGAGCACCATTAATGCAGATTTTTAAATGTAGATCTTCGCTCTACATAAAAAAACTGAGAAATAAGCAGGAGGGTTAGACTAGACAATCTCAAAAGTTGTCTATCAACCTAAATGATTCTGTGATTCTCTGACAAATTCACAGAATCACAGAATCATTAAGGTTGGAAAGGACCTTCAAGATCCTCAAGTCCAACCATTAATACAGCACCACCGTGTCCCCTAAACCATGTCCTGAAGTGCCACATCCACACGTTTTTTGAACACTTCCAGTGATGGTGACTCCACCACCTCCCTGGGCAGCCTGTTCCAATGATTGACCACCCTCTCAGTAAAGAAATTTTTCCTAATATCCAATCTAAACCTCCCCTGGCACAACTTGAGGCCATTTCCTCTCATCCTATCACTGGTTACTTGGGAGAAGAGACCAACACCCACCTCACCACAACCCCCTTTCAGGTAGTTGTAGAGAGCGATAAGGTCTCCCCTCAGCCTCCTCTTCTCCAGACTGAACAACCCCAGTTCCCTCAGCTGCTCCTCATAAGGCTTGTGCTCCAGACCCCTCACCAGCTTCGTTGCCCTTCTCTGGACATGATTGAGCACCTCAACGTCTTTCTTGTAGTGAGGAGTACAAAACAGAACACAGGGTTCAAGTTGTGGCCTCACCAGTGCCGAGTACAGGGGCACAATCACTTCCCTACTCCTGCTGGCCACACTATTCCTGATACAGGCCAGGACGCTGTTGGCCTTCTTGGCCACCTGGGCACACTGCTGGCTCATGTTCAGCCGGCTGTCAACCAGCACCCCCAGGTCCCTTTCCGCCAGGCAGCTCTCCAGCCACTCCTCCCCAAGCCTGTAGCGTTGCATGGGGTTATTGTGACCCAAGTGCAGGACCTGGCACTTGGCCTTATTAAACCTCATACAGTTGACCTCTGCCTATCGATCCAGCCTGTCCAGATCCCTCTGCAGAGCCCTCCTACCCTCCAGCAGATCAACACTCCCACCCAGCTTGGTGTCATCTGCAAACTTACTGAGGGAGCACTCGATCCCCTCATCCAGGTCATCAATAAAGATTTTGAACAAGACCGGCCCCAGAACCAAGCCCTGGGGAACACCACTTGTGACCGGCCGCCAGCCGGATTTAACGCCGTTCGCCACAACTCTCTAGGCTCGACCATCCAGCCAGTTCCTCACCCAGCAAAGAGTAAACCTGTCTAAGCCACGAGTCTCCAATTTCTCCAGGAGAATGCTGTGGGAGACGTTGTCAAAAGCTTTACTAAGGTCCAGGTAGACAACGTCCACAGCGTTTCCCTCATCCACTAGGTGGGTCATCTGGTCATGGAAGGAAATCAGGTTGGTCAAGCAGGACCTGCCTTTCATGAACCCATGCTGACTGGGCCTGATCCCTTGGCTGTCCTGCACATGCCCTGTGAGCACTCTCAAGACAAAGCATTCCATGATCTTCCCTGGTACGGAGGTCAGGCTGACAGGCCTGTAGTTTCCAGGATCCTCCTTCCGGCCTTTCTTGTAGATGGGTGTACATTGGCAAGCCTCCAGTCTTCTGTGACCTCCCCTGTTAACCAGGACTGCTGATGAATGATGGAGAGTGGCTTGGCAAGCTCCTCTGCCAACTCTCTCAGTACTCTCGGGTGGATCCCATCAGGCCCCATAGACTTGTGGGTGTCCCGGTGGCTTAACAGGTCCTTAACAGCTTCCTCCTGGATTATAGGTGGGTTATTGTGCTCTCCATCCCCATCCTCCAGCTCAGGGGGCTGAACACCCTGTGGATACCTGGTCTGGCTATTAAAGACTGAGGCAAAGAAGGCATTAAGTACCTCACCCTTGTCCTCGTACTTGGAGACAATGTTCCCTGCCATATCCAGTAGGGGATGGAGATTCTCCATGCCTCTCTTTTTGTTGTTAATATATTTGTAGAAGCATTTTTTATTATCTTTTACAACTGTGGTCAGACTGAGCTCTAGCTGGGCTTTTGCCTTTCTAATTTTGTCTCTGCTTGACCTAACGAGATCCTTGTACTCCTCGTGAGTTGCCTGCCCCTTCTTCCAGAGGTGATAAACTCTCCTTTTTGTCCTGAGTCCCAGCAAATTCTCCCTGTTCAGCCAGGCCGGTCGCCTTCCCCGCCAGCTCTTCTTTCGGCACTTGGGGACCGCCTGCTCCTGTGCCTTTAAGATTTCCTTCTTGAAGACTGACCAGCCTTCCTGGACCCTTTTGCCCTTCAGAACGGTCTCCCAAGGGACTCTCTCAACCAGTGATCTGAACAGGCCAAAGTCTGCCCTCCGGAAGTCCATGGTAGCAGTTTTGCTGACCCCTCTCCTTACTTCGCTCACAATTGACAATTCTACCATGTCGTGGTCGCTAAGCCCAAGATGGCCTCCGACCACCACATCTGTCACCAGTCCTTCTCTGTTTGTAAAGAGCAGGTCAAGCGAGGCACTTCCCCTGGTGGGCTCACTCACCAGTCAGGAAGTTATCCTCCACACACTCCGAAATTCAAACACTCTCCTTGCTTGGAGATGGAATACACCTCCACAACCCACCAAGCTGTAGGAATGCACACCTAATTAACCATTGCCTTCCCTGTTCCCACAAGCACTTGCCACAATGCTTCATCCTTTAGAAATGGGCAGTCTCCATCCAGTTCTTAACCTAATAAGGTGTTAATAACTAATAATGTAAAAAATAGGACTATGAAGGGATTATTTATGTTCAGATAAATAGTGGTTTCGGTTATTGATTTCAATTATCGATTAAGAAGTGGACGAAGCCAAAAGTTACCGATCTGCAGAAGTCAGGACTATGGATACTATTCCGTTTCCTTTTTTTGCATAAGTTTTTCAGTATTTAACTTCATCCTTCAACATCTAACAAAATCATTCTCAGGACAAAAAGCTAATTTGAGATTCTTATTTTACATGTGTGGTGGGTTGACCTTGGCTGGACGCCAGGTGCCCAACAAAGCCAGTCTATCACCCCCCTTCTCAGCTGGACAGGGGAGAGAAAATATAATGAAAAGCTTGTGGGTTGAGATATGGATGGGGAGAGATCATTATTATCTTCAGATTCTGTGAATTCTTTGGAAACCTAATATAGCTGCAGCTGCAAAGATATTACCTGTCAAAAAACTACTTTTCATAACAATTGCAGAGAAGAAAACTGATAAATAAAGTACAGTAATGTTAGTTATGTAGAAATGATATTCATTACATAGATTTCATCAGTGAAGAGTATCACTGACTCCAATTACACATAAAAAAATGATGATGTCCCAAACCTATTAGTTGTCACCACTGTAGCTCCATGTACTTGAAGTTTTAATGGTACATATATCATAGAAAACAGTTATATTTCTAACACATAAAATATTGGGAAGCTGCATCCAGCAATGTGTCCAAAATTACAACACTTTGTAGGCACTGAAATATGAAGATATTCCAGACTTCAGGGCACCCAGTCAATCCTCATTCTTCTCCCTTCTGTGAAGGCTGCAAGCATTCTGATTTGAAGTCTCTGGTTCCATATGCATTTCCTCACAAGCTCTATCATCTTCCATGGTCACAAAATAGCAGAAAATGCCACTTATTTTGCAGAGAAATTATAAATATTCTGTTGCCCACAGGTATGTGAAATTCATTCATTTTTAACTTAATTTTAGCTTCCAGAGAAAGACAGAAAATCGATAACATATTCTGATCACTGGAGCTGGTCTGAATTCAGATTAAGTCCACTGAAATAACTGAAAATACTGTGAATTTTCACTATAGAAAGTTTTCAGGGGAAACCCTCATAGAAATCAGCAGACATACACCACTTCATATCAACTGCAGATGTAGTCTACCGTCTGTCTGTGCAACAGGACAGTTAAAAAACTAGTTGCATGTATATATATGTAATACAGAGAGATGTACATTTAATGTTAGACACTCAGTGGCACATTCCTACTATTGCTTGAATAACAATATGCACAGTGGGGAATTCTGTCAAAATAAATAGTCAGTCTGTTGTTGAATACAAGCCAGTTAGCAGATTGACTACAAAGATGCCATCAATTTGAATCAAGAGGATGCTTTTACAAGTTGCAAATGTCTTCTGACTTTTTTTTAACTCATTAAAGCTTTTATGAATCTTGCCAGATGTTTAAGGCTTCAGGGAAAGTCAAATGTACATGGAAAGATGACAAAAGAAAAATGGGTAGATAGAAATACTGAGAACTAAGCTTCATTTTTGGTTTTAATGTAACATGCCTGCTCTGGAATTGGCCTTTTCTTTCTTTGGGGACATAGTTTCTTATAGTACTTTCATTCTTTTATAAAGCAGAGCCCTGTATTTTCTGACATTCAGGAAAACTTCTGGTTAGCCATAACACTGCATGCTTTTGAGTTGGCATTTTAGCTGCAAATTATAGGTCGTCTTACACACTCTGTGGCTCTGTGTTGACCACTGTTGAAGTGGAAACATAATAAAAACAGACTGGAAATTTGGTAATCTTCATCTTTTGCCATGTGTCCAACAATTTTTATTAAGCATTATCCCTTAAGAAAGTGATCTAAACATACTTTATCACCAAATTTTACCGAAAATCCTTTGAAATGTATATAATTGCTATGTTCACTATGTATTTCCACAGCAGCACTACAGTAGCAATCATGTACGCAATGCAATAGTCAACTTTTCATAGTACATTTAATCCTGCTGCTGCCATAAAGCATAAAACATTCCTACTAAGCTTGAAATACAAAATCAGTTCTGGGCCTATGTTTGGAATAGTGGTATCCTGATTTTTGTAGACAGACTGTATTTGCAAATCAATGAATTTTAGCAATGTGGCCACGATTGAGGAGCACACCTCAGGCTCCCAGAAATGCGGGTGGTAGTATAGCCCGCAGCCTGGAATAGCACAGGGAGGAGCTTGGTGCCAAGGAGCCATGGGCTCATGCTAAGGCTGTGGCAATGAATCTCCCTTGCTACAGTTCAAGAGCGGAGCGCCAAAATACTCTGGCTCCAGACTCCAGTAGAATTCAACATTTCCTCTTAAATGATCCATAAAGAGCAAGGAAAATTCTCACCAGCACAAGCCAAAAAGAACTGGATGAATTAAAGGATAAAGCAAAAGAGGTACTGCAGTGGTACAGTGGGTAGTAATACTTACATGCTAGGGACAGTTTTGAATTTACTGCAGTAGCTTGACCACTTTCCATCTCAGCTAAATCCAGTCAGAATTGTAATAAAACTTTGTTGTCAGAGACAAAAGGTTTAATATCACAATTCTGTTGCAGCTGACAACCTATGTTAGAACAGGTCCTTCCAGTGATGAGGAACGGGATTAGGCACTAGTAGAAAATCTGTCCCTAAAGACCGTCTATAAGACCACAGCCCTGTAGTGATGAATGCTTAATTCCAACAGGATGTATTACAGTAGATAATTAACACTTAACCATACGAGGTTATAGGAATGTAATAATTACACTGCATTTCTTAGTAGCCTTTCCCCTTATGTCAAAAATTTAAGTCCAACATGGGCCATACTGAACATACATGCCAAATATCAACCAACCTTCAATCTACCTTTCACATAGGAAGTTTTGTGTTAGATTTTTGTGTGCTTCTTTATATATCCCTCTCTAATCTGGCCTTCTGAGGTAATTCGATTTACTAACAAAGATATTTTAAGTAAACCACCTACTACTATGGAAAACATGGGGTAGAAAATAGGGAATTAAAGGGAAACAACTGTCTACTTCAGTCATCCTAACCTATCAGCACAGGAACAGAAGACAACTGCTCATATAATTTGATTCATATGTACAGAACTCTCAAGAAAAAAGAGCTAAAAGTATTACAACTGAATACTAGATAATTAGCCTTTCAACTATTGGAAAATCGTGGTATAATGATGTGAGCTGTGATTGGAACTATTAAAAGGAAAATTTTGATTGTTGACAAAAAAAGTAAAAAGGTCATATGGTAAAAATAGTTACACAGACAGACTGGGAGAGACATAATTATAGTCCCACTATTGTCTGTGTGTGAATACTTTATGGCATTAATTACCGAACATATGTAAATGTATTTTTACAATTATTTTAATTAAGTGCATTAAAACCAAACCCACTATACAGCATTTATATGCTATTTTTGGCCTGAAATCTTATCTAAGGCAGTCATTAAAAGCTTTATTTATTTATTTATTTATCTATTCATTCATTTTGGGGGTTAAATAGTTTGGTAGAGGTCTTGTAAAGTTTTTCAACTTCAAAGATGTATTAACAACTACTCTTTTTCCTTTGGATGCCGCTTTCTCACCAGCTACTGCTTGTCAAATTGAATGTATGGATTTTTTTTCCAATTTCTACTCTCCCTACATTCCTTCACTCTAATACAGCTGGATGAGATTTTAAGCAGTGATGCTAAATGAAACAGTTTCCAGGTCTGGAAACGCAGAAACTACAATGGCTTCATGTCCCTTCTGTCCCTTTCTGTTCCAGGGATATTTCCAGAGGAAACAGTAACTCCAGCTTCAATTTAAGCAGCGCTGGGAACCTGTTTGTGCTATAGCAGTCTCCTTAGGCTTTCCATATTACAGTCACCAGTGACAGAGCAGGTTTTTGACAATACCATCACAGCATCCCTTAGGTTTCCCTTAGCTGGCCCTGTACATTCTTCCTGAGAGGATGGAGATGCTTTCATTCTTCAGCTTCTGACTCTTTTTTCTAGACTAAAATTATAATTACTTCATGTCAGGTGAGATTTTTTGTTACACTGATCTATTTTCCCTCACATAAAGGGGCCATTGGGCATGATGCAAATAAAAAATAGCGGTGAGGAAATGTCTCATTCCTACAGAGGTGGACCAGATTTTGAGGCTTTACTTAGGTTTGTTACAGGTTTATTTTGACTTTGGGGTTTTCCAGAGTCAGACAAAATAGAAATTGTTAGAAGGATGCCAAGATTAGCTCTATTGCTTTAGTCATTTTTTTAACCAGAGCCAGATTTTTTTTCTCTATTTTTACACCGTTTTATATCCGATGGTTTTGGAGCCATTCAAATTCCACAGTCCTGGCCTTCCTGCCCCCTCCAGCCCTGGCTCCCTTATCCCATGTGCCATGAAGTTGCCTCTACCTAGTGATAAATTGAACTGATCCCTGTGAGTCAAATATTCATTTGGGATGGAAACAAACAGGGTATCCCCAGCTTTACTGGAGCTAAATTCAACTTCTGATCACAGCAAAGGAATTTCTTAAAGAAAGTCTGGGGAAATCTATGTAGCCTGAGAGCTATTTACATGCATAACTAACTCTCTTCTATTGCTGATCACTCATGCAAATATATTATCAAGTCCTGTGCTCTTATAAAGTTTTAAGGATGCATGTTTAAACAAGTTGGCAAAGAAGGAATTTGCTGAGGGATGGGCTCCTCTTCCAGAGTCCACGGAATTATTCTTTTTTTAACAGGGATGAATATGAGGAAAACTTCTTAGGCCCAAGCAGATGACAAAACTGTCTGACAACTGCCCTGCATGCTTCAAATATCACATGTTACTGGTGTGGTATAAACAGGTTTCAGCTGCACAAAACATCAGGAAAAAAATGCATGTCAGCTAATTTGGGGAACAAAATGGATTTTTTTCTCTAAAGTTCTATGTTATTTTGTTGTTTTATTGTACAACTGTGTGATGTTTGTGCATGCATTTACACACTGTAATATTGCTTAATTTTTTCTTTTGCTAAATATATTTTCCTGAATACTGAAGGAGCACACCTTGGTGTTTCCATTTAATGATTAGTGTGATCTGTATTTTCACTTTATTTATCATTCTATGCATTTGGATAATCTATATTAGGTAACAAAGCATTACAAATACCCTCAAAATTTCATACCTATCTCATTAAAAATTAATCTGTATTAAAACATCACCCGTGTAGCTGTTGCTACTTTTTATTTCTCTTATAGGAACAGTTTCAAGTTGGAGTCTTTTTGTCCCTCATACTTACAAAAATGTGGATTTTCTGTCCCAGAGACTGCATTTAAATAGATACAAAGGACAAATGTAGTAATCATTATTTTACATATGAGAAATTGAGGCAGAAGGGAATTAAGACACTTGTCTAACATCACAGAAGGATTAAGTATAACTTGCCCTTTGATGGAAGCCTAGTGAAGAAATGGTGGGAGGAACTCTAAAACCAGCCAAAGGAGTGAACTTCTCCAGTTTCTCGTTTCTCAAAGTCAGTTCAGGTTTTCCACTCTTCCTACAAATTCTTGTAAAAAGTAGATGTGAATTGGCAGAGATAGTTGAGTTATCATGAAGTTCTGAAAGTCCTGTGGTCTACAATAGCCTACCAACAATTTTGGAATTGCAGAACATCGTGCTTTTATTCCTCTAGAATAGCCACACCAAGCAAAGGATTTTTGTGACCTTTTTTTTTTTATTTAAACTCTTTTGCTTGAGCTGATTGACAGAAAAGATTCTGGTTTATGAAAAGATTGTCATCCAAAAATCATACAAAACCAGAAATCTAAACAGTCCATTATTTTGCAACAAAGACGCTGATATCTAGCATAGTAAGCACTTTTGTATTAACAACATCTTGTGAAAAATGAGCTAGTCCTGAAGAAGTGTTCCTACAAGCTAGTTTTGGCAATAAACATATCTACTTCATCTCACTTGAAGGTTACTTTGGTTTCCAAACTGGAATTACTAGATTTATTGCAAAATAATCTGGAACAAATCTCTAAATACCACGACAAGGTAATTTTTAACGAAATAAAATGTTACTTTACTATTCATCTGTTGCTATGTATGAGGCTTCTGTCTGTCTCTTAAAGCTGTTCTAACAGTTTCTAGGCAAATCCTCGTGTTGACTTCTAATTTCCTAATAGCGTACACTTTAAAAGCACTGTTTATGTCAGAATCCAAGGGACCGATTCTCCACCTAGTTACACTAACATAAAACATAATTATAAAAGATTCTGTAATTGCCATTGTTAACAATGTTGGATTTTTTTGTTCTGGGAAAGATTTGATTATTGGAAAATTTTTTTCTTGATCCAAGAAAGGTTTAAAAAAAAGTTCTAAAGCCTAAAAACTAGTCAATTTTTCACTTATATATTATACCGTATTCTAATAGGTATCAGCTTCATAGCCAATAGGTATCAGAGAAAAATAATGACTTTTTTTGTTGACTTTACAGCAGTCCTAGGACTTCAGGATTGCAGAAGGCCCTGCTGTAAAGATTACCCAGCTTTGCTTTAGGGATTTTGAACCACAGATATTATTTAATATTTACACCCAATATGTATCCTACTGAGATACCAATATCATCACAGAAGTTTTCTGTGGGATTGCTGTTCCCAGGAAGATCTAGCACTCAGTGTTCGATCTAGATTCAGAGGGACCGATACTATCGTTCTTAAATGTAGGTGCCCATAGTCAGTTTTGTTACAAGCAAACTAAATACAGTTTCCCAACAAACTGATAGCTTGACTTCTTCTTCATCCACCTACTGAAGCCAGATTATTGCAGATAGCATGTTTAACTAATTTCCTGTCAGTTTGTGTTTAATTGTCTTAACTATCATTTCCTGTACAATAACCCTGATGCAGTGTTATTGTAACATGTCCACCTACTTAATAAGGATGATGTGAAACATGTTTTTTTGTATTTGCAGTGGATATGCTACTGAAAAATAACCGGAACAAATACTTTAGCAGGTGTGTTAATCTTGGCTATTCTTCCAAGCTGGATTTCCTGATGCCTTTTGCTGTTCCCACATCTCATCTCATCTCCCATCCTGGATGTGCAGTGTAAGAAAGGGCAATCCTTTCAGGGAGGAGTATGCCTGTATTGACCTTTAGAAGGCTTTGTAAATGAAAAAGGACATATGAAATTGAACAAGATGGATTTATAGTGTTTCTGGCAGTACAGGTTAAACAAATACTGAGCAAACTCAAAACAGAGCTGTCCGAACTGCACAGTTTAACACTTCAGCCCTCTAGAGCGACTCATGGGAGACTGGAAGAGGGATATTTACTTATTCTGGTTTGAACTATGAATCATGCCAAGCAATACTGAAGATTGAAAGGCTGGCTAAGCATGCTTGTAATGAGCCTCCCTTTGCAAGTCCAGGTCAGGCTCCATGCTTTGACACTGACATTCAGCCTGTCACATGTAACCATTTCACATCATTAGTTGACAACGTTGCCTTCAGCAAAACAGGGGTACAGGAAAAAAAGTAGGGTCCTCTCCAAGTCTTAGCTTTTGCTGAAACAAACTTAAAAGAGTATCTTTGTACCTAGCCAGGGCAAGGAGTCTGTATTGAATTGTATGTTTGAACTGAACTTAAAATATGGGTTTGGATCAAAATAAATATAATAGTTGGTTTGTGCTTTAGGAAATTAATATTTTGTGAACTATCAACACAAAATCTACTTTTAAATTCAGACATACCTCAAAACAAATTATTGTGAAAGCATTTCTAACATACTTGTCAATGTTAACCTAAATTTGGGCTCTGGCGTTTTTCAGGTTTAGATAGAACTTCAAATTGTGACCATGAATTTGTTTGAGATCCTGAGATTTCAGCACAAACTCCACTGCAAATATGCATGCCCTTACATAGCATGTCAAGTTCTAATCTGGAATCATTTAGAAGTTCTTGTGGACCTTTTAGTCCCAAAGAGTGTCTAAAAGGGTAAGCAATATTCAGGATGGAATTTTACAACACCAGAGAGCAAAAGTTTAGGGACTGAGGAATCCTTTCAGTTGTGAACCTTGTAGGGTAATTTTAGGCAGCAGAATATAACTTCCCAAATGGAAAATTAGTCACAACACTTGGAAGAATGGCTTTATCATTGAATAATATTTATAGATCTTTACTGCACTCGAGAGGAGGCTTTATTATCATCCCAGAAAGATAAACCAAATGAAATTCCCTAATGTAGCAGAAATCTGGAATCTCATATATCCTTACAGATGTGAGCTCTCAGGAACAGAGAAGAAAACAAACTTTAGCTAAATAAATGAGCGCATACAATGTACAAGCACAAACAGACTATTTCCTAATGATGAAACTCTTGCTTTTATTACTCGAGATCCCAAAAGGACAAATGCATTTACATATTATTCTGCTGATGCTATCAACCCAATCACATGTGATCACCCTGTTGTGCCAATGAAAAATTTATCTTAAGGCCAAAAGCAAAATTTCTTACTGAAGAGCCACATTAGTGTTTGGGCTTTCCTTTCTGCTGTTTCATCCCCTTGGTGAGCTGTAATTTTATCTCCCATGGTAGGAATCATCAATGGGTTTGGATACAATTTCAATATCAGTCATTCAAACATGTTGAAGCTGGCATATTTTGTACATTTGCATTTATGAGCCTTGGCTTTAAGCTATGAGTTGAATAGACCTGTGGGACAGGTAGTATGTTAGTAAGTACTGAACCCGAGAGAGCATCTGGGAGATGTTACATTTGAGAGAGACATCCAAGTCACGTTTCTACTCCCCTTTTCTTCAGAATGGGTTACGATGATAATTTGGTGATGATGCATCCGCCCTGTTTCATAATCAGAGAGTCAGCAGGGAAAGAACAGAGAGTATTCCAGATACTCCTGCAGCCCTCTCACTGCCTCCTTAAAATAGAAAAGAAGAGAAACATGTAAATTCTAATTTCTGGAAAGCCCTGGGTCGTTGTCTTGAAAAATTGTCGAAGGACAGTGGAATTGCCATGTTTTCAAAAATATTTTATTTGTTTTGCAGTTTTTCAGATCTTCAAAAAACTTGGTTTGTTTTTTTATAGTGGCAGATTCTTATTTAGTTGCCCACTACGCAACAACTGGAATTCTATCACCTACCTTAGGGATATACTGTGAAATTGTTTTAATAAAGAAGATTAAATGGTTAGATTAGTGGTGTATTTCTCATTGATTCTCTGTCCACTCTTGATTTTTTTATCGTGCTGTGGTACTGTATGCCACAAAGGAGTTGTTTATTATTTTCCATCCCTGGAAACATTCAACGTCAGGTTGGATGAGGCTCTCTGCAACTTGATCTACTTGATGATGTCCCTGCTTACTGCAGCGCAGTTGGATTAGATGACCTTGAAAGGTCCCTTCCAACCCAAAGATTCTATGACTCTAAAATTCTACAATTTTTACCATTTCACGTTTATTAACAATGTTTGATCTAAGCAATACTGTGATCAACTAATTTTCTAAGGTTTTTTCTCTTTTCACATCAGGTGGGTTGTAAGAATGATTAAGCTTTTGTATTGTTTTCCTTTATTTTCAAGAGGACATGAATTACAGATATTCAGGTATCTAAAAGAAATAAAATAAGTATTTCTGGCTTTGCTGTAGAGATTCAGATAGGGTTGTTAAATTTCTTTATAACATTATGTTCAAATGCTGGAATTTCTTGCCTCCTACTAAAGACTGATGTTTTCTGTCTGAAACCAGGACACTTCCATAACAACATCTGAGCATTTTGTTGACATGCATTCATTTCCAAAGCCTTTGGTCAGCCTTTAAAACTAAAACTAATGAAAAATTGCAGTTAGGTATAAGCCTTTGGAGAGACCCTATCTGATGAGGCAGTTCAATAATGGATTATTGGATAAGTCTATAATTAAATGCCGTCCTTCAAGAAATTGTCTGTCTTGGCTTCAAGAACTCTGAAACATAACCCACCAATAAGTAACACATAAATCTCATAATATACCTGTAATCCTGCTGGAACAACCTTATCTGTTGCTGTATTAAAGACAGAATGTTCTCTGTTTATAGGGCCTTAAAATAAAGGTGTATAATAAGTTTTAAATGGCAATGAAGTCCTTTCCCCCAGTTGGTCATGGTTGCACTTCAAGAACTATGAATTTTTCCTATCAAAATTCTTCAGTCTAACATTTTTTCTGGTTTAGCAGCATTCAGCTATTGCAGCATTATTGGCTGTATTTGATTTATGAATGCATTGCTGTCTGAATCGCATGGGAATGTGCAATGCAGCAGCAGCAGATACTAACGGAAGGAAAGCAGCAGGCAGAGGCCAGCCCAATTTTATAATTAGACCTCTGGCTTTGGACTTAAAATCTGGATAATATTCCCAGTCCTGTTAAAAACTTCCTATGCAATCTTGAGCATATCACTTAATGTGGGGTTAATCTCATCAAGTCTTAGCAGACAAAAGTTGTCTAAGCTACTTAATTAGACTCTGTACATAGTAGGGAGAGCCGTATCTCCAGGAGACAATCCATCTCACCTAATTTAGATCCCTCATTCAGTCTCCCTGTTAATAGGTTTTCTGAGGGTTGCCTCTTGTCCCAGATTTTGTTACCTGAGCAAAAATAAAACTCACCAGTGGCGAAAATAACTATTTTAATGGTTATTTTAATGTATCTTAATTAACAAAAAGCCCTTTTACTTTTTTAATGACTGCTGCTCAACTATTCTGAGTGAACCCAACAACAGCTACAGTAAGGACATTTATGTTAGAGATAAAAGTAGTGTTATCTTGTCACAAGATTAGTTTGAACAAAGTTAGAGGAGGTAAGCCACTAAAATTTCAGCCTAAGCTTTCAATTCGGGACAAAAACATTATAACTTGGAACAAAAGTCCTTAAATTCCCATGAAATAAAAAACTTTGAACTGAAATCACAGAAACATTTCATCTGTGACATCTTTCTTACATCCTTCAGACTTTTATCTTTTTGTAGCTGTAAATTTCAGACACATTTATTACAATAGCAATCTTTGACAATATAAAATATGAAATAAATTTAACCATATTCACTTTTATTATCAAAAATTTGTCATTGACAGTGACATATTCTTGCAAAGTATTCTTATCTTGATTGAAAATTAGTTGCTCTAAACTGAGAGAATCCCATGGGCAAGACTATGGATCTTTGGAGATTGGTATTCAATTTGAAAACAGCACTAATGGCCCTTCCATGGTCTTTGGAAAAGTTATTTATTTATCCTGTGTTTCAGTTCCTTGTCTTTAAAATAGGATTTATGTTAACCAGCGGATGCTCCAATATACTAATTAGATGTTCAAGCTAAATAGTTTGACACGTTTCGGTTTGAAATTTTCAAATGTAAATGGTCTGATGACACTGTTCACAGATATCCATACAGATAAGGAAATAAACAGTTCAAATGAGTAACATGAAAATTCACCTTCAGTCAGCACTCCAGTCCAATCATTAATGACTGAAAATTGTTCCCATCTGTAGGCTGAACAGTACGATTTTTTGGTGGTCTTAGCCTATTTATTAGTGGACAGATGTCTATATCATTAAAAATCCCCCTCACAATTAGCACTAATTGGCACCAGTGGTGGGAAGATTGGAAAATGACCTGGGCTGTGAGACCAGCTTTCCTCTAAACTGTACAGGTGAATTCACTACAACAGCAATGAAAAATAAATATGGGGCACCAGAGGATTTTTCCTTCTCTGTACACCTGCTGGATTAATGACAGATTTCAGACTGCAGCACAAACAAATGGAATATTTTTAAATAATTGACGTACCTCAAAAAAACCCAGTTATTTAGATTTCAGTGAAATATCCAGTTCACTTTCATAGAATTCTTGAATCTCTCTATTCCTCCAGGAAGGAATTATTTCTTGCTGGTAGATAACTAATGCAATTTAGCATGTATTTTCCTCCTTAGAAGGAGATTATTTTTTATTAAATAATTGTTTATTTATTTTTGAGAGTTGTTTCTATTAATATATTGTCTTCCACTCTAAATGTGAACTTTCTGGAAGCTGTATGCCTCAAAAGAAAATACGATGCTATTCATGTGTAAAAGCTGGCTCAGTCTTTTTATTTGATTGACTTTTTATGTCATGGTACTTGGAGGAGATTAAAATAGTTCTATGGTTACTATTAATAAGTCATCCATTTACAGTTTTCTTTGGAAAATGACATTCAGCCACTTTCTTCCCTTGATGCATTGATACTCAGAGAAGGCAAATGACTTCAAAGAATGTCAAGGAAATAAATCATGTCTATATATATATTTTTAGCAACAGATGTATCCTCCCAGATCATTGAAGGACAATGTTATTATCAAGACATTTTATGCTGAGAATTATTAGCAGTAGACAACATTTTTGCTGAGAAATATCTGGGCAGGATTAAATAAACTAATTTTAACTATACTATGCCATGTAAATTAAAACAAAAACTTTTCCAGTAAACCTTAATAATTGTGGACCTGTCTTTAGACACTTAATATTTCCATGCATTGCAAAGACAGTACAAAGTAGTTATTAAGTTAGCTTGGCAGGTTTTTACACACATTTTATGCTGGTGTAAACACAGACTGTAAAGTAATTAAATATCTTTACTTATTCTGTTTAAAGATGTATGTTGTTAAGGTAAATAAAATTAAATTAAAAAAAAAAAGAACGAGCAAACTCGTGATCAGAGCAATCACCTATGTTCCATTGCTACGATGCCTGCTGACTGTATTTTTTGACAAATCATTTAAAACCTTTGTTCACTGATTGTTTTCTCAAAGAAGATATCAAACCCAACAAGTATATGTATGAATCTAAGAATAAAGAGACTAAATAGTGTGTTACATCAGTGTTTTGAATATATTTCTTCCTGTCACTGTGCATCCACCTGTGCCCTGGCTGAGGAGATCCTCCAGAGTCCTCCAGTAGCGGTGATACATCTACGCAACGGTGTACAGATACACAGGTGTATCAGTTACTTTTAAAAAAGGAAGAGAAATATTTTAGATTACTGTTTGGATTCTTCAAATATGTTAACTTGGTTTATCATTGAAGTTTTCACCTTACCTTGAAAATAGATTTGCAAGCTGTTATTTGTTTTAAAAAAAGAAACAGCATGTTTCTTCCAGTTTCAGTCCTTTGTATTATAATAGACAGAGTTGCAGAAACATTATAGCATCTACGGCATCCAACTTTAACATATCACCTGGGTGCTCCTGTAAGGATTTCTTTTTGGGTACTGGCTTTGGTCATCAAAGCCTTAATTAACTGGGGCTATACCTGCCCTAGGCATTATCTCACTTCATGTGGTTTTTGTAACAGGGGAGATAAGGCTTAGATTCTTACACTTCGTGATTTGTCTGGAGTCCTCTTTATATTCCAAATTTATCACTCATAAACATGAGAAGTGTTTTGATTAATTGCAAAATAAGAACAGAATATGGCTAGAATGATGTTTCCAGTTGAACGGTGCGCTCTGAATGTAAACAGAAAACTAGCCTGGACTTAAACTTGCACAAGACACAATGTTTTGTACAATACACTATAAGCCAGTTTGGTTTGTTAAAAATCGTGTCCATAACTGTAATCAAATCTGATTTGTGCTCTGGTGGCATGAAATGAAGAATCAGGTTTATGACACCAAAATTCAAAAAGAGGATATTTTTAAAAAGTAATTAAGGGAAAAAAAACAGGAAAATAAAACCCAAAGAATCATCGTGGAAGATATTCAGAGTACATATGGGACCTTTACATATCTCAAAACTAATATATATCTGAATGCATTGAAAGGAAGCACAAAGGGATAAAATAGCAAAATTATGTAGGCAAGAATGAGAGGTTACATAGCCCAGTTTAAATACTAGAAAGTCAGGACAAATGGTGCTAACATAAAGGAATGTAAGGTTTGAAAGGTAAGACATAAAAGAAGACAAAGAAAAAAAAAATGAAGGCATAAAGACAAAGAGATCCTCTTTTAAACTATCCTGACATATCAGAAGTATCACAGAGTGAGCCAGTGGGTCTGCTGGTCCTCCAGAGTACAGAGAAGCCAGTCAAAAGGCACAGGATTGCAGGGAAGATAAATGGTATCTTTGCATCTGTCTTCACCACAGTGGGTGCTGGAAAGATGTCTACATCACAGCTGCTCTTTACATTTAATTTGACACAGAGGCATCAAAAAGAGGGGAAGCAAAGCAAGAATTGAACTTGTTAAAGTTTAATTAGGGGCTGCAATACAAAATGCAGTACTGCAGTAATCTACTGTGATTGGCACCAGTCCTGCTGGTCACTGTTACAGGATGCTGTTTTCAAGACTCTGCTATCTATTACAAAGCTGATTTAGATAACAGCATCTGAAGTTTTCGCTTTAGGTGGGAAAAAAGCAAGAGGTGTATTGCTCATTATTACAGAGCATCCAAAAGCAGAGGTGAACACAGTGAAACTAAAGGAGATTATTCTCTGCCATTGCCTGGTCTCCAAAGTGTCTCCTCCCAAAGAGAAGGCATTCATATGAAAACTGCATATATATGCAGTTAGGCATATATATGAAAATCTAGCTTCGGCTACTAGTTGTTCTAGGTTCCTTCCATAGTGAATGTTGAGAGGAAGGCAGAATATGATTCCATTCATTTATTTCCTGAATCATCTCCTGGAAGTGTTTTATTCAGTAATTCAGTTTAAATCATCTTCAGAATCACATTCATCTTTTTCTTTCACTTTGATGATATTTTTGGTCCTGAGAAATTGTTTAAACCAGCCTAGTCATAAAGGAAATAGAAATAAAACCATTGCGGCCTCTGAGAGGAGGCTGAGGTTTTAAAGGCTAAACATTATGGACAACCATCAACATGATTTTTTAGGCTTTCAAAAATATGTTTTCATGAAATGTTGTAGACAGCAGCTAAGTTTTATCCCTACAAAGTAGGAGGCTAAAGCCTGGAATAAATTAAAGTTTGGTTATAAGGTAAGAAACTAAAAGAATAATGACATTGTCAGCTGGCACCATTCCCTTCATTTTGTTTTCCAAAAAAAGACTTTCATAATGCTTCCAAGGACTTCTTAAGTTATTTCTTTCAATATTGTCTGATGACTAATTTTATTAAAGAGTAGGGAAAATGTCATGTAAAGTGATGTTTTATTTTGGAAGATGATATTCCAAACTGGCAAAAGATGATGTAAATGATCCAAATCTTGTAAGATTTATTAGTGCTCAGTAGAAGTCCTTATTGAACCTCATCTTTCATATTCTATAGTGCAACTAATTTTAACACGTTCTGCAGGCTTCCTTTACTAACGTCAGGAAGGATGTCACCATTATGTGGACAAACAGGAGGAGTATTTATGTTTATGAAAATTCTTTATAATTTAATTAAAGATAATTACCTATAAGTGTACGCTGATTTTTTACTTGCTGATGCAAGTAAATGTTGAGTTTAATTAAACTATAGCCAAACCATAACAACATTATTAAATCATAATTGCAAATTTATAAACTTCCCAAATCTAGAGAAAAATGACAGTTGGATTAGAGCTGGTTCCTGGTGTCCATCTGTCATTTTACTCAATTTTTGCCTGTATGTCTATGCCTATGCAGGTTTCTTTCAAGTTCCTCATACTTTGTCATTTTAATTAGCATTCTTCTGTGTCTCTCTTATCCACAGTCCAAGCTGCCAGCAATAAGTAGGGACCACATATAGTGTGACGTCTTTTCAGGTGTCATCGTCAACATTTTTGTGTCTCTTGTGCAATGAGGCACCTGTGAATCTTATTCATGGACAGAACTGGGTCAACTTTCTTGACTTATAAAGATGAAAGGAGATGGGGTAGAGTCTTGGCATTTCACTCTCTGATTGTTTACCTTCTTCATGTCTTGGGTCTCCCCAAACCAGAAGTACAGAGGATCAGAACTTGTTCTTCGCAACCTCTTTGAACCCGTGCATACCTGCTTGATGCACACAAGAAAAAGTGTTTATTCATTTGAAATAAGTCAAGGGAACAATTGCATAGCACTGTCTGGATCTGGCCAAGAAGCAATTGCTTTATTGCTGCAGCATGTGTTGGATCTTTATTTTCTAAACATCCTGCTGGGAGACGTGCAATAAAACCCTTTTTGCAATCGTTTCTCTCTCCATGGCGCTAAGGGTTCCCTGTTCCATCCTGCTCCAAATAACACATGTGAACGCCTTGCCTTTTGTTTTTAAGTTAGGACAGCTCCACAGGGCACATATTAACACACATTAATGAATGGATTATGGGCTTGTCAGAGCTTCCGGTGATGAATTTAGAGCCCATTAAAGACTAGGCATTGATTGCACTGGAGACTGTAGCTTTCTGTTTAATCCCTAGCAGGTGGGCACTGGTGCAAGCTTCACCATCTTGCATCAGCAGTGAACCTCGAACGTGACCTCTCCAGAGGGAGAAGGGTAATTCATTTGCTGTGTTTACTTTATCTTCAGATTCTTTTTAGAGGGAGGCTCCTAACTGTGCTGAATTGTTCTAAGCAAGGAGTGGCAGATGTGTGATGTGGCTCATGTTCCTGAAGGATTCTGTAGCAGTTGCTGTATGCTTGACCTTCAGACAGTTTAAAGTCAAGTCCCTATGGCTAAGAAATGAGTGTATATTATGAGCTCTGTTAAATTAACTGTAGCTTTCTTGGTGGACTTTCACTCCCAGGGCATACATTAAAATTACACTCCTACACCATGACTTAATTTTTATTGGGCAAAAGAACTGCCCAGTTACAACAGTGGTTTTACAAAATCATACTTAATGAAAAAGATGAAAGCAGACTAAATCAGAACAAATTTGAAATAAAGACAATTTTGTTCTTAGGGGTTCTGCAAACACCACATAGTTTCTTTTCTCCATCAGTGCAGTCCCAGGTCTCCCTTGGGTATCATGCTAGTAATCAAATTAAAAAAAAAAAAACAACAAAACAACAAAACAATCAAACAAAAAACCTCCCAAAAACAAGAGGGAGGAAGGAACAATTACCTGTTTACTGAAGAAACAAACAAAGTGCCTGTAGATTACTGAGGTTTAACTGTGCAGCCCAGTGTCTCATTTCATGCCAGACACATTTCTTAACCTCTGTCAGTCACTGGAGGATATTTTTGCCTTGAGTTTTGTACGGATAGCTCCTCATCTGGCCCAGACAGCTGAAATGGAAGATGGGAAGGGAATGCAGTCCGGCACTCTTTAGATAATCTGAAGGATGTGCTGGAAGATGGTGCACTTGTTAGGGTTCTAGTGCCCCAGTTCATAGATTTTTTTCAAAACCTTGCCTGAGGGATGAACTCTTTATTGTTATCCAGCCACTTAATTCACATTTAATTCAACCAGATTAAAGGAAAGTGTGACTAGCAGAATTTTCTCTTAAGAGCCAAAATAGATAATACAGTTACAAAAAGACAAATATGGAAATGATAGATGTGAAGAACTGCAAGAAAAAGTATGCTCAAATTACTTTAATCTTATAGTAAGTTCAAATCATAATTTTTTTTGTCTTTCTCTTTGCCTTATCAAGCTGATTTGCTGTTCTTTCATGACTAGGTGGTTGCAAATACTTCATTCCTTATACATATCATGTGCCTCACTTTTCAACTTTTGGAGATAATTTCTCCACTGAAAAGAATTCATCAAAGTGCACCTCTTCTTGCAGAACAACTCTCACAGACTGTCTCTTTTGAAGTTCTCTAGAATGACCAGAAAGATCTGTCCTTTCTTCTGTAAAAGCTCTCAATTTCCTCATTAACCATGAGAGGAGCATCCAATGTTTCTGAATTTAAAAATAAAAAATTTAAAAATCATTGTTTTGCTTCCTTAGGGTTGAAGCTCTCTTTTTGTTAGATTGAACATTGTTGTACTTGATGGCTTTATCCAATTCCTTTGTGATTTAACAAGGGATAAAACTCTTTTTTCTTTCCTCTTTCCCTCTTATCATATTTTCACATGGAACATGCCTTATGATGTCTGTATCTCTGTGTATCTTAACAAGCACAGTCAATATAAAACCCTGAACAGAATACATACATGTAGCTCATTAGCTGGTTCTTGACAGAGGTGAGACCTGGTGGTGATTCACTCTCACTCTTGTCATATTATCAGTTATACTATCATTTGGTTTAGGTGATTTTTTTTAATATTATGTTTCTTTTATCAAAAAAGCAAACAAGTTGAACCAAGCAAAAATCTAAAGATATGAGAAGGACCTGTTTATTTAATGCATGCATGAAAAGAAATCAAACTGTTAACAAGGAGTCATAATAAAATATTGAAATGTCACCCCAAAATATAGGTCTTCCTACCCACTTTTTTCTCCAACCTTTAAATAAAGCAGCTAGTTGTTTTAACTTGTACTTACCTCTTTGCTGTAAGCCTGTCCTCCCAATTTGTTCTTTTTTACCTCTATGTTTTGCTGACTGAGTTTGTAGCTTGGTTAAGATCCACTTCTGCAAATAACATCAGCATGGGGACTGAAAATGAATGTTGGTACAACGAACTCAAGGATCCAACAGCCAAATATCATGTGGAATTTGCAGCTGACCATGGGGAAACCAGGATTAGGATGAACTGTCTTGTCTCATCTTTAACCTGGGAAGAACTAAACTTGTTCAGCTACTTTGCTAGGACGCTTCATGCCACACAGCTACTCTTACAAGAGTATACCTGTTTCCTGTGTTGAAGCAGTGTACCAAGAACACCAAAAAGCTCCTGTCCACCAGGTGTTTTGATTTTGAGACGCTTCACTGGTTTTATGATATCCATGCCATTCCTTTGCTTCTTAACAGCTGGCCTAAGGTTTGATTTTTGTTGACTTCAGAGACGTTTTATCAGGCCTGAACTGGAGCTTGATCAGAATTTATCTAAACACCAATCTGGAAGCTGTAAGGCAGAGGAGGAATAAGTTTGCTTTCTGTCTCATTTCTTTTCCTTCCTCCGGCACTGACCTTGCTGACTTCTTCATTCAAATTCCATAAGAGCACTTCATGATCGTTTTGGACGTCCAGAGTCATGGGGTTTTTCTTCTGCTCATGAGAACTAGTCTGCTGGTAGATTGTATCATTCTTAGCACCTGTCTAAATTTATTAGACTACATAAATGATTCCTCAGTTTGGAGACATTCAAAATGTGTAATTTTAGTTCAGTTGATTAGGTGTGAGATACATGTCATAGTGGACTACCTATGCAAGGTGACTGTCAACCACCGCACCTGCAGGAAGTTATTTTCTTTGGGTAGAGGAACACAGTGACAAGAGATTAAGCTCCACTGCTCCCTCTCGTGGGAGGAACTAAGCACATCACGGTGCACTTTTCAGACAGGTGCAACATCTCCGTGGCCTGTTGTAACCTCACCCAGTAAAGGGATACAATCTCCGTTTTCCGTGGAGGCAAAGATTCAAAAAGGAGAAACAAGTGACACAAACCCTGCAATGTTCTCTGAGCATAAGTCTATATACATACAAGTTTTTCATAAGTTCACTTTCACATTCCTCAAGAAATGAAATTCCAGAGATTGTTGCAGCACTCAGATATAGGAATAAAACCAGACCAATCACATCTACCAGTTAACGCGTAGTAGCCGAGAACTGCTGCCTTGTAGCTCTTTTAGTATTCACACTCTGACCCTGCCTAATCCTACGGTTAAATCCTCATCCACTCCTTTGGAATCAGTTAAAACCACATTTACTTAAAGCAATTGCAGCTAAGTGATTTTCATGTCATTAGTGGCGGCAATGGACTACCTTTGTTACATTGTTCCTCTCCCATTTATTTCTAGATCTTCATGTCCCTTTGATCACAGAAAAGATGTCTGTTCCTTGGGGTGTGGGATTTTGTGGGACTGATTGGTAATGACAGATCACCAAGCATTCTTTTGTGATGATTTTATCAATGAGAATGTCAGTAAAATCCCTGTTCATCAACATTGGTCTGCACAGTCCCTCAGTGACTGTTTTTCCTTCAAAGGCTCCAGCCAAACAAGAACATCTCACTAGGTCACAGAGTTCCCATGATAATTCTGTTGGCTAACAAGTATGAAATATTTTTTGGTTTTGATTACTTCAGTGAGAAAGAAATGTCAGCTAATATAAAATCAAAAGGAATTCTTAGCATGACATTTAACACAACAGTTAAAAATAGTAAAAAATTTTTACTCTTCGCATTCTAAGAAAGGTGCGAAGTCTTTACAAACACAAGCACATACACATTTTCCTTTTGACACAATTCTGCTTCTTCTGTTCCTTTTTAATGTACTACTTACATCTTCATAAAGATATACCTATAAATTTATTCAGTTTAATGAGAGTTTTGAAGGAAAACTGCAAAATCTTCAGGGTACTCTTCAATGTGATCTGGTGAAACCATGGAAGATTAAGAGGAAATTTAGTCTTTTTATATTCACCAATCATTTGGAAGGCAAACCTGATTCCAGCAAATATAGTATGTAAGCAACACTTTACCCTTGAGGACTGATAGTGTAGGGCCCTCAGAATGTATTATTGAGAGGGGAAATCAGTTGAACAGCCTCTATTACCTTACTCTGGGAGGAATTCCATGCAAGTCAAACATGAATATTTTACTGGAGAAGGGAATGGCAGTTTGATTTGCTATAATTTATTTATAAGTTAAATTTCCAAAGCTTTTTAAGACACATGTAGGCTTTCTAGGTCACACTCTGCTCTCATTACACTAATGTGCAGAACATGCATTGTCTTCAGTGAAATCATGACATATTTACACAGCTAAGAATGAAATAAATATTATTCTTAACAAGTTTGGGTCTAGATTCCTTCACTTTGCTTGCTCACACAAAGTGAAAGGACATGGTTGCTTCAGGCGTTAGATATCTTAAGGAAGTTTAACACATCGGGTCTAAATGTTCCCCCATGTAATCTACACAGGAATAAAGGACTCATAGAGTTTGAGTTTCGCCATGATTTGCAATTACCTTTGCCTTGCTTTCCAACAAAATGAAAGCAAGGTGTGCTTTCACTAATTAGGTATAAGGTTTGACAGTGTCTAGCAGCTTCCCTCCAGCCTAAAAAAGCTGCCAGCAGTTGCCTGACTTGTAGAGGGGCATAGGGTGAAATCCATGGTAGCCCATGACACATAGGAAGAAAGGTTTGAAATTACTAATTACAATGCCCTTTGCAGTACAAATAAAGGTAAAATTTGAAACCAAGATTGAAGAAGACCTGATGAGAAAGAGCCCTAAATCCACCAAGCAGGTATTTTAGATCAGAAAAAGAGAAATAGTGCAAGTTTCTTAACTATTTTGTGGTCCTGGATTTAATAGTGAGTTTATAAGGAGGAGAAATTGTCAAATTCTTAGATGTTAGTGAATGATTTATTAGGTGTCCAAAAGCAAACCTGTGAGCCACAAGATATAAAGAAAACAGGCCTCAAATGGTCAGTCCAGATTTCCTGCTAAGGTAAAGACTGTTATATTCATTAGGGAATCTAACAAAGAAAAACATTACAAATATCAAAAACACATCTGATCTTAAAGCTGTGAAGTAGAAGTTTAAGAAATTTCAAGGTGGGTGATTTGTTTAACATTTGCGTTACCTGCATGACATTGTATAATCTCAGTGTCACACTCTTGAATGATAACTCTGAAGATCAAACTGACCATTCCACCTCATGCTGGCTTTCCAATCCATTGCTAATTATGATGTTTGCCTTTGCAGGACTTTTATGTGCTTGGCATTCAAATGCCTTTTCCACTTGCGGCCTCAGCTGGTGTGATGCGACTTCAGCAAGAAGGCATGAAGTAGGGCTGTTTTTGTTTCCATGTCTCTCTTTCAGTGCTTTCACCTGCCTGGCAGAGGCTGACAGGATTTTTCCAGAAACATCAGAATTCCCAGTAAGTCAGTAGACAAACATTCAAGCTCAGTAGTATCCCTTACCTGCCCTGTGATTTAAGATTATTAGATAATGTCTGCAAAGAGCTCCAAAATCCTTGGATGAAAAGTAGCACGAACGTGAAAAGTGGTACTAAAAGCACACGTAGAATTTTGAATGTGTGTGTGAGTGTGCATGTTTGAGCATATATACATATGCATTCCCATATACATTTAGAAACACTGTATTTAGGAATCTGTAGCTATTCCACATCAGCACCATCGAGGGGTCTTCTTGACACCTCTCCAGAGCTAAATATGAGACTCCTTTTTTCAGTAGTCAGGATTGTGCTCTGCATTTTTCTTATTCTTTTCCCAAGAAAGAAAGGAACACAGTGGTCTTCACCCCATGAGTTGCAAAAACTGAAAAAAATAAGTTTTTACAATAAATTGAAATATTCACTGAAGAAAGATATGGTCACATCCCTACAATTACACATTCTAGCCTAGAATGCACCAACAAAAATCCTTCCCCTTAATTGCTTTAATTTCTTTCATGCTATACCTCTCAGTTGCCTAACGATGAAATGATTATGTATCTGCATAGTAGATATGTATTCGTGTATCTGTGTAGTACTAATACACACAGCCTTCTGAACAAATAGTCAGCTATTCTCCTTTGTTTTTCATTTTTACTTTTTTCTAGTAGACGTCCAGTGGTTTGAGGCTTCCCTGAGTGTTTTCTACATTTCAGTATCTGTGACTGCCTCGAGTCTTACTTTTCAGATCTCTGTAATAGATTGACCTGGTTGTTTTCTGGGAATTTAGATTCTAAAAAAGCTTCAGAATTTAGGTACATGATGTGGCTAGGGGATGGCACTCTTCTGGACTAATACCCAACTAAGATTGTCATGGTTTGTTTCACTGCTGAAGAATTTTCTTAATGTTTTCTTCATTAAGAAAACTATTTGCATTTCATTTGCAGTCATTAAAGATTCGGGAGCACATTTCACAGCCTTACAATGTTTTTTTGTCCTCCTCTCGGAGTCAGTTGTATTCAGTAACAGATGTTGCTGTGTTTCTTTTGTATCAGCCTTGGAAAGTACTCTTGCCTCCTTTGGGATGAAAAGCTCTTTATAAATGTAAGCTTACTGTTATTTCTTTATGAGTATCTTTGACAGTTCACTGCTGTTACCCATGGAACTTTGCCCTGGTAATAAAGCTGTTTGTTAATAATACACAATCAGTCACCCTTAAGAAAGTAATACAGTATTTATTGGGACAGCATCAATGTTTATCATTCTTGGTTCAGTGAGATCCATTACCTGTGTAGTATTTCTGAAGGAGAAGCAGCGCTGCTGGCGAAAAGATGCAACTGATTCTGTGGAGTGCTGGATACTTTGAGTTGGTGTTAGTGGAAATACAGAATTTTCTACATCTTAGATATGATACTCAGTGTGCTGTAGTTTACACCTTGTTGTGTATATATCATTTACAGACAAACTCTTAAGCCTGTGAAAATATGACACCATTCCTTCAGTAAATCGTACTGGGGCAAGGTGTCAAAAAGAGTCCATCTGAACATTTATCGCTACTTGTATGTTAGTGTTGAAGTTTACAGCCCTTAATCCCAAATCTGCGTGTTTTTGTGCAGACCATGGGCTTCCTCTGGAAATTATAGTCCTTTATTTTCAGTGATCTATTCTTAAAAATTGTAATAAAAATTTTACTCATGTTTTGCTGATCAAATAATGAGCGTGTCTGTTTACCCAGACTGCAGCATAGTATCAGAGAATAGGAAAGCAGTATGTAACAGAAACAATTATTGTCAAACTGCATTTTTCTGCCTGCTCAAATCATACAAAATCTTTTAAATGCTTCTATCAATTTTGTTTATGTGTTTTCCATTTTACCTTTATAGTGTTATCATGCCGAATATAACATAGATGGGATACCAGTGTTCTAGATGTTTTAAAACAGATACAAAAGCAGCCATACAAAAGGATGTTGCCTGGCCTAAAGAATGTACAGGCTGAAATAAAAACAGAACATGGGAGGAAAAAGTTTAAAAATGACATGTTTTAATAAGACTGGAAGTGAGAGTTTTAAGAGAGAATTTGAAAAGGGAAAAATTGCATAGCCTTGCCTATCTTTTTAAGTAACATAAGAAGCAGCACAGGGAGGAAGTAAGAAAGTGCTTGTCTGAAAATATAACACAAAGGCAGAAGAATAAAGCACCACAAGCCAGTCAAAGTCTGTTGCCAAATTCTGAATGAGATCATCTTCTGTCCACCTTTCAATTATTTCTCCATAAATCATACACACAAACTCTTGTGCTTTTCCTTCTAAATAGAAAATAATGCAGAAATATTTACATTTTTATCAATGTACAAGTTTTCTTTACCTCCTACACAATTTACTTATGCCACTAGGAAAGCTTTTCCCTACACTAACTACAGTGTAGTCCAGTTGATTTCAGGCTTTTATTCTTGGGCTTTTGGGGAATGGACACCTCAGGGATTCATGAAAAAAAAAGTAAGTATATATTTGCAATGTAAACTGGAAATGGAAAGTGGTATTACAAACTGGAAAATGTTGAAAATTATTGATAGGAATAAATCACAGTTTTCTTTCACATAAGTATAATTAAGAAGAAGCTCCAGCTGTGATGTCTGTAGGCTTTAAAGTTTTTCTGAATTAAAATTCAGTCTGCCATGTTAGTTCAATGAATATCATTGTATCAGAGTTACAGAAAAGCTGTAAACCAGACCAAATATCAAGAATCCTATTCTCCCATTCTTTGCTTTAATATTGTTCCACATAATCTCTGTTGCCAAATTCTTGCTATTATATCTTTTAATTCCTGCAGAAATATCTAACAATAAAAAAGACTCTGTCTGCCTGCGTATGAATCTTCATCATTATTCAGTCATTACTAATGTCAGGATAGAAGACTAAAAAAATGTACTGTGAGTGAAATTGTAAGGAGAAAGTTTAAACCAGTGTGCATTTGTTCTGTTGTCTCTTCTCCATCACATATAATTTACTAATAACTTTGTTATAAACCAATGGAAAGTACCAGTCTTTTTATTTTGTTTTATAAGCCAAGATGGTCTCTTTGGAAATAGGCTTCTTACAGACCTATTCTTTACATCATGTTGAATAAAGTCCATTACAACTGATGTCACTGCCTATAATGTATCCCTTTAAAATTCTTTTTACCTTCATAAACCAAGAGATTTAAAATGTCTTAAGATTGATGTCATGGAGAAAAGTTTAAACAGAAGTGTGTGAAACTCGCAGTTTCATTTCTATAAATCCAAGTCCACTTCAAGCAGTCTGGCTTTACAATTAAAGCAGTTTTAGAATATTAAAGTTTTCTGGTTAAGACAATGTTGACTGGAAAGATTGCCTTAATGGTTGAAAGATGTTTTTGCCAAGTCATTTTAGGCTTGAGAGATGGATTGTCACTCACCATGTAGCACTGTTTAAGAAAAGCCTATATAAAGTATTGCAGCAGGGAACCGTGTATTTGAAACTGCAAATTCAGTCCAAGAGAAACAGGAACAATTCTTTATTAAACTTCATCACTTATTTAGCAGCAGTTTTTTCATTTCTGAAATACAAGAGACTTAAAGAAAAGGAAAAAAGAAACATGTTAAGCTGAACTGAAAAAGATACATTTGTTGTGGATTTGCACTGATATTATCTCAATTCTTTTGCCAGAATGAAAAAAAAGGCTCTTTATTGTTTAATTCTACTAAGAGAACCATATGAAAAAGAACTCTTAATATCTCTTTCTGTCTTAACAATGAAGAGAAGACCACAAATTAATTGTGTTACAAAGAAATGGCAGCTGATACAGCTAAAAAAAAAAATCACCCTTAGCATTGAAAGATGATTCTGCTAAGAGACTTGCTTGTTCATTTGTTCTGAGATCAGGTACAATGAATATATGTAATACATCATGTCTCCCCAGTGCTCTAGAAATTAAAACAAAAGGTATTCTTCATGTCTTATTGGTATTCAGACCTAGACCAGTATGAAATTGTGTCAATTACATAGCAGACTTGAGCTAAAATATCTGCTAACAAATGTAGGTTGTAATGGAATTCATAGTACAGTAACTTTCCATCTCTTGGACAAATAGCTATAGTACAGGGAAGGAAAGAAATGCTAACAATCATGCTTCATACTGACTGCATTGTAATAGAAACAAGGCACATGGATGCCATGGAAGCATGGGTGCTTTCAGGGTATAACTAGCTATATAAGTATATAGTTTAATTTTCATTTTTTTTAACCTTCCTTCGGTTCTCCTATTTCTGTTTTCCTCTTCCATTACATCAGGGAAATTTGTTATTGTCACCTGCAACCCGGTAGACTACACAGCATGATAGTTATTGGTAGCTGAAAACGGATGGGTGAAGTTAAGTTGGAGGGGTGTAATCCATCAGCAAGTAAGGCAGCTAACATCATCGGTAAGAGACAAGGTTATTGATACTTCCTTATCCTGGGAAATAGTCCCCATTTGTACAGTGAGTTAATTAGTAGACCCTAGAGAAATGAAATTGCATAACAAAATCAAGTAATGAATATACATCTCACTAGAAGGTTTTCTTATTTAAGAAATCACTGTATCTTGGAGGTACTTTCAGAATAAATGTATATAGCTAGGATAGGAACGGTGGAAGAAGAGAAGGAAGAAAAATGGAAGAACATAAAAAAAATTGAGATAATCAATAGTAAAGCTAATTACAAATATAATTTTTATAACTGTGGGTATAGGAAGAAAAGAGTCAAATTACTTGGTGGGAAACCCTTTTAGAAAGACAGGTAATTAGCAGTATATCTTTTTCCCATTTAGCCATGTCATTCAAATGAGAAATACCTGCAGATGTAAACGTGTATTTTAGAAACAGATAAAATTTTCTTGTGAGCTGATTTTACAGATCAATTTCCAGCTGTTTTTGGCTTATTTCTGTTATGAGACTTATGTGTCTTGGTTCATGTCCATGAACAAAGTGTCACCTGCAGTATGACTAACATTTAACTAAATTTTGAGATGGTAACCTAATATCCTCATTTGTATGTGTCATAACAAGACGCACAAACACAGCACTGATCGTGGAAGTGAGAGCATAGCAGGATGTGCCTAGCTGGGAGTGCCACAGACAGGAGATTCGTATTGTCCTTAAAGTTCTGCCAGGGTATTGTTGATCTTGCCAGAGACACAGAGAATGGCAGCGGGGTCAAATTCTGCCCAACTGAGCAGTGATTTTGTTGTGGGAATGAAATGTGGCCTGTATTATTTCCAGCAATGAGACTCATTTTTATTGTATTGCAAGGTAAATAACATAGTCTTCCATTTCTAGGGATCGTAGTGGCCTGTGCTGTGCTGATATGCCCCATGCCCTACCTCATGGTAGCTGAGGAATATCAATGAGATCTTTTAATGACAAATTAATTATAATATTTAAAATGCTACTCTACAGTTCATGACCAGAAGTTAAATGCAAGACACAATCTTATGCAGCAGAAAATGTTTCCCAAGCAGGAATCTGGCAAAATCAATGGAAAGAAATAATCATGATACATCTCTGTTTGGGTTAAAGAATCACCATCACAAGGAACACAAACAAGACACAAATCAACAACCCCCTGACCGTAACTTCTGATGTTAAACAGTAATAAATTATTAAAAAGACAACATATTTTGGTGTACATTGTTGAAAGATTATCCTGGAGCCAGCCTGCTCATACTTACATCGCCTTTGAGGAAAAAGTGCAAGGCAATGCATTTTATTATATGTTGATTCTGTCAGATCTCTGTGTTGTTTAAAGACACCATGATTTCTGGATAAAGCAGAATTACATGAGAAATTGCATAGAAGCAAGAGACCTATCAGGACAAAACTGTAAATACAGTAGTGGCAATCAGAAGGATATTACATATTTTCATCATCAGATTTTATGAACAATATTTCAGTATCTGAGTATCTAACCTCCATATGTAATAAACAGAGAGATGTATGTTTCTAGCTAAGGTATTTACAATTAGTCGTTGAAACACCGATGGAGCCTGGGTATTAAACCAGGACCCCCTTCACTAAACTGTGCCCTTGAAGTTAGAAGGCACCAAATGTAGCAGTCATTTGAGAACATATACTTTAATTTAGTAGATAGTAAAAGTACAGCTTTATGAAAAAGTTTTCTAATTGCCTGGTTTGCAGGTTATAATAGGTTGGAGGATAGAATAAAATAAAAAATTAAGATATGCAAATACCCCACATAAAAAGGTTTACAGATTTTATCCTAGTACTTCTCTCCCTTTCCTTTGTCTGGATGCATTTGAATAGCATATGTTTGACAACAGCACATCACAAAAAATTCCTTCTGAGTCTCCAGTGCAATAGTCTGTTTATCTTTCTGTCTGTTCTGAGAAGTAGAATGAATTTGAAATAGCAAACTTGCCACCAGGTAAAAAAGCTGTATTAATGATTTAACTTTTCTCTTGTGTCTGCCTTTACAAACAGAAACACAGTAGAATAGGTGGATCAAGTGGAAGGATGCATAAACAGTCTAAGAACATCAAAATGAAAGGATGGACATACCTTCTCTGTAAGGGCAAATAAAATACATAAGTAAGTTGAACTTTAATGATTTTAGCAGTACTTTTAAAAAAAATAAGCCAAACTGTCAACAGGTCTGAATGTCTCAGTTCGTCCCTTACATTTTATAGCTTCTTAACCATATATTCCTTGGTCACATTTTTTGCTTCCTAGTGTAGTGAACATACCTTTACACCAACAATGTGAAGTATGTTTTCAGTTTATCAGTGGAAATATAAGCTATCAAAAAACTTGTTGGACTGAAATTCAAGAAATAGACTGATAATTTCTCCATCATGATGTTTTTCAAAATTCTTTAAAAGATAAGATCCTTGAAGAGATTTGATTTGTGATCAAGGAATTTTTTTTTCTACCTAGAATAAGTTGTTTTGGCAGAATCATCTATGAGTACTACTGAACTACTTAACAACTACTTTCTTTCCTTATGACAGGTTGGATGAGAGACTGAAACTGAAATCCATTTTTCTCATTAAAGACTGTATTAGTGTCTAAAAAGCAGTTAACCACAACATTTGATGTTTATTACCACTTGTCTCTATACAGCCTAGCAAAAGCAAATTCACTCCTCAAGCAGAAATCAAATTTTACATATCAGATTAAATCCCATGACATTTAGTGAGGTGTCCTGTGAACTTTAGAAGAAATTTCACTAAAATAATTTAAGCAAATTGCAAATGAGTTCCCACATCTGGCTTGAACTCATCTATCATTCATTGTAACATGAATAAATGAAGACATTCATCACAAAGCACGCAACAGAAATTGTGTTCTCCTATTGATATAATTAAATACTCATAGAGGGCTAAATGCATAATAGCTTCCAGACCTTTTATTTCATGCCAGAATTCAATGGCTCCATCCTCATATGTTCCTAGTCAGAATCATTGTGAACCCTCTCCAGTTTCTAAACATTTATTGCTAGTGTAGTAATAATAAACATCTTGCATTTATAAAATGTAATGTTGCCTAGAATTTTTCATTTTTCAAGAATGTAGATCACACTGTCTAATGGCTCTCATATGTCCAGCATGCCCATGAACAATTTGTCTTCTGAGTGGGGTGTTAATCTGACACCTCAAGGACAGAGCTGTTTTCAAGAAGACTCTGAGAAAAGCTGGAATATTTCACATGTTGCAATAACTACTGAAAGTCCAAGTATACTTATTTTGGGATGACTCAAAGCTCTGGATTATATTACTTTTGCTTTTTAGTGTTTTTTTTAAAATGGGAATTATTAAAGATTCCAGGGGATTAATTTTTTTTCTTTGGTTTTAGGTGTATGCCAAAAATAATTAAGATAATTTTGTACCTAATGACATTTACTGTACAATCCTGAACTGGATTTAGGGAAGGGTATGCAATAAGTTTACTACATTTCTAATATGCTTGGAGAGACAAAAAGTGATTCAAACCCATGAAGCAAGCTGTCTCCTGCGTAAAGCAGAAAATCAAGACATATTCTATCATCAGTCTTCCTTTTCTAAAAGAGTGAGGCCTGGTAAAAGATGACAGTGATGTTCTCATCTAGCTTCTCACTTCTCTTGTCCTTCATGAAAAGTATTCCACTCATTTCTGCAAGAATTATATCAACCTGATCAAAGACCTGTTTAGTTCTGTAAAGAGTTTTCTTCTGGCATTATTGACCTTTGAATCAAGTATTCCTGTTTTTTTAAGGCTACTATTTTATCCATAATGACACTAAGCTGAAAAATTAAAGGTGCTTTATTTTCTATATAGAAAATAACAGAAATTAAATTGAGATGTAATGAAAATTAAACTCAATTAAATAGAAAAAAATACTCTTCCTTCCAATGTGACAGAATTGCACTGAATGAAGAACGATTTCTCTAAATTTGTTTACATATGGTCCAATCATATATATGATTGCTTGCTTAGAATAGGGCCAAAAAGTTTAGCCAGCAAATAAGTTAGCTCATTGGTCAAGGAACTGAATCACTTGGTTTACAGTTTTCTGCCAACAATGGAGTATTTTGTATCAGAAGATTGGTGACCAAACCCTAAAAGTATTTGTATCACAGTTACATTGGCCACTGGCTATGATACTGTCTCATTCAGCCTTAGATGTCCACATAACTCATTTAAAGTGTGGATCATATAGCTTATTGTTGGATATCTTGTTTGGGATGAGAAGAATCATTGTCTCAAAACGCCTGTTTGTACGCATTGTCTGTGAAGTGAGCGTGAAACAACCAGCTAAGGTGTAGATATTTACATGGAGCTATATGACTCTTGCTTTGTTTTTCTCAGGGACAGTAGCAGTAAGTGCATGACAGACGTTGACTATATTGAGTGGTCCAACAGAGCTAAGCGTTATCCTTAGGGATATAGTAATACTATATGGCTGTTTTCTAGATTGAAGGAAAGGAGAAATCCAAACAGTGCTCCATTGGTAAGTCATGCAGAGCTTTCTTTTGCTTTGAATACAGAAAATTCATCTTTTGGCCTGGGGAAATTTCTATCCTGGTGGGGAAATCTGGATGTTAGCTATGATCATATAGCCTTTGAAGCTCCAGCCACTCCTCCCCAAGGCTGTAGCGTTGCATGGGGCTGTTGTGACCCAAGTGCAGGACCCGGCACTTGGCCTTATTAAACCTCATACAGTTGACCTCAGTCCATTGACCCAGTCTGTCCAGATCCCTCTGCAGAACCCTCCTACCCTCCAGCAGGTCAACACTCCCACCCAACTTGGTGTCGTCTGCAAACTTACTGAGGGAGCACGCGATCCCCTCATCCAGGTCGTCGATAAAGATATTGAACAAGACCGGCCCCAGAACCGAGCCCTGGGGAACACCGCTTGTGACCGGCCGCCAGCCGGATTTAACGTCGTTCACCACAACTCTCTGGGCTCGGCCATCCAGCCAGTTCCTCACCCAGCGAAGAGTAAACCTGTCTAAGCCACAAGCCGCCAGTTTCTCCAGGAGAATGCTGTGGGAGACACTGTCAAAGGTTTTGCTAAAGTCCAGGTAGACAACGTCCACAGCCTTTCCCTCATCCACTGAGTGGGTCACCAGGTCTTAGAAGGCGATCAGGTTAGTCAAGCAGGACCTGCCTTTCATGAACCCATGCTGGCTGCGCCTGATCCCTTGGCTGTCCTGCACATGCCCTGTGAGTGCCTTCAAGACGAACCACTCCATAATCTTCCCCTGATACCAAGGTCAAGGGCAGTTTGTTTTTATGAACTGTTCAGTTTGTTTTATGAGGAGGTCACAATTAACATTTTAAATGATGGTTTCTGGTTATGCAGAAGGCAAAGAAATTTTCTTCACCTTCTCTAGACCATGCATTACTTTATCAATGGAATTCCAGTGTCAGATTTCTAAAACCTATAGGTCAATGAGACACAGACGTTTAAAAGTTTCAGTCCCTGTTGAAAATGACAGTTGTACTATGAGAGTCAGGTCATTTAGTTGTTGTTTAAAGTGTTAATTAAAATCCGTTCTGCCTAACTGCTCTGTGAAAGAGCTAGAAATTAATTTAGTTCTCAGATCCTGGCTCCAGAACGTCAATGGCAAAACTGTGTTCTCCGATGACTGGCAAATGTGTATTCTTAAATTGTCTCAAAACTGTTTGCATGTTTTCTGTCTTGAATTTGTCATTTCATTTCATCGTCCTTTTCTTGCCAAGAAGTCCATTGTCTGTCTGAGAAAAAAAGTGTTTATTTGAAGCTCATATTTTGCTGTTATGAAAGAGTGAGTTCATTTTAAAATTCCATTTATGTACAGACTTTTCCCCAGACTCTATAGAACGCAGAAATCTGCACTCACTCGGACTTTGAGCTTTTAATTCATATAGCTCTAATTAAAGTAAATAGATTTTAATCTGACTGCTACAATGTAATAATTTCTTTCAATAAAATGACAAGTGTTGCAACTAAATAAATTGTCAAATCATTTTGCAGTGATGTTTTTAATCACATGTTCATTCTGCTTTTAATTTATCTAGTTACAGAAGTATTTATTTAGTCTTCTTTTTATTTTTCCTTTGAAAAACTTTTTTTTTTCTTTTATATCTTTGAATTTAGCAGGTTTTGGTAGGAAAACATACTTGAAAAAAATATAGAGCATGCACAGCTGAAATTGAAACTCTATTAAGGTGTTGCATAAATGTACCCACAGTAACTGCAGCACTTGGAAAGATTTCAAGTACCGCTTCTAAATCACACTCTGATACCATTTATATACCTATGTGATACTTGGAATATCTTCTACGTGCCACGATCCAACACAACTGGCAAGCAATATCTTGGGTGCTCTCAAATCTCAGGAGAGGATTGTATAAAGGATGATTAAGTGCCTAAGGAATAATTATATAATTTTTATATTTTTTTTTTTAAGTAGGGAGAGGCTGAATAATTCTCACTGGCTTAAAACGATTACATCTGAGGTTAGTTGTTCAAGTAGTTTAGGTCGGGGCTGTGGCTGAGGATTGTTCTGTAGTGATCTGTCCCCAGTAAGGACACCTGGTCACAGGGACTGTTTACATCAACCTGGGATCACTGGAGTGTAGATTACCTTGAATGCAAACTTTTTCCCCCCAATTTAACATTTGAGATGTAGCATTTGTGTGAAATCTTCAATAACTTTTGTACCACCAGCGAAAACTCTTTCTGTAAGCCATGACTATCTTCCTATGGCAGCTATAATATAATCGGGACGTTTTTGTTTGTTTTATACACCATTGATTTCTATGTGTTTCGAGAGAAGCCTTGACTAAATGCTGAACAGAAAAATTGGCAGTCAGTGATGTGTAATGTTGAATAGACATATTGCTCCTTATGTTCACTTACTTTCCTGATTTAACATAGAATTTGATAGTATTGCAAGTGATTTACACAGATGTCACTTCAGATTCTCTTTATTGAAGAGGAAAGAGAAGGATTTGCTTAACTTTCCTGTATTTATAGTAAAAAACCACCCCAACTTTCTAAAAATGAAATTTCCAAATCTAATAATCTCTCTGGTAATTCTCCTCTTTCTGATGCATTGCCTTACAGGCCAGGAGTATAAAGCTGTGAAATTTTTAAGTCAGTTGCAATATTATAATCTTTAGTAAAGGTGTGACATGACAGCTTTTAAAATGAAAGCCAGAAATTGCTTTTTGCTGGTGTACTAATTCTGGAGTCAAATAATTTACAAGAAGAGCAAATTTATAAAGTTAATATAAACCTTAAAGAAAAATGCACTAGGCCAACCTATGCTACGATAGTCATATCACTTCATTTCTTTTGAAAGTGCAATTTTAACCATGACCAAATGAATATTAAAATATGCAATTTTTCCTCACAACCTAAAAAAACCCCAGTTTTTTTAGCAGAGAATCAGGAAAAAATTCTTACTGAAAGTTTTTTTTTAATAAAAATCTTAAAATAAAATGAAGATCTTAGTATTTCAAAATTACTTTTACAAGTAATACAGGAGATTAAATTATGCATTTTAAAACTTTACATCTAGTAATACAGACTATCAGGTTTATGTACAATTATTAGATTCTTGAAATAATATCAATCCATCATTAAAAATGTGATAATTAATATAGCATGTAAATGTTCACTACAATTGTAATTTGTGTTTATTATAATTTTAGTCTAAGGACATTCTAATAATACAAATTAATATTTGAAGGGGTTTTTTCTTCTTTTTTTTTTAATTCTAGAAACCTGAGTGCTTTCTTTATGTATCTCTCAACATCAGGAGTTGCATTAATTTAATTTGCTTTTTAACACCTACACTGAAGACATTGACAGTGACATTAGTAACTGTAATTAGTAATTACTATTTATTAAGTCTCAATGACTCTGTAGTCAATGAACGCAAATGGGCATTTTGAGGGGGAAATTGGTGCAACTTACACTACATAGTTATTCTTCAGTGAAATTACTCAAGCCCTTAAAGGATGTATTTCTCTCTGTTGGCTGTATCTGCACAAGTTTACATGCACGTAGCTACACACTACAATCTATTCTAGTCAATGGAATGCTATCTGATTTTCCATTAATAACATTTTGTAGGTAAAGACCTTTCTTTTTTTCTGTAAGTCAACAATATTAGTTTTGCTTTAAAAAACTTTTTCTATTTTCAGTATTTTTTTATTATTAAATAAGAAAATAAAATGTAGTTTCAGTAAGGAAAAAAACTTACTGCCACAATTTCTCCTTTTCTTAAAAGTTTCTAAAAAACTGTCCTCAAGGATTAACAGAAATATTACTTCTTATGTGTTTATTCCATCAGTATTAGTGTACTTTTTTCTTATGAGAATTATTTTTCTATCTCTATATGTTTGACATTACCATTGTAAATATGTTTGAAATTCTACAGTCCAGGAAGTAATGATAGTAAACAAATTGGGAAGGTTAATAATAATAATAATAATGACATTTGAATTTTGTTTGAAGCATCTGCCTGATGAAGCTAAAATTTTTATTATTCAAACCATACACAAAAATAAATTCAGGAATTAATTAAATTGCACATGGCCATCCTGCATTATAGTATACAGAATACTGGCTTAAGATGTTTTGATATGAGACATATTGATAGTTTCTAAAACTGAACACTTATGAAACTTCCTGAGAAACATAGATCATTACCTAAACATTTGAAAAATGAACTGCACTTGCAATTCACATATATGGTTTCATTTAAAGAGCCGTTTGAAATCTTCTAATTTCTGAAACACTAACTCAGGCATTTGCTCTGCACTGAAGAACTTGCAAGCCCCAGGAGTTCCTGGCCCTCTTCACTCTTAAGGCTACTGTATTTCATTTGGCCTCATTATTTTCAATTTCATGGCATAAAAAGGATTTCCAGCATGACACATGGGCAGCAATGGACACAGATACTATAACTTGTGAGTGTATAAAGGGCATATAAGTGCTATTTGCCTGGATGTTACACTACAAAGACTGATGTTGGTGGGATTTCTTATATCTGAATGGTTGGTAAGCTTTAGAATTATCTTTTCCCATCTGTTTCTGTTTAAATTTGCAGATGTATTAGCACAATTCCAAAGTGTGTCTTGTTATTTTGACCCATTGCACTGTAATTTACATGAATGTGGAACAGAAAAGACCTTCAATCAATAACTGGAATCAAAACAGCCATGTGAATCTGGATCCAGATGCTCTCCACTCTATTGCTATAAAATAAACTCTTCCATGTACAATTATTCTCTAGTTTTAAATCTTTGTCTCTTTAGATCCATCTTTTACTCTCCTTCAGCTAAGTCAACCTGTAAAATATCAGGATTTACTCTGAAAATCCACATATAAAGGAGGAGTGCCCAAGGCCTGTATATGCCTCTTTTAATGACTTTGGTGGTAGATTGGACCCAACTTTCTACAGTTATGAGTTTGTAGTAAAAATAAGTTAAGCTTGTTAATAATTCACACCATGTGGACTGAGAGAAAATTCCTTAAAAAAATAAAGTACTCTTGTCTCAGTTTCATAATATGAACGGGGACATAAGCAGTAGCAAAATAAGCAAATATGTTTCTAATTGTGACCTTTAGCAATAAGTAAAAAGCGGATGAGGTAAACCACTAATGAAACCAGTATACTTTGGAACAATGAGTAGCTTTTATATTAGTTTTCCTTATGTGTTGATTCAATTAAGGGTTCATCAAGGTTTTCTTCTGAATTGTCACTTGGGTTTTTCTATGGTCAAGTAATCTCAGGTTGTTCTAGATTTACATCGATATCACAGGTAAAACTGGTTAATGCGTAAGTTTGGAATTAAATCAACCTGTCTGTCGGCTGTCTCTCTCTTTCTGTCTCTTTCTCTTCTATTTCCACAAAGTGTTCCAAAATATCTCACTTAGGAAGTTGGTAAACATTTAGATTTTATCTTCCAAAAGAAAATGCATCAGGCAACCATCTTCAACTTGCTCAGACAGGAGCACTGTGTTCAAGTATGACTATGAGGATTTCCAGATCCCAGCTACTGAGTCAAGATCACAGAATCACAGAATCACAGAATCACTAGGTTGGAAAGGACCTTCAAGATCATCAAGTCCAACCATTAATCCAGCGCCACCATGTCCCCTAAACTATGTCCTGAAGTGCCACATCCACACTTTTTTTGAACACTTCCAGAGACGGTGACTCCACCACTTCCCTGGGCAGCCAGTTCCAATACTTGACAACCCTCTCGGTGAAGAAATTTTTCCTAATATCCAATCTAAACCTCCCCTGGTGCAACTTGAGGCCATTTCCTCTTGTCCTATCTCTAGTTACTTGGGAGAAGAGACCAACACCCACATCGCCACAACCCCCTTTCAGGTAGTTGTAGAGAGCGATAAGGTCTCCCCTCAGCCTCCTCTTCTCCAGACTGAACAACCCCAGTTCCCTCAGCCACTCCTCAGAAGACTTGTGCTCCAGACCCCTCACCAGCTTCGTTGCCCTTCTCTGGACATGATTGAGCACCTCAACGTCTTTCTTGTAGTGAGGAGTACAAAACAGAACACAGGGTTCAAGTTGTGGCCTCACCAGTGCCGAGTACAGGGGCACAATCACTTCCCTACTCCTGCTGGCCACACTATTCCTGATACAGGCCAGGACGCTGTTGGCCTTCTTGGCCACCTGGGCACACTGCTGGCTCATGTTAAGCCGGCTGTCAGCCAGCACCCCCAGGTCCCTTTCCGCCGGGCTGCTCTCCAGCCACTCCTCCCCAAGCCTGTAGCATTGCATGGGGTTGTTGTGGCCAAAGTGCAGGACCCGGCACTTGGCCTTATTAAACCTCATACAGTTGACCTCTGCCCATCGATCCAGCCTGTCCAGATCCCTCTGCAGAGCCCTCCTACCCTCCAGCAGATCAACACTCCCACCCAACTTGGTGTCATCTGCAAACTTACTGAGGGAGCACTTGATCCCCTCATCCAGATCATCAATAAAGATATTGAACAAGACCGGCCCCAGAACCGAGCCCTGGGGAACACCGCTTGTGACCGGCCGCCAGCCAGATTTAACATCGTTCACCACAACTCTCTGGGCTCGGCCATCCAGCCAGTTCCTCACCCAGCGAAGAGTAAACCTAGATTCTGAATGTTTCTGGAAAAGCTAAAACTTATAGACTTCATAACATTTAAGCTACTGAGTATTTTACTACAGTAATACTTGAAAAAGAAAAAAAAACCAAAACACAACCAACCCCTTGTGCTAAGTGTGTGTGTATATATATGTGTAAGTATATGAAGTATATGTGTGTGTATATGTAAATGCACACATACGTACACATATAGATGTGTTTCTATAAATCCTGACACTCTCCAAACAGGAAAATGAACCATATTAGACTTTCTAACCTTGTGGCTTTCTTCTCTGTGGTAGTGGCACTTAGGAGCCCTGAAGCCTGGGCTTCTTCAGTACGTTTATTCATAACACTTTCTTTGCTCTCAAGCAGAAAAGCTACCTGAGCCTTGGTGGAAGAGGATTTGACATTGATCAATTCCTGCCAAACTCTTTTGTTTTAACAAGTTAGAATTTTCTAAAAAAATGTTTTCAGAAGATTTCTAGTTAGAAGGCCAAACTCTGTTACAGGTTATAGGCACAACTCCTACCAATTTGAGCAGCAGTCTGAAGTGTCCATCTATAGCTTAAGGAGAATGAAGAAATAAAAGTGCTGGAATTTTGTAATTTACTTTTGTTGCACATGTAGCCCTCCTGCCAGGTGTCAGTGGTAGTAACCAGGACTGGGTTCAATAACATGTCTAGGGGAGTCCTTCTAAAATAAATATGAATGGTGCCTTGGTCCCCTACCTAAACCTCCAACATTTAGGAATTTAATAATCTAACCTTTTACAGGTGTTCCTTCTCCCCTTGCAAGCATGCAGGAGTTCTGAGAATATGAAACCACAAATATATTTTATTTGGGGAAAATACAATAAGTATATACTTTCAAAAAGTAAGGAAAACCCACACAGTGTGTTGGGGATACGACCAGTTTCACAGTTCCATTTATTAGTCACACAGCTCTTTATGGTGTAGTACTCTTTCTAAAGGCAAAATACCCTAACGTCAGGTGGACCCTTGGGATGACTTTACAACTTTTTTTTATTCTGTAAGTTCTGCACTACTCTTGTCACACTACCACTTTTTTTATTTTTTTCATTGTGAGATGTCAGATATAGCATTTGGGCTATTGCTTTTTGGTCTCAGATGCCGCTGTTACTCTGCTCCTATAAATTCAGCTGCTATAATACTGGTCATTGAAGAACCTGTATACCACTGCCTGGCTTTCCTGATAAAAAAATCTTACATAAAGAAATGGGTAATTATCAACAGTTAAAGCAGAAGAAAACGAAATAGTGAATGATATAGAGATCAGTTATAAGTACTTGTTTCTGTGTAAGAATAGTGAACCTTTTAAACTATAAAATGGTGTCCTATTTTATGGACTACAGGTCAGTAGGACAGTCTTGCACATTCTCCTGGGTTTTTTTTATAATTTCTGTTGTTTTTTTCCAAAATCTTTACTAATATTCTGAAAAATGGGCAAGCACAGGGAAATGATGGGCCTTGAATATGATTACGCTACAGCACAGGGACTATTCAAAAGGATGTAGACAAACTGGAAAGGACTTCACAGATGTGAAGGAAAATATCTGGGGCTGATGTTGATTAATGAGGGTTATGCTTATGTTGGCTCACTTTAAAAATTAAATCCATACACATACAACATGAATGCATAAATACAAGGGACAAAGAATTATTGTTTGCAGAAATACAGGAAAGTACAGTTAAAAGTGCATTAGAAGGGAGTTAAAGATAAGATGAACAGCAGGGAATACCTCTCACAGTAAAATACCTGTGTGAGATGAGAGGAGCATTTTCACCTTGGGTATTTAGAATGTAGTTGCATGGAGGGAAGTCGTCTCACACCCCCATGGTTTCGTGGAGGTGAGAGTTTTGGAATTTTGGACCAAAATTCTACTCTGTGTAAGAATGGCATTATTGGTCATAAGCATTAAGGAACCTGGTATCGTTCTGAAGCAGGCTTGGAATATCTTTTCTACGAGTTGAAATTCTCCCACCCTAGTTTATATCTACTTGTGTGACGTTGAATTAACTGTCAGTGTGAAAAACAGCAGATCCATTAATTATTACAGATTTTTTATTTATACCCATTTTATCAGCTAATGTGAGTGACTGGCTTACCATGTGAACCCTGATGAACCCAGAATGCTGGTACAGAAGTCCACGCTGCTGTCTGTTATCAGTTGTTATCAATAGAGCTGCAGGCAAATGGCTGGGCTGCGGGGCTGGCGTGGTCTGAGGTGATGCTAACTGAACAGAGCATGGAAAACTGCTAGATATGACATGAGAAATTGCTGGACTTAACGATGTAAGAAATTCACAAAAGTAACAGACAGTGCTGTGAGGAATGGCTGAATTTCACAGGTGATTAAAGGGGTATTATGTGAGGAACAACCAAACTTCAGAGATAATTACATTATGTCTGAATTGGGTATTAAGGAGTTTTTGGGGAGTAGTCCTGCACATGATTGCTCCAACCTAATCACTAAAATAAACCAAATCTGTTCTTATGACCATACCACATGAGTTGAATATTTTCCATGGTCAGGAAGCATGGAGTATTAGGGGAGGACTTTCCCAAAGGATGGTGCCCACTTCAGTTCCAACAGTATCAACAAGCCAGAATGATACTTGTCTGCATATGTCATCCTACGCTCAATCCCTAAAATATTAGGAGGCATACTAGCCCTAGATGCCTCTGTACTAGTCCTATTCTTAACCCCTCTCCTTCACAAATCCGAACAATGCACAACAGCCTTCTGCCCACCCTCTCAACTCCTGTTCTGAACCCTAGCCACCCACCTCCTCATTTTAACATGAGTGGGCAGCCAACCAGTGGAACACCTGTTCATCTTTATTGGCCAACTAACCTCCCTTACCTACTTCACTATCCTCCTAATCCTATTCTCCATTACTGGAGCCCTGGAAAACAAAACTGCTAAAAATACTCTAATAGTTTATAAAAGATGTTGGTCTTGTAAACCAAAGAGTGAAGATTACACCTCTTCCTAGAGTTCCCAAAACACCTGAGAAAAAGTGGACTTAAAACTGTATCTCTAACTACCAAAGATGATATCTTACATTAAACTATTATCTGCCCTCCCCACTTAAACTGTTCTAATTACCCCCCAAGATGACTCCACGCATAAAAGCTCCAACACAACAAAGTCAATAATAACCCCCACTCCACCAAAAATATTCCCACCCCACACAAATAGAACATAGCCACACCACTAAAATCCAGCCGAACATAAAACATACCCCCACCATCAATAGTAATCACCCCCATTTCACAACACTCAAGAAAACACCCAACAATTACCCCAACAGCAAGCACCAAAACAAGACCTGCACCATACCCCACAACATGTCAATTGCCCCAGGTCTCTGGAAAAGGATTAGCCTCCAAAGACACAAGACAAACAAAACCCACCAATATTCCACCCAAATAAACCATAAACAGCACCAACGACACAAAAGAGACTCCCAAACTCAACAACCATCCACACCCTGCAACAGATGCCAACACCAAACCAACTACCCCATAATATGGCAAAGGATTAGATGCAACTGCTAGTCCCCCACAGAACAAAGCACAACCCTAAAAAAAGTACAAAATGTCACAGCAGTTCCCACTTGGCTTTTCTCCAAGGTCTACAGCCTGAATAACTATGGTGGACAAACCTCAACCACAGGAATCCCATAAAAATGTACTCTTCCTTCTCCCCTGCCCTCCACCATGTATAATAGTACATTCATTTATTTACCCCATTTCATTACATTAACTTAGGTAATACATTTAATGTATGTACTATGATCATTATATGTAGATGGACATGCCCCTCTCCCACCTGCTTCTACTTTCAGAGGATTCACAAGTGAATCGTCACAGGAACAGATTACGCTACTTGTACTAAAACCATCCCGATGATGTACTGTACGTAGCAATTTTTCCTTAGATACAAATGTGCTCAGATACATACCCTGAATGGTAATGGGTCAAACAGTTCTGTATTTCTAGTCATACCTGTAGTTGACATGTTAGGTTATCTATTAATTGTCCTTCTCATGTGAAATCAGCAACCTGTCGCCTATCAGACCCTACCGTGACTACCTTCAGGACCATTCATTCCTGCTAAACACCTAGCACAACTTCCTCTTTTGTGCCTCTGATTCTAACTGGTTGTGCCACTGCTTTCTAACACCTATCAGCATAGGAGACAACTCCATTAAATCTATGTCTTTTCTGCTAAGGTAAATATGCCCTAAACACGAGTTGGAAACCACAGTTTGCTAGACTGAATCCACCCTTAATTTCAAAACATCTTTAAGGATATAGAACTTGGTCTGATTTGCATCCAACATTTTTAGAAACATTTATAAGTGTATTGTCTACAAAAAAGTGCCAGGAATTGCAATAACAGTCACAAGAGCAAATAGCAATAGCAACAACAATAACAACAGCAATAATAATAACAGTAGGAAGACCAATAGCAATACTAATAAAGTATTAATATCGAAGCATTAACCACCTGTAACCACGTAAATTTAGAGAAGTATGTGCAAGATCACAGTAACCCAGAGGCAAGAATTAAAAATGTTACATCACTGGGACAACAGAGAGCCTCATTTGATCATACTTGTCTTTCATCAATGTCTATCAACAATTTAATCCATAAGGCTAAGCTCCATATACAATTTTGCACCTCACTTAACTATTATTCTACTCTGGGAAGTCTGTTTAAGCAGAGTAAGGCTGTCAAAGAAGTTTATATGACTGACTGACATTTATACCTAGCATGTCCCACGGGATTTATAAGGAATGCTGTTTTGTGCCAGTAACATTACATCTTGGTGGGTGAACATGATACAGCCATCGTGAAAAAGAGAAATAGATTAAACCACAACTTTGGAAACTAAATCCAATTTTTCTGGAAAGAATAATTTTGTCCTGGATTATCCTGGGGAGGATCAGTTGTCCTGGTTTTTATTTCTTTCTTTTTTTTCCCTCAAAAAAAATATGTGCTGAGTTCTTTAACTTCCATCTGAAACCACATCAGAGCTGAGCAGAAGCAACCTTGCTTTTATCAAGACTTGATCTTAAGCAATCAGGGGAGATATCTGGATTACTGATCAGAGCTACTCCATTGCTCAGCATAACACATTTCTCTGTCTTCCATTTTGTAGTTCTTGGCCCTCATCCAGCTTCAACGTAAACCATCATGAAGTGATTCTTTTTCTTTTTAAAACACAAACTGTATTAATTTACAGTAAGAATCGTGGCATTATTTCAGAATTACCTCCACATTCCTGGATCTGCATTCTGAAAGGGATGTCAATAATAAGTCTAATGCAAAACCCCTGGTATCTGTGAGGATCTTTCCACTGAGTACATTAAGCCCTAAATCAATCCCACCGAAGAAAGGTGCGTGCCTTTGCTTTACACATTTATGCCTAGTCATAGTTTCCTAAATGTTGCCTTTGCTTTTGAAAATCTGTCAGAGGGCTGGCTTGGGAGGTGAAGGTTTGTCTGGATGCCATTCTGTTACAGACAAAGCCAGGAAAATCCTGAATGAGCTCCAGGAAGAGAGAAATTTGCCAAGACACTAGCTGAAGCAGGAGGTTCCAATTTGTTTGGACACTATGTAATATGTACATGAGAGCTTCTGAGGGAGCAGAAAAAATGGAAAAAAAGCACGAGATACTCTGGGATGAGTAAATGTAATGTTTACTCTTACCTATTTGAACGATTTGGCTCCCCTAAACTATAAGACAGATCCTTTCAAACAGTATACTGACTGTTGGTGGTGATGCACAGTCATTGGGATGGTGTCACATTTTGGATGTTTTCACAACCTGCTTGCAAGAAAAGGCGGCAGATGCATTTGTACCCCAAAACAGGAAAGCAACCAATCTGGAGCTAACTGAGCTACGTAGCTATGTCTCGATAGTTCAGAGATGAGGAATAACAGCCTAATTTTCAAGATGAATTTTGCCCAAAGTAGGTTTAGAGACCATGGAAGTAACATGGATGCAGTGGTCTGAGTGAGTAGAGTAAGAACAGTGAAGAAAGGACAGGAATATGTTGACTTTTGAGGCTGGCCCGTCTAAAAAGACCTTCCTTCTAGGCCCATGTACAGAAAAAAAAAGGCATTAAGCATCTCAGAGGATTATTAATCCCCCTTAAAATAGGTCTTCTGAATGCATGAGGAGCATCACTTTATAGCCCATCACTTTTCTCTGTAGAGGAATTTTGACTTCTTGCCTAGATTTAGCAGATTAATTTAAAAACAACCAAAGCTACCCTTTGAGACAGGCCCTATTTGAGTGTGAAGAGGTATAATTAGCTAGCTGTTTTCTCCCTGGTATTTTCATATTTCCCTGGAATCATCCTTTGTGGTCTAATATCTGTAGCTATTAGAAATATTTCTATGAAAGATAAGTATAATACAGCTCCCAGAAAGTGCTACTTGATTTGTTCTGGACCCTCTGCAAACTAAGCTCCTTCTGTGAAGAGTTTTCAAAGAAAGAATTATGGTTAAACATGTCTGGTGAGTCCTGATTCTCATGGATGTACTTCTTTGGTGGGGTAATAGGAGAGGAAGGGATGAGGAGGGTGCTTTGACCATGTTGTCTGTACAAAAGGTTGTAGTTTACTGTATGACTGGACATTGATTTCAACTCTGTGTGATCAAATTCGATGTTTAGAAACGTGAAGTAATGAAAATGGAGATATAGCCCTTTCAGCTATACGTCTATTGCCACAAGGGGATCTAACTTAGCTATTATGTCACTCAGGAAAAAAGTGTGAAGGTGTTTAAATTTTGCTTAGAAGTAATTGAGAAGAAGACAGAATATAACAAACTATCAGCAATCAATAGAGAGAAATCTGAGGGGTTGCTAAGTCTGGATGTTCTTGCACCTGGAATACTGCATCTTCCGCTGCAAAGGTGGTGTCAGCTAAATTAAGAAAAGTACAAGAAAAAACAGCAAGCATGAACAAAGACAGTAAAAGGCAAATACAAGTTCTATTTGTGTAGAATAGACACATGCTATTCTGAAATGTTAAACTTGAATTTTGTCAGACTAACACTGGAATGAAGTACTATTCAGTGCAATGGCTTAAGATATAACCTGTGTGAAGAAGCTGTAGAGAGGAATATAAAAATCTGCAGAAAGATGCAATGATTTTAATTTTGTGTGAATTAACCTTATATCTCTCATAAATGTTCTGAATTTTGGCAACAGATTTTTTAATCAGGTTTATATTTATCTTTAATTTTTCATTAAAAAAGAAGAAAGGACAAAGAAAAAAGAAAAAAGAAAAAAGGAAAAGAAAAAAGAAAAGAAAAAAGGAAAAGAAAAAAGAAAAGAAAAAAGAAAAAGACAAAGAAAAAAGAAAAGAAAAAAGAAAAAGGAAAAGAAAAAAGAAAAGAAAAAAGAAAAAGGAAAAGAAAAAAGAAAAGAAAAAAGAAAAAAGGAAAATAAAAAAGAAAAAAGGAAAAGAAAAAAGAAAAGAAAAAAGAAAAAAGGAAAAGAAAAAAGAAAAAAGGAAAAGAAAAAAGAAAAGCACAAAAGAAAAGGGAAAAAAAGAAAAAGGTAAAAAAATGTTGAAGACTTTAAAAAAAATTAACTATCCCTAAATTTCTCACAAAAAAAATTGAACTAAATTAATTGCAACAATTCATTAGCCTGAGAAAAATAAATAAACATAGAAAAAATGTTGAGTGCAGAAAAAAAAATATTATTTTTACAATTACTTCCCTCATTTAGTCATGGTAGTGGCCTCAGAAAAATCTGAGAACTACCATCGTACATTACCTACCCCTTTGATTGAACTTCTACTCTTCAAAATGTGAATTGAAGAATAAATTGTGTAGCATCTACGCAACAGATGCGTAGCTGTGCTGAGCATCAGGGAGTCTGTCATTCCTCAGGCAGGGTGTACTGTGGAGCAGACTGGCTATGACGATCAGATTTTTTTGAATATTGGGGGAAAAAAGGATGGACAGGGAAGGCTGTTAAAAAGAAACTAAACAAAACAAAAAATACATCTAAAAAAACCTAATCATCCTAGCACTGATTTTCAAACCTAGCCTCATTATTTTAATTCTTCCACATGGCATGCTGAAAGCTTCAACTTTGCACGGACCAATAATTAGACACTGGATACCAAAAATTCTTTTTTTTTTTCCATTTTAGGTAATTTGTGTCTGACTCCTTATGTATTTATTGAAAGTAATTCATATTAGGCATTTCAGCTCTTGCCCTGTCTGTGTATATGTTTTTCTTCAAATGGCCACTTAACTTGAATTTAGCCTTGACCTCTCTGTGTGATTTTAGTATTTCATTTATCTAGCTGCAATGAATCTTGCACTAAAAGGGACAGGGCCTGCAGAAATATAAGGTTTTATGAACTCCAGATAGAATAAACACACTCTAGCTTGCAAGAAATTGTCGTTTTCATGACGGTTAGGAGCAGAGCTTGAAGTTAAGAATTTCACGACCTTTGGCAATATCCTTCAGTAATTTTTCTCAATGGAAGTGATATATTGGAGATATTTTGTGTATTGTGTGTTCATTTTTGAAGCTTTTAAGACCACTTGTATGAATATACATATGGAAAGCTATAGCTGCAGAGCAGTAAAATGCTTTTATCTCAAGGTAATCTGGAAAAATTATTTTTACATGACTTTTACTGAACCTTCAAAACTACCTATCAATAGTCTTGACAACTACTGATGTTGAAGTCTTTGGGAAAGGGTTATTTCCAGTGTCTGGTACAATGAAGCCCTGATTCTGCCCAGTGTGTCTCTATGTTACTGTAATAATGTGTTTAACTGTCTCTAAATGTTGTGTATCTATCAGTTTATATAACAATAGATTAAAAGAGCCCTTCAGGATGCTCACTCTTCATCTTAGCAGAAAAAGTGTCATGCACTCTAAGAAGTCACACAACACCTTGTGGCATAACTGAGATATTCCAAAAGATGTAGATTTAAGTAAGAAGTTATGTGATCGTCATTCTAGCCGGGGCCAAGCGCAAAGCCAAAACGCTGACAAATGCCTTGTCTGCACCATGTTGCTTTGCACAGAAGAATCTTGTTTCTTCTTGCTCCTCCTGGTCCACCCATCCAACCATGTTGTTTCTCACCCAGTATATTTTTTTTCTGTGTGAGAGGAGGCCATGGTCTGTCCACTCAAATCAAGCCAGCTAATTGCTTGTCATCAAAAGGAGTTCCTTTAGCTCCAAAAATAGAGGTTTGTAGATTCAGAGAAAATGGTGTGTGGGAAAATAATCCAGAAGCCAGAGGAAGAGAGAGCAAGATATCAGTGAATAAGAGATTAAGACTTAAAAATTTAGTAGGAACAAGGAAAAATGGGAGCATAAAATAGAAACAAAATTATGCCTGGAACTTAAGGAAGGGGAGAAGGGGTAAGTGAATAAATGACTAGGAAATGGAACTTGTATAAAAACCTGAATGATGTCATGTAGTGATAACAATGTAAAATGTCTTAAAAATGAGCATAGTCCAGACATTACTCATTTAGACAAGTAAGCAAAAGGCCAGTGCAGGGATCCAGGTCAGAAAGCTGTCATGAGATCTGAGCAGAGATGAGATGAATCTGAGCCTATTGTCAAACCAGCAATACCTCTTGGAAACTGAGTTGCATTTGGAATAAGGTGCAAACCTCAAGTTTTTCATTTTGGTTCCAAAATAAGATTTGGCAACTCTAAACAGGAAAACATTTATTTTCTTCACTACCTCAACCAGGGAAAAGTCAAAATGTGGAGGCCAGAGTGGGGGGATGTTGAAAGAGAGTTTGTCAGTAAAAAACCAGAATAATTTGGTAGAAACTGCAAGTAGAAAGGGTGAAAATGAGAAACCTCTATGGGAATCCAGGCAGTAACAGGCCACTAAATTATGAATGGAGAGAGAGAGGCAAATGTTATGTTAAAGAAACTGAACTTCCTGTGCTTTTAAGTTGTGGTCATAGCAAAATCTGGACTTACTAAATAGGTTGCATTCGCCTTGTAGGGTTCCACGACATAAATAAAATGACACATGTAACATGCCACTCTGAAATGTGAAATTATTGTAAAATGAGAATTTGAAAAATGAGAAACAGCTTCCACTTCCACTTAAAATTTCCTGTGTTAAAAAGGTCTCAAAATTTGCTTTAGTTTTGTCTTCTTTAACATTTACATGTAAATAGACCAAAGAGTCATAAAGTTTCTTGTTTCATAAGCTTCAGCATTTACATTCACATACGTAAAATTTGTAAAGTAGGGAGAATGAAGAATTATCAAGATTTTTATTTACAGAAATATCAATATCATCACTTAAAGAACCAAAAGCATTTTCCCCTGATGACATCAAAGAAGCACATCTTCAAAGAGAAAGAGAATTCCTATATGTAGTAAAACTAAGGAAATCCCAATTCTTAGCTCGCAGAGCCTGGTACAGTGTAGCAGAGCTACGCTAATTTAAAATAGTGAGAAAATGGCCATTTGCAGCTTTCTGTCCTGTAAGAATTACAGAAAAGTACTTTAGTGTTGAAAAATACATAAACCCCTACTAAAGTATGCATTTTATGACATTTAACTAAGCTTGTGGAAGTCCCACCTTGTAATATAATAAAAACTACTGCTTGTTCTGCATTTGCCATTCATAAATCTTAAACTGCCTTTCTGGAGAGCAGTATCATTGCCTTTTGACAGATGGTGAGACTAAGGGGTAATAAAACAAAGCAAGTTACCTAAGATCACCCCAAAAAACCACCAGCTTCCACCGTTTCTCCAGTTTGGAAATAGTTTCAGAAAAAATGCAGGGGCAAGGCTGTGGGGGAACTCTGAAGTCTTTCTGTCTGCAGAATCATTGAGAGGATTTCGGCAACTTTGTGGTGGAGGTAGAGGGTGGTATGTGTAAGTTTGGACTGAAAGAAAAGGCTCTGCTGCTCTATACACTCTAGACCCATGCTCTTAGTCTGGATTTCAGCCACTTTCACAGAAAAGAAATATGTTTACTGTGGGCTACTGAAGGAGGAGGAAGGGGAGGATTAGATACATGAATCCTAAAACATACTAACCTGCTTTGTATACTTTTTCACTCTTAAATGTGAGCTTTGGGTTTCTTGATACAACTAGTTTGTGGCAAGAGCACAGCAATCCAAGTTTATCAGCACTGCTAAGAAGCACAGTAATAAGTCACTACAGAAATATTTATTACCTACCGGTAACCGCTAGTAATTGCTGAAAAAACAACCCGAAAGACATGTCTATGCTCTTGCTGGAACGACTCACCATGATGTAATTCCCTAAGCACCTCCACTAGGAGACAGTAGTAAAAACTTATGAACGTGTTCTCCCTGTTAACATTCTTTCCTTCCCTCTTTAATACAGCTGAAAAAAATAGCAGTGTGCACCCATAAATTCTCAATAAAAAAACACCCCAGTTGTTTCAATGCAGAAGGACATTTTAGAGAGTCCTGTAATCTGTAAGCATACTGCAGATTTTTCACATTCTGTTGTCAAAGCGTTTAATTCACAAATGCTTTCTTCATGTAGTATTTAAAGGCATTAACACAGAAATGGACCTAATTCTGCAACTGCTGTGGTTGTCAAGCTGATAGAAAAGCTTCTGATAGAATAATGTTAAGCCCCTGTTTTGGGTAATATTCATCCAATATTTGGGAAAGCTCTGAAAAAATTAATACATCTTTTGCAGCAGTAAGAAGTGACTAAAACTTAGTGGGGGATGCCGTGAGCCAATGTCACGGCGCATCACTGCCAAAAGGGAAGCCCCACTGCCTCCAGCACACAGCTCCTCCCTCCGGCCCCGATCAGCAGTGGGGGAGCAATGGCATCTCCTGGTTTCAGACATGAAACTATCAGATTGGTTGAGATTTGGGCAAAATCAAAGCCACAGAGCCTGGTCTGTTGCCTCTTATAGGCAAACTGTTGTCCTAACAGAGCAAAAAGGCTTTAATTACCAGCCCACCTACCCGCTCCTCTCCCCCCCTTACAGCACACTGAGCAATTCCCAACTCATCTGGCTAGTTTCAAACCCATAGTTACACCAACCGGTTAGTTTTGTTCTCTTAACTCACAGACCATTTAAACCATCTGCTTTTCCTCCAGCATGTGTTAGACCCCTGACCCCAGTCATCTCTATATTTGAAGTTTGTTCACGTCTGAAGTAACTGTATTTAGAGGTGACAATCCCAATTATCACTCGCTGGTGTGGGCATTGTCCCATCATGCAATGTAGTTACATGATGCCTGTGCATCTTCTCCCCGCCACCACCTCCTGCCACATTTGAGTCAGGGCTATACAATCCTTGCTATACATACTGCAGTGTTAGTGAATATTCACATTTTGTAATCCCCAAAAAACCCTTGAGTTCTAGAGCAACCTATTTCTCCTACACTATTTCTCTAACTACAAAAGTGTTATCTTTTTTCCGGGAACAGTCTCACAATATAGTGTGCCTGGGTTTGATGTCTAAGGATTCTAAAATTCATCTCAGGCCCTCACCCAGAAACCTTGGAAAATAAATTGTCTGGTCTGTGTATTCAAAATAGAAATACTTCCTCATTTAAAAGCCATAAGCTTGCATAAAGGGAATTAAATGAACAGTTTTATCTGTGGGAAGACCCTCTAAAACATTATCTTGGGAAACCTAAGTAATTAACAGAAGGTGAGACTGCCATCCCCAAGGCCCAGCCCTGGCGCTGAACTCTTCTTAGAGCAGCAAGGGGCAGTCAAGGTTGTGGGCACTGTCCTCCCCCCTCCAGTTACATCCGACTCACACAACTCATTATCCAGGCTCAGTAACCAATTTGAGGGTAGTTTAGACATCCTGGCCCAAGTCAGAGGCACTCTGTAGTAGTGTGGGGGCCGTATGGGATCCTTAATGACACGTTATTGCATCACAGGCAGCTTGGGAGCAAACAGGGAGTGGGACAAGTTGTTCTGGCAGTGTAGCAGTCTGCTCCCCAACATCTCAATTTTCCTCCCTTACAACTTTCTGCATCCTTCTCCCCACAAATGCATCAATTCTGAAAAAATACACAGATTTGCTGGACATAAATGCACTCATTCAGTGTGTAACCTGCAACTCTGGTACGGCTAGGCGGAGCTTGATCTAACGCACACACAGAGTAACTTGCACAGGGGTAGCAGAGAGATGTGTCATGTAGGCATCTCCACCAATGGTTTCAGGCAGTGACCATCAAGCCTAGAAGGCTGGCACCACCTGCTTAAGGGTTGTGTAGTCTCTGTGAGCCTTCCTACTCATCCCTGATAAAAAGACTAGTCTTCTCTTGCCAGCGATGAGGTCAGTGAAATCCCTAGGTTGACAACTGCTCCAGACGAGCTCTCATTCCACACCCAACTGACTGAGGTCCTTCCAGTTGCCACCTTGTCTCCTCTTGCCTTCCCATTATAGCCACGGTTCTGCCATCAGTCTGCTGACAGAGCTTCAGTCTCTGCTGTAGTACCAGTAGTCCAGCGGGGCGGTTCTTACAATTTCTTGACACTCTAAAAAGAGAGAAATCAGAGACATCCTATAGGAAGTATTGACTGAATATTAGTTTTTTGAACAAGACACTTGAATCATTTAGTTTGCTAAGATGCAGGCTGTAACTTGAATCATTTCATTAAAGGGAGGGTATGGACTCAGTTTCTGAAAAAGTTCTGTTGGCTTTTTGCTGTTTTGTTTTTTTTTTTTCTGCTTATATTTTCCTGAAGAAGGCATTTTTTACATCCTGTAACAGGTAAATCTCAGTATAATTATATGTGAAGGAAAAGCTTTTTTCTAGCCCAGGAGCTTTCTTTTGTTGAAAATCAAAGGTTTTTTTGCCAAAAAAGAAAAAAAGTGAGAATATTTCCATACAAGGTCACAGTTACCTAAATAAATCACAGACGCTTCACGCTCCAGACCCTATTTGTATTTTGAGCCAGGGAACATCTGTTTAATAGTGGGTGGTCATGTAACAGTTTCATAGACAGCAGAGCCATCCTAACACTTTTGGAGATTTCAGGAAGGGACTTATCCTGAAGCCAGTGAGTTGTAGAGGCGTAAAAGGAAGGTGAATCAGCCCCATCATTCTGGGAGTTTCTCTTGTTAGAAGCCAGGAACTACATGGCAAACACAGATTTCCCAGGAAAACTCTTATTTAAAATATAAAGGACAAGCCAGAACCCCGTGGCAGTTCCTCAGTAATAGCTGCAGTAATTTCTGTATGAATAGATGAGAAAGACTCAAGATACGTCAGCGTCTTCGCAAGGTAGCAGAGTGCTGCCTCCCAGTGACTCCCAATGGTTGGATGAGGAGTGCAGAGAAGGCACGGAGCCTGCTAGTTTTTACCTGTGCTTTACACAGGTCAGTCAACTTGGTAATGAATTAACACAGAAACTGAAAACTGTATAATTTTGGATGTGGATTTAACTGAGAGCACAGACATTATTAGAGATAAACAGTATTATTCCCCCCGGTCTCTTGTCCACAGGCTGCTGCGGCTTGCAGACCCATCTGACTTCAGCGACTACTGAGGGACCCTTTCATACCTCTCTTTGGCCTAAAGCCAGTCTTTTGTGCACATACCCTGACCCTTTCCACAGTGCCCAAGGAACTGGGATCATAATCCTCAGAATCCAGCATGCTGAGTGAGATGCCACAGGAAATGGGGGAAGAGGTTATTGTTGAACACCTCCTTTGGTGTATTTGAGGTGCCTCATTTATATGTCAGATTATGTATCTTCTTTCATTTGGATTATTCCTCTGAAAGTGTATGTCTCCTGATTTCATTTTAGAAGGTCACAGAAGGCAGGGGGATGACAGAAATGATGCCTGTAACAGAGATGCCTTTTGCTCTCAAATATTTCTCTTGAAAACTTCCTGGAATATAAATATCCTGATCCTTGATCTGGTCCTTTCTCTTCCTAGAAGGAATCAAATCCAGCTCTGCCTCCTCTCAAAGACTGTTTGTGTATTTTTCATTAAACTGTCTTTGAATAAACAGTCTGTGGTAAATAGAAAAAAGAGATATTTTCCATCTCTGTTGCTTCAGGTGAATGTCTCAGCTACCAGGCTAAACAATGTAGCTCTCCCATGCTAAATCTGAGCCAGGGAATCCTTTCCTATCTCATGAAGAGTGCAGGCATTGGAAACATCAAATTCCAGAAAGCCTGTTGCTTTTAGCTGGACAGGAGGATTGTGCTTTAGAATCCATTTGGTTGTCTTTGAAAACGGGAAGTCCATTTTGTGCAAGGCTATTCCATCAGTGATCTGACAAAATGTTTCTAGATTGAAGACGAACCCCTTGCTTTACAAGGATCCCATAAATTTATGCAAAAAAAAGACAAAAAACTGTTCAGTCTTGTGAGGTCTGAGACATTCTGCTACTGCCAGACTCAGAATTTAAGACTTTTGATGAACTATAAATTTAGATGTCTTCTAACCTTAGGTATAGACAACTCCTGTATATGAATTTTAAGGGTCATTAATCCCTAACTCTTCATTGGTTTTGTGTGGCTAAGAAACTTCATTAAGAGAGAAGAACATGGCAACAATCTAGCTTCTTAAACTGGGGGAGCAATGAAGATTGCTCTAATCCATTTCCAAAAGTGAAACTCCTGTTGTGCTAAAACAGTGCTGGGACATGGAAAATAAAGCAACTTTGCTATGAAAAGAAAAATATTTGCCCATTTTTTATGTTTCCTTTGCTGTTTCAGTTACCTGGATATGAATGGGACTTAGTGAAAAATTAATAACAAGAGCTTACATGGGAAATATCCGTAGGATTTTTGTATATAAACCATTCTTGTCTAAAAGGCCTGATAAAACAGCTGGTACATATTAAGGACCAACATTCCCTATACACAATAAATACGTACCATCATATCCTACAATGGTATCCTAGAATACTGTAGTAGTATTGTTTTGGGCTGCATGACCATAATCTCAGTTCTTATAAAACTTCATAACTGTACTGATCGATGCTAATTTAAACTGGTTGAGGATCAGTCATGCAGAGTGGGGGATTTACCTTAATTAACTCAAGTCTGAAATGCCATGATAGTCAATAGGAACAGAGAGTGATTCACTCAACCTCTTTTAGATACCTACACAGGCTCAGACTAACTGCCTTTGAGCAGTGCCTGTTTCTCACCATTGAACATAAAGGCATCCAGGGTGATCAGCTCGGACGCAGGCATCTGCGCTGTGGTGTCTTTCACTGTTAGTGGAAAAAACTGCAGTGGAGATTCACTGAGAATTGCATCAGACATAATTTCCGAGTTGAAGTCTGGCAAAAGGTGGGTAAGCATTATTTAAGATCTACCTAAACCTCAAAGTAGGCAGTGAGCGCGCACATGAGCTCACACACGGGAGCTCTGCACTTGAGATCATTTCCGTACTGTACAAGCAGCTCTTCTCTCCTGTCTGCGTCGGAGTTGAACGTGTACTGTTACAAACTATGGCGATAACGGGGGTTCTCCGACCACCTGCTGTAGCCAAATTTTAATAACCTGGGAGAGGCAGCATGACAAAATCACCCCTGACATACACTGGTGTGGTTACACCAGGGCTGATTTTGGCCCTGTGGATGTCAGACAGAAGTTTATCATAAGGATTCCTTGTTCACTTCTCTGATAATCTGCTTCAACCATTCTCAGAAATAACCGCTAACGGCAGATTCACTCCCACTACTCAGCTTCTCTTTTCCTTTTAAACTGAACCAGACCTGACAGACAATGTAAAACCCTCAAAGCAACTCTAATCCGTTTCCAAAGATGCCTCAGACCGTACGGTAGCCCAGGATTCTGTTTTGAATAAACCCATGCTCATACTCTTTGCAACTGAGTATTTCTAACGTAAGTGCCTGCAAGGAGGAGGAGGGGAGAGAGGCTCATTAATAAACATGATGGCTTCAGTATTGCATAACTCAGTCAGTTTGCTCTTCCACTGTGTTTTATCAGGTTTGTTTTATTACAGTTTGCTTGTGTCTGTACAGTTCCCGGTTTGGGGAGCTTTAGTTCCTGGGAGCTTTCATGCTATCCCCACTGCTAGCACTGTAAAGCGGCGGCCTGCTGTTTTAATCACGCCTCTCTTTTTCCAGTGTTGTTTGCGCCCTGGTACAACCCATCTGCCTTGAATCTAGTGCTCCACTGGGGCCGCACACATCTGCCAGCCAGACTACCTTCGTACACAATTACTCAATCCACCGTAAGGCTCTTTAATAGGAAACAAGTGTGACAACGGCAAGCCCTTTTTTCTCTCTCTCCCCCCCTCTTTCCCTCTCTCCCACTCTCTCTTTTTATTTTTTCTTTAAACCACATAGTCAAACCGCCCTAATAGAGATGAAGCTTGATAGATCCACCCAGGTGTAGGTGAAATGGTAGAGCCTCAAGCGTAATAGATGCCGTGCTCTCGTGCTGAAGTTCAGCACAGTGTCCTGAAGGGCTGTCTAGCAGCAGTGAGATGGGTTGCTCTTTGCACAGTTAAAAAGTCAATGAGCTTCCTCCGGCTTACATGTGTGACTCAGAAAGCAACCTGGATCTAGGTGAGCGCTGCAGAACTGTCTCTTCTCTTCAGCGCACGGACAAACCGCAGCACACAGTAAGTGGAAAATTTGCTTTTACTTATTTTGCTTGGGAATTAATTAACTGTGTTTACTTTTGAGGGAATCCTCTAAAGGCTGGTGCAGAAATGAAGCAGAATAATGTTTGCATGCAGATCCCCTGTGTATTTCTTCCTGTTTCATTTTACACCATGCCCTTGTCCTGCCACTTCAGCCTGATTGCTCTGACCATACAGCTGGTCTGAAGCAGCTTTCTTATCTAAAACTGAGCTATATAATTATATCAGTAACACATAGGTCCATTTCTCTATTAAGATATGTGTCTGTACCATACCTGCTTAATGAGCAGAAGTAAGGTTTAATAATTTCTGTTATAAAATGCATAAATAAAAATCCTTTTAATTATGAAAGTAAAATACTCTAAACCTCCCTTTTCTTTTTTGGGGGGAAGGAGTGGAGGGAAAAGAGGAAGCAAGAATTAGAAATGTTAGACATTAAAAAATAAAAGTGATTTAACCTGAGAAAGAAAGCTGCATTATTTTGTTTACCAAACCATTGATTCAAACATACTGAGAATGTTGACAAACTATAAGCTAACAAACTGTATCAACTACAGTGATAGTAAAGCTTGAAACAAAAAAAGAAGGTCGCTTGTCTAAAATGCAAGAGGCATATTAGAACCAGATGTATAGAATCTCAACTTTGACTCCTCAGTCTTTCATGCTTGGTTTAAAGCAGCCTTAAAATTGCCTTTACTTTGCATTTACAACTTCGGATTTGCTGTTAAACTGCTCTTGAACTTGAAGTCAAGATTTCATCTTAGCACACATATTCTTTGAGCCTCCTACCAGAGTTTTACTTTGCTATTGGGAGTCTGTTTACTACCATACGGTATGTCCTGAAGCACATTAACAAGCTTGCTGTGATGGACTTTCAGGTGGAATGTCAGCCAATGTAAAAGAATGTGTCCACTGCGTATACAAAATGTTCTGTCTGAGAAATAAACACATGCAATATAAAAAAAATCTGCCGGAATCTCAAGTAAATGACGACACAGTGTAAGAACGCATACCAGAGGAATGTCTGAATTTATTTTCTGGAGGATCCAATGAGATGACACTTCTCATTTTAGACCTAATTTATTCTGAACTATTACCAGGTTGGTGGCTGTTGTCAACACTGGAAGTGGAACAAATGAGTCTGCACAGTTATGCCTATAAAATGCTTTCAGTAGTCTTCCTTTCTGCAGAAGAGTTATTTTCTTTGCTCTTGGACAGACAAGTATATATGGTCCTTTTAATTAGCCATGGCTTTAGGCTGCTACAGTTATCCTTTGTGCGTGATAGCCATTAGCCTAACTCTGCTGCTGAAAAACACCCAGTCTGTTAACAGTAAACTTCTAAATATGTCAATTTAAAAGGGATGAACTTGGAAGTTGAGGAAGGTAAAACAACCGCCTCACAAGAAATATATAGACCTGTAGTTGCTGCCATCAGACAGCGGTCAACGTCTACCCCCTACAGGGAGAGAATCTAATTTCATTGTGCCTCCCTTAGTGCATGAACGCTGCAATAGTTCAGTTCATACACTCCAGTAGTGCAGTTATTCTCTGGCTCCAACAACTGCCCCTTTACAGCAAGGTCAGACCGTGATTAATAGAAAGTCATTTTCAAAGAACTGGATCACTAATAAATAGCATAACTAATAAATAGCAGTAGGCATTTTCTCTCTCTTAAATTTACCCCAGTGGAAAATGGCTTTTAGACTTTAAAAGCCATAATCAGCAGTGCTTTTCTTTCACAGTCGCAAATTGCAAGCATGAATTCACCAGAAATTCCTGATAGACAGTCAGCTGCGTAATGTATCTTGAATACAACGTTGCAACAAGCCATACATGACTATACCTTGTAAACAATGGTCCCAGATATTGCGTTATATCTACAGGCTTACGGTACAACCAAATACAAGTGAGGTGATTGGGCTATGGGGCACATCCTCCCTATCATACTCACATCAAGTACTCTGCCAGTATTTAGATCAAAACAAATTACTCTGTTTTTTCCAATCTAACAAATTTTGAGTGGTACTTTATCCTTTGCTTTCAATGCGACCCATTGCTCTGTAAAACATTTAGGGATAGGAACAAAAAAGGATGATGATGCTATCAACTGGTAAGTTTCTATTTACATAAACAAATCTGACAAAATTTATCCCAATTTGCTAGCCAGCTTAATTCAAGAAAACTAAAAAAGTGTCATGTGTTTTGATCATACACACTGTATAACTACTGGTTCTTAATGTATTTTTTTTAATTCAGACATTATGCATTTGCATGTAAGTTACAGTATCGTCTACTACTTTGTATTGCATTTTTGCAATAGAACAAATTTTAAATATTTTAAATAAGCATCATGTGATAACACTTAATCTACTTTCCTCTCTTTCACCACCTTTCTGATACATATGCACACATATACATACATATACTCCCAAGGCATGTTATGTCCTATGCTTCCTACTTTGAAATGGAGCTTAGGATCCTTCAAGACCTCTTCTGTTGGCTTCAGTGCCTAAAATAATCTGAACATGAAAAATATGGCATTTCCATATCATAAAACCTAGTCCTGACTTCAGCTACAACTCTGGTGACATCAAGAAAGCTTCATGAGCGTAACAAAGTTCTGTATTTAGGCATAAACTTGGTTGTCATTACCTTTGCCCAAAAAAGACTAAGTAGTAATAAGTTGAGCAACAATTTTTATTTTTTATATTAATTATTAATTAGTGCTGACAGTGTACTGTACAGCAATATGTCAGTTACTAAAATTATTATACTGTCCACTTTTACAACTAATTTTGCGTGTGAAAAAAAATGATAAAGGTCAGGATCTGAAAAAATATCTAGATCTGAAAGCACAAGTTATGCACCTAAATGTTCAGACTTAACTTTGTCTTCATTAGGCCTTTTGTTTAAATGCATGAATACAACCCTAGGAGGCTTAGTTTAGGCACAGACATTTGAGATTTTTAGCTATCTTAGTACCATGTTCAACCAAGAGCACAATGGCAAATTGTCAGTTATACTTCAGATTTATAATGGAAGCATAGTGTTTAACACTTCAGTAATCTATAGTAATAAAGAAGTTGCTAATTAATCGGTAGTAATTTTGAATTTTTTTTTAAATAGACATAATTTGACCGTATTGTTTACTAACAAAACTTCACTGAAGACAAAAATACTAAGCAAGTCTTTTTTCTTTCTAAAACTAACATTTCTACAGAAGACTTTAATTTTATTGCCATTTGCTAGTGTAGTGGAAGCTATAGGTATTGTATGACACAATGAGTCCTGTATTATCTTCTTTGATACTGTTACTCATGGCTGCTAAAGATTTAATGAGTCTTAAACTGAAAAAGATGTAGAAAAAGTGCTTATAGGCATAACAATGTGTTACTGATGATCATCAAAAGATTACCAGGACATTAGCTAGGGTTACAGGAAAACCTCAAATCATGTATATTCCACAAATCCAAAATATTTTCCATTAGCAATCACTGAAGGAAGTTACTCTTAACCTGTATTAGTATTCTTCATATAAAGCATCAATTCTAAGCTAGTTCAGATCTTTGTTCTAAGGTAAACGTACTGCAAGTCTAGTTAGCAAGCAATGCTAGTGCTATTTACATTAAAATCACGCCAATTATTCACACCAATACACTGCAGACTTGTGAATTTTATTTTCCTAAGTCTTGATTACTTCTGTGAGTTTAGGTAGAAGTGAACATAATTTGGTTTTCATTCTTCTCACCTTAAGTAAGTATCAATGCTGATTTGATGCATGAGCTGTTACTTAAGAGGGCATTTTAGGTACTGCCATGGAAACTTAGCCTTTGATCTAGAAAACTTATGTACATTGATAATTAGGTTTTGGTAGTGAATGTCTGACACATACTTTTTAAATAATGTTTAATACCAAGTAGGTCAGATTTAAAGATAAACCAACATTTTAGGAATCTGGGTATGATAAAAGACTTCTTGCTGCTGTCTATAATAACACTAAATCATCTCAAGTAAAAAACATTTTTTTCAGAATTTTTGGTGTATTCATGGTTACATTTTGTGTCTTACTGCTCTGTATCAAAATGAAAGTCTTAAAATACCATAAAACTATTCTTTTCATTTATTTAACTTAGTGATATCACAGTAAAGAGGTACTGATTTGTTGATATTAGATAATTTTGTTCTTAATATATGGACTTGTGGATGCTCACATAAAGTGCTTGTATGAAATAACTCTGTCATTCTGATTTATCATTCTGATATTCCAGTACCAGTTTGTCAAGTTTTTTTCTCATAATTACTGGTAGATCGGTCTTCAGCAGAGGTGAGCAGCTTGGATGCTGATGGAAGTACATACAAATATTTGGGAATAATGGAAGTAAAACTGCAGGAAGAAATTAAAAATCCTGCTTTTCTAGACCCAAGCTGCATATTGCCCTCTTCTTCTTATGGGACATTGGGGTGCAAATGTTATTAAAACAAAAGCAAAGGAGTGCATTTGCAGAACAAGATGCCTCTGTCCTTGTTCTAAAAATGTGAGTTCACTTGAAATGATTAATGGGAAAGGCTTTCTGTTTTTTTTTTTTTACTGCTATTCTTTAAAGGGTGATAAAGATATATGAACCCCATGATATGCACAAATCCCATGCATAGTGACTACAAGTTTGATTCAGTAGCTTATACTCTGGTATAAAACCTCAGAAAACAGTGGTAAGGAAACCATGAATCAGAATAATTTGTTTTTCTTTTTTTTTTTTCCTTTGAATTTAAGAGTGAGAAAAAGATTCAGCTAGACTAAACAATAGGATTGTTTTGTGTTTTTTTCCAAATCTTATTTTGGATTTACGATATTAAATTCAATTCAGGTGTTACCTCATTTACTTCCTTGGAATTAACAGCAGGGCTCGGTTTTTATTTTGAACTGTTTTAAAGTAACACCAGCTACAAGTTTTGTTACTCTGACAACTTTGAAATTAAAAACCTGTAAAATTGGGACAAATTGGCCAACAATACTGCACACAGGAAGGGTTGAGGTCAAAAATGTGTTTGTTAAATTTCCAGAAGGTTGTGCTGGACTTTAAAAGCTCCATGAATGTAAACCAGTCTTTGAAATATCAGCACAGCAAATTCACATGGTGCATATCACAGATGTCTGTCGTACCTGTGTAATAACATTAGTGTTACCCTCAAAATTTACATTGGAGAAAATGAAAGAAACATGCATGGTACAAAGTAATGTGATTTCTACAGGAAGTTTTTTTTACCTCAGCAGGTTTTCTCACAGTGCAGATAGACTCTTCCATCTCAAGAACTGTTAAGTGGTGCAGTTTTAGTAATGTTGGGTTTTAAATCATAGGCCTTGTGCATCCAAACAATCATAGATTTTCTTTTCAATGTCATGGCAATATAAGAAAAAAGCCTATTTTTCTAAACCAAGTTTTGTAAAATTCCTAAAGAATGAGTTTATTAGTAAGCCCCAAATATGTTTATGTTCCAAAGATAGTGCCTGACACATCTACTGTCCTAGCCAAGATTCTGAAGAGGGCAAAAGGGTCTTTATAGGGACATGAAAGTTACAGAGAACTATCATCACCAACAATACCACCTCTGTCCCATGCAGAAACTTCCAACATCACCCCAAAAAGTCTTCCTAGTCCTACCTGCCCGATGGTATAATGGGGCATTCACCTCATGATCCTGGGCATCATGCTTTAAAAATACCACTTAAGCAGCTGAAACATGACTTTTACAATATTTCTCATGTATCGAAGTGAAAACAAAACAAAATAATAGTCATATTTTAGGGCCATAGAGATGCCACACGAAGCCTTATGGCTCTCTCTAAGCCAAATAGTAGGCAGAATGGGTGTGAACAGGGCCTGAGGGCAGTGGTTTGTAGAGTTTTTCACTCTGCACGGCAAACCCTATTTCTGTTTGCTTCTGTCAGCAAGACAAGACGACTCATCCCCAACAGATTTTCCATTGGTTAATGCACAGCTGAAAAGTGATACAGTGCTATGGTGCTGATTTAGAACAAGGACAGGACAGGCGTTACAGGGTTTATTCTACCTGAAAGATAACCACACTTCCAACCTTACTAGTGGAAAAAACCCACCCTTAATTTAATAGAGATGGTATTAGTTTCCCTTTGATGAAGTAGAGATTTGAGAAGGCTGTGCAGATGGCCAGCACTGCAGAAAACAGCTCTGTCAGGGCCCCTTGCACATCCACAAGGATTCAGTATGCCAGCAAATCTTGATGGCCCATGGATCAGTGCTTCCATGTCTTCACAGGCCAAATTTCCACAAGCTGGTGAGTATATGTGTGAGGTGGCAGGGATATACCAAGCAAAACCCTGTTTGTTATTTCATGGAATTAGTTGTGGTTTCTCAATCTACCCATTTGTACTGTTACAAGAATCTCCATCCAAATGATCTTACTTGGCAGGCTTTTCAGCAGACTGATAAAAAAGATTTAATGATATGTCAAGTGAGCTGCTCCGTTATGACTGCAAGGTCTCCCTTCACACCAGGTTTAAGGCACATTAACAGGGTATTGTGGGAAAGCAGACACAGCTGATGCCCATGCTGTATTGGATGTGTGAAAAAACAGATAACTCTTCTCTCCAGAGAGAAAATTCTGCCAAAACTCACGCTGACTTCCATAGCACTTGGATTTAACATAGGGTTTTGATTTAGCACCTTTACAAAGACTTACATATATATATACTTACATTCATAAAAGAATACGTCAATCACACTTCACGTTATGAGATTTAGGATCTTGTAGGTTACAAATTTACTTATTGTTAGCATTTACCAGGATTTTCATGACCAATCACAAATTTGATGAGGGATGACAACACCCGTTTGCAACAATTAATAGAACTCACAGAAAGCAAGGTTTTATGAACCTGATAATCTCAAGTGTTTTGGATTTGTTTGGGTTTAAAAATGCCAGTGGCTACTTGTCAACTTCATTTGTAAATCAAAATTGTTTTTAAGTTCTACACCTGCAAAACAAGTGTCCAAAACTTGTAAACTGCTTTATGAATATATATTTTTGGCTTTCAGATATGGTGGAAAGAGTCCAGGACAATTTTTTATGGCTGAATTATAAACAGTTGAAAAATTGAGTTTGTAATGAAAATGCTGACACAGCTTTAATTATTGCAGCATGAATGATTTTATTATACACTATCCACGGTGTCTATACATACAAATACATGCTTTAGTGTTCCAATATTTCATTTAAGAAAAAAGTAATTACTTAGCAGATGTAGAGAGCTAAGCATAAATAGACTAAACCAATACCTTTATGTTGTTTGAAAACCTATATGGAATGTTATTACCACATAAAAGGGTTTATACTTTAGAAGACTCAAAGGTACAGAGAACCAGCTAAAGCAATAAACTGCTCTGGTGTACTTAATTAAAAAGCTTCAAGTTACTGAAGTCAACTGAAAAATAGAAGGTTTGATTCTTTAAGGTAATTTTGTCCTCTTCTGTTAAGTGCTTATCAAGTGTTAAAGAATTAAAATGCTGTCCCAGCAATTTAAATAGAGAATAATTTGCTTTTCTTCTATTGAAAGCAATTCTTTATGCTGTCAGCCTAGACACATGCAATAAAACAGGCAATATGGATGTAATTGGGTGACATGGTTGGGTTTAATTTACCTTTAATTAACCAGAATTGTAGAAGAAACTGGGAAATCAGTATTGAGACATTTCAGAAAATCATTTTTTAATGTCAACATAAAGCTGGAAATCTTTGCAAAGAAAAACGGAGAGCAGTGGTAAGATATATTCCCAGGCTTTCAGAATGGGTTTTGACTCGGTCACATGTAAGACCAACCTCCAGACTGGCTTTGTTAGTGAAACTAGAAAGATTACGAAAAAGAACGGATTTCTGTGAGTTGTATTTCTACACTGTTTCATTTTATTGCTGCTGTTCATGATCCATTTTAGAGAAGTAAGGTGGGGTTTTTTTTCCATTTCCTAAAATGATGCTACAGCTTCATGAAAATGCCTCTTTTTAGAAAGCCTAGGGTTTGCACTTGCCCAGTAGTTGAATGTGGAATCTATATAGCTGAACGGAGGCTCTTGTGGCTCCCTGTTTCTTGAGCCGGGTCTGCATTATCCTCGGTACAGTTTGTGCTGTGAGGTGATACCAGCCAAGAGCCGGCAGAGAACGGGGGTGCCCGGGGCCCCGCTCCCCGGACACGCTCTGGAGTCAAATGCTGCGAGGTGGGTGGTGCGGACCCACCAAGCCAGGCGTCGTGCTCGAGGAACATCCACTCGGAGAGAGCTGCTGACTCCCCGAACTCTATGTATAGCGTCCAGCACAGCACAAAGAGACTGAGCAGAAGCAAGAAATCTGCTACAACTATAAAAACATAGGATTTATTGCTATGTTTATATATATGCTGTCTGTGTTTGAAATTCTGCACTGTTTTACCATCAATGACATATATATATGGGATTTAGCATTCAGATAATACAGACAACAACAACGTAAGAACAGAATTTGTCCCCAGCTCAAAGCAATATGCATGTGGAGGTCCCACCTGGTTCCAGCGGGGTTATATGGTTGAAAATAAATGCAGAACAGGTAGATTTTTAATTACTTGGAGGGAAGGGGAAGAACTTGGTGACAGTCAATTATAAAGCTGTTTAACCAAACTTGAGAGATATAGGATTTCATTCACTCTGAGTTCATACTTATTTCAGGTCCAATAGTCACATTAGAAGTAGAACACTTGATTAAAAAAATCCAGGTTGCTACAACAGTTAATTACCATTTCTGAATTACTGATTTTAATTTTTCTGTCTCCAGTTCCATTCATTTTTGTAATGTTGTTCTCCACATTTTTTTTAGTCCTTCTTTCTTCTTTTTTGTCTAAAAAATGTGGGGTTTTTTACAGATACTTGTCCCAGACTAATTTCTAGTATATAGAGTCCTCTATGTACTCACTTGGGTGAGGTAAGAACCTCCACTGGATGATTCATTTTTAGCTTGAAACTCTTGCCCTGTGAACATAATTCTTTCTTTCCACTGAAAAAACAGTATTAACTATAGAAGGGCTCTGTAGCACTCCTCTAATCTTGAGATGCGTGTATTAGGTGCTTAACAATATACATGACAAATCTGGATCTAAATTCAAAAGTCTTATGTTATAAAGCATATTCACCCTCTCTTTACTCACTTTCTGAAATCCTCTGAAAGTGTGGGCACTAGAACTGGAAGCAACATCCAATGGTATCTACACTAAGGAAAAAAAACCCACAGAAGTAATTGAATTTCAGTAACCTATATTTCTTTGCTTGGTTTTGATTGCAACCTTTCTCTTCATTTCAAGACAATGAAAGCAGTAATCCTATCAGTTATACTCGTTTTAGAGGTGTAGCTTGATTGGTTTTCCTGGGACTCACATGCTACATCAACTCATGTAAATTAGAATCAGGCCCTGTATATGTAAAATTTTAGGTCTCAATGAGTTCATATTTCATTTGGTCCTGATCTTTTGCTTTAATTAACTGTATTTTGCCTGTACTACATAATGCAACATAATATTTCAATCAATCTCCAAGCTACTTTTGTGAGTGGATATTATGTTTCTTATGCATGATATATATTAGGTGAAATCAAATATAGTAAGATCCTATTTAGTTCACATTCAAAATGAATGTCTACCAAACAATTTAGCAATCTACTTTAACTTGTAACAAGGATGCTGAATAAATTTATAAATAATTTCTTCGTTATTGTCAGAATGCTGGAACACAAACCAGCAGTGGGGCAAATTTTCAAATACAGTATGGATTTTACACACCCTATAAAGTAGGGGAGGGGGGAAAAGCATGGTGAATTCAAGGGAGCAATATGATCTTAACATAGAAAAGAAATTTCCTGCTTTTCAGACAGGTACATTTAACAGTTGTTACTATTTCACTGTGGTCATGCATTTAAAAAAATTATGGGCACTGAAAAATAGGTGAAGCTGACTTCCGAATACTTAAAAATAAGTGAAAATTTAAATAGTGTAGCAGTCTAATATTTCATTTTCCAATGGTTACAGTGAATGCAGGAACAGATCAGTAGCAAACGATGAATGTACCCTTCTGTTCTTTGCTGCTCCTGTGCAAATCTAGAGATGTTTCTTTCCTGCAGAGGTTAACTCCAGAGAACAGCAATGCCATCAGATCCCTGGCACATGTACAAGCAAAAAGTGAATCAAACCTGAAAACAATGAAAACAGATAGAAAAAGGGCCAATTAGTCATATCATTGATAAAATTAAGTATGACACAAATAGAGCTAATTATGTCCTTGCTCTCAATTCAGATTTTATTCATTTAGGAGCCCTTGGAGGTAACCTAAATTATATGTATTATGTTTAGTTTGATGGGATTTTTTACCCTGTTTACTTTATGGCCTCATGGGCTAGATCCCCAGTTGGCACACATAAGAGTTGCTATTACCTTCAGTAGGACTGGGAGCATTTACACAGTGGAGTATGAGGCACCCCAGCTGGATTTGTTGGCTGACTAACCAGATCCTTGGACAGGTTTTTTGGGTGGTTTTTTTCTTCTTTTTTTTGTTTTTGTTGTTGTTGTTTTTAACATATGAAAGCATTTAGGTTTTAATCTCACAGAATTTCTCTGCAAGCTTTAGAAAAGTGAACGTTACCATGCAATTGCTATGATGGAAAAAGGAAAACTAACATCTTTCTCGGCCTCTGTAAAACGTATGAAAAATGGAGCAGGAAAACAAACTCTTTTATTCTGCAGCAGTGCAAATGTGTTCTGTAGTGTAGCCTTGATCTCCCAGTTTCCAGATCCTGGAACTAGTTAAAGTTCACCACAGTCCTTCATTTAGCATGTGCCTTTCCCATACGAATAGAAACATGTTGATGCAGAGGATGATATGTATCCAGATCTTGTAATAGCATGCAGTGGCTCTCTTTTATTGTGTCTGTAGCATAGCACATGCTACAAGGAATAATAGGTCTCAGCTGGCACTTTAGTAATACTAGTTATAATTACACCCCTGAAAGATGCATTAAAAGAACATTATTATTATGGTGGAGTTAATCACTTTGCTGTTGCAATATGCTGGAATCAGTATCACTTGCTCACATCCCCCTCATGGCTTGCATAGCATGTGTAGTGCCAACTTTGTGAAGCCATTTTTCAGTTTCCTCCTCATCATTTCAAGGGTGGCTGCTGATCATGTTGTAAATACAATAATCAAACTTGTTTTGATGACAGACTATTCCTGTGGGTCTTATGTCTCTGTTATGTCAGTTTTTCAGAAATATGAATTTATATGTAGAACTTTTGAAACTGAAGTGTTGCTAGATGCCATTTTGGAGGGATCCTTTATCAGCTCTTCCAACTGATTTACATGGTACAAAAATGTACATCTACATGATACTTTCAAAAGGCAATGAATCTTACAGATTTGTTGTGTCATCAAATAATGTATAACTTTAATGAGACATTTACTAGATTTACAAATTATAATTTCAGAGGGATTCTAGGGAAATCTAAATGCAAAATTATAAAGAATAACTGAATGCAGAGAGTAATCATTAACGGTGAATTATTAAATGGAGATCAGTGTGTAAAGTGAGGGTCATGTAACAGCACTCCGTTCCCACACCCATGCATGTGATAAAGGGTATAGTTCGTCGCATAAGAGACCAGCTGAGAAGCAACGACACATTATAGAAAATCAGATAAGGTGTAATATTCTCCACTGATTCATAGCCACTGAATTAACTATGGTTGTTGAAGGCATATCTTAGGGCAAGAGAATAAACTGAAGAGATAAAAGGATAAGAATGATAAAATCAGATTCATTAAGATAAATACAAGGTTGCTTTAATAGAAAAGAATAAACAACGGTGCAGTTACTTGGTCAAATTCCTTCATGCAGGAGCACAAAAGGAGAAGCAGGACATCCACAGGAAACTTTCTTGTGCTTTCTGCTGTTGGAAAAAAAACTTCCATTTTTTTTCTTCTAGACTTGGTGGAAATCTCCCTGATATTCAACAGAACAAGTTCTTCCATGGGATTCAGTGGGTTTTGGATCAGGGTCTTTGAACATAAGTTCTGGATCAGGTAGAATGACATCAGACACCTTCTTCCAGGATGTGTTTATAGACAAGGAGGGATATTCTAAGCTTCAGTTACAAAAATGTAAATTGCTAGCTCATTTACAAAAGTAGAAAGGCATAGGAAAAAACCTTCAACAAGTATATATAAAAAAGTGATATATATAGACACAGAAAGTTTGAGCACCCACCATCAATCCTTTCCCTTCTTTGAACTATTTAATTTTTGATTCATTACATATTTTTGCAATGGGGCAATTACATTTTATTGGCTTTAAAGAGGCAAGGTTAGGTGCTGCAATGGTAATATGCCATTTTTAACACCTGTTGAGAGTTTTTCCTAGCTGATCACAAAGAAAGCATTTTCCACAGATGTTGTTTTCCTGAAAAATCACTAACATAATCCTTCCATAATACCAGCAGCTGTAATAATACCATTAATAACCACTTGACTCTTTAATCAACATTGGATGGTTAGCACTGGCTTTCCCCAATATTTTTAAGATGATTTTGCACAAGGGTTGGCAGGAGTTTTTTGACAGAGTATTTTTCTGTGTGTGTGAAGAAAATGTCAGCTTTCCACAGGTGCTTTTGAGAGGAATGTGTCACTGCTGATGACAATCTAACCAGACCCCATCCCTGAAGCAAAGGATAGGACGGGTGGTTGTGTATGGGCCAAGTGTGGAGACAGTGTCTCCCCAGCCGGCAACTAAGCACCACACAGATGCTCTCACTTCCCCACGGTGGGATGGGGGAGAGAATTGGAAGAGTAAAGGTGAGAAAACTCATGGGCTGAGTTAAAGACAGTTTAATAAGTAAAGCAAAAGCCGCGCACACAAGCAAAGCAACACAAGGAATCCATTCCCCACTCCCCGTGGGCAGGCAGGGGTTCAGCCATCTCCAGGGAAGCAGGGCTCCATCACGCGTAATGGTTTCTTGGTAAGACAGACACCATCACTCCGAACGTCCCTCCACCCCTTCCTCTTTCTTCATCCCAGCTTTATATACTGAGCATGACGTTGTATGGTATGGAATGTCTCTTTGGCCAGCCTGGGTCAGCTGTCCTGGCTGTGTCCCCTCCCAGCTCCCCGGGCACCCCCAGCCTTCTTGCTGGCAGCCCAGCACGAGAAGCTGGACTGTCCTTGACTGCTCAGCAACAACTCAAAACATCAGCACGCTATCAACATTATTTTCATCCAAAATTCAAAACACAGCCTCACACCAGCTTCTGTGAAGAAAATAACTCTACCCTGGCTGAAACCAGGACACAGAGAAACTCATCTGAGTAATTTGAGCACTCAGCTCATCTGCTTAGGCTGTTTTTGCCTGGTGAAATCTCTGCTTTTCAGGCCAGAGGATGAGAGATCATTTTCTCCCCATCAACTGAAGGTTTCTGGAACATAGTCTGTTTTGGTTGAAGGTGTCCATCCTGACACGCCCTCAGCTCAGGCTGGCTAGGGGAGAAAACAACATAGCTTAGTCTACATGTACCATGGACCATCACTGAACCAGAAACAGAGCTATTTCATAGCATAGGTGCAACTTTTAACTCTCTTCTTTATTTTTATTATTTCGGGGTACTTGACTCTCTTCTTGGTTTTCAATATTTTGGTGTGAATTTTTTTTTCTTTCTTTTTTAAAGCGTCCTGCTGCAGAAAGGGGGGAAATAGATCTTAAAAAATATATATTTTCTCTCTTTCTGTAACAGAATTTAAGATAAAAAAAGGACAGTGATATGGGTAAAGAAATCTTCAATCTAAACCAGAGAGGATGGCTGTACACAGGGGCTGATTGGTTCTGGATGTTTGGTTTTAGAAATTTAAGTCCTTTGGCCTGAAACATAGTGAAATGTAATCACTGAAAAAAGAACCAGACAACTGTGACTTTCTCCTGAGACTGTTACTATCTGAAATTTTTTTCCCGGGTGTTTAAGCTAGATTTTGGATCCTCTCACTCTATCTCTCTCCCTTGTGATTTTCTTTCAGCTGGTACTATTCGTTATAGTGACCCTTACCAAATACAGTACTGACCCAGACAGCAGAAGTGTTAATTTTCTAAGCTTCCCATCTTTACCTGTTAAAGAAAAAACAGTCAGTTTGTGTCTGTCAAGAGTCTTATGGTGAAAAAGGACAAAACCTTTATGAAGATAAGCAAATATGATGTGATTTACCCTCTTTTGTGACACTGGAACATCAGAACAGGACCTTGAATTATTGCAAATGTTTAACAGGAAACAATCAGCTAACTGTAGGATAAGGTCTATTTGGCAATTATAATGTATAATAATGAATACTTGTACTAATATGAAGATTATGAAAAACTCCGATCATTGGAAGGAAGGTGATTTTATTTTTTTCTGTGCATGATGAGCATAATCAACATCAGTAATTCTCAAATAGCAGAATACTCCCATTGATCAGTGGAAATATCTGTACCACTGTTGCGGGTACAGTCCAGTAGGCTGCCAAGCCCCATGCAGCCTCTCACACCCTCCCAGCAGCGGGCAGAAGGGCAAAAGTGAGAAACTCATGGGTTGAGATAAAGACAGTTTAGTAGGTAAAGGAGCAAAAGAAAAAAAAAAAGGAGGAGGGAAAGAAACCCAAAGAAAAAAAAGTGATGCAAAAGTAATCTCTCCCCATCATCCCCATCCACCAGGTTACTGGTGCCCACCTGGAAAACTCCCCCCTAGCTTTTATTGCTGAACATGACATCATATGGCACGGAATATCCCCTTGGGCAGTTGGGGTCAGGTGTCCCAGCTGCATCCTCTCCCAGCTTCTCATGCACCTTCAGCCAGTGCGGCGTGAGAAACAAAGAAGGCCTTGATGCTGTGTAGGTGCTATCCAACAATAGCTGAATCAGTGTGCTATCAACATCGCTTTGGTCACAAGTCCAGAGCACAAGACCATAGGAGCTACTATGAAGAAAATTAATTCTACTCCAGCCAAAACCAATACAATCACTTAACAGCTGCTATTAGATTAGAGGAGGTTTTATTCAGAAGGAAATGTTTAAGAGGTTGCTCTTCAGGCAGGTATGTGTGTGACTTCCTGCGTTCCTGAAAATTCAGTGAAAATGCTTGTAGAAATTCTTATGATAATTCTTTCACTTCACTTCAGATACTTTTAATTATGCAGGGATAGACTGGTAAGATGAATTGCTTTAATTCCAAAATCTATACGGTAAAACCAAACCCAATATTTTTTCAAGTCAGATTTCATTGAAACTGAGTGAATATTAGACTACGTTCATACACCTGTTAACATGTCTAGTTTGGAACAATATGGCATGTGAAGATTTTTGTGAATGTCTGGTAAAACTCCCAGGATTTGGAGGGATTTATAGTTTAAAGTGTCATTGAGAAAAAATTGTAATTTTTTTTTAGCTGGTTCGCATGCAAACCAGACATGGTTTGGCTATATTTCGCTTTCTTTCACTCAGTACAAAATAACCTAAAATGTCAATTAAGACTAAATATTATAAGTATATATAAACCAAAGCTGGGGGGGGGCAATGTTTTATATAAAATTTTTGAAATTTAAGCCTGAAATTTCTGAAAAGTATTGATATATGCTTGAGTTTTCACAATTCTTAATTTCATTGATCTTTCCTTGATCTCACGGAAAGTTTCTTGCATCTTAGTAGCATAAGCAGTCATTCAGCAGTTATTAAAGCCTAATTAAAACCGCAATCATGAAGAAGTTCCCTAAAGTAATCCTTTAGGGATGCCGGTGTATCTTTTCAAGGCTTGTGTCTCTTTCTGCTATTTCTAAGACGAAGATAGCTGAGTCATAGTAAATGCTAATTTCCGTAACAAGATTGCTTCATGCAGTGGCATTTCCCCTGGAGTGAAGAACTGACAGTGTTGCAAATGCATCAGCTCACTTAGAAGGACCTGAACTAGTATTAACCTGTCACGTCCTCCAGGGAAAGCCAGGTAACAGACAAAGCAAGAGAAAAGTCACCTCAACAGATAAGTTTTTCTCCATGAAAACAGGGCTGCTTTATGCTTGTCATTACAACAGTTTGGGTCAGAAGTGACCTAGGAAAACACAACAGGGATTTTTTTTTGTCTTTTTATTTTCTCCCATTGCATTTCACACACTCCACGGTCTTCCTGCACTCTGTCTCATGCACCTTCTTAATCTCTTTCTCTCCCACTTTTCTGGACTCTGCATTCCTGTTCTGCTGTTCTGACTCATATTTTGCATCTGTTCACACCCTCCTCTTCCTCTATTCTGCCTCATGCACCTTCTTAATCTCCTTCTGTTTCTCTTTTATTTTGGCTTTACTGGACGATACTTCCATGTTTTCCTGTTGTCGTGCCCTGTAGCTTGTATAAGATCTTGCTATCATGGTTCTTGCTTTTTTATGTCATTCATCGGTTCTTCCCCTGCTTCTGAGATACCTCTGAAAATGTCTTTGTCTTTCCAACCTCTACTACTTAAAGTCTTCACGATAATATCTTTTTGATTCTTTTTATACTGTAAAATGCCTTGTGATGAAGTTTTTGCAGTAGATGCTGAATAAGATGTTTAAGTCTTTCTTTAGGATCAAGAATGTTGGTCATACTGAAAAAGTGTATTGCTGGAAGGAGTGGCAAGTGCAGAAGAGGCAGGTGGAAGAATTGGATTCCTTCCTGAGCCTGACATTAATTCTCTGGACTAATTTCTCCTTTAAACTCTTTGTCTTTCTTGTTTGTTTGAAAATGTTCAATGTTTGTACAATATTTACCATGGTAGCAGTAATAGTAAGGAACATATGATGAAGGTTGAAGTGCCTTCTTTTAGATACACTAAGAAGTGAGCTTCAGAAAAGGTTATCACTACAGGACCGCAGCATATTACTTCAGCCTCAGGTGTTGATTTTGCCTCACTACATTCCTGACAATATCCGTATTGTTCCTTCCCTGTCTTAAATTCTTGCCTATTGGTTGTATACACTGACAAGCAGTTGCTACATTTCACCTCAGGGATGGCTGTACTTCAGTGCTTCATGAAGTGATCCTTTTGTCTAGTTTGCACTTAAAATCTCTTGACATAAAAGGCAACACATGAAGGTACATAGAATTGCACCCATTTTATTCCAATCTAGTTGTAAAAACTGAAAGAAATGAAAATACAAGCAGTACGTTACAGATAATAGAATTCTGTGAGCAACAGAAATTAGAAAAAATACTGAATTGTTTAACTCCAAGGTAACATCCATCCACCCCTTATTTTTCATCCATCCACCCCTTGATTTTTAAGCAAACTTTTCATTGGGTGACTCATTCATCAAGTGTTGAGGTCAGCAAATAATGTTAACATACAGTAAAAATTCCTAATGACCAACAGTTGCATGTGAAGTATCAACGTTTTGCTTATTGTATACGACACAGAAGGAGGAAGTAACACAACCTGCATTTTATTACTTGAATCAGATGCAAAGGGTTTTCAAAACTTCAAATTCAACTGAAAGCAGCTGTTGGGAAAATATCATTACATTATACCTTAAGCTACAAAAGCCAATTTAATGGTGACATTTTATTTTATTCAGATGGTCCCTTCTTTTATTCTGTCTAACCCAGTAAAGCTTGTGGAAATTGTATCTGGATGAAATCACCAGAAGGTGAAGGGCCCATGACTAAAAACATTCTTTAAAGATTATTCAGGGTTACAGTCAAATGGAATAGCAGCACTAACGAGAGCAAAGGTCTCCATAGCTACAGGAAGTAATATTACATCGTTTAGCAGTACCTATAAGAAAATACAGTCTTGTTACTAGATTTGGTTAAATATCAATTAAAGTGCTGTACAAAATCATTAAATACTATAGTAAACATAGGTAATTAAAAAGGGGGTATGTCTTTCGTCCAGATCAGTACACAACGGTATTTGCAGGTGGAATTACCTCACACTCTATTGACTTCAAGTTATAGTTGTTGCACTAGTTTAATTACTTGTTCCCATCATTTGAGTGAATTATTTTTCACCTGTCTTTCATCTTAGGTGTTAGTACACTCATCCTATGTGGGGTCTGAACAGAACCATTGTACTTTTATCTTTAACTTCAATAGATATGATAAAAAAATGAGTGCAGTCATTCAAGTCAGAGCAGGCTCGAGCCTGTGCCGGTGTCCAGCCCATGACTGTGGTCAGCAGAAGACACTTGGAGAAGAGAAAGCATAAAATGCTTGCCCTTTGGCACCTCCCCTGGCTTCTGGACTGGAAGCCCTCAAAAACCTTAGCTTCCATGAAACTGTGGTTATCACCTTCTTTAACCCATTTAGATTTTCATTTTCATAATGCTCCATGACAATGAGTTTCACGATTTTCCTTACACGAAAAAAAAGTACTACTCTCTTTTGTTTTCAACCTGCTGCCAGATACTTTTACTTGGTATCCTGCTGAACTTGTTATGAGAAGTTTTGAATGCTGCCTAGTCAGCTATTAAGATCAGACGAGATCAAAATATAAAACTAAACTATTCTTCCTTTCATGCCAAGGAAGCAAATCCTGATTAATTTCAAGAACTAAACCCAAAGCAATATAAATGTACATGGAAACTAGGTATACAGTTCCTTTACCAAAAAAAAAAAAAAAAAAATTAAAGGAACAAACCCCAGGGAGGCTGCTGGATAGATTAATTTATGTATCTGCATCTTCACTAGTATACTAGGCCCAGTAATGCTACTAGTCTGAAAAGTTACCTTAATAATGAGATGATTCTCTAACATGTATATTCTGTTTATTTGGTCTATTTGCCAAAACTTTTCACAATATAATTGTCAACAATTTTATTTATTAGAAAAATGAAGATGGGTGACTCCAGAGCTTGTCAGGAAATCATCATGGCTGCGTCTAACTATGATCAGAACAAAATATACATATGTATACATATACATATATCTATCCTTATATGTGTGTATTTATAAAAATCTAACTTGTGTTTCAGTGTACCAATTTCACTTTACTAACAGTTTATGTTAAATAAAACATAAATATAAAACCATGATTAATTCACAAAGCAAAAAAATTATTTGATTTTCCTCCAAATTTAATCACCTGAAAGTTATTATTAAATCTTGGGATACTAGTTCCTTTCAGGTTCTTTCAAATTCCCCCAAAACAGCAAAGAAAATCTCATTAAACTCTCTGTTATTCTTTGTAATGTTTATAAAGTTTCCATGTACCTTGGAGCTACTAATTCACTTAACGAATAATCTCAGATGAATCTAACCAATATGTTTTCTCAGGGAGTTTAAATAGCCAGCTACGAGAGATTTAAGAAGTAACTCTCTGTATTTTCAGAGGTGTCCTGACAAATAGTTATCCGGTGAGTGGCCATTACTTTCATCTGTAGTTTACAATAAACTTGAATGTAACTGTTCTCTTGTTATGTGTCTGCTTAATCAAACCTTAAAACAGGTTCTTTTCCTGCTCATGAATGAATCAGAAAAAGAACGTTTTTACCCGTTGTCACAAAGACCTTTCCAACAAAAAAGCATATCAGAAGCTTAAATATACAGACACAAAGAATTCTGAGAAAGTTCAGGCTAGTCAGTGTTGTCAAAGAAATTTCTTGCAAAGAGCACAGCCTTGACTACTCTGAATAACAATAATGCTGAGGTAGGAGAATTCTTCAAAATCCCCCACTGATCCAACTTTTGTCTTTGCAGTTAAAAGTTCCTTGGAGTGGAGTTTGAACTGATGGAGAGATTAGAAGTATGGAATAATTGCTGAAATTCTGCAACTCTTATGAAGCATAAACATTAGGAAATTAATTGATTTTTCCCAACTGAATTGTATATGGTGTGCAATATTTGAGTTGGCAAGACTTAAATAGGTTGGTCATTTTGAAGTAGATCATAACCCAATTTCTTTTTTTCCTTTTCCTATAAGGCGTTTACATTATTTACATACCAATGTGGTTTTCCCTATTGTTTTAGACTAGTCTTTGCTTGTTCACAAAATACAAAATCATAATTCTTCATGCATAAGTGGTTGATTTATGCATCTGTTCCAACGGCTGTTTTAATGCTAAAAGGATGAAGTGAAATAAAAATGAAACTGGGTATTTGTCTTCTTTTATACTTCAAAATACATGCTTATGTTGAAAAAATTATGGCAATATTCACTGTGTTAAACTAATTTGTTTATACAAATACTCATCTGCATACTTACTACAAATGATGCATACATGTCTCCTATGAGGACAGGCTGAGAGAGTTAAGCTCGTTCAGCCTGGAGCAGAGAAGGCTCCAGGGAGACTTGATTGCAGCCTTCCAGTGCTTAAAGCTTATGAGAAAGATGGGGACAGCCTTTTTAGCAGGGCCTGTTGCAGCAGGACAAGGGGTCATGGTTTTAAACTAAAAGAGGGCAGATTTAGACTAGATCTAAGGAAGAAATTTTTGACAATGAGGGTGGTGAAACCCTGGCCCAGGTTGCCCAGAGAGGTGGTAGATGCCCCATCCCTGGCAACAACCCAGGTCAGGCTGGACGGGGCTCTGAGCAACCTGCTCTAGTTGCAGATGTCCCTGCTCATGGCAGGGGGGTTGGACTAGATGGCCTTTAAAGGTCCCTTCCAACCTGAAGTATTCTATGATTCTATGATTTGTAAAATTGTAAAAGTTTGATATGTGAGGAAAGCCCATCTGACCAAAAACTCTTCCTAGTTCCATTTTTAAGAACTGATGAAGCAATTCTAATGCAAGAATATCTCTCACTGGAGGCAACATGCGTGTACCAGCTTTAGGTCTTAATGTAACAAGACATTTAAGCATGGTGTTTGGGAAAGGAGAAAAATGTTAAGAAAAATGCTAAAAGAGAATTTTCAGACTGTCCACCTAGGTTGTTGTGGGGACTCTGATTCAGCATTTCTACATGCAGTAAGGAGTTTTTGACATTTTCATGGGGTTTTTTTCAGGCTGTCAGGCACATTACACAGCATGTATAATTTGCATTCCACATAATTTACATTTGATGACTTTTATGGTATGCTGTAAACTCCACCTTTCTTTGAAGTATTTACAATTATTGGAGAGTCCAAAGGATTGTGAATTGTTAGAAGAGCAAAAAAAAAGTTTTAATTTGTCTAATTTCCTTGTTGTTTGTTGTGACGAATACTGTTGTACATGAAGCATGTCAAGCAGCTTCGATGTTCATATCTGCTGGCAAAGGTGTCTAGCTGTTTTGCTAGAAAGGTTATATTATTAGAGCTACCTAGAAGAACATTTTAAAACATTTTTTCTAATTAGCTTCAGTATGGAAAGAATTCCGCCTGCTGTGACCATATTTTAATGGAAGTCACTCACAAAGTATAATGAAGAGGTTAAACAGCATGTCTGTTTAGAAAAGTCATGGCAAATCTTGTTGTGATACCTATATTTTTATATGTTTGTGATGACTTTTCAATCATTTAATCCAAGAAAAAACTACATTGCTCATCTGAATGAGATAAACCGTGTAAGTCAGAGATCCTATTACCAACAAGAATCAGAAGCAAGACTTCCATGCTGCGGAAGGTGTTCTGGACTGTAGGCAGAAGTCTGTACTTTTTCAGAATCTGAGCAAGGCAGGTTTAGTCCGTGTCATACACAGTAGCAGAGGTATAAACAGTTATATCTGATATACACCCCAAGTTATCTATAGCTGTAGATCTTGAAAAAATGTTTCTAATAAACTCAAACAAGCAGGCTAACACATGCCAAGGGCTTAGAGAATGTTGCTGTGCAATTCTCCCCTGCACCACATGAAAAGGCTGGAGTGGAAGATGGAAGCTGAACGTAACTCATAATATTAGACTAGATATTAGGAAAAATTTCTTCACTGAGAGAGTGGTCAAACATTGGAACAGGCTGCCCAGAGAGGTGGTGGAGTCACCATCTCTGGAAGTGTTCAAAAAATGTGTAGACACGCTTCTGGATATGGTTTAGTGGGCACGGTGATGTTGGGTTGATGGTTGGACTTGATGATCTTAAAGGTCTTTTCCAACCTTAATGATTCTGTGATTCTGTGATTCTGATTCTGTGATTTTTGCCACCTCCTTTTTCTCTCCTTCAGCCATATTGGGGTGACCAAAAGGAGCTTAAAATTCTTTGCAGCCCTTCCTGCAAATTGCTGCCACCTAAGAAATGGTGATAGCTAGAAGTACTGTGCTACTCTGGAACAAGGACAAGCTAATAGAGGTTGCAATTACTGCTCTAGCTTCTGCTGTTAAAGGGCAGATACACTGCATATCTGATGTAGGAAGGATATTGAGTTTGCTTTCTTCCATGTAAGGAAATCCTTTCCCTGACATTTAATGGAACAAATACAGCTCCAAAGACTTATTCCCCTGCTGATGTGGCATATCATCTGGCTTATATTTGTTAATTCCTCTGGAAATCACAGATCAGGGAAGCATCCAGATTTTTAGAGGTTGCTGGGTTTTTCACACAAGTAGAGTTGGGAGTGCTTCCTTTGAACACTTTTAATGTTTTTTGGTGTAAAAACAATTTTACTGGGGTCAGAATCAGACAGCTGGCAAAAGCACCATTTCTCCTTGCACATTTATCTTATTCAGCTTAGGGGGCCTGGGATTAATTAGAAGAACAAAAATTCTGATAAACAAGGTTTTGTAAAGTAGATCTGCATTCTTCCTGGATTTAAAACTCAGTGGTTCTACTCTCTGGATAAGTATAAAAGAACTATTCACCTCTTGGTATATTCATTTCATCTCACCATTAGCGTTCAGGCAACTCGAACACGGCAACAAGTCAACCTTTGGTGATGAAACGCTAATGAATCTTTAAAAGGTCTGTTGATGTAATACTATGCTGATGGGATGGTGAGCTATTTATTTTTGTTTTCTACTTATAAACACACTGATTGATAGACTGCTTCTTTAGACTCCTTAGGAACCTGAGGTTTTTTACTTCCTGAATTTGAATTTTGAAGTTTATTGTTCATTTTAATTAGCAAAATATTTCCCAGGGAAAATCGGGGAAATGGAAAAGGTTTGGTACAAAAAATAAGATGAAAATGTATTAGTTTTGATAAAAGTGGACAAATTAAGCAAGCAAACAAAAATCACCATGAGTCACTCCCCCTCTATCAAAGTTGTCCCCGTTTACTGCAGTAAATGTGCAATTTAAGACATAAAGGCAAGATTTTAAGTACAATTTCCCACTGAAAATTAATGATTTAGCTGTTGAGTTTCTGAAAACACTGATTCTCTGTCCTGTTCTGTGCCGGTGGGTCTTTCACACCTTTTGTTCGAAGAAGCATGACATTTTTGTCTATCAAGAGAAGTTCAAGGGGTTCTTTTGATAATAATTTCATCTTTTCTTCAGTAGTAAATTGGATGTATAAAGTTGTTGCATCCTGTCAGTTCCTGCTTTGTTTCTCCATACTACTTTATGGAAGTTCTACTGATGTCTTCCTTGATATCTTATTGAAAGATTTTTTATATACTTCAATTCAGAAAATGTTCAAAATGCCTCTCCAGTTTGGAAAGATTAAGATTGTGAAAGTAGATGTCATAAATCCTTAGAGGATAAAAAGATGCTGTAATAGAGGTTAACATATGTAGAAAGTCTGCCATTTTCAGCATGCAGCTTCTCTAACATCAGTGTGAACTGCACAAGTATAACAACAGAGGATATAACAACATTCAAGGACAAAGCTATACACCTTCAAAAGTATTTAGGCAATTAAATACCATGGACAGATTAATTTTTCAATGGCAGCCAACTGTCTAGCTTTGGACACTTGGAAGAATCAGGATTGTTTTAAAAAATCAGCACCTAGATTGCTTCCAAAAATGTATGACTAGTTATGAAATAACATCTATGGAAATAAAATATAAATTAAAGACAAGGTATTTGTTCAACAAATGCTTATCCAAACAGGCTTAATATTTTCAAAGATTTTGTGTGTGAAAAATCATGTAATTAGGAAAGATTTATGTAAAAAAAAAAAAGATAAAGAAAAAACAAGGAAAATGTTTCTGAATTGCATACCAACTTCCAGTCATTTTTTCAAGATTATTAGAATCAATATGAAGACAGAGTAAAATGATCGGGCACATAATTGAAAGTCTTTTGTAGTTCAAAATTTGAGAATTCACTTGAGAGGACACACAACTGGACACCATAAAACAATATACTGCATCCTTTCATATTTATAAATCTATTGCTGTCTTTGTCCTGCAAGCAATCTCTTCTCATGCGTAATCATCTTTCCAAGTATTAGTCAGAAAATGTTTATCTTTTTTTAGCAACGTGTTTGCTTTTCCTTTGTTTTTAAATTTCTATTATTCTGTCTTTAAAAAAAATATTGAATGTTTTAATTGGATTCAAAAGTCTGGATGTGTAGATTGATTTAATATGGTACATATCACTCCATGGAAAACATGATTTCCAGGGAGAAAAGGTCTTCAAACTTTTTTCATTTTTCTTAAATCAAAACAAGGCATCTTAAATTACAGATGAAATAAGGTGGCTCTGAAAATTACATGGAGTCTGCATGTCTTTAGGAGTCTGTGTTTAAAATTAATTCTAAAGTATGAGGCTGTAGGTTTGGGGATTTTTAACAAAGCTCATCGAAACTTTAAACGAATTCCAGCGTTATGATTTCTTAGTGTTACATGTGGTATATAAAAAACAGAGTCTTTTGATGACATACTCTAAAAGCTGAGAAAACTATCAGATTGTTCTCTAAACTTTTATATAGGCCCAATCTAGAACCATCCCAGAAAATAATATTTTCTAACCTCTAAGAGTTTTTACTCAGCAACAGTAACAGCAGGAAAAACAAATTCTTTATTTAAAGATGGTGCTTAATAAAAGTTTGAAATAAGGTATAGGGCTTATATATAGCTTCTGCAGTAACAGAGAATTGCTTTTGTCAATGCCTGAAGTTTTGTCCATTACCACATGCCTCTTTTCCTAATAAATCTATTAGCATCTATTTTCAAATAATTGTTTCTCTTCCATATAGTATAATGTATTTTAAGGAGAATTCATTTAATTTATGGTGTATCCCAGATTACATCATCCCACAGCACATATTTAAATATCCAAGAAGTTATATTGCCATATACAGCCACTGGGACAAATTCTCTTCTAGTACACAGAGCAAGAGAAGTCTTGCATGAGGAAGTCTACATGGAAGTCAATAAAGTGGCAATCATTTACAGCACTTAATTTTACCATTAAACTCTAAGTAGGGACCCGAATTTTCCAAATGTGCGTAGACACACTATGATCAGGAGGTCTCAGCTGGTTAGGAGTCCATTCTAGCAGTTACTGAAATACAAATTCATGACATTCATAGAATAGAGCAAGAAGGATTTTGCTCAGTGAGTTTCATCCACAGTTAGAAATGAACTTTATTATGACAATTATGAAATCACAATAAAATCAAATGCAGGAATACTTTCACCTCTCCCCCATACAAAACTATTACATTTATGTAACAGCAGTTGAAAACTAATTTGTGAATGGACAAACTATTTCATTCTTCTGTTCAAACTAGTCACCTGTTAATGTTCAACTCCCTCCTACATGCTATTTAAAACAAAACAAAAACAAAAAAAAACCCTTCAAATTGTCTGAATATTCTTTAGCTCTAATAACCCCTTATATAGTTCCAGCTTTGTGGCCATGTTAGCTTAACATGGCTAAAGTGTCTCTACATGTTCCTCTACTAACATCAACAGGGGAAGGGAAATTTGTGACAGTTGCTAAAGATTTACTTCCGAAATCATGCTTCTTGTTTGCTTGTACAAGTGGTCAGAGCGATGAGTGACCTCTTGCTCTGAGATCAAGTAAGTTACAAAAGGCAGAGAAAAATGGTACCGCTGGTCACTGACAGATGAACTCCCCATTTGTCAATACAGCTTCCCTGGAAAAGCAGGCAATAACCTTGCTAACATCACTGAGAAACTTCTACATCAGCTTTGGCCCACAGAAACTCTGCTTTGTTTAAAACTACTGCAGAAATGAGTAATACAAGATTTGCATGTTCTCAAGAGCTAATTTCATTAACAGTCAATGGATTGTCATAACCTACTGCAGAATTGTAGAATACAGTATTGACAAAGAAGGATTGAAATAGTGGAAGAACAGTAATGAAAGAATACAGTGAGGGCTAATTCTTTGTATCTGAATAGTACAAGTGAGTTAAGTCTCAAAGTATCAAATCTCTCTGAAACTTAGAAAAGGCAAATTAGGATGTAGAAATATGGCTGATTCAATAATAGCTTTCCTTAGGTCCAGTTTCTTACTCTAATTTAAAATCCAGGTTGTCAAATCAATTAGAAAAGTTATTACAAATTGATATATTCTGTATTTCACTCAGCTGGTTGAGAAAGACATTTCTCTGATTGCAAGGTGAGAGGAATCGGTTTGTTCCTACCATTGGTTCCCACTGCTCTCCTCTCCATACCTCCTCAGTTCTTTCATCATTGATTAATTCAGTCCATACCTCCCCAGTCCTTTCCACTTTTGTAAGTCCTACTCAGTATTAAACTAGAAAAGCTGTGAAGACATAGCGTAAGGGTGGAACTGATTCAACAGCAGTTGTCTCTAAGCCTGCTTGTAATCCACTAATGTCACCTGTCCAAGCCAGCTGTCCACCCTTTGCCAGTGAAATTTTCATAGTATACCGAAACCTGCAAACTTTCTTCTCCATTCCTCCCCTACCTAATATCTGAACCACTCATTACATCAGTCCTACATTCTTTCATCTGCAGTGTTATATGTCATGCCAAGGAGAGGCAGACAAAGAAGGACTGAGGTTCAATATTGTATATTGTAAAATTTTTTCAGACAATCACTTCAGTTCTGATCTAGAATGGCAACAGATCCATCCCATTAGCATGTTATTTGCTTCTGTGGAAACAATTTTGGTCTCTTTTGTACTTCCCAGGGGACATATGGCTATGTTCCAGATCAGTACCATAAGCAGAAGATTTGACTCACACTTTCACATGAGACTTTTTCAGTCCGCCACTGCCTGACACTTTTCTGCCTGCTTTATACGCCTTGAGTGGCATGTGAAGTTGGTCAGATGGTCTTGGTTCCTGAGGCTGCTGAGGCAGCTGGGAAGCCCCACTTCTTCCCAGCTTACACCTCACACTGCAACCACTCTTCCATCTGCTGACCTGACATTCAAGCATTTCTTTTAATGATGTATGCACTGACATACTCTGCTGCCTGCCATCATCTAACAAAAGGAGTCTTATTCCTTGGTCAGAAGAAAATGTGTCCATAACTGGAACTCTCATAACGTTGCTGTTTTCAATCTCTTTTCCATTGGATATATGTATAGCTTAAACCAACACATTTGTGACCATGCTTGCAGTGTACTGCTCCAGTGCATTGTATTTTAAAATAATCTTTATTTTCCATGCTTTGCAAAAATTTAGGAATTCTCACACCAAGTTGGGGGGAAGAAGGATATATAAAGGGTTTAACTTTTCATGGGAGTTAAACAAACAAGATTCGTGTGGGTTGCTAAAGATACAACCTAGGTAAAGCAACTTGTTATTTTGCAAAGCATCCTTGTTCTTAGATCAATTTTATGTTTCAGTCTTTTAACTTGACTTTGACACTTGCCACTCTTAAGGATTTTATATTTTTTTACTGAGTCTTATGGTTTTTCAGAAGCATCATGGGATCAAGATGGGAGGGAAGAAATAATTGTAAAAATTCAAACTGTATCCATGGGGGCTGCTGTGTTATAGGAAATTAAGGACTGTGGAGAACTTAAGTCCAGACCCTCCACCACAGGTTAGTTCCCAGGCCTCTACCATGGGTTGTGGGGTGGCAGAGCTCAATGTTGAAAGGGGGGATCCAAGAATGAGCAACAGAATGAAAAAAGTAGACCTATCATATATAGGAAAGGTAGGACATTTCCGTTTCCTTCAGTCCAGGCCCTAGAGGTACAATTGGCAGGATAAACTGGTGAGAGAGTTTGCTATAAGATCCCAAATTCACTGTATCCAAGTATTGATGAAAAGAGTCTGGAGAAGGCCTCAGCTGTCTGAAGAGGTCCTGACCCAGGGATAATGGGGAAAGACTAAAAAAAATCTCAGGACACTGTGAGCTGAGCACATCAACTTGTTATTCTAATATCAGATTTTTAAGAGAAGTTAGAAGAACACAGTTAGGATACAACATTAAGTTAGGAGAGCTTTATGTCTGACTGGTAGAGACGGATTCAGTAGCCCTTGCGTACATGCCTGTTGCCATAAAGGTGCACAAGATTGTCTTTCCTTGTCCTCAACCTGATGCTCCAGGAGGGCAAGATACTGCCCCTTCCTTATCGACATCTGCAGTACCCCAGGCATCTAAAATGGCACTGAACAGTGTTGAAGCAATCAGAACTTCATGTAGAGGGTGTACTGCTAACACAGAAGGATAGAGGGGACAGTGTCCAAATGAAATTTGCATTTTGGCTCCCCTGTTATCCTTTTCACCCACGGCAGTACTGAGGACATGCAAATTCCTAGCGTCTCAGGTCTCTTCAGCTCCCTGACCTTGTGCACTGCATATGGAAAGGTGAAGAGAAGTTGTGATGCTAGGCAAGTGTGTGTGCTTATCTTATCTTTGATAGTCCCACAACATGGGGCATGCCCTTGTCACTCGATGCAGTGGGCAGGGGAGGAAGGTTGTCAGGCAGCACTGGATTGTGGCTGCTCCTCAACCCGCCCCAAGCCTTGAAGTTACAAAGCAAGAACTGGTGACCCGGTAAAATATGTCATGCATTTACCACAGAAAACAATTGCAAGCAGTCGTGCATGAGAAGGCACAACATCTTACAGTTTTATCACAGAACAATTGCATATATTACTGTACACCTTTATTCTACCCCAAAACAGATGTATTTGTCTAGCCCTCAAATATAACCATCTTTGGTGTTTTAATAGTAATGTTAATAAAAAAAAAAATTAGTAGTAATTTTGTGTGATTTTACTTTTACTTTTACTTTTTATTCCAGTATGTAGTAAACCTATGAAGTGTTTATTCAATATATATACATATGGTTCATTATTTTATCAATGAAAAAATAGCAGATTACTTTTTATTTTCTTACTGTTTGTGCCATTTTGACATGTTTGATTTTTAATGATTTTAAAATGGCAAAAAAAAAGCAGACTGTCTACAAAGCAGCCTTTTTTTTATATATGGTAAACTTCAAGGCAATGGAAAAGTGGTCAGATTCTGTTGCAAAGATCTCTTTTTAATACATTTCATTCTTTTCACGCTACTCTGGGGTTAGCCCTGGAAGGATATGTCTTCATCTGATAGCCTTAATCTAAGTCTTCTTTGTAGTTAACATCTGATAGCCTTTTTGGCCTGTGTTTAGAACCTCCTACCAGGCCTGTCCACTCTTCTAAATATATCCTGATCCATGTCTCTATTTCTATATATGAAACAGCCCAGAAATTCAAGCTCTGTGCATTCAGTTCAGAGATGTAAAACTGGCATTACTTTGCTTATGTTATGTATACACATGTAGAAAGGAAGCTGCAAGGAAGCTAAGAAGAGAAAAACATAGAAAATAAGTAATTTGTATTTAAAAGCAAAGAATAGAAAACAGTTTCAAACACATTCACCTAAATAATTTTGAGAAATGTACTGAATTTTTTGCCTTTTTTGAGTTCTCTGTAGAAATGTTCCCTTCCCTCTCTGAGTCTGAAAGTGAAGTCTGATAAGAAGGGAACTTAATCTTTCTTTGAATCCTGTTGGATTTGCACCCAGTAATATCTGATTGAAATCTGGTGGTAAAGTCACCAAACCAGCTGTAAATTTTCCCTCTCCATAATGTTGGGAGTCTTGTTGTCCCTTCTCTGTGATTGAGAGTTATGTATATTCTTTTTCACCGTATGTTTTTCAGCTGGCCTTTATGAACATACCCCTGAATTCTCCCATAACTGATTTACTTGACCACAGCCCTCTGTGATGTTCTCTGGGTGGACACTGTGGACGTGTTCACATTGAACAACTATGCCTGGCCAAGGCGTATCTGAGATCACCAGACAAGGTGGTATGTGCACACGAAGCATTACAGTGCTTATGTACGTGGAGACCAAATCTCACTTCTGAAAACAGAATTGTGTCAGCCCCATGTCATCCTGAGTCAAGTGTCAGCCTGATGTTATTACCACATTTCAGAGCTGCCACATGCTCAAGTAGGCCATTCGTATATACACTCTACTAAGTTGTTTACATATAAATGCAGCCTCATGATCCAAGAAAGTCTGGGGCAAAGCAGGTGGCTCAGCTAGATCACAGAATCACTGAATCATTAAGGTTGGAAAATCTTTAAGATCATCAAGTCCAACCATTAACCCAACACCACCATGCCCACTAAACCATGTCCCAAAGTGTCACATCCACACGTGTTTTGAATATCTCCAGGGATGGTGACTCCACCACCTCCCTGCGCAGCCTGTTCCAATGCTTGACCACTCTCTCCATACAGAAGTTTTTCCTAATATCCAATCTAAACCTCCCCTGGCGCAACTTGAGGCCATTTCCTTTTGTCCTATCTCTAGTTACCTGGGAGAAGAGACCAAACACCCACCTTGCCACAACTCCCTTTCAGGTAGTTGTAGAGAGCGATAAGGTCTCCTCTCAAGCCTCCTCTTCTCCAGACTGAACAACCCCAGCTCCCTCAGCCGCTCCTCATAAGACTTGTGTTCCAGACCCCTCACCAGCTTCGTTGCCCTTTTCTGGACACGCTCCAACATCTCAATGTCCTTCTTGTAGTGAGGGGCCCAAAACTGAACACAAGATTCGAGGTGCGGCCTCACCAGTGCCGAGTACAGGGGCACGATCCCTGCCCTTCCTAGGTGTCCTGACTCACAGCCTTGTGCTCTGATTAGTGGGTCATTCTTCCTCTCTTCCATAGATTCGGCTGTTTCTAACTTTCCTCCAAGGATCTCAACCAAAACTCATTCAATTTGAATAAAGAATCCCACTGGCATCTGTGGGCTGTGGGTCAGTTCCAAAACGAATAAATTTGGCTTTGAGTATTCATGTTGCATTATTCCTTACTAAAAACACATTCCTATCTTTTTTTTTCTTCTCTCTTCCATACATCTATTTGTTGTGTTTTCTCTCTGTTGACACAATACTGGCTGGGGTTCATTAGTACTGTGCTTTCTCCAAATAGGTCACTACAAGAGCAGCAATGCAGAGCTCTGGGCACCTTTGAGATGGCCCTAGTCACATACGGGAAGATCGAGCAGTATTTGTTTCTTCAAAATGTTGTTTGTATCAAATAGTATACAGAGTAAGCAAACTGTGTTCTCACGCATGTGGAAATAACACTGTGTTGAGTGTTTTAAGGAGGATGATTCAATTTCTTCTTGTTTGGACTTTGGCAGTCCAAAAAAGCCAGTTGCAATCTTACCTTAAGTTTGAGAATTCTCATGCTTACTAAGAGCTTACTTCCAGCTGTATATAAGATTCATAGTGTTCATATTTCACGCTGCATTTGTTAGGTACGTGCCATACCATAAATCACCTGGAACAGAAACAATACCACGTGGAGAACTGAAGATCTTCAAAATGAACTGTTCATAAATGAACTGCAGACCATGGCTTATTTCCTGGGGAAAAAAATTGTGAATATTTTTGAATTAAGGAAGGCATGAAAATTTCATGGTAATTTCATGAAGAGATAGAAGGGGAAGGATGCTAGAGAAACCAGCTTTTGCAAATTTTTGTTATGCTCAAAGTTCTCAAATTTATGAACTGCTGTTGCATTTTATAAGTAAATAACGCTCTAAAAAAAGATTGTGTACAAATCAAAAAATAAGCTTGCTTCACTATTTTCATAAGGGTTTGATCATCCATCCTGTTTACAAATAGCTCTGTTAATCATTGCAATCTGAGAATTCAGTGATATTTCAGTATAAATAGTTTATGAGTTTAAGCTTTCCGTTAGACCTGGTTCTTATAAACAGTTCGCCTAATTACCTTTCAAGTGTTCCTGTATCTTCTGATTAATGAAAGATCTGTCTTGTGGCTTACACACTAGTTGATTCAAACCTAATGACAAATAAAGAAAGCATTCTAATGCCACAGAAATTCACATATTCTAGTCTAGAAAGAACTTAAGCACAGTTTACAGACATACCTACTTTTTTAATTTCAGTTGAAGTTAAGCAGGTGCTTAAGTGAATACGCAAGTGTTTTTCTGAGTAAGTGGTGTGGTTTTTTTTCTGAATCAGAGTACTGACAGTTGACCAAAACAGAAGTATCTCCATTGCGACATTGTTTAAATATAGAAGAGATCTATTACTGTGCCCAGACAGCTGACAAACCAGACTAGATGTAATCAGAGTGGTCACCACATAAGCAGGAAGAAAATCATAGCAGTTCATATGATTTTTGGTGGTATATTTAGGTAGACAGGAAAGTAGAAAGAAATTAGATTAAGTGATGCAGTTTGGAGGGCAAAATAAAACAAAGAGGATGAGAAATACGGGATGAAACTGGTAAGAAAGGGAGTTAAAGCAAATGACTAGGCAAAAACTGAAATACATTCATTCTCAATAAAGTAGACCTAATGAAGTGAGTAAAGTTACATGCAGTCTTGCGCTAAAAAGTTGATCAAAGCACAACATTTGTGTCTTCACTTAAGACAGAGGATATTTATTCCCAATAAAAAATAACATTTCCTCCTAAGCACAGTTATATCATTGCCACTGCGAAGAGAAAATAAAGCCTTATTCTGGCTTTCTGTGAGTGTTTTTGAAGTTACACTTAAAAAAATACAAGTTCTTCTTCTGAATATTGGCTACCTCTGTAGAATTTGGAAACCTGAGATTTCCAAGGTCAGCTGTGTGAGTTGTTGTCTCTCTTGATGCAAAATCTTACAAATCTGTAGATCTAAATTAATATTTGCTTGCTGAGATGCAAGATGGACTTTGATCTTGCATTATTTGGTTTATGCTACAGAGACAGTTCCTTTATAAAAAGTATATATTTTTCTGAAAACTGCTGTGAATTCAACTTGAAGTGTCTGTGTTGACTCAAGCACAGTTGTGCCAACATCTGTCTTGTCCAATCTGACCCCAGTGCAAAACTCTAATCTACATTTTCCCCAACATGTTTGTTTTCTTCCCTTCCACTTTGATAACTTTGAAGCTGCAAATAACCAAAGCTTCTCAGAAAGCATCAAGCTCCATATTAATAACTTTATCTCTCAGCATAAGGGAACACTTCCAGGATTTCATTTCTTTAAGCTCGTCAGAAATATCTGCCAATAGAGGAAAGAGACTCTAAGTCATCTAATCTGAATACGGCTTCAATTAAAAAGAGTCAGTTCAGTTTCTTCTTCAGCGGTGACTTTTGGTCTTGAAGCTCCTCTGTCTTTCAGTTCCTTTTCACTAGCAGCAAAAAGATATTATGTGTAAGTTTAGATAAAGATTTAATATTTTTCTTTATTGTAAACAAACACAGTGTTAGAATACTGCGTGGTATTGCATGTTAATTGAAAGCTGTTGAAACTAGGTTACTTATTGAAAAGTCCTGTTTCTTCATGATAATCCATCCCACACACATGATTCTTGCTTTACTGGAGGGAGGAAATGATGAAAAATGGAGGGATAAATGAGAGGAAGGAAATATGGTGTAAGAGAATAAAACCACTTATCAAACCATACCAAAGAAAACATTTTTTTTGTAGGTGAGTGGAATGTTACTTTGCAATTTGACAGTGAGATAAATCATTAATGATTAGGAATTTGCTTGGTGATGTATAAAACACTGGTGTATCTGCATGTGAACCATGAATGTAGCTACTCACTCCGTCACTCTGAATATGCCCTTTAGTGAAGGACACAGAACTTGACCTGCCTCAAACTGTAGTGCTGAGAATCCTGATTAACTCCTTTGATGCTGGAAGAGTTATTCTAGATGTACTTCATCATAACACAACAAAAACTTAGACTAGTATTTAAAAAAAAAATCAGTGAAAACAAACACATTCTTAGAGCATGATATAGGAAAAATTTATTTTATAAACCAAAATGTTGCCAGGTAAATGAAAAAGGAACACAGGTTGCATTACATCAGCTCTCACAGTTGTGAGTAAGATTCAGTGTAAATGGAATATGAAGAAATTGGTAGCAACATGCAGAGTTCAACAGAAATGCTTTTCATTTACTCTTCTGCAGAATGGCAAATTTGCTTATAAATCACTATATCTAACACTGCATTTACTCTATTCACTCTTCTGAAAAAAAAAAGCGTCAGTAATCGTCAAGGCCAAAGTCTTAATATGTTATAACGTGTTCTGCAGACTTCATTTTCTAAATGAAGGAGTAAAAAAAAAAATTTAAATAAGTTTTAAATAAGTTAATTTATGGTGTAATTGAAAACACATGCTATGACATGGCAATGAGTCTGGTTGGTTGCAGTTGAACCCACTTGGAGAAGCTAGAGTCGTGTCTGTTTAAGGCTAGGTACTACATTAGCATGAAATAGTGGAAATGGAAGTCCCGTATGTGCTTAGATTAATAAATAGTCTCCAAATAGTTTTATGTCTCGCATATTCAAGAGTATATGGGAAATGTAGTTACAGTATGTGAGATGTCCTCATTGATGTCTTAATAATAAAACAAACTGGGAAAAAATTGTCTACTAATGCAGTTACCATTTAAAGCACTGGTGGCAATATAGTGTAAGAGTCAAGTGTGACTAAATAGAGAAATTACATATTTCAGATCAACCATCAACAGGTTGGTGTCACAGACTTTTGCTTCCTCAAATAAAACCAATTCAGGATTAAGTGACACTACACATTAAATGTTACTAATTGTGTGTTTCCTGAATTGATTCCATTTATGTGTAAATGTTAATGTCTGAGTATGTCTTATTTACATAAGATCCTTTTTTTTCTTTTCCAATGGAAAAGAACATTACCATACCCAGCACAGAACTTCTCAAACGCTGAAAAGTACAGACTGATAAATGAATTTGAAATGATGACTGTTGGATATGACTGAGACCAGGAAATTAAAAAACAATCTCTTACCAAGGCCTTGTTATTTCAATTATGAGTATGTCAGCTTTGGTTCAAAGTATGGCTATGAACAAAAAAATGGCTATGCAGTGGGATTCAACCTGTCTTTTTTTGTTTGTTTTTTTTTATGTCGAGAGATAAAATTTTAATACCATATAAGCAGGATTCATCCATACTTTTCATTCCAGTACTGTTGCTGCCTTACTGAAAAATATGCTGCCGCCTTAATAACCATAACATAAACTAAAAAGTTTGATATTCAAGTTCCAAATGAAGGCTCTGTTCTTGAAAAATATATAGATTTGTCTATATATATTGGACTAACTTGATCTGGGATTAACTGTGAGAGAATAAATAGGATAACAAGGGTAATTTTCAAGATCTTTTCATAAATATGAATGTATTGCTGCTTTACACACAGAATTACCTTTTTGGTATCTGAGTTCAGCCTAGGGACTGGAGTGTTTACTTTAAAATTTCTGTATAACTGAATACATTTAAATGTGTAGATAATTTATTATGTAACACTAGAGGCACTGAATATAGCTTATATTTGATTTCTAGAAATAGAGTCTCTGTAGAATAATCTATACATATAGTGTTCTTTTATTTATTTATTTATTTTTAATAAGTGATTCCTTTATCTTCTTAATTACAATAGATATATTCTTGTATTTTTACCCATATGGGGTCAAATTTTGTTTTCTGATCACTACTATAATGTGTTCCACACATAATAGTCCAGTTACTGGTAACCTCAGATTTCTTGCACCTTGTCTGACTGACCACCAGAATTAAGCAGATTTCCTTGTGAATTGATACGTTCCCGCTGGATACACCATGAAGGACTCTGGATTGTATAACTGGTCATAGTCCAAATCAAATACACATTACTTATTTCAAGCACTCTCTTTTTATGTGGCAAACTGAATTCCAATTCAAGTCAATGGAAAAAATCCCACTGACTTTCAGGGAAAAAGATTAAACTCCATAACGTGTATTAAATGTTTCATTCTGGTAGTCAACTCAGAGCTGCAGGGTGGGCTCAGGAATAAGTCAAACAAAAAATTCATTTGTATCAAGAGTGAGAAAAAAGAAAAGTATATTCTACAGAAGATGCTGCAAAATCCTTTCTTCAGCTGGAGATATGTCTATCATTAAATCAATCAAACCTTCCTGCTTGTGAGCAAAGCAGCAGCTCAGTAACACATACAAACCTCTGCCTTTCTCTCCACCAAATTACTTATTATTTTTTGGACCCATGGGAAGCACAATGCTAAGAAAAACTTGAATCAGTGATTTAACCCCAGTATTGAACTTTCATTAGCTTGCTAAAATAATGGGGAATATTTTCAGAATGCCATTACACGTTGCTTTAATTGTTTTCTTCCTATTTTTATATAGTCAATATATGAGTTGGGTAGGAACTCTAAAATGTTGTTCCCAACTATATAACCTTAAATGCATGCATACAAGGAAGAAACAAAAAGTAGGCTTAAGACGACAATTACTACTTTACATATCAGAACAATTTCACTGAAAATTCCAGGGCCAAAATCATTGTGAAATTACAAGGTGTGTAAGCCCCGTTGTTTCAGCAGTATTGGTGTCATTCTTCTGCATAGCATTGATTTAGGCCTGGGGTAATGGGAGGCACCATAGTTTACTTTCACTGCTAATTCAGACAATATGAGATGAACATGAAAAAAATGAACTGCCTCTGGACAATACAGAAGAAAAGACAAATCTGCTTCTCCCAGAATTGTCGATTCTAGTCTTTCATCTCCCCAGTGTACCTCAGGTATGATTTTGTGTGTGTGTGTGTGTGTGTGTGTATAACTTCTAAAGAAACTTAGCTGGGTAGACTGCCCACTCCATTGACTCTAGTACTAAGCTATATGAGATAAACACCTGGTTTCTTTCAGCATACTTGCATCTTGTATCTTATAAAAAGGTACATTAACCAAGTTGGTAAATTCTGTTGTAAATTTAGAGTGATATTTATAATTTTGAAAGAGAGAAAACATTTGGAGAAAATAAATGTCTTCTCTGTTGTTTGTCCTCCTCTCCTTCTTTTCTCTTTTCATTTAAAGGTTGATTTTTTTGTCCTGTGAAATTTAACACGGAGCCAAAATTGCTGAAAACTTTTTCTTTTAAAATGCACTTTGAAATTCCATCACCTTTTAGAAGTTGTGTTTCTCTTCTGTTGAGCTTGTGTGTTTCAGTTCTTACCTGAAGTTTCCTTATTCACAGCTTTCAAATTGCCCACACAATCTTCAGTAAATTCAATGACCTTTAAAGACCATGTCAAGTAGCCTGGTTATGAGCAAGGCCAGTGTTATGTTGCCTAGATGGCAATACACTGTGTCTGGTCATAAAAACAAAAGTTATAAAATGGTAAATTCCTGAATGGTAACCAGAAGAACATGAAAAGAAAAAAAGGTCTCACTTAAAAATCAGGTCAATGATTATAGAGATAATATTTCTAAAAAAGAATTTGGCCAAACCTATGAGACAAATGTCTTTGTCTTATTTTTGTTGTGCTCTTTAAAGAGGGGTGAATTTTATTTCCTTAAATTCTTTGTAACAATTTAAAAAATAAGCTGACCACAGCATATTTTGACACCTTTTGTAAGACTGGAAGGCTCTTCTGGGAAATAATTGCATGGACAGAGTAACCTTTTGCTGGACAAAAATTTCCTTGACTTCAGAGGACTTTAGCAGGTCAGACATCACATGTTTGGAATATTATTTTCAGCAGACCTGTTCACCTTAATAAGGCATTTTACTGAGTAAATGTTGCAGATCAGAGGGAACATCTTAGTACACACTTAATAACAGTTTACACATACCTATCTAGATCTTAAACTTCTTTAAAACCCCAGGAGTATTTATGTTGACTTCAGAGTCTTTTCCCTCTGAGCTTGTTCTGGCGTATCTAGAAGTTCAAGAAGCATCAATAAGTTCAAATTTCCTTGTAATTTTTGAAGAGTTTGTGTCACAAAGCAAACTGCATTTTCACAGTGTTCTTGTTTGACTGTTTTGCCAATCTTTTATTTACCTTTCTTAAATGAAACAAAAATAAAAGTTGGGGTACATCTCTGATGCAGGACTGGCAATTCTACATTTCTCTGTGGCTTGTACAGCATGTTGCAAATAGGTAGTGTTTGGCACATAAGTGATATAAGAAAAACATATATGACTTCTCTTTTGTCCCTTGAAGTCTAATAGGGCACTTTTTAAAATTTATATAAACATTACTCAAGTTTGCATCAGGCTGATCCGGTTCTAGATGTGAAAGAATCTCTCAGACAGGATTTTTTTCACTTCAAGGGGTCTGTAACTGTGTTTTGAAGCTCTTAAAAGACAACTTCTAAGGAAAGGATGAGGATTCTCTGCTCTTCTGTAAATTACTTCAAGTGTGTGGATCACCTATTTTATTTGCCTCTCACTTTACTGCTGACTGAAAGCTGCTGTCGGATAGCCTACACAAAGGAAGCAGCATTAGGGGGATTTCCAAGTGACAAGCACCGTTACTAATATATTGTCTCAGAATGTAAAAATGTGACCCTCTCAGGTGGTTCAGCACAGTGTTTGCAAACTGTGACCCAGTATCGGGTTCCTGCCTTTGGGTAAGTGCTTGCCATGGAACAATACAGAGCTGCAACGTCTCGCTCCAGCTCTGGTTGTGTAGACTGTAATTAAGGATTTGGACGAGGATGAATGGCAAAGAATGCCACTGTGCAATTGGCTGTAACCAATGCGACCTGAACTGATCCTGTATCTGGGAAAAAAAAAAAAAAAAGGAAAAAAAAAAGAGAAGGAGGGAAAAAAAATGACCTCTTGTACCCTCTTCCATGATCCGTGTATGTAGTTAGCACGGACTCCCCTGCCAGGCTTTTCATCGCTGTGCTTTTAAAACCATTAGCTTGCTTTGTAGTCTTAGCAAGACATACATTTTTGAGCTATCATAAATGAAATCTTAGAAGATACCTTTCAACATATGCCAGGCACAGTTAAAAAAGAAAAAGGCCATTACAACTCTTTAAAGAAGGGGAAAAAATCCTCAGGGTGAAATGGTGCTGGCATTTTGTAGAATATGGAAAGTTTGAAAGAAGCTAACATAGAATAAAGGGACAGAAGAAAACATGGCTGCGTTACATAAAGTGGAGACAACCTGGATAGAATATAGTTTTAATAGGATTCTTTGCCCCTATAAATTAGTTTTCATCTTCTGTGGTAGGTCAGGTGATACAACTTTGTGTCCCACTAACATGCTCCTGATATTCTTTTCTTTAACAAATACATTACCAAAGGGTTGTCTGGTGTAATCCAGCTGTTATCTGCTGTCACAGGAGAAAACATATGACTGGAAAATATATATCTCAATTTATTTAGGAAAAATGGGTTTATGTTTTTTCCAGTGAAAGTTTTACGTGGCAGATGGATAGCACTGTGTGGAACAAATTCAGCTTCCCATCTCCCAGATTTCCTCAGTATATAGAGAGACATGCCAAGACTCTTTACTTGAATCTGGATCTCTGAATCTAAACTTAGACCAGACATAGAACTTTCACAATTCACTGACTATGGAAAGGGATTTTTATTGTACTAGATGTGTTCTGTTAGGACCTTGAAGCTGACATATTGTGAACTGGGCAGGTCAGAACTCTCCTACGTTCATATGCTGGAGGTTAAGGTTTACTGATTTCACTGAAAAACAAACAGACAGATTTTAATGTTTTAAATACTGCTTGTGGTCAGGAAAGGTAGAAATCAAGTTTGTTTTGCAATAGAAGGGAACATATATATATCCCAGTGGCGGATGTCTGGTGCACACTGAATCAGAGTGAGGAGGACACCAAGCTCTCTTTTTCTTTTTTTTTTTTCTCCTCTATCTTGAGTCAACAGGTTCAATATAATATAACATAGATTGCATATGCAGATGTTAATATTGTCCATATAAATTAAACTGTCAATCTACTATAAAACTACCAGTGTGATTAAATTTATTCCTTACAATATTCCTATTTCTTATTTGTATCTAGACCTTATTCAAATGTATTGCATATTTTCCATAAGATCTAACGTATAAGGATGTATCTTCTAATTGAAGAGATTCAGGTTTTTTGCTCCAAAAGATGAAGTGGATAATTAGAGCTTACATTTTTATAATGCATATTCACAGTTATCAGCGTTTCAGACTTTTGCAGGATCTTAGAAATAAGTTTTGTTTCCAACTCTATTTTTTTAAAGTGCAGAGCATACAAGGGTCAGTGATCCTTGGTTGATAGCTGCACAGTACAATGTATGAAGCAAAAAAAAGTATTTCTTCTACAGAAAAAAAGTTTTAATGTGTTTTTGCAAAAAGAAATAAAAAGAGGAGAATGGGAAAGGGAAAAGGAAATGGAAACGGAAATGGAAAGGGAACAGGTCACCAAAAATCATGCGTCTGCAGAGGACAATTGAAATATTTTTTTATTTTACTTTTGAAGCATGGACTGTGGTTTATTTCTACATTTTTCACATTGTGATCTTCAAAACTCTTTAAACATGGGAACAAAGTTAACCTTGGGGCAAGTTCATCTGATGAATGGTGCTAGAAACATGGATATCCTGGATCATTCTGCCAAACTTAAGCATTTCACTTCATTCTCATTTATCTCTTCTTTGACTTCAGCAAAGTGTTCGACACTGTCTCCCACAGCCTTCTCCTAGACAAATTGGCAAGATACAGGTTGAATAGGTAGTCTGCAAGATGGGTAGGAAATTGGCTAACAGGCCACACTCAGCGAGTGAAGATAATGCTTTTTTTTCTCAGGCTGGCAGCCCGACACAACTGAAGTCCCCCAGGGGTCAATACTGGGCCTCATGTTGTTCAACATCTTCATGAATGATCTGGGTGATGGGATTGAAAACATCCTCACCAAATTTGCTGATGACACTAGAATGTATGGTGAGGTGGACACATCAGAAGAGAGAGATGTCTCACAGAGACATCTGGACAGGCTGAAGAGTGGGCTAGCAAGAACATATGAAGTTGAACAAAGACGAGTGCAAGGTCCTGCACCTGGGATGACATAACCAAAGAGCCCAGTACGGGCTGGGATCTGTGTGGCTGGTGCAGCAATGATGACAAATCCAATCCTGGGCTGCATCCACAGGGGCATTACTAGCAGAGATAGAGGTGTGATCATCCCATCCTACTCTGTGCTTGTCAGGCCGCACCTGGAATACTGTATCCCGTTCTGGTCCCCACAATTCATAAAAGATGTGGAAACACTGGAGAGGATCCAAAGGAAGGTCACAATGATGATGAAAGGGATGAAGAATCTGCCCTACAAGGAAAAACTGAAGGAGTTAGGTCTTTCCTCCTTGCAAAAGAGAAGGAGGAGAAGGAGGAGCAGTTATTCCTTGTTTCACACTTCCTCCTATAATCTTTTTCCCAATTTTTGGGTTATTGGCACAGTAGATAGTACATTTCTTCACTACAGTGTCTGCTATACTCTGCATTTTTGGTCCCAAAAAGTTTCTCTTACCAGTTAATAACAGTGCATCTGCTCCTGGATGTGTTTCTTGGTGTAGTCTTTTAAGCATATTGTCCATCATTTTCTCAAGGGACAATAACTGTTTTAGTGACATTACATACCATTCTCGATCATTTTTAGAACAGTTTAATTGTTCCAACAGTTGATCTTCCTTCTCAGTGTATTTTGACGGCAACAATTCTAAATGAGATCCCGTAATTAAGGCTCCTTCTAGGTTTGACCCTTTCAGGGCTGCCTCTTTGCTTCTTTAGCTAGTTGATGTACATTTTTATTTCCTTTTGTAATTTCACTATTTCCCTTTTTATGAGCTTTACAATGCATTATTGCAACCTTGTTTCGCAGGGCCTGTTGCGACAGGAAAAGAGGTAATGGTTTTAAACTAAAATAGGGCAGATTTAGATGAGATATAAGGAAGAAATTTTTCCCAATGAGGGTGGTGAAACCCTGGCACAGGTTGCCCGGAGAGGTGGCAGGTGCCCCATCCCTGGAAACCTTCCAGGTCAGGTTGGACAGGGCTCTGAGCAACCTGATCTTGTTGCAGATGTCCTTGCTCCCTGCAGGGGTGTTGGACTAGATGATCTTAAAAGATTCCTTCCAACCCAAAGATTCTATGATTCTATGATTCTAAGGCTCAGGGGAGATCTGACCACAGTGTTCCAGTGCATAAAGGGCAGCTACAAAGATGACCTTTTCACAAGGAGCCACATGGAGAAGACAAAGGGCAATGGGTACAAATTGCACAGGGAGAAGTTTCATCTCAATATAAGAATTTTTTTTCAGTGAGAACAATCAATCACTGGAACAACTTCCCCAGGCACATGGTAGATCTCCCATCACTGGAGGTTTTCAAGGTGCAACTGGACAGGATGCTAGATGACTTCATCTAGGCTTCCTTTCCAGTGAAAAGCTGGACAAGATGCTCTTTCCAACCTGGGCTGTCTGTGATTCTATGATTCTATAATTCTCTTTCTATTTATTATTAATTTAGTCAGTAAAGAAGACATGTCTATTATAATATTATGATCTTTCTCATTGAGAATCTCAATGAACTAAATAAAAACCTTATTAGAAATGTTTGTTTGTATGATAACTGTGTGATTTTGTATAGCAGATGATAAAACTAGTTACTTGAGAGGTTAGAATAGAGACTAGACTCATATGTCCATAAACAAATATACTTTTACGTTTTGGAAAGAAAAAGAAACTTGAGAAAGAAACTGTCTACTTCATCAAACAGTTGTAAACTATATCTTCCAAGAGAGGAATTATATTCCTTAGTTTAGAATATTGATTAACCTTAAAAATATAAAAATGTAACCTTAAAAGTATAACTTCAGTAGTTCCTTACACTAGATGCACACGTTAATTTAAGGGGTTACGCAGCAGTGGAAAGCTGCAGGATACTAGTACTGGGAAATAATAATTTTTAGTAGTTATCAGTTCTGTTTAGCACGAGTAAAGGTGACCAGCCATAAATAAGTTGTCAATATTGTAAATCTGCTATTACGAGATGGTGCAGTCCAGGATCCTGTGAGGAGAAAGCAGGGCTACAAGCAGGATCACAACTCTCGACTTCAGGAGAGCAGACTTTGGCCTCTTCAGGAATCTGCCTGGAAGAATACCATGAGATGCAACCCTGGGGAGAAAAGGGGTGCAGGAGAGTTGTTTGATATTCAAGGATCACCCCAGCCAAACCCAAGAAAAACCCATCCTGACAAGCAGGAAATCAAGCAAAGCTGGCAGGAGGCCTGCATGGATGTGCAAGAAGCTCCTGACTAAACTCAGACATAAAAAGGAAGTGCACAAGATGTGGAAAGAGGGGCAGTGGGATCAGGAGCAATATGGATACACTGTCCAAGTATTGAGGGACATAGTTGGGAAAAATAAAGACAACCTGGAGGTGAATCTGGCAAGGGACATGAAAGGCAAAAAGATGTGCTTCTACAGGTATAGCTGCAACAAAAGGAAGGATAGGGAAAAGACGGGCCTGCTGCAGGGACCCTGGTGACAAAGGACACAGAAAAGGCTGAAGTATTCAACTCCCCAGTCTTTACTGATAAGACTGACCTTCAGTAGTCACAGGCCCCTAAGACCACAGGAAATTTCTAGAACAAGGAAGACTTACCCTCGGTGGAGGAGGGCAAGATTAGGAAGCACTTAAGCAAACTGGATATATACAAGTCCATGGGCCCTAATGACACTCACCTATGAGTGCTAAGGGAGCTGGCAATTGTCATTGTGAGGTCACTCTTGATTATCTTTGAAAGGTTGTGGCAATCAGGAGAGGCTCCTGAGGACTGGAAAAAAGAAAATAATATTCCTTAATCTAAGAAGGGAAGGAAGGAGGACCCAGGGAACTACAGGTTTGTCAGCCTCACCTCAGTCCCTGGGAAGGTGATGGAGCAACTAATGCTGGAAACCATTTCCAGGCACATGAAGAACAAGGAGGTGATCAGGAGTAGTTAGCATGAATTCACAAAGTGGAAAGCATGCTTAACCAACCTGATGGCCTTCTATGATGACATAAGTTGTGTGGTGGATAAGGAGAGAGCAGTGAAAGTAGTTTAGCTTGATTTTTAATGCTGTCTCCCATAATATCTTCATAGACCAACTGCTCAAGTATGGTCTACATAAGTGGACAGTAAGGTGGACTGAAAATTGGTTGAACTGCCAGGCTCAAAGGGTTGTTATCAGCAGCAAAGACTCCAGCAAGAGCCCGGTCACAAATGTTATACCCAAGTATTGACACCAGGGCCAATACTGTTAAATTGTTAACTGTTCCTTAAGGAGCTGGATGATGAGACCAAGTGTACCCTCAGCAAGTTCATAGGTGATACAAAACTTGGAGGAGTTGCTCATATACCAGATCTGTGCTGCCATTCAGGGGAACCTCGACAGGCTGGAGAAATGGACTGACAGAAACCTCATGAAATTAAGCAAAGGAAAACCAAGTCCTGCCCATGGGGATGAGTAACCCCATGTATTGGTACACACTGGGGACCAACTGTGTGGAAAGCAGCTTTGCAGAGAAGGACCTGGTGGTTCTGAGAGACAGCAAACAGAACATGAGCTGGCAATGAACCCTTATGGCAGAAAAGACCAAAAGTCTGCTGAGGTGTGCTAGGTAGAGCATTGCCAACAGGACCAAGTAGGTGATTCTTTCCCTCTACCCAACACTGGTGAGACCCACCTGGAGTCCTGGGTCTTGTGCTGGCCTCTCCACTACAAGAAAGAAACTCATTTACTGGAGCAAATCCGGTGAAGGACTACAAAGTTTATTAAGGGACTGGGGTCTCTGTAATTCAACAATACTGAGAAAGCTGGGGTTGCTCAAATTGGAGAAAAGAAAGCTCAGGGAAATCTTAGCAGTGTGTATGAATACCTGCTGGGGGAGTGAAGAAGACAGAGCCAAGCTTTTCTTAGTGGTGCCTGGTGACAGGACAAGAGGCTGTGGGCATGAACCGAAACACAGGAAATTCCATCTGAACATAAGGTAAAGCTTTTTTACTGTGAGTTTAGATGAACTCTGGAACAGGTTGCCCCAGTGAGGCTGTAAATTCTCCATGCTTGAAGGTATTCAAACCCTGACTGGACACAGTCCTGGACAACCTGCTCTCTTTGACCATGATGGAGCAGGGGCTTGGACTAGATGATCTCCAGAGGTACCTTCCCCGCCGGTCATTCTGTGACAACTGAGAACCTCCCAACATGGTTTATTGAGAGATTAACTGCAAAACTTCAATTTACTTGTGTTGTAATGTTTACTGCACACAAGGTGATGATGGGCAATCCAGCTTCTTAATGAATCATGCATTCATGGTAAGCAAAGCAAATAAGAGCACCTGGTTTACATACTGCATGTGTCAAGCTGAGCTTGCTGAACTTGCTCAGTGAAGTGCATATAAAATTCTCCTTATAAAAACAACTTAAAACAGCCTGAAGAAAAAAAATATCCATTTTATTTAACTGCCCACCTGTGAAATATGAAAGAACATCCTTAAATACTCTAGAGTGGCTTACTGATTTTTTTGAAAATAGAAATGTTAATAGACCCCAGCTCAGTGTTGTGCTTAACACTGTGCTTAAATGTAAGTACATGTACAAACCCTGTTTTAATTCATTTTCACATAGCTCAGTGGTCCTTAGACACATGCATAACTGTGCATTAAATGCTTTGCTGAAAATGTGCCCCTGACATTTCTGAGACACCATACAGCTCAAGATGCTGAATAACGCTCTGATTTGTAAATCTGTTTGCAAATGTAACCACCAGAAGCTTTCTGTTACGCTTATTGCCAACAATTTAAATTGCTGATTGCAAGAAAGGTTTATGCTTTATTCAAGTATATATTAAATTTTATTTTTACTTCTTTAAGATTCACAATCAGGTTTAATTAAGACTCTTAACAAAACTGTAAAATCCCATTTTGCATTCTGCATGGGCATTACTTCATTAAAAAAATTTAGATGGTAACATGTCTCATTTTTCTGGGCTGTAGATGTGGTATAACCTGCTAGGAATGTAAGATAACATGAGGCAGTAAGAAAACAACACTGAAAGTATCATGTGAAGAAAGCTCTATAATTTTTTTTTTAAACCTAGCTGTAATAAACATAGTGTGTTTAAGAAAAAGGGGGTTTTGTTCTCTTCGAATGTTTCAATGGAAACTGAAAACTAATAATATATTCCCAGGAATTAAAAAACAAAACCAAAAGCAAACCAGAAACTCAGAACTGCTCCTTAGGACTTCATTCAGTAAAACTGGAAAAAAAAAAAAAAAAGCTGCTTTTTAGCTAATTTTTTGTTTGTTTTGTTCTGGTTTGGTTTTAAACCATACAATTTTTCTAGTGAGTCAGTGACTATTTTACATGCATTTTGAAGCCTGTCTTTGTAGATAATGAAGTTGCTTTTGAAAATTGGTGTTAAAATACTGTATAGTTTAACAGAAACCAGGTGTCAGAGAACGGTTCTGATCCCGGCTGAATTTTCTTACATAGATGCATGTTGATTAGGGCAGGTGACCTGCATACAGTTCACACCTTCACCACTGCTGTTTGTCTATCAGTGGTTTTCTTCAGTGCCCTTGAGCAGAACAAGAAGACAGACCTGGATTGTGCATTAGTACCATGATTCCCCTTTGCACAAAAAGCTGGATTGTGTAGCACACAATCTCTTGTAACATCCCAGCAACATCACATGTAATCCCCTGTTCTGCTCTCTCTCCAGAAGGAGTGCTAATTACAAGTTAGATAATTAGACTATAAATATCCATCCAGTCGAGATTTAAACACCCTTGTGGATTTGATGCTAAGCTCTTTGTGTCTCAGACAGTCTTTTTTTGTTCTTTGGTTACCTTGCACAATAAGGCGCAGTCGATGCCTGATGTTCTGGGAGATTTAGTAGCACTACAATGAGGGTCTGAGTGAGGAAGATACGTGCGTGTTTACCTCAACTAATACGACATCAGAAATTTTATCACATCTGCAATAGAAGGCTGATACCGTATCTTCGGTTTCTCTGACTTTTTGTGTGACACCACCTGTATTCCATCTTAAATTGTGCTCTCTAGAAACCATAACAAATTTTCCCAGTGACATCAGTGGGAACAACATCAAGCCCTCAAAGACAAGCTCTTTAACTTTCCTCAAACTTTTAAATCCAGAGGAGCTTAACATAGTGTGTATATATTTTCAGAAGTCTTTTAAGACTGGATTTCTCATTTATAAAATAATCCTACCTATCACCACAAAAAATTTATAAAGTGGCCCATCTTTAAAGCGTGTTTGTGTATTTTGCAAGAATGCAAAGTTCTGTTTGGAGTAATCCTTAGCCTAGGCTCGATCGAAAAGAAACCTTCTGGAAGAATACAAAAACTCTGTGTATTCCGGGTAAACATAATTGTGCCCCCACAATTATGTCGGTGAACAGAGGAAAACTATTGAGCTATATATTGCCATTAAAATTATTCATTTAAATGGGTTGTTTCCATTGTGCACAGGTGGTAAACTTATCTCACATGTTTTTTGTATAAAAGCCTGAAATAAGTGAACACTGGCAAACAAAATCTAATGGTGTCATTAAAATGATTGTAAACATGCCTGTTGTGGCAGATGTGTGCTTTCCTTCTGTTGATATACATTTGGACTGTTGGTCCAGATCAAACAAATGCAGACTTTTAGCATGTCAAAAAACGTCTGCATTCTAACAGGTTCTGTTTGGAAAGAGATCTGTTTCCGTAAGGGCCAGGATAGCTATAAAATAACCAGACTGCCTGATCAGATCCAACGTCTACTCTTATTTTCTTTGATTAGAGCTGTATTCCCTGTATTCTCTGCCATCTACAGTTTCAGCTGAACAAGAGATTATGTGTTGCATCATTCCGGTTTGAGGAAACATTTCAACAGAGTAATAAATGTAGAGAAATACACAAAACTCAGAGCCAGGAAGCCATCAGCTTTTTCTTCTCTCTAAAACCGTTGCCCTCCGTTTAACCGTAATTGCCAGCTTTCCAGCGATTATTTACTCTACTACACAAGGTAACACAGGCATGGCTGTTGTTATCCACCAGAGGATAGGATGAATTTAAACACATTTCCTCAGAGCCAAATTCTCCAGCCTAAAACAAAAGTTGATGGACAGCTGGGAATTCAGCAGAACCATGTGCTTTCCTTCTGCTTGGAGCAGGAGCTGTGCTCAACGGCTACTTGTAGAGAAAAGGGTAGCTCTGCGGTTGCTCAATCCGCCTTCAAGCAAAGAGTCCTCCGGAGTCTGGAGTAAGGCTCGTGGGGAAAGAAGCCAGAGGATTTACAACCATCTGTCTGTAACCTTCCCTTGGGAAAAAGTCTGTGCAGTAGTTATATGTCCCAGAGGAGGGATTCCTTCCCAGTATTTTTTCAGGCAACGCCCTGTATGAGAAAGGCTTGGTTTTGCCATCCAGGCTTTAAGCTTCTGTTTATTCAGAATAATGCTCAGAATCCTTAAATGTTCGCAGTGTCACTTGTACTAAATCCTAGTATTTAGGCTTTATAATTGCAAAATTAATTCAATTCACTTTAATTAGCCAAGAAACATTGCTGTAGCCCAATCTGCTCTTGTACGTTGGCTGTTTTCAGCTTTGCTCAAGCGCTAAATAAAGATGTTCACTTTGTGTGTCTGTAGCTCTACAGGCTATGATGGTGTTACGCCAACACATCAGCAGAGACAGACGGTTTACAGACAGCTATGGTCATATGTCTTGGAAGTTAAGCACTTCTGTGTTGGGAATGTACTGGATTTTAGATTTGGGACCTGAATCTCTTGTCATCAGCATCAGTGGAAGTCCAGCACAGCTTTGGAATTACGTAGGTGTAACACTGATGCATAAGACAGCAAAATCCGTTCCATACAGCACAATGCATCTTTAGAAATGGTAAAAGACATACAATGTCCCTTTCTTTTTAAAACACACAAAGCTCTTTACCTAAAAGTATATCAAAGTCTTAGACTTCCTGACTTCTTTCTGTGCTGTTAACCGCCTGAATATAGGTTGCCTGTGGTGTTATTGGATTTGGACTTGGTGTTATTAGATTATTTGGACTTGAGACTTGATACATAAGCAACCAGTATCAGCACAATATCTCTATCCAACTCACTTAGCTAATGAAAGCACCCCCCATGTTCTCTGAACCAGATTGAAGCACAGAAGTTTACACAAGGAAAGATTTCTTGGCTGAACACAAACTTCGGTTCCTGAATCCAATCTTTTATTTGAGTACACCAACAGCGTAAATGCAGAATAATGTCGATGCAATTATTTTGTACATAAATTGATCTGAATGAGAAAGTGGCTTTTTATGGCAATTCCCTCTTCCTCACTTTCAAAAAACAAGTCCTGAGTTAGAAATAGCCACACACAAATTTAGAATGAAAACATTTACAGTTACTTGTGGCTTTTGCGTTTCTCTGTTTACAACCAAAATTGTCAAAAAACATGTAGCACGCTTCTATATTTAGTAAATTGGTCTGGTGGAGAGAGAGTTAATAAGTCTCTCCATACACCTTGGTGTTCAAATAGCCTTCCTGATTGATGATGCAGGGAGTAAACCTGCACCATGGGTCAGCGCCCAGCAGGGCCCTGCACACAAGACACAGTTTCTTGAGTAGGTGGAGATAGTTTCTACTCTGGAGCATTCAGACACACTAGATCTCTCCAGGAACAAACAGAGGATTTATCATAATGGAGGTAAAGTGGGTGATTTAGTCTTAATCTTAGCTTGGTTTTTAACCTTTTTTTTTTTTTTGAGACGTAACCTTTGATTTAAGTATTTGAAGCTCTACCTGCCATAATGCTAAGCCATTTAAAAGCAATTTTCTGTATATTAATTCTCTCTCAAGCTATTGAAACTTATTTTCATTTTGTGCACAGTGCAGTACAACTTTTTAAATAGTATATGTCAGACAGAGAACATAGCTAAAGGTACTCACATTACCTCCTCTACGCCCATTTAATTTAACAATGCTGCTTTTATTAACTGAACACTTTGACTCCCAGTTGCTGGCTGATTGCATTATGCCTGTTTTCTAAGCAACAGTACCAATAGATTAAGGAAGGCTACTGGTAGCGGTTGGATGATCAGGCAGGCTGCATTTAGGATTTCTTCTCTGAGGCGGGCTATGACTTCCACCGGCACGGACCCGGTGCAAAGCGTGGTGTCTTGCCACCACCGTGCCTGCTGCGCGGCAGAGCTCTGCAGCCTGAGGGAGCTTCACACTGGAGCATTAGCACAGTGACTGTGTGAAGGATATTCTAGGTGCAGGGAAAAGGTATTTGACGTCGCTGATATCCACCCGAATGGTCTACCTGCTAGGCTACTGAAGTAGGGTTGCTGGTGTATAGCTGAGCTTCTTTTCTGTTGATGCTCTAGGTACGTCACTGACATTAGACTTCTGTTAGTCCTTCACACCCTGTGTGACTGACAGCACAGCAGCTAACAGCACCAGGAGGGGTACAGGGTCCTCTCCTCTTCCCCAGAACAGTTCATAGCTCAGCAGCTTCTTCCCTGAGAAACAGATTTCAAACTTTCGGATAAGGACTGCATCCGGGTTTCCCCATTGAAAATCGGCGTTGTAACCGTGAGGCTACCATGGCAAAAGACAGCCTCTGCCCTCCTGCGCTCAGCTCCCTCTTGCTCACAGTATATTTTGGCACTCATGTTCCTGTGCGTGGTTCCATAAGTTAAGTAACCATGTCTGATCTCTGAATGTCAGTGTCAAACAGGAGACAGACAGTTGTCAGCTGTATGTTCAGCTCAGACTAGAGATGGTCTTTTTAGTAATTCATAAGATGACAGGATTTTAAAGCATCACTTTTGCTGGCAAAGCTAGTTAAAAGCAGCTAAGGTTACATTTAGAACAGTAACCACTGAATAATTAATTGTCATCGTATATGTTAGATTATAACTTCATTTTTCATATTTGTGCAATTTGTAAAAACTTTTTAGAATCAGCTTTAGGTATAAAAATGGATTGCAAATTTTGACAGTTAATTGTCACTTCTTTTCTTCTTTTCTTCTTTTTTTTCCACAATATTAGGCAAGACTGCAAGAAGGAAACAGCCATCTCTAATGAAACCATCAAGAAATAATTTAAATTGCCAATCATTTGTAACAAGGCAACAAACATTAGTATTTTATCTCAAAATTTTTTTCATGGAAAAAATGCCAAGATACACACTTCTGTGAATATAATACATTGTGTTTTTTAAGAGATAGCAGAAATTTGTACCCAATTTTATGTTTAAAATAATATGGAAATATGTTAGATATTAGTCCAAGATTATCAAAAGACTGAAGATACACACATACACAAGCAGATATTACTCATATGAGTAGTACCATTCTGCTGCTTTTATGTACTTATTTCTTTTAAGAGTCCAATCATAAAAGAAAAATAATGTGTCAACTATCTACTATTAGATTAAATTTTAGGTGGTATTGTTTTTGTGGGGTTTTTTGTTTGGGTTTTTGGGTCTGTTTTGTTGCTGTTGTGATTTTTTATGGAAGCAAATTTTTACTTGATGCAGACTTTAGAATTTTTTTTTTTCTTTCTTTAACAGAGCACTTGTTCCCTGCACAAGCCAAAAAAGTCTCTCGGAATAGCTCTGCAGGGACTAATTTAAAAATACTTTTATCAAGAATTTAGTTTTCTAGATGCATGTTATTTTATTACTTTTTGCCTGGCCCAGTAATGTAATCCTATCTTCCATTTTATCTTTTTTGCTGGTGTTGTTTGGAATAGATTAACTTTTGCATAATTTGGAAAGGTGAAAAATGCTACAATAGTATATTGAGCATAAAAAACATCAGACTTCAAGAGGATATGTTGAACACTAGTGTGCCAATATGGGAGAAGAATCAGTGGCTAAACAAAACAGTATTTCCTTTCATTGTCACTGATATTAAAAATTCTTCATATGTCTTGAGGTTGGGACTGTTTGGTTTGGGGTTTTTTTCCTTTTTTTTTTTTCTGGGTTTAAAAATCTTGGTTGTTCTAAAAATTTCTTCATCAAGGAAAATAAAAAAAGACTTTTTTCACTTTTCTTCTACAAAACTGAACTCCACAAACTGGATTTACATTACTGCTTTATTTGTGCAACTGGAAGGCTATTAAGAGGAAGAAATTGTTAGAAAAATAAACATCTCCTCCAGAGGTGCAGTAATCAGTGCTTACACAGTTAGGTGTTTGCATTTTACAGCCAGGAAGTTCGGAACCTGTCGTGTGGAAATGTAACACCCTTTGCATGTAGATTGCATCCTTCAAGTCAAATCTGCGACTACGGAGTCAATATTGAGCTCTGTTATGGAGGGAGCATTAAGGAAACACTAAAATACCTTGTTCTATGAACTTCTAAAGACGATTTTCATTTTTTTTCTGTGCCCAAGTACTGATCTGTATGAAGGCAGAAACTTTTCTTGCACCATGAATACAATGGGACTAAGCATAATGTTTTGGTCTTTTAAAGGGATGCATTTAAAATTTATCCAGTATAGCAAAATCCCATCACTGGACAACTTAAAGTCAGTTACTTACTATCTGATAATGACTTTTACTTTACAACTGTCATGGAATAAATGAAAATCATGTCGTCACAAACCTAGGATATAAAATGACATTCCCAACTGAAGATCATTTACATAAAGAGTAACATGGCATATGATACTGTATACGTTCAAAAATAAATCATAGGCATAAGACACTTTCTGGTAATCATGTTTGATATCCATCCTTAGATTTATTCAGATAAGTGAAAATTATTAGACAAAATGTGATTTTCATCCCATTTCCATGTAGAAAAAGCATATGGCCTTACAAGCATTTGTAATCATGATTGGTAAATACTGGCACTAGAGTCACAGGAACGCCTCAGTAAGAAGTGAGGTCAGACTGAGCTGGGTGCTCCGCAAACATCTGAAGGCACAGAGGGCTTGCTGCCAGACAGTGGTAAATAAATGAAAGGTCATTATGTTCCTATATAAAGTGGATGACCTTTTTTTTTTTTAATCAGGGGGGCTGAAGTAGGCAAGAACCTACTTAACCTTTAAGCCTTATGTCATCCTCTTTTTTTCTAGATGTTTCTGCCTCTTCACCTTATATTAAGACCACAGGTCTTCAGCTAGCATCCATCAGGAAGAAAAACAAATAAATAAAAGGAAAAAAAGTCTCTTCACAGGCAAAAAAAGGATCTTTGCAGTTTATGAACTGTAGTTATTTGTGGTTCTGGTAACATGGCACATAAAGATATTTAAATTATTTTAGAACTTTATTAATCTAGGTACCTATCTCAGCCCTATGATAAAGACGGTTTCCCCTTTTTGGAAAGCCTTCTGTTAGTGCACCTGTGGTATATAGAATGGGAGCAGATGCAACACAAGATCTTAATGTTATGATAGCACATGCACGTGGATTGACACGTTCTGGACAAAGTCACTTGATGCCATGAAAAAAAGCAAAGAATTTAGATGTACACAGTGCCTTTGCCCTACACACACCCTGTATATAATTCTTGTAACTTCCCACAGGTTTAATTCCCGCTCTCCTGCCCCCTCCAAAAAATATTTGTGCAGAAACATCAATAAAGTGTTTCATTAAGACATACTGCGTAACCAAGACATATGGATGACACAGAAAGAGCATTAAGAAGAATTTTCTGTGTTGATGCTTAGTATGTGGACTTGACTTTTCAAGAAGCAATGACCTCAGCCTCATTCCTCAAGGCTTCCTTTCTTTACGGTCCAAGCATTTGAGTCAAAATTGCCAGAATTTAAATGCCAAACTAATCTAATTTAGTACTTTTAGCAATAGCTTGAGTCATGCTCTGAATGCTCTGCCTTGCTTCATTTAATTAAAAAAACAACACAAGGCAAAAATAATACAAAAGCAAGGCTGCCAAAGCTCTGTAGTCTGCTTGTTATCCAACTGGGAGTTGTTTACCAACTTTATTCTTTTTGTGGAGTACAGTTAAGCCCTTTTCCCTAACTTGTTTGTAATACCGTCACCTCACCCAAGCTAAAGGCTATGAACTCTGCATTTCTTCCAACCAAAGAAGGTAAAAGTTAATAATATGTCACTGCTTCCAACACCCAACCACTTTTTCAACCAAACATTTTATTCATTTAAATAAGTCCTATAGTAGTCTTAACATGTCAGCACAGCCATACAAAACCTAAGCATGGGTATGCGCATTTACGTGGAAGAATTAACAAAAGAACAGCAACACAAAACACGGGCAAGTAGTCTAGCAGTTTATTTCTTAGGCTTTATCCTCCTGTGGGCATTGAATAAATAAGAACTCTAGTAGAAATTAATATGAACTTTCTTAGCTAAGTGCAATTCTCATCCACTTAGTTCTTTTTTTCTGATCCCTTATTGTGCACGTCATCAACCCACCACTATCTGGTAGAGGATAAGGAGGAATTTATTGAAAATTTCTTGTATGATTGTGTACCAGAAAGCTTCATACACCTGTTTCTAAATATCTGCTCCAGGCCAATGTCACATGCTGGATGTTGATTTAAAACAGCATACTAACAGTTGCCCCCATGTAAAGAATATATGACCATAAAAAAAGAAGAGTTAGCATTTGAATGTACACACCCTCTCATACAAATATGCGTAGTCATAATATCTGGATTCTTTAAAATTTCAGACTTAGGTTTTCTATGACTACATTGTATAAACTTTTTTATACTTCTAATCATCTTTAATTTATCTTATTTCCAGTCACATCAAATTATTCTAAGCCACTGTGGTAATTTTCTGCACTAGAGGGTAAATTAAGATTAGATATAAGAAAGAAATTCTTCACTGTAAGGGTGGCGAGGCACTGGCACAGGTTGCCCACAGGAGCTGTGGATGCCACATCCTTGGAAATGTTCAAGGTCAGGTTGGACGGGGCTTTGAGCAGCCTGGTCTAGCGGAAGCTGTCCCTGCCCATAGCAGAGAGGTTGGACTAGATGATCTTTAAGGTCCCTTCCAACCCAAACCATTCTATGATTCTATGATTTTATCATAGCTTTAAACACTTGCACATATTAACTAGTCTCAAGACTCCATTTGTAGACTGACAAAAAACCCAAACATTTCTACAGAGTGATTTATCTGCCTAAATAATTTGGTTACCGAAAGATGACTCACACCTTACAAGTTTCTACTTCTCCTTTTTGACCATAACAGAAGTCTAAAGATGATTAGCTTAAAAATAGATTAGAAGAGGAATCTTAACCAACCATATCTATAGTCTAGGTTAGGCTCCCACAAGACCATGTTGACTGCAGAAATATTTGTACCTAAACTACAGGCTACTGAAAACTGGAGGCATATTTTAATGCAAAAAGATATCCAAAGAGCTGTAGTTCCATGTATCTGCACTCCTGAGCAAAGAATGCCACCACAGAGTGAAAACTGAGTAGCACCAATTGGCAGCAACGGGATCAGCATCAGCCACCTCTGCAGTGGGCCGTCGTCTTTCACTGGGTTGGGTGGACAGAGCTCACTGGCCAAACAGCTGTTCCCCATCTTTGTTGGGGAAAAGGTAGTAGGCCAGATATTTTTCAGCATATACTTTGAAGTAGCTTTACCACTGTTATTTGTATACATACCATAATTTGATTTAAACAGTTTGTTCTTGCAAGGGGAACTGCAGCCAAATTGTATGGAGTTGAGGAAAAACAAGACAATGTCATTATTTCCCATTTGTTAGAATGAGGAATGGACCTCGATGTCTTCATACTTCAGCAAAGCAATGATCTGGATCCATGCAGGAACTTTATGACAAACTCATATGCTGTTACGAGGAATAAAACTACATATCTAAAACCCCTCAGCTTTGGTGAAAAGATGGATCTGATAATAAATTCTTATGTTTAGGGTCATCTCTTTCTAAAAACAAGGCCTCAGTTTAGACTAGCCGTGATTGATGGAGCTTTATTTTCCCCACAGAAGACGACAAGGAATCTCAAGTCCAGTAAAACTTAGGATAGATGACACTGTTTAATTTACCACCCACAGATGCTTCCTGAATTAAATAACAGGTCTGAAATCTATTTTCATCTTTATACATCCCTGTCTGGCCCATGGGTAAATTCACTTTGATTCAGCTCCTAAAATCCGTAAGATAGACAGAGATAAAAAGATTTCTTCTTTTTTTATATTTAATTACTGACTGGGGAAGCCACAAAGTGGAGGCAGGTAAGTTAGAGGGCAGCTAAGTAATTGCATGTGAAGTATTAGGAATCATTACATAAACAAGGAATGGACTTTTGAAAGTCAAGTTTCGGTTCCACGGAGGTTTTGTCTGGGCTCCAAATATACATTCATGTACTGTTTAAACCCAGGTACTGAGCCACTGGTGACAGAAATAATCAGCTTTATTGTTAAAGTCTTTTTCGGACTTAAAGCAAATAATATTGTAACCAAGTGGAAAAAGGGAAGAAATAGGTATGTGTTTCTAATGAACCTGACTAAACGGCTGGTCACGAAAACTGTATTTGAGGACCTTTCAAAATAAAAAACCCACAGCCTAAAATCACTAGCACTGGATCCGCAGCACCTGGCTTAGCTATGCATAAATCATAAGGCCCAAGGAGTGCTCTACAGTCTTAGTGGCCATTCATCCTCAGTGACCACAAATATAAGGGCTAAAAACCATTCTAAAAGCCAAACTTTTTAAAAAAACATTACTTTTTCCACCAGTCTGGCCAAATCTCTGCTCACCAAGAACCTTGAGTGTAAACATCAAAACCAGCTTTTCCAGACAGGCTCGTAACCAATTACAGCTCCTAACTAGACATTGACCTCACTTACTAGATCACTGTGCCACTTCACTATCCCAAACTATTGTTAAGTGCCAGTATGCTTGCTTTTTACTGCTATATTACTCTGCGATTGCAATGTGCTAATGTTATTTGAGCTATTGTGATTTGTTGATAGAGAACAAAACCCTCACCTCCGAGTCAAACGACCATTCATGAAAAATGCAAGTAGGTATTTGTGTACTGCTTTTGTTTTGAAGTATTATTCCTCATTTTCATACTTCCTGTATTCCTAAAGATGTAGCATGCCTTTTATATAGAAGCAGGTAAGAACCTTCACAAACCCGGCTAAGTCTAAAAGATTCTTTCAGTTACTGTCATAAAACTTTTGCCGGTGAGATTTCCTGCTCTTGTGATTTCTCTTTGAAACATGGAAAATATTCTAATATTTTAGAAAACAGTCTTGGATTGCCAATAAAATGAAATCTCAATAATTCTTAACTATCCCCTAAATATTTGAGGGAAAACTAATAAATGTCTAAGAATCTCAAACCCTTGGCAATAGAAACCTATTAAACTAGAACAGTTTCTAAAGAATGCAAACGTTAGAAAACCTATCCTCTCTCTTTGGTGATCCAACTGTCATGAATTTATGCTAATATATTCTCCCCATTTTCCACTTTGAATGCAAGTCCCTGCCTGTCTTACAGTAAATATAATCTAGACCGTTGTATTTCCTTGCAGATATTGCTGAATTCTGCTCACAGAAAAAAAAAAAAACCAAAAAAAAACACTCTTCTCACTGCAGATCTTGCATTGATATTTTCTATTTATTAATAAGTAGACTAACCCTAAAGGAAGAGCATAAACTATGCTATCATACCAATTCATCTTATAGATTTACTGGCTGGGTATACTTGATGTTTCTTTCTCTCTTTCTATTCTTAAGACACTTCTTACCTTGAATTCAACTTTAGTCTCTGACCTAGCATTTCCAGTCATCATCTGTATTTTGCACCCTAGTAGGTGACATTAAAATCTTTAAGAAAAATATGTAGAACAATTGTGCTTTCAGTGTTAATCTGCTTTTAATGGAATATTTGCTTTTAGCAGCCTGAAACAGTCTCCTTGGCTTGATCTCCTTTTAATCGAATGCATCTGGAGAAATAATGAAAGCTTCATTCATTTTCTTTGTGAATGGATAAAGCATTCCTTGCTCATCTTCTGTGTATGTGCATTGGAGTAAACTTTATTCATTTCAATTCAACATTTTGGAAATTTCTAAGCTCCAAAATGCATTTAAGTGTTTGGATAATACTATTGTCTGCCTGGTTTGTAAAGTTCCTTTGCTCACTTCAGAAGTACCGTTTCTGTCCACTTCCATGGGGCAAGTGTTTTCTTGGGCATTCTCTGAAAGGGACCTCATTTTTAACCAAAGCTCTATGATTCACTTCTATTTGTGGAAGATTTTTTATCAGTGTTAATCTTTTTTCACAATCCAATTAAACTTTGCTTTAGTTGCAATTAACTTTCTGGATCTTACCTGCATTTTTTTTGGCTCAGGTCAACAAAGGGCAATCAACTGTCACAGTGTAGAATATTGTACACAGATAACCCATTCTGCAAGAACAGAGTAGTTTATAACTGGCTAAGGGCTTGCTTCTCCAGTTGTTCTGTATCATGAAATTCCAAAACATTCATGGGAGTTTCTAAATAGCTAAAGAATCTTATGCTAAAATAACATGGGCAAAAATGACTGTTTTATTTAGCATGTGACTAGATATTTATGGGCTAAATCAAATGACTTCTGATCTGGTGACACCCTTGATAATCAGGACTTGCCAATACATAACTAATGATCCAGTACAAACTGTGCTTGTCTAATTTTTCAGCTGTATAGTGTTTTTCCACATTAGGGGTTTTTTTCTATATTTATTTTTTTTTATTTGAAGTTCTCTGGGCAAGCAGCTGTGCATAGCAGGATGCTGACTCCTCGGTTCTGCAGGAGTGATTTATAAAGGTATCGTACAAAGGCACATATCTCCAGACCCTTATTCAGTTTTAACACAACTTGTTCTCAGACAGATTATTATAGTTGTTGCATACCGTTAAAATATTAGGCTGAAAACATATCCATGAATTGAATTTTATGTTACTCCTTCATGCAAAACATATCCACAGGTATCCCAAAGGTATTTAAATACTTATAAACATGAATAGTCTTATTGGTTGCTATTTAACCTCACTGACTCCACTTTACTCCTGTTTTTAAACAATGCGTTTCAGTGGGCATCTCTGCACTTAAGTTAGATGACAGTTTAAATACCTTCCTGATGTATAGCCTAATTCTGTCCTTGTTACATGAATTGGGTAGTTCATTTGGTTTTTAATCTATAATAATTCTTTTATTTTGAGCGACAACATATATGTTGGAGATTAATTACTAATTATCATTTCTCTTCTCCACTTTGTAATCAAAATAATTAGTGTCATCACTTTGGGATCATTTTCAAAGACGTGTTGCACTAAACTTGGATGCTTAACTATCAGCACAGTGGCAGTTACTTGTAAGTGTTGTCATAGTTTTGAGAGTTGCGGTTTCACACAACTCTAACAAGAATCTATGTTTCAAAAATGACAAGACAGAGAACCAACCTAGAAAAAAAAGAAAAAAGGAAAGAACGGGCCAGGAAATTAACATTTATAAATTAAATTCTCCCTTTAACTCTTTCTGCATGGAAAGCGTTGCATCTACATTCCGTGCTTCCAGTACCTAGAACCTGATAAAATGAAGAGGTAAGCCAAGTGCTCTGTGCTGCTAACAATTCCTTGAGATGTAAGGTCTTGGAAGAAGATAGGTTTGGGCTCATATACCTATGCTTTATGTCCAAATGGAGGTGGTGTATAGACGTACAACTTTGAGCCTGAAGACACTTTAGATGACCTCATGACATGTTCGTAGGACATCCAGATGCAGGGTAGGAGTAGGGAAGTGATTGTGCCCCTGTACTCGGCAGTGGTGAGGCCGCACCTTGAATCCTGTGTTCAGTTTTGGGCCCCTCACTACAAGAAGGATGTTGAGGTGCTGGAGCGTGTCCAGAGAAGGGCAACGAAGCTGGTGAGGGGTCTGGAGCACATGTCTTATGAGGAGCGGCTGAGGGAACTGGGGTTGTTTAGTCTGGAGAAGAGGAGGCTGAGGGGAGACCTTATCGCTCTCTACAACTACCTGAAAGGGGGTTGTGGCGATGAGGGTGTTGGTCTCTTCTCCCAAGTAACTAGTGATAGGACAAGAGGAAATGGCCTCAAGTTGTGCCAAGGGAGGTTTAGATTGGATATTAGGAAAAATTTCTTCACTGAGAGGGTGGTCAGGCATTGGAACAGGCTGCCCAGGGAGGTGGTGGAGTCGCCATCCCTGGAAGTGTTCAAAAAACATGTGGATGTGGCGCTTCAGGACATGGTTTAGGGGACATGGTGGTTCTGGATTAATGGTTGGACTTGATGATCTTAAAGGTCCTTTCCAACCTAGTGATTCTGTGATTCTGTGATTCTGTCAGCATCTATGAAACAAGACCAAATGCTTCTGCTCAAGAGACAGACATACTCCACACCTAGAAGAGGGCAAATTTCTTCACTATGTCTCACTGTCCTCTTGCCCAATACACTGTGTATTGCAGAGCCTGTTCACAACTGCCAAACTGCCTTTTGTGGAGACAAACTTGGGAGCCCATCTGTGAAGTCTATTCCCAGGACCAGGCATCTACATTCAGGCACTGTCACACTCATGGCGCAGAAAATTAGAAAATTTTTTGCTGTGCATCAGGTGGGTCAGGACTTTACCTTAGGTTTTTAACCGGCATTTATTTTATCAATTTCTGGATATATAGTGGGACACTATGACAGCAATTTGTGTTTGTTTTTTTCCTTTCCTGTTTTTAAATGACAAATGTCTTAAAAAATAAGAAGCTGTTTCCTTAAATCTGTTTTGTTCACTGTCTTCAAAAAGAATAGGATTTCTTTTTCAGTGACAAGTAAAAATTATTTCAAAAAATGGTGAAATAAAAGCAAAGTCTGTACAGATTTTCCCCTATTCTTACAAATTAAAGGATATATAAGTACTGTTATTTTCCATTACTAAAACTCCCTCCCCAAGAATTTGGAAAAAGTGCAGCTCCCTCAAAATGATATCTTTTATAAAATTTCTGGCTTGTTCTTGATTTTTTTCAATGTATTCCTGGCTTTAGTTTTCTTTGGAATATTTTTTAACTATTTGGAACAGTCCTTTTCAAGCTGGCAAAATAGTAATAATAATGATAAAAAGTATATGGACATTTCACTGAAATGAAAGGCACTTTCCATCTTCCAAAACCTGTCTGTCAACACAGAAAAAAATATGCAAAAAATGTGAGACAAACAAACCATATGTTTTACTTTTCATGCATCTGGCAAAAATGTGATTTCTTTTGTCATGTTTCTCCTGTGATGAGAATTTATTTCACAAAACTGACATCACATATTTCCTCTCCATTCTTTCCTAGTCCTCCTATTAGCCTAAATCTACTATTCCACACTGTTCTTTTTTTAGTGTCCTGGTGCATTTTCTCTTATACTCAGGTCATCACCAAATCTCACTGGCCCCTGACATTGCTAAAATTGCAGGAGAGTCTTTGATCCAGCAGGAAATGTTACTAAAGCCAAGGGCTGAAATTGTAAGAATAAGAGTATAATAGCTTAATAAGGTGGTTTATTAGTGACTTGAATAACCTGGGTATAGAACTTCAGCATGTTGAGACTTTTAGGATATCTTGATGAATGTTATGTACTGATTCAGTCAAAAATTACATGCATACTGCAAAACAGTTGGCTAAATTCTCTAGTTTATGATGTGGCAGTTTAAACTGGATAACAATAGTGGTCTCTGCTGGTCTTGAATTCTAGTAAAACATAATTTCTCCAGCAATATTGGATCATGCCTGATCACCTTTGACTTGCTTTTTCCTAGAGTCTTATTTTCTGTCTGAAATGTAGGAATCACTTTTTGATTTACAAAGCACAGGAGTAACCTAGTCATTCCCTCATTTGTTTCTTCTTTCATACTTGTGGTATCAAATTCATTTCCTAGTTTTCCTATTTCCAGTGTTCAAACTCTACTCAGACATAGGATTTATTTTACTCTGCTCTATTTCACCTTTCTTTCCTAGAATTTTTTCTGTCTTTTCCAAAATACTTTTAAGATTTCTCCCATCTTCATCTATATTTTAAATAGTCATTCCTTTGCCATGTATTTCAGTGTAAAAAAAGATGTTCTTTTCTGAATCACCTTTGGTAGAAAAATTACCAAAGAACAAAAAATGTCTAAAATTATTCCCTTATTCTTTGGAAATCAGTTTCAATACAACCAATTATGGGTATCTCTGTAAAATTTATATAATGTACTTAATGTGCAGAATGAATTCCTTGGACAAAAATGTTTAATCTCTTGAGGTCTGGATAACATGTAAGTCTTATTTCCTCCATTAAAATTAGTGGTAAACAAGTGAAGCAACAATTTTAAAGAAAGAATTTTTCTTAGTCTTTAGTACCTGAACAGATTTTAAGAAACATAATTAACTGTAAATACGTAGTCACAGTATTTAAAATGCAAATTATTAACCTCAGTTATAGTAATCATATAGAGTAACTCTACATGGCAAAGCGAGTTACAGTAGTTTCTTGGATTCGGTATCTGGATACCTTTAGAACTCAGCCATGATAATTCTGGTCTGCTTTTACAAACCCTTATTACCCTGTTCTATATCATCTGTTCATACCATATGCTTGCAAAACATTCATAGTTCAGAAACTTTAGGTTGACTACCTCTGAATTGAGAATGTTTGTAAATGTTTGTAAGACTGAAACTTAAATTTCAATGCCAAAATTTTTACAAGTGAAGTTTTCTTCTTTCAGAGCAAAAGCTTCTGGGCACTTTATCAAAAAATTAACGAAACCAACATTTTCAAAATGGCTATATCCCAAATAAACCATAAAATCTCCAGATAGTAGAACAAAAAGAAAAGAAAAAAGTACATAATGAAACAAACTGGTTTTGTTGAGTAAAGTTCCACCACATGTGGATGGTGAAATAGCTCAGGCAGCAATTCCTGTTTCCAGGTCCTCTGTGTATCATCTGCCCATTTGTTCTACACACCAACAGCCCGCAGCTTTGGCATGCAAAATTGCCAGACTATTTGGTGCAATCTTAAGGGCTCAACTCAGAACCAAAATCCTTTTATTTCACAGAATATCAACAAGCAGAAGCTGGTGCAATGTGTTCTGTTCCCAGCTATAATAAAGTGGCATAGACTCACTGAGTTCAAAGAAGGTGTGCCAGTTCCTGCCAGAGTAAAATGTGACTCGTCATTGGTAATGGAAATACAGTCATAAACTCCAGAACCTTATTCCATAAATTTACTGAATTCTTACAGAATTCTAATATAAATCACTTAAATGAAATCCTACACAGCACCATGCTGGTATATATCAAACCTATATCCTTGGTATTCCAAAGTATTCTTTGGTAACATAAAGAGTTAGAGTAGTTGAAATTAAAAAAAAAAAAAAATGCATCAGATACTCTTGATATAATATAAGCTAACAATACTGAAACACTGAATTGATGATTCCTATAAATAAACTCATCCTGATAATTCATACTGAAGAAAACTAATTTTTTTTCTTACCAACTCTTCCATGGGTAGAGTTCATTCAGTCCTAAAAGAGAGGTGAAAAAGACCGTAGCTTTTGCACTTGGCACAGTGAGACTGTAGTTGTCTGGCTAAACCTAGGTACCTGATTTGTAGACAGCTACATTTTGATGAGTCGAATCCAAGGCTTAGAGCAAAAGAAAAATTTCCTCATGATGATCCCAGATGCTGATCACTAAGTCATGGACAAGTAAGTCATCAAATTTACTTGTGAAGAGGAAAGTTATTTCAATTAATAGTCTCGTTCTCACAAGTATTTTCTACCTCTTAATATTGTAATTATAATTATCATAGGACTGTTGTGCTAATTGTTGCACTTAATCCTCTTGACTTTAGTTTGCTTTACACATTTAGTATTATTATAACTAAAGACCTATACAGTCAATTGGTTCATATTGCAAGGGTGCCCACAGGCCATAATCACAACTTGGACCACATAAAATCATGTACAATACAGCAATCATACTAGAATAGATAACATCTGTCTGATTTGAAATACAAGAGCAGGTCTACTAGTTTGAGATAATGATGGTTGGTATAGAATATTTTCTGAACTGTGTAAAGAAATATTGTTTGTTACTTCTCCCCCTTAAATTCAGCAGAAAATAACCTGAAGGTTTATAAAGTGTACATGTGAGCCATTTCTTCACATCTGTGCCTCATCCTGCAAAGTGTTTTGGGTATACACAACTGCCTAGGATTGTTTTGATTATATTTATTTTGGAAAACTTACTCTCTATCATGGCAGTGTTACAGGAGAATCAGAACAATAATTCTGCTCTGAGCTCTATGTTGTGAAAACCAGGTGGTTAAGAGCTTTTATAAATTTAAAATTGTGCTGCCCTTAGTTTGATCATATTAAACACTCACATGTGCTTATTTTCTTTATTTTTATCTCAGGAAAATTTTATACTGCTCATCAGTTTGTGAACGGCCTTAGTGAACAGATTTGTTTTTACCACTAGCCTGCCATGTGGACTTTAAGCATTAAATAACAAAAAGGAGTGGTGCGTTCTGTAGCCCTCTGCATCTGGCACTTATGTATTCATAGCACCCTTAAGCATATCGATCTGATTTTTCTGCAGCTTGCAAAGATATTTACAGTTTTAAATTTTTGCAATATTTTCCAAATGGATCATATACATGTATCTAGTAATTGATAGGCATGGCATTTGGTGTCCTTTTCTTGGACAAGCAAATATGCAGAGATCTTAAAAATAAATTCAGCCCCCAGGAAAATTGTGTGAACGTGGGGGTACTTGGAAATATCTCTCTAAACGGGATTTAGGTATTACATTTCTGAGATGGCATGTTGGAATGTTAGATGGGAAAAGCAGTTTCATCACCCTCCTGCAAGGGTGGGTACTGGCAATTGTAGGCTATTAATATTAAACAGATTTTCTTTTTGAGAAGTGGAGGTTTAGTCTCCTGGAGCATTCCCTAGGATGCTTTGCTTTGCTGACTGGGTGAAACAGGACAAAAGGCAAATTTCACACCTTGGCCCTACTACAAAAAAACCTGAGCTACGTGGTAAGGGTGAATAAAAGATACGAAAGAAACAGGCTGATTTCTTTCAGGGTTTGGTTTGTGGGTTTTTTTCCTCACAAGAAATTCTAAGCACCTTTGAGAAGAGCAAGACAGAGTTACAGAGTAGTTTTACATAAAAAGTGGGAGCGTTTTTGGAAAACAAAACTCCAGACAAAAGGTATGGTTTTCATCTTCGCATGTCTCAATCTACTTTCTGTATACCATTCTGGGAGTAGATATTCTGATTTTAAAATATGTTTTATCATTCTTTTTACTTCTTACAATTTATCTGTCTCAGTGGTTGGCTCCCTTTGTTACCTGTGACAGTGAATTGAACAGGCAAATGCAACACACACAAAAATATTCTTTGAACTGTAAACTGTGGAGCCAAAAATGAATTGTTCTCACCAGTGCCATAACTAAAACAGAAAAGTCAGCTGTTTTTTTCAGAAAAATTGAGTGTTGTCAAAAAAGTTCATGTAGTTATTTTTCTAGTCAAGAAATTATATAAGTAGCAATTAGTTTAATGTTAGAAATTTTTTACTTTAATCAAGCTAAAGATGGCTGTTCATATGATTTTTGTCACGAAATATTGTCTAACAGTTTCCTTATAGCTTCGCATTGAAAGGGTTGGTGGTTGGTTGTTTTTTTTAATGTGACTTTTGCCAAGCTGTTCTGCACTTTTACCAAACTAACAAAGGAGACAAATCTGCAACTACAAACTAGGAGTGCTAAACTCAGTAGCAATAAGTATTGCTAGAGGACAGAGATTTCCCAGAAATTACCTCTGTTTGGGCGTTGATTGGTTGCAAGGATTAGGAAGAAAAGATTAAAAAGTTATTTATCTTAGGTATTGCACTTTTCTCTCATTAAAACACATGTTGCATAGATCTTTATTATGCAATGATTTGGCTTTATTTCAAGGAATCTAATTTACATCCACCTAATTGTTTTTCAGTGACTTACTAGGAGTAATTATAAAACACATTTTAGAAACTTTTTCATCAAATATGACTTCAAGTCGGCTAAAAAGTTCTGGGCTTTGCTATTAATTCTCTAGCTATAAATACTTTACTGCAGCTTTCCTTGTTTGAACAGAAAACTTCCCTATATGCCTACTGCTCTGCTCCAAGCTGCCCGGCCCAAGCAGCCAGTGGCTTAGGATGCAATCTTGTTGTGCAGGCTACTTTCGGGAGTATTGACATATCTTACACTTACTAAAAAAATATTATTAAATCCCCTGGAAGCGCAGGAGTACTTACAACCACTACTATTCTTCCAGTTTGAAACAAAACAAAATTAAACAAAATTACCAAAACCCAGAATCCTTTCCCATAAGGAAGAGACGTTGGGACATACAGTCTGGATTTTTCCAGACTCTGAAACCTGGGTGGACTAAATCTCCTCCTGTGTTGATGCCAGTTCCCTAAAGAATAAAAGTAATTCAGAACTACCCTGGATTTAGTGATACTTGCTGTCTCACCTGAAATTACTTCTCAGCACACAAGGTCTTGGTTATGAGGTTTCTTCTGTTGGGCTTCTTTGAGCAATCTCTCTTCCTGTGATGCATTTTCTGGATAATTATAAATAAGGCACTGTTTCCTACTTAGACCCTTTAGCCAAACTGTGCAGAAAAAATATCCTGCATAGTTGAGCCAGCATTTGCCACAGATTTGATTCAGTCAGTCTTTGAGCACTTTCCATCTTGCATTGGGTGCAGCAAACCTTCCTTGTAGCCTGTATTTCATGCTTAGGATCAGTAAATAATATCACTGCTAAGAAAAGAATATTATTTTTTATATATATACTAATATTACTACTCTCTGTTTGCTTCTGTTCATGTGTTACATTCACTTAAGAAAAATGACTGGGTCAGATGAAGCTCCCTGGATAGAAAAAGTGCTCCTTCTTTGGAGTTCAATCAGAGGAGACAAATTTTCAGAGACTGAAAGCTGGTCAGCAAAGAGTAGAAAAGCACAGAAATATCCAGCACAACTGAGTGGGAGACATTGCTGAGAGAAGCAGCAGACAGAGACAACCAGGCATCAGAAATGAGGAAAGAAACCTCCCCAGGGCCACAAAGAGCTGTGCCAGTTTTGCTGCAACTCAAAGCTACTGAGCTGGCTAGAAGCTAAGAGCATCCTTGCAGAGACACACTGGAGAGTTGTATATAAACCCTTTTCTTTCCTATGGTGTTTGACTGAGTTATGATGAGCTGTGTTTATGGAGTTGTCCTAATGGGTATTTTAATTAAATCGAGCTTTTCCCGGGTTAAAAGTCTTTCAGACTCCTTTGGTGAGTTCACTGCAAAGGAACTGTCTGTGCAGATCTACCTCAAAAGATTAACCAACTCTGAGTACTTTCAAAACGTCAGAGGCTCTTATTGTCATGGCTCTGACATGCTTTTGTTCAAGAATAACTGTAGGCCGCATAGGCACGTAGGTATGTGTTTATTTATGTGTGTATCTGTGTGTGTGTAGGCATAAAGACATCCAGCCTAACTTAGGCAAACTCCCTTGGTTAAAGATAGCTTAGCTGTAACAGCAGAAATCTCAGTGCAGACCAGTTTACTCTGCTTTTTTGATGGTAGACCAGGCTTACCTACACCGCTATGATTTAAACACAACCATACACCTTTTTTTTGCTGTACACAAAGCCACAGATGAGAAGATACTATACTTGTATTAGAAATTTCTTTTGCCATGCTATGTTTTCACCGTGTACAAATAGTTATACATACCTTTTTTTTTTTTTTCATGATTCTACAAGAGTGCACCCTGTGGAACTGTACTCACAGAACTGAGATAATCCTGTGTAGCCATGCACAGAATTTGCAATACAGTTAAGCTTCACGGTCCTAGTTCCATAATGATATTCTGTGTTCATAATGTCATAGTATCAGGGAATGGTAGTAGTGGGTGATGGTTACATGAATGATTTATTTATCTGGTTTGAATTTTGCGCTAACTATTTGTTCGCAGTAAATCAAACATTCTCAGCCAGCCTCATTCAACATGCTCAGGCAGAAAGCCAGATTCCACCATGCTTATTCACTATTACCTGACAGCCTGGTTTAACCCCTTGCAAACAGTGGTACTAGTTGCCTAGGAAGGGACTGCTTTAAGAGTGATTAAGTTTTGTAGAATTCAGCTCTATAAGCATAAGAAAATGGAACTAGGAATAGGATTCTAAGATTCTAGGAGAAGTTAATTTCTTATCAAATCATGTACTCTCCCTTTATACTACCAAAAAAAATAAGCACATCTAAACACTGATTTGCCTTTTTCTAAAATAGGCATCCATGTCTCTGAAAGAGCTTGCTTTGTTGTAGAGGATGGGTAACTGACTCAGACTTAAATATCAAACCTCAGATAACTAAAATTTGAAGAGGTATATCCCACCCTAAGATACATATCCATGGAACTGATGTATTCACTGAAGAGCTGCAAGTTAGTGGCACAAAGAGGGCAAAAACTGCTATAAGAGGACTCCTTATATGATGTATAAGATTGCTACCTCTTCCCTGTTTGGTACTCTTATTTTTAGTCCATGAATGTATGTGACATATCAAAATGCTGTACAGATATATCAGATCAAATCTTTTGAAGAAAAATTACTCCAGTCATTTCTGTGCCCCTTTCTCTAAATTAGCATCTGTGACCCAGCTGCATAAGCATTTTTTCTGGCCAGGATTGAAGACTCCTTCCCACTACCCCCATTGTAGTTTTTATGGAGCACAGCCATTTAGCATGGGCTGTACTTCTTTTTCAAGGGTTGGGCCCAAAGCCTTTGACAAATCTTGCATTTGCAATTGATTTGCTCCCTCCTGGGCTTGAGAATAAAAAGCAATGGATAATGTCTCAGGGAACAGACTTTTCATGATGAAATAACGGTCGGATGAACTGACAGCTTTTCTTAATGTTCTATAATGCTCATTAAGTTAGACATTGTTTTGATTTTTTACTGAAAAACTCGTTTGCAAGGACTATAGTCAGAAAAAAAAAATTGGATGAGATAGATATGTTATAGTCAGACTGTAGTGCTATTATCCTGGAGCAGATGAAGGAACATAGCATCTCTCCCAGACAACACAGAAAATTTTTATAATGGAAATAGAAGTCCTTTTCATTTAAACTCCAGCTGTTCTGTTGGACTCATGCTCTAGAAAATATCAGTTAAACTTTGTTCTTTCTTTTGGAAATGAAACTAAAGTTACTTTCAATCTCAGTATTTTAGTCTTTTGCAATGAAACAAACAATAAAGCCTAATGTCCCATGGATCAGTTGTGAAATGAAGACCCCATGGCACTTTTAGGAAGAATAGGTGAGTTAGTTCCAGTGTAGTTTTGTCAATTATATGCTCTTTGGTTTGAACTAACTTAACATTCAGCTACAAAAAACATTTTTCTTCACTTTTTTCAAACTGCTGTGCCGTGCTTCTGCTTGCTACTGAACAATCTCTGCCAATGCCAAACCAAGAGGGAAGAAACAAGATGCGCAAAACTTTCTGATCTATGCGTGCTGCTAAAAAAACAAAATTCAGAACTTTTCACTTCCTTTTGGTAAATTTGTACACTCTTTTTATAATAGAAGTTTATAATCAAAGTATAGGAGCTTTAGCATGAGGATATTCTGGTGCTTATCAGTTAGGAACAAAACTTTTACTAAAACCGAGCATTTTTATCTCATTATCTACACCAGTTCTTTATAAGGGTAGGAGTTTTAAGGAATGACTGGATCAGAACTGTTTACGTAGTTCAACAGCCTGTTTCTCAGAGAGAACCAGTCTGGTTTAACGAAGGCAAAATTGAATATTTCATACCCTAAACTCATTTAATTAGGTATCAGATACGATTCAGTGTTCTGGAAGATGTATTCCAGACTTCTGGTTCTGCAGTTGTAGTGGATCAGAACTGGGGCCTTGGAAAAATAAAAAATGGCAGCCATAAAATGTTATGCCTTTCCAAAAAAAAACCCCAAGCTGAAACCAGTTTCTTGTCTAATCAAAAGTACAGGAGTATAATTCAAATTAAACTCAGGGTATTTCATTCACTTCTGTATAGGATACTTAATTTTCCTTCCTGTTAAATCTATTTTAATACATAATGAAATTAATATTAATTTTCTTTGTATAGATCTGTTGTCTCAGATTAATAGCAAAAAAAATGTGTTGTATAAAGAACAAACACATGCTAGGTTAATCTGCCTAAAAAGTCAACTGAGTGTAAAAAGCGTCTGAGTTAAACCCTTTCCGGAAAACATTGTGGCCTGCATTGTAGGTGAAACGGTTATCTCTGCTGGAAGACACACGCTGCAGGTATCCTTCTGCGTTTCTTTTAAGACCACAGACCCCAGAGAACTTGTTATTACATCATTAGAAGTCATATTTTATGTTTTAAATATTTATAATATTATTTTATTGAAGCTTAATCTTCAGTTAGGACACAGCGACATTTTTATAAGCCTCCATTTTCACGACGTTGTGTACATAGACTAGGCCTTCAGGGCAAGTTTTATTGTGCCAGTGTAACATATGTTCCCAATAGGTAAGTGACACATGAAAGGAAAGGAATGTGATTTAATGTTTCAATTTTATTGCTTGCAATTTAACATATGGCAGTGAAGAAGATACAATCAATAAAGCTACATGAATGTGAAAGTACACAATAAAAGATACCTCAGAAGGAAGGTCTGATTTAAAGATTTATTGAATATAACTAGTCAAATAATTCAACAAAAAAGTTGTATAAAGACCTTGGGCTCATTCGTTATTAGTGAGTTGCTAGCACATGATTAATGATTTTGTGAACTTTTTTCCAAAAATCCTGTGCAGATTTTGTACTTCACACATCTACTTTGCAACTGTATAAAGAAATCATAACGAAAATCAACAATGCATTACTATCATGGGGATTTTTTCCTCAGGAAATTAAAAATTTGTTTTTCTTCTTCTGTCACTTTTATACATTGATTTTTGTTATCTTCTTTTCCTTTTCTCCTCCATAATTCCCTCACACTATCCAGGAATTCTTTGAGCATTTTTGGCCAAATAACATCTGAGAAAATCACGTTCTAATTCTCATGTTAGTATCCAAATTGAAAAGTCTTATTGCAAAAAATAATGTTGAGAAATTTTTTAAAAAAATCTTTTTCAAAGTAAGAATGAATATTTTACCAAAGTAATTTCAGCTCTAATAAATATAAAAATACATCTTATTTAGCAAAAATGTCTGGTTTTACTGAAAAAGTACAATGAAGATCTGAAAGTCTCCATCTTGTTGTCTAAAAAGAACTAATTTTTTTTTTAAATGGAATGCCCAATATTTTACCCAGAATAAATATTGTTGTGAGAAATTGTCATTTTAATGAAAAATATGTATTTTCTATGAAATAATAAATATATAAAAAATATTAGCTTTGCAATGTGTACAGTGTAAGAGTTCTACCAGTTAATTAAGTAGGCCTAAAGCCAAAACAATTTCACTTTCTCTCTTGGATTTGAATTAAAATATTTAGAAAAAACATTGAATCCCAGGCAGATGAACATAATGACTCAAAATATTTTATAGGCACTTACATGAAGTCAGCATAACAAAGGACTACAATTCCGCAAAGAAAGATGACAGTATATTTTATGGCAAGGTTACATGACTATGACATAAATGTTATTTAGATACCTTCATGGATAATGAGAATGGATCTCTGAACAGCACACCAGCTCAAAGCAGGAGACCTGCAGCTTGTGTTTTAAGCTTAGCCTGGGTTTTGATGTGCAACCTTGCACAGACAACATAAATTGGATGTTTTGTTTTCCTACCACTAATCATCCAGTTCTGAATTCTTTTAATATCATCTTTTTTGGGTACCATTTTCCAGATATAAAGCATAAACAACACTTCCAGGTCTCATATTCTTCATTCTTTGATTTGCAATTCATATAGTTCCATAATGTCAATATAAGATTTAGCTTCAACTTCAGTTTATTATCCTCTCAATGTCTTTCTTTCAGATCACACAACTTTGGTAAAAACAAGTTGTACATACAAGATGATTTGGGGAAATTCTGCAGGAATTACCTAACTAGCTTAGCATTAACAATTAGTAATAGGTTGCAATTTTTAAGAGATGAGACCTGAAAATATGACATGGACATCCCATTGACAGAGATTAAAATCTTTTAGGAAGAGTTTGGTATTTGTTTGTTTGTTTGTGGGTTTGATTTTAATTTTTTTCCCTATTATATGTTCATTGGGATATTCATAAAGACAAATTTCCAGCCAACAAGGGAATTATAGTAGTTTTCTTTATTTCATATCACAACTTATAAAATGTGTCCATCATTCTTCATAGGGCAGACTGTGGATAGCCAACAATCATGGAATCAGATTATGTCATATCTAAATATTTAAGTTCGTGTTACCACTATAACTATGCTGTATCCTGTAAACATAACATATTTAAAATGGTAGACTTCAAATTAAAAAAAAAAAAAAGTGGCTTTCAAAATAAGGCAAAGATTATCATTGAAAGATACTATGTGATGTATCAGACAAAAACTATCACCAGGCTACTAGAACACGAGCATTGGGAATCTTAAGGCAAAATAGACTTTATTCATGGCAGTCAAAGGTGTCATGAGTTCTATGATTTATCTTATGTTTTTTTACCAAATAAATCAGACTTTTTTGCAATATGACATCTCAGTGAACGACAGGAAATCATTGTGTGAAAATTTCACTCAGAGATGAAAATGAAATTCCAGGTTAGAAGGTTCACAGAAGTCACAAGCTTAAATGCAGACGGTTGGTGACCAAAGGTATAAAAGTAAATACTCAGGAAATTATTCCATCTCTGAAGTTCATTGAGTTTTATTCATTAGAACAAAAGAAAGAAAAATTTTGAAATGGTTTTCTTTAACATAAAAGGAGGTTAGGTATTGATTCTGAATAGAGTATGTTCATTTCAAGAGGAGTTTACCAAGGCCAGCATTTACTATATATTAATAAAGCACCATTAAAGAAGTTACATCTTCTTTATTACTCCATATGATTAATTTGGTTACAGTGTTTGCTTTTACTGGATATAAACTAATTGTCACAGGGAACTGTTAGGATAGGATATATTTAAACTGTAATCAGTTTTTACTTCATGGAAAGGAGAGATAATTTCAGATCCATTTTCTCCTTTAATTTTTTCATTAATTTTATGTGAGGATACTTATATGAATGTTTGGTACCTACAGTACTTCTCGTGATCATAGTCTTGGAAGACATACCCAGGTAGTTCAATAAGCATATTACAGACATTCCTGAACAGGTAGCAAGTTTTTACAGGAGACCAGTGTGGTCCCAGACAGATTTACCAGCTTGAGGCCAGCCTCAAGAATTGCCTTCCTGTCTAACATGAGGCTTTTCATTACGAATCTTCTTCATAAACCTGTTCCTCAGTTTCCACGCCCAGTCACCTAGAAACTACCAGATTTCAACCTCACAGTCATGTAGGCATTAGATAAAACCATACCTAAATCACATTAGGGACTTGGCATATGTGGAATTTATACATGAAGTAAGCATTGAACATGCATGCACTATTCCAATGAACCTAAAGCTTCTTTGTGAGTGCTATAACCTGAATCCGTGCAGGTATACCACTGAGATCTCTCAATGCCTGTAAATGCCTCTTCCATAGTTGTGTTGAACACATGGTAGCTATTTGCTTTGTTGTCACATTTTATGGATCATGAAGCTCCTTAGGATATGGCTTGTAATAAAAGATCTATTTAAAAGATGATTGTAATTTTATGTGTGTGTGTGTGTGTGTATATATATACACACACACACAGGGAGAGAAAAAGACATTTGTTAGACATCATCTGCATTCATGTGTACAGTCCCTGTCATTATGACACAAAGGATTATCCAAAATGTTTGTAAAATCTGTAGGAGAATGGCAAAATTGTCAGGAATTTCCATGAGGTTCCTTTTGCAACATACCACTTCCTTTACATCTTCTGGGTGTAGCTGACACAAAGACTGCCGGATTCATTCATCCTCTTCTATCTGCTAAATCCTGCTTTGTTTACCTTTGCCACAGTGGTGGGAGGTGGGATATGAAATATGTTCAGCACCAAGAGACAGGAACTGTGGACATATACACCTCCTATAAACTGATGCAGCTGGAGAACTAGACCCATAAAACTGTACTGTGTGGGTGCCATATGGAAAAAGATTCCATAATCTGTGAAGCATTTGATCCGTATTAAAAATGTCAATATATATCTTCTAGACTTACCCCTAGAGATGAAAATTTCTTGTAATATAGCATTATTTATTTATCTATTTTTAAGTTCGTCACTCATGTGCTTCAGGCAACCACAGAAGACTAGAGTGAAACTTTAATCAGATAAAAGTAATTCATATTTACCCAAACAAGTACTCAGTAGATTTCTGTACAAATCCTACATGACAAGTTTTCTGTCATGATATATCTACATCATTCTCTGGCTAGCTAAATTCTCCAGCTATTGGCTAAAAATAAGTCCCCTGTACCATGGTAACTGCCTAGAGTTGCAAAGAATGTTGCTTTTGAGATCTTAAAAGGCCAGCAGCAGAAACACCAGGCCTTCTGTACAGTGATATAATTAGAGCAAAGTCATCTGCTTATTTGGGACAGAAAAGAACCTTCTCTGTCTCTCTTTTGATAAATAAATTGGGAAGCCTCCTTTCAGTAGGTTATTGTACTTACCCCTATGCGTCTTTGAATAGCGCTTCCCAAAAAATTATGAGTTTGACTGGAAGCCTGACCCAGCTTCACATGCTGGCAACCTGAAAGAGCAAATGTAAAGAATGAGCTATTTCATTACAAAGATCTGTACATGACTAGCCTTATAAGATATAGCAAGGAAAATGGCTGAAAACCAAAGCCCTCAACAATTTAGTTACCAGCTCCAAAATGCTGACTGCCTGATAGTTGCTGTGAGAATGCCCAGGCTGTCCAACCAAAAACCACCTCAGCTATTCACCACATGCGACCAAAGCCACAACTATGGGAAACAGCTTTACAGAAATACTTTTCAATACCCTCCCTTTTCCACAGTCCTTGCCAGCCTTCTACACAGTAGGATCCTGGAAACAAGCTCCAAACCCTCTCCTTCCTGACACATCCATGATGAACAGCTGCAACTCCTTAGGCACTGAGCACAGCTGTCTTGAGTTGTGCCATTGAAATAATCCAAAAAGACAGCAAAAATTGGAAATACGTTATTGAGTGTATGGTTAGTGGTCTTCGTGCATCAGCTAGATGGGTGGCTTCCAATTCGTATTGCTGAGGCTGCTGGAAATCATGCGCGAAACACAAGTCTGATCCTTTTTTCACTGTTTTCATTCTGGACTTATTTCTGGGTAAGGAGAAAGTGAAGACCAAACAAGATTATAATGCTCCCTTCTCTTCCTTCTTGGTTAAATTCTTCATTAGTTATATTGCTAAACTTTTACTGCCTTCAAGGGGACTCAGACTGCATCCAAGACACCAGTTTGTGGTCATGGTTATAATAGTTCTGTGCTATCTCATGATATTTGAAGAAGTTCAGATACAGAGAGTAGAAGCAGCTCATTAACATGGCCCTCTGTCTAGGCTAATTGGTAGGCAGCTAAGCAGCTGGTTGTATTAGCTGAGAGAACCACTTTATGAACATCGTTTGTATTCCTTCCAGCACCTGAGGTAGCTCAAAGAGGACATCGCATTGTAGTGTTGTTACATCCCAAATCAGATCATGTTATGATTTGATTTACTGGTAAAAAAACCACTTGAATTTAGGTAACATAGCTGCCCTGCACTCAGGTCTCTGTTTAACAGTGTATCTGGGCAGGCTTAAGCTTGTACACTGTGTTTTATGAAACTCCAAGTTGGCTGGTTGCTTCCTGTGAGGCCTACAGCAATTTCTACCACCAACATTGCAAGGAAATAAAAGACAACTGTATGGAAAAAAAAAGGATAAAAGTTATTTGTAAAAAACAGTGCCCCACAGTGTTCTGTTCATGGCACAAAACCATCCATCTGGGAAACCTTTGCATGATTATTGCTTGAAAACATTCTTCTTATCTGATCGAGTGTTTCTTAGGAATTTCTTCATAGACTGGGGTCATAAGACTGTTTCAGAAAGACATGATGCTGCCTGGTGCTGAGAACTGCAGCTCCAGTCCAGATAAATGCTTGGCTCTAAGCAAGCAGGCAGCTCCTTTATTAACACATAAATGGTATCTTGATTTCAGGAGGTAATCAAGGACTTAAGCAATTTTCTGTTGTGTACTTTTCTTTCTCTATGAAGCAAGCGAAAGTTTTCAGTGTATTTTCTACAGTTTATTTTATCCTTTCCTTTGTTTCTGGCAAGAGCATGTGATTCTCCTGTCATTCCACTTCCGTCTTGAAAACCATGTAGTGTAAAGTATCACACTGTAAATGCTTAATTTGCTCTTCAGTTGCTGAAACACTCAGTCCTGAAAAACCTTTCAAGTTATTCTCTAGCAAGCTCAAGTGGGAATGGGCCAACTGCCTCCCAATGTGAAGTTGTCAGTGAAAAAAAATCCACCTAGTGCTATTTCTTCCTAGAGTAGGTAGTACCACAATGCAACTTCCCAAGAAATTGGCACTAAGAAATAAGAAGGCAACAGATTTTTTTTTTAAGTTTTCATAAAAGAAATGGAAGGAGGCCATATTTGAGTCATTGGTATATACTGAAATATTTCTCTGTAAAGATAAGAAAATGAAGAGTTGTCAGGTGGAAGATTAAGGATTTCTAATTTTAGTTAACAAATGAGATCCTTCCCTTTGCTTTGTCTCCACTATGCTATTAGCTTTTCATTTGCACCACGTGTTAATAGCTACCAAACTGTGGAGTAAATTAAAATAGACTCTTAATTTCTCTTCATCACAAAACCAAAAATATTACAAAAGTTCAGCCAAACAGGCTTTCTTCAAGATCAATACAGTAGAAACAAAAACCTATGAGGTTCATCGATGTGTAAATGTGCAGTGACATTTTTAAAATGTGCACTGACTTTTTAAGAATACACATGAACAGTGAATGTGAAAGAACCAGATACATCTATCAGGGTACCGCGAACCAGAGTTTCAGTCTGGCTGTGAAAGCTGGAATTAGGCACAGGCTCATATACTTCATTAAGAAACCAGTAATTCTGCTTGTTAAGCTGAAGGCAAGTAAAAAATATATTTGCTGCATCTGGGTTGCAAGATGAAAGCATGGGATTCATGATTAACTATGCATCTGTCTTCGATAGGAGACAGCAAGCAATAACTTGTTCTCACCATATATAACACCTTCCAGACGAGAAACTCACAGTGGTCTGCAAAATCAGTGTATCTTCATAACACTTCAAAGGGTTATTTCCTTCCTAAGAGATATTATTATCTCTATTTTACAGCTGAAAAGCCAAAGCAAAGAGTAGTTACAGTCAATCTCTTCAGCCACTAGTTCCCTAAATGATTCCTATTTTAAAGTTTTACTTTAGCACCTGTCAGAATAGTATCCAAGCTCCTCCCATGCTAACTCAAAATGTTGGGTGTATTTCAGCTAGACATCTATAATTAGTACCTAAGTAAGTAGAAGTCAAGTCATCTGCGGTTGTTCACCATTAAGCAATCAGGACACACTTTAAAGTACCTACATTTACATTTAGAATTCTTCTGACAGAAGCACAATAAAAGAGGAAACTTTTGGGCGTGTCTCAAAATGTCTGAGCCTGCAACCGACAAGTACAAGGTCATTCTCTCTTTTGAAAACAAGGACACAACAGTGTGTAGAGTTATATAAGACAATGAATGGAGCAATTAGGAATGTCTGCAAATGTTTTCAAATTAATACATTAAAATTTATGATCCAGTACATATTTTATATTCTGCTTTGGTAGAGAACATGGTGAATGAAAAAATAAAATAATTTTGACATTACACTTGAATATTAAAATAAATTATATTTATTAATACTTCTTGTAATTATATTTCTACAATAACTTGCTGGGTTGAATGAACATTATTACATATAGGTACATTTTTGGCACATTTATAATAGAAGATCTTTCCTGATCAAAGAAACTAACAATTTATTGCACTATGGAATGGGACAGCTGACTACTGGGTTCCAGACAATGGAAACCAAGGTGCTGATACAGATAATAATTCCTAACAGCTGCCTAACACTTTTTAACCTTGCAGTGCTCATCAAAGAAAAAATAAATTTTGGAGATTCCAAGGATGAACCTTGTAGTGTAAATTGCTAGAGGTCAATTCTGTAAAATTTTTATTGGAGAGATCCAATGAATATTTTCACAGATGGGCATAGGTTGGTGACCTGGACAAAAATACAGTTAACTGTTTTTCTACTAATTAATATCCATAGCTAAGCCTTGCTAATCCACCTGGGTTATCGTATCAGTGTGCTGGTTTTTTTCAAGGTGTGATACCTGGCAACACACTTTTTAATACATTTCATGGAACCGTAGAAATGCCAATTGGAAAGGAACTCTGGATGTGTCTAGTCCAGGTTCTGGCTCAAAGTGAGACTACTTCTAACACTAACCTTCTGGTTAACTTTTTTTTTCTTAAAGTTTAATCTGAGCCTCCCAAGCTACAATTTCTGTTGCTTGCCCCTTGCTTTGCTCTCGGCTACTACCAAGAAGTGTTTGGCTCTGTTGTCATTGTAATTCCCATTCATCTCCCATCGTTTCTGTTGCTGAGTCTAGCACTTCAGCTGTAACACTGCTGAGTCTTTCCATTACTGAGTTCGGTACTATCACAGTACATGTAAATAAAAAATCCCTGTCCCGCCAAATCATACAATTATAAATATGCTTTAATATCCTTCTATATGAATACACATGCATGTACATACATACATAAAATTCATGTAGATTTGTACAAAATGTCTTTCTTACAATATTGAAAGTAATTGCAATTTTAGCGTGAAGTGGTCATTTATTTTTGTTTATCGTGGTGTCATATGCATAAGTTTTCTTTCATATTCATTTTTAGTATATATTAGAATTGGAAACTACATGCAAACATAAACACAAACATATAAACATACATATGTTCAATCTATATGCAGTCCAAACATGCCAGGGCTTGAAATATTTTATTCAGGAAACAATTGCAGCATGGGATCTGTATCTTTTTCTCCTCTGACAAGGTTGCTTCCTGAGCCTGTGCAAACTTTTGGCTTCATAGGCACCCATGGAAACATGTGTAACTATTTGTGACTACAGTGGGAATCATTTTCCTCTGGGCAAACAGATTTTTGACTAGTGATGGACATCAGCCATGCAGATCAGATCCAAGTAAGGATTTGAGAAGATTGAAACTTCCACTTATTGCATGTTGGATCCAGGATTTTAATTTAACCCATTACAAAGATAGGGACTGTTTATGAAATACATGTACTGATCCATCTGGATGTTATTTGCAGCTGTGATTTAGTTAAGGGTCTCATTTACATTTTATATTTGAATTCAAGAAACTCTTTGAAACACTCAGCTAAGTACCATTGGGATGAAGAAATCATTCCACCAGAATAGTATAAAAAGGTAAAAGGCAACAAAATTACAAAATTATTAAAATTCTTCACGTCATTGTAGAGAAAAATTTTATAAAAATTAGAAAAAACTTACCCAGAACAAAAGCCACGTATAAAATATGATACAGTACATATTTTCTAGGTATGGTGAAAGAGTTTTGAAATCTTTGGATAGTAAAACATGTATTTTATTTCTAGAAATAAGACTAAAACTTTCCTCCAAGTTTTTCTGTGGATGAATGCAAAACATAATCAATCTAACTTTTTGGTTACTCATGAGGACAGTAATGATCTTTTTTGTTGTTTCTCTGCACAAAAACAGACATCATTGTGTGTTATAAAAAAACATTTTTGTCTGGAGTCCAGGGGCTATTTTATTAAATGCTGAAGCAGGAAAAATATATAAGGATAATAATTTTAACATATATAAAGATTTATGCCACTAGAGAGAAGGAGGATGATAATACCTAGCTTTTCAACAGCAGAGCTTACTTTCCTTTAGCATCATAAAGATAAATATTTTCATCCCCATTTTACAGAGAGTATCTAGCGCCAAGAAAAACAATGTGTCTTAATTACATTACACAAGTTGTCTCTAACCCTGAGATTAAATATAACTATATCGTATATACCATGTGATGATATTTTTAAAATTGTTCTTTAACCTTGCTTATTCTTAGATACTGTCAGTAAAAGACAGTAAAAACCACATTTACTGTATAATGTACTGCTACAGTAAAAGGTAGTAGTTAATTCCTGGAAAAACCTAGAATTTTAAAGGATTACACTATAAATCCAGTGAACTATACATTAAAAATGGCTCAAGATTTTCAAGGAATCACTTATAAAGATCACGTGATGTAACGTGGCAGTACCCAGCAATTCACAGAATCACAGAATCACAGAGTAGTTTGGGATAGAAGGAACCTTTAAAGGCCATCTGGTCCAACCCCCTTGCAGTGAACAGGGACATCTTCCACTAGATCAGGTTGCTCAGAGCCCCGTCCAACCTGACCTGGGATGTTTCCAGGGATGGGGCATCTACCACCTCTCTGGGCAACCTGGGCCAGTGCCTCACCACTCTCACTGTGAAAAATTTCTTCCTTATACCTAGGCTAAATCTACCCTCTTTTAGTTTAAAACCATTACCCCTTGTCCTATTGCTACAGGTGCTGCTAATAAGTGTGTCCCCATCTTCCTCATAAGCCCCCGTGAAGTACTGGAAGGCTGCAGTAAGGTATCCCCGGAGCCTTCTCTTCCCCAGACTGAACAACCCTAACTCTCTCAGCCTGTCCTCACAGGAGAGGTGTTCCATCCCGCTGATCATTTTGGTGGCCTTCTCTGGACCTGCTCCAACAAGTCCATGTCTTTCCTGTGCTGAGGGCTCCAGACTTGGACACAGGACTCCAGGTGGGGTCTCACCAGAGTGCAGTGGAGGGGCAGAATCACCTCCCTCACCCTGCTGGCCACGTGGCTTTGGATGCAGCCCAGGAGACGGTTGGCCTTCTGGGTTGTGAGTGCACATTGCCAGCTCATGTCCAGTTTTTCATCCACCAGTACCCCCAAGTTCCTCTTGGCAGGGCTGCTCTTGACCCTTTCCTGCCCCAGCCTGTATTGATCATGGGGGGTTGCCCTGACCCAGGTGCAGGACCCTGCACTTAGCCTTGTTGAACCTCATGAGGTTCACACAGGCCCATTCCTCGAGCTTGTCCAGGTCCCGCTGGATGGTATCCTGTTCCTCAGGTGTGTCAGCTGCACCACTCAGCTTGGTGCCATCTGCAAACTTGTTTAGGGTGCACTCCATCCCATTGTCTATGTCACTGATGAAGATAAAGAGTACTGGTCCCAGTACAGACCCCTGAGGGACATCACTCATCACCAGTCTCCATCTGGACATTGAACTGTTGACCACTACCCTCTGGATGTGACCATCCAACCAATTCCTCATCCACTCAACAGTCACAGAATCACAGAATCACAGAATCACTAGGTTGGAAAGGATCTTGTGTAGTTGCTCTCAGACAAAAGGCCAACTTGTCATTTGAAGTAGCAGGCTTATGTCTTGCAGAGCAGCTTAGCATGACTCATGAGATCCTATTGAAAACCTAGGCTAATCTTGTAGTTTAACACCACAGAAATACTTTTTCAGTGTAAAATCTATGTATATCCACTCTGCACATCCTATCCTCCCTCAGTCCAGTGGATGTCCCTCAAGTCAATGGTATCACATTTTAGCATGTAGTGTGAGTTGTATAATGATCTTTGGACTCTTTCTGACATTAAAAATATCCCCTGCATAGATGATTATCCCTACTTATAGCTATTACATTAGATTTACAGCATAAAATTCTGAGTATAATAATGTGATTGTACGAGTTTTCATAATATCAACACTGAAACTGGAAATCTCCTATAGAGATTTTTGTGGGGACAGATAACTATTTAAAAGGAACAAAGATTATACTTTCAGTAGGATCATAGAATCTTTGGGTTGGAAGGGACCTTTAAAGGCCATCTAGTCCAACCCCCCTGCCATGAGCAGGGACATCTGCAACTAGAGCAGGTTGCTCAGAGCCCCGTCCAACCTGACCTTGAAGGTTTCCAGGGACGGGGCATCTACCACCTCTCTGGGCAACCTGGGCCAGGGTTTCACCACCCTCATTGTAAAAGATTTCTTCCTTATATACAGTGTGAATCTACCTTCTTTTAGTTTAAAACCATCAACCCTTGTCCTGTTACAACAGGCCCTGCTAAAAAGTTTGTCCCCATCTTTCTTGTAAGCCCCCTTTAAGTCCTGGAAGGCTGCAACAAGGTCCCTCCAGAGCCAGATCATTCATAAAATATGGTATCTAAAATAAGGTCTCCCTGGATCATTCATAAAATATGAACATAGCATGGTAGACACTGCATGAACTCAGGGCAAAATGATGGTTTCTTCTCCAAAGATCCTGCATCCTTAATAGAAGAAATAACACACAGAAGGGAGAATCCAATAAACAATGAAGAAATACTAATTAGCACCATGACCATCGGTAACAATCTGCAACTTCAGAAAAGATTATTTTTATACAGAACATCAAGTTTTTAACCGTTCTTGGTTATGAAGTTACTTTGAGGAAAAAAAAAAAACAAAAAAAATTTATTAACAGGAATGATGCCTGTTAATTACCGTATTTTACTTTATCTGTGGTATTATGATGAGATAAATATGGAGATAGAATATTTAATCAGTGTGTACCACAGCACAAAGTAAGAAATTAGTTTTTTAAATGTATATAGCCTATAAGAAAAAAAAAAAATCACACTTTTTTCTGTACTTGTTTTACCCCCAGATTTTATCAAATTTGAGATTTGATAAAACCTCAAATATTGGCATGGATATTTTTGAAGAGAAAGCAATTAAGTTTATAAAACTGGAAAAAATAAAATGCTTCATCAAAAACATTTAAACAGACAGAGTGGGTAGCTGTAAATAAAAACCAGATATTTCATTTGGGTGTCCATAAAAGTAAGATCATACAATGAAAGTAAATCAAATGGAGCAGGATATTGATTTAAATATTGATAAAAATACCGACATGTATATTCTGTTATAAGGTCTGGTCAGGGATAATTTCAAGAACAACTTGACTTTTGAAAAAAATCTTGTTGTTTTGCCAAGATCAATATGTCCTTGAGTACCTATTGTATAAATGACTCTTACTTAATGAAAAAAAGAATTAACCATGGCATCTAACATCTCTAAGTTCTTACCTTACTTCACTTACTATATATTGAACTTCAAAGCTGATGCTGGTTTTTCTTTGATACCTCATTTGATACCAATTTCAATTTGTCTCATGCCTAAATATACCTGTGCACAGTAGATGAATTTCCTCTTGCATAACTTAGAGGTGACTCAGATCAATAGGTTTGTCTTTGTGTATTAGTTGTATAGCAGAGCAATGAGATTGTCTAAATGTGCATGACATTTACTCCAGTAAGCTTTTATGCAGTGAACGAACACAGTTAGGAAATACAGTTATGAAAAATGCAGGGGAAAACTGCAGACAAAATCAATGGCCAAACACTTTCTTTTGCTATTACAAACTACACCCTGTGGGTTAAAATCATGCTAGATCAGAGTGTGCAGAAAGGACGTTGCATCATTTGGACGGGAGTACTGATTCTGCCCAAGCGTAGGAAGGCTCTACAGAAGGATCTGGACAGGCTGGATTGATGGGCTGAGGCCAGTTGTATGATGTTCAACAAGGCCAAGTGCCGGGTCCTGCACTTGGGTCACAACAACCCCATGCAACACTACAGGCTTGGGGAAGAGTGGCTGGAAAGTTGCCTAGTAGAAAAGGGCCTGGGGGTGCTGATCAACAGCCGGCTGAACATGAGCCAGCAGTGTGCCCAGGTGGCCGAAAAGGCCAACAGCATCCTGGCCTGTATCAGGAATAGTGTGGCCAGCAGGAGTAGGGAAGTGACCGTGCCCCTGTACTCGGCACTGGTGAGGCTGCACCTCGAACCCGGTGTTCAGTTTTGGGCCCCTCACTACAAGAAGGATGTTGAGGTGCTGGAGCGTGTCCAGAGAAGGACAACGAAGCTGATGAGGGGTCTGGAGCACAAGTCTTATGAGGAGCAGCTGAGGGAACTGGGGTTGTTTAGTTGGTAAAAGAGGGGGCTGAGGGGAGACCTTATCGCTCTCTACAACTACCTGAAAGGGGGTTGTAGCGAGGTGGGTGTTGGTTTCTTCTCCCGAGTAATTAGCAATAGGATGAGAGGAAATGGCCTCAAGTTACAGCAGGGGAGGTTTAGACTGGATATTAGGAAAAATTTCTTCACCGAAGCGGTTGTCAAGCATTGGAACAGGCTGCCCAGGGAAGTGGTTGAGTCCCTGGGGGGTATTTCAAAGGTGTGTAAATGTGGTGCTTGGGGACATAGTTTAGTGGTAGACTTGGCAGTGTTGGGTTTATGGTTGGACTTGATGATCTTAAGGGTCTTTTCCAACCTAAATGATTCTGTGATGATTACCTCATTGAATTCCCAAGAAATAATGTCAAGATGAAGAGGAATGTGGGGAAGAATAAGTTAGAAAAGCCAGAGATGAAATCATCCCCCTCGTCAGGCATTTCATAAAGACATTGAAGACAGAGAGAAGTTACTGCAGATTTCTGCTAATAATACGAGAGAATTACCTCCAGAAGGGGACTGAGGTGGACTGAGTGTCTATGTCTGTTCATTGATTATAGAAATTTCACTGGAAGACGTGGATATCTATCTTAGGCTAAGTTGAAGGCTGAATGCTTCATGGCGTGAGTCTGGACTGCAGTTTCTTATGGGTCTGTGGCATGAAGAGTAGGAAATGCTGTTCTGGGCTGAGATCTGAAGTATTCCTTTTATGCAGTGTCAGCACATTAACAAGAAATGGACATCTGATCTTCATTATTTTATTGCAGGAATTTTTACAAAGAAAGCAAATTATTTTGTATGGCATGATGTATCCTGCAACTTTCTTGCTTAGAACTGGTAAAACAGAGTTTGAGGATGGATTTGTTTTAGTATGTCAGAAAGTCTGAGGGCTCAAAGGCTTGAAGCAAAGCTCTGTAATAATTTCTGAAGGAACTTCTGTGTTAATCACAGTGTTCCTCTCCACCAAGTGGTTATTATACTTCTTAGGGGATGTGAAACTGAAAGCAGAAAGCCAGTTCTCAGCTTGTGAAGCTGCCATAACATTGCTGCAGTGACACAAATCCAGAGGGGCCTTTGAGAAACTGAACTTGAACATACATTTTAGGAGTGACTGAGTGGGAGTAGGGTATTTAACCACACCCACCCTCTGTATTTTAAGTCATCAAGCTGAAAACACCCAACAAAAACAAAGAACAGGCCATGATATTCAAACGGGTCAGCAAAGATTTAAATCCCCTGAGTTTTATTTCAAGCAGACAGACCAACAAATTCCTACTGGTTTGAGAGCTAAAGTAATAAAAACACCACTCACGTAACAGGCGGATGTTTGGTAGTGATGCTTGCTTCTTCCATCATACTTAAAATGCAATTGTTCCAGGCACAAACAAGCTCCCTGTATTGCAGTTGACTGCATTTAGTAACAATAGCCCAGTCTCGACATTGTGAAGGTAACTGTGGCACACGTATATCTGCTGTTATGGTTCTTGGCTTGACCATTTGCTGCAGGGTTTGGTGTTCTTATTCTGAGGCCCCATGACTCAAAGCACCTCCAGTAAACTGAGATCATTTCATGGGGCTCCGTGAAGACTGAATGTCTGACCTTTGGTTCCAGGCTGCTGATGAGGATTTCATCACCTCTCTGTGCCACACAGGGTGCATCCACTCTCTGACTACCCTCCCTTCCAATCCTCAGGTGACTGTCAAGACTGAGCTCTGTATATCGCAGGGTAAAGTGTCCAGAGGTGCTTTTCCATTTTTGACCGCGAGAGATTACCCTATGCTTAACTGCGTAGCTCTCAGCACGGGCAGAGAGGGAAGGGTACAGCATACGATTATCTAAAACAGAGGCCACCACCAGATATGTGTTCATTACCAGAGCATGTCAGTAAGGATTATGCACTCTGAGCACGGCAGTTTGCACAGCTGCTTCGACAAACCATCATCCCATCGATGGCTTTTGGGGCAGATGTGGAGAACTCCAGCAGGGAAAATAATTGTCCGTGGCATTCAGTGAGGAAGCGTGCCTCTTGGTTAAACTGTTCTGACCTGAGCTGAGCTTTGATTTCAGCCTTGATCAGTTGGCTCTGGTCTTTTGCTTAGCAGACCAAGAAGCTGATTTCTTTAGGATTGCTCTTTTGGGAGACCTCATCCCCAGCTGGGATGAAATTAGCATTTGAAATCTAGTTTTAAAAATCCAAAGTAACAGAGGTTGCCCAACTTACCTGCAACGGTGAAGCTCACAATTCAAATGTTTCTTTGTGCAGAGCTCCTATTGCCAGACAATTTTCAGTGACTTTGCAGCCCCAAAAGTCATTTATCCAGGAATTATTCTTTGGCTCAAAGAAGGCCAGAAAATAGACTTTATATTCTCTGCATCGTCATGTAGACTAACATCATAGCTAATTTTAATATTCAATTTCTGCTGAAAGGAGAAAGAAGTTGATTAGGCAGTAGAATGAGATACAGTGGAAATACCGGTTCTTCAGGTGTTTCAACCAATAGCAGGTTTCAGTAGGGAAAGGTGAATTAAGCCAATCGGCTGTTTACTTTCTGATTCCTTCAGAAGATAGCAAAATCCTTCCCTGTGTTAGTGGTTAAGATGACAAAGACTTTGGTATTCAAACAATATCAACATAAAGAACAAATAGGCCAAGAACCAGACATTGTAGTTTGTTTCTTTATTTTTATATTATCTCTTTTTCATTGACAACTGCATAGCTACACCCAGAAAAGTAGTAATTATATCCAGAACCTAAAGAGGTCCATCATAACATGAAAATGTTGTGACATCATAGTCCTTGGTCAAGGAAATTATAATCATGACAGAGGTTAAAACCACAGTGTAAGACAGGCAGGGGAAGAGAAGAGCCTCAGAGGAGAGTTTCTTGTTCAAAAAAGCACAAAACTTTTCTGTTTTGGGGGAGAATTGTCAGAAGGTAAGTCACTTCGCTTTTACAGTGCTTCTTTGCATGGGGAAGCTTTTGCAAGCATTTTTCAGTTGATGTAGGTTTAAAACCGCTCATGGGTGAGGTGGAAGAGAGGAAATAATGAGAAACAAATTCAGTGGAAAAACAAGTGTTGATGGTGTGACTAGGCAATGAAGTAAATTTATGAACTGATTTGATCATGGATATTAGCACCTCCTTTCCTTCCAGTGTGAGTAAGAGTGAACATAAACATCACAGCTCTGTGGAAAAATGTATTCCTGTGGAAAAAAAAAATCTAAAACCATTTTTTTTTAAGATTTTTTTTTTGCAAGGGGATTTTTATTGTTTTGCTGTTTTTCAACAGTTGAAATAGCTGTCCCATTTCTGTTCAGACTAGAAGAAATAAATGAGCACTAAGCACAGTGTGTGACACACCAATAAATTCATAAGTTAAATGCTACTAAGATATTAGGGCTATTGTTTCTATCAAGATATCAATGATCCAGGATCTGCTATGTTATGAGCTATATTATGATAGGACAAAAGCAGATCTTGACTCATATTTTATTAATTTTTTCACATTCTTGGACTGATATGGGAAGCGCTCTTCTTTACCAAACTTGAAGCAGTCTAACATTTTCACAGGCAAATTCACATGTCTTGTCTTATTGGCCTTCCCTGTGAAAAGAAAAGCCAAAAAGAGAAGGCAGCTTTATGATGGTGGTGGTAATACACAACATTTGTCATGAGATTGACTAAGAGAGCCATTTGTCAATCGTTTCACCTCCAGAAATGATATGAAGTGACTGCTATTTCAATGACGGTTTAGATTCACCTTGCTTTTCATTTTTAAAGAAATAAATCTGATTAGGTAAGTTTCAAACACTGGTGAATATTAATTATTTCACTATGAGTTCCTCAACCAAACCCTAGACTTTCTTTGTTTCAGCCATGTGTTCGTTCCTTTGTGTGATATAACAATCTTGTTTTTGTAAGTTCATTGGAGCTGGCAGATAACGAAGAGAGCTTGAATTCCAAAGCAGAGTCAAAATTTACTTTATACCCATGACTAATGTCAAATCTGAACTATATCTAATAGAAATATTGAGTAACCTCATGTTAATCTCTTCTCGATGCCAGCTATGACTAGCTATAATAGCTGAGGTCAGATCACTATCCCTGATGTATATATTCTCCTCCCACAAAGTTTTCTTTGGTAAAGAACTATACTGAGGAAGAAACCCACTACTAGTTCAGGCTGGCCTGGTACAATGAAGTTAAAAAACATTATACACACCCTGTCATTTAAAAGTCCTTGACTCATGGCTGCAGGAATTCAGCAGGGCTTAATTATTAAACTGGTAAATATTTATTCTCCAGATACTTTCATCTATACATATATTCTAAGAATTTCTTAATCAACACATTTTTAAAATATAAAAAGTAGATAGTCATGTGGGTAGTAGCAGAAAATGCAATGAAATATTTTTGTCATTATCTTAACCTGTATGAGGACTTCTCCCAAAATGTGTTCTTAGAAAAAAGAACAAGCGGACCTAGCTATGACTAGATTTTTTCTTCATAAGAGCAGAAAATTATATGATGTAAATATTGTTTTTGTTGTACAGATGTGCTATAACAAAAAAACCCAGAATGTAATATTACATTTTCTCTACTATAAAATGAAAAAAAAAAAAGAAGTTATAATAAAAAAAGTCTAATACTTAGCCTGTGTTGTATAAACCTAAAGAAATGGTAATCAACCTTGATGCGTGACTAAGGCACACATCTGTCTGTATGATTTATGACAGAACACAATCAGAGAATAAACTGCTCTTTTTTTTTCTTAAATATCCTCCCGGTAAGAGGATACTTTGCTCTACAATGAAGCATAACATTTTTTGTTTTCATATATTCTTTTCCACTAAGCTTTCTGAGAGTTATTATACATCTACAAGACCTGGTTTCTTAGCAGTCATTATAGAAATCTTTATCAGTCTCTTCTGTATAGAAGCTCAGAGTTGTTATTGATACAGAAAAATGGTTTAACTTGTTTTATTTATAAAGAAGGAACAAGATTCCTCCTAAAGAAATAATTATAAACCTGAATTAGATGTCAAGAAGATTAAGTATTTTTTATTTCTAAAGATTAGTGTATATAAACAAAGCAAAAAGTACATTATTATTAGTAGTATTTTTATCTATCTATCTATCTATCTATCTATTTATTTATTTATTTTAAATGCTCCCTATTCTTGAAGAGGACATTTCTAAGGTCTAAAAATAGTTGCAACTTCATACCTCTTTGATAAAATTTCCAATAAAAGTACCAGCCATAGTAAAGACAACATGCACAGTATCGGTACTGTGATTTGATGGAGAACATCTGTTTAAGCTAATGTAAGCTACTGAACTATCACCAGCAGATTAATGTTCTTTAATACAGATATAGGCATGTTCAAAGCAGTAAGCTTTTAGGTAAGACTGCATTTTTTTTCTCCAATGAGTTTGGTTATAAATACATTATAACTTGAGTTAGAACAGAAGGGCTTGAAACGTTTGCACTGAACTCAGTAACAAGATTTCCATTATCTTCAAGTGTATATTACTAAGTCATTTAGGATTCGATGTTTTCCAATGGTCTGGAGTCCTATTGTTGACTTAATTTGAGACGAAGGTCATAAATGTGAGTTGAAACATCTTTAACTGATCACCAGTTAGCATCTCTGCAGTACAGGGAATAACATAGCATGGTAGCAGAATATTTCACTGAATTAAAAAAAAAACACTCAGTGAAGAACTTAAATTAGTTGATTTTTTCCCCACTGTTGTTCTTTGTGTACAGTTGTAATGAATCACTTTCAAAGGTATATCTCAGTAAGTCAGTTTATGCTACTAGTGCTGGCTGGACCTGCCAAACTAGCTGGGGGGAAGTATTACGCAAGAGACTCCTGTGCAAACTTTCTGGATCCCTGCCTCAGAGAGGAAGCAAACTGTGCTTATGTGTTTGTCACATTTAATGACCTTTTCAGAAGGAAATCGCATGTCCTGTGACATCTATCGGCAGGAAAGCTGACTTAATAAAGAAGGGGAAGATCTTGCATCAGTGAGAACAGAGAAGTCAATTAGTAATTCCACAGTCATGCCAAAGTTATGTGATGACATTTATGCAATAGCATTTTTAGATGGGCCTAGAGGAAGCTTACCAAGAGCAAGAGGAATGGGAGATGGATTCATTCACTGCCTCTGCTATAAGTCAAATACCTCATAGCATTACGTTATGTTAATCTACAGTTATATCTGCTTCTGCACCTCTTTCATTCATCCTGGAGCCTTTATCACAGAGCAATCAGAAATGTCATAAGCAATTCTGCATATGGAAGAAATGTAGTTGCTCCACTTAACATCATTTTATTTGGAACGCATAAACCAGAAGAGATCAAACCAGAATACTCATCACAATAAATTATTTGTCTATATGACAGCACAAAATAAATTTTAAAAGACCTGAGCAAAGCCAATCAAAGAGAACAGAAACTACTCTATTCTGCTAAAATCTCTAATATGGACTTGCAGAAGGTTTCTATTTTTTGTTCTCCCTCCAAATTCGAGTATTTGCCAGTGTACTGAAATAGAATGAAATTTATACCAGAATGACAATTCTGTTATTCATTACTCTATTTCTCTCCCAAATATCAGAAAATTTAATCCTCCCATCTTAAAAAGAGCAGAAATGGGTATATATCTATGTAGTAAAGATACAGTCAAAGGCAGTAGTGCATGGTTGACAGGAAGCAAAGGGTTTAAAAATATGGATCAGACACAGAATGCCAGATTCCGCAAAGTACTAAATTGCTCAAGTGTAATGCTGGGCTCCTGCTAGTGCCAGAATATCAAATATCTTGGAGATCTCTGCTCAAGGGTAAAAGCTTGTTCCAAAGCCTATTACAGTCAATTTAGACTCTCTGCTGATACAAGTAGCTTTCAATTGTGCCTCACCTCCATAGCAATCTTGCTTCAGCCAGTTCATGGAGTGAAACTCTCCATCATTCCATTCACTTTGAATCAGATTTGGGAAACACACAGCATTTGCCCACATCAGGCTGAAGAAGACAGAATATAGGTCCTCTTGGACTCAAATACAGCATCTTGCTCCAGTGCCTCTGGGCCTCAAAGGTAGCCTTCATCTACCTGTTTTTTTTAAATGTAGCTGGACCATAAAACTCTGTTTTTTATTTTCTTAGAAGACCACCCATGAGGTTTTCTCCTTCACTTTTCCAAAGCTGTTTTTGATTGGGAATAATGTGTTTGCCCTTATATGTACCAGCCAGGAAAGACTCTCATTAATAAGGCCAGTTCTGAAAATGCCTGTGTTCATTTTCATCAATAATTTCAAAGAGAGGGAAATGTTTCTACATCTCTTTCCCTGCTGGTGGGATCCAAAATTTTATGCACACACACTGTATGCACACATAATACGCATAATATATCTTCTGAGAATGTTTATGGGAACTGGACACCATGAAACCCAACTGACAAGATTTGAACGTACTTTGTCCAAACACAAACTTTGCCTGTCTGTGAGTCTAATTTTGAAAAGTCACATTTTCAGAAATGCACCTTTGGAGATGACTTGGGGAATAAAAGTGATATTTACAATACCATGCCATTTCTACATTAAAAGAATACTTTCTCTGAAATGCTGTCACTCCTCATACAATTATTATGTCTGGGATAAAGTTTATCTCTGAACAGAAGACACAAATATATTTTACGTAACTTTTCAATCTGCTTGCAGCTTATCTCAAGGCTTTGTGAAAAACAGTTCTAGCATTAGGTCAAAGCCAAACATCATCTTTTAGGACTACTTTCTTACCCAAATACTGATGAGGAATATCTTTATGAAAATGTATTCACTCAAACATCTAGCTTTTTGTATTTCATGAGGTGTTGTGATAAGACTCTTAAGTCGGGCATAGTTTTGAAATGAGCCTGTCTAAACCTTTATTCTTAGAGTGAGAAAAAAGACGGATCTTCAACACTGTTCAGTTTCAAAAAAATAAAAAAGATGACTCAGAGAAAGCTCAGAGATCTCAAGTGAAGGAAATTAAAATAAGATTATTTGAAATCTCCTTCTTGCCCACTATTGCTTTCAGATCAAGGTTTTGTTCTCAGTCAGCACTGGGATTCCTGTTACCTGGACAAACCTATTTTCCCATTGCTTCTTTGTGTTTGCTCTCTGCTTTTCTCAGGAGTGGCTCTCTATGCCACAAACTTAGTCTTCCTTCTCACACCTCCTCCATCAGCCCAGAGTGGTTCTCCCAGCTGGTGGCATGGATATGGACATCTTCATTTTCTCTCAAGGAAATACCATCCCTCTTTCCAGGGGTCCTGTCTCATCTCAAGCTCAGTAGTTCTGACAAGCTCATGGAATCATCTCTTACCTATCACTAATATATTTCTATCATATATTGTATATAACATATAATAATCATAGCGTGAAAAAAGAAGTTTAAACATGAAAACCTGAAGAGTTGTTTCATCTGAATCTATTTCAGGTCTGTGTGAGCCCATTAATCGAAACAGCTACCCAAACTATCACTTCATATATGGAGTATTCCACAGTCAAAACTAACATAATGTACATGAATTATCTGCTTGACTTAAAATTGCTGTATGTCTGCAAAAGTTCATAGTTCAACAATAATTTCCAAATTGAACTTTCAAGTGAATAGAAGTTAATCATATCCACAAAATATCCCTCTCTGCACTCTCTTCCTTTTGTCTTGCAAAAAATAATAAAATGAGCAGATTTTCCTATTAAATTTTTTGCTGTTTTAATCATAAGATGTTTAACAGGGTGGTCTACTCCTTTCAATCCTAGAGCAGTTGTTTGGGGAACAGGGAGGTAGGAGGTAGGACTAGACTCGGCTGCCCGTATTTGATTATCAAAGCCAGCTGGAAAGGGGTCAAATGGTGCCTATAAAGGACTGAGAAACCTCAGCAGTAAAATACAGCAGGAGGTAGTTTGGCTCCTGTGATTGGCCCTGAAGTAGTGGGAGCATACAAGAAAAAACGGTGAGGATCCCACAAATTGTTTAGTAAAGATTAGTTTTCCTGTCTGCATGCATGTGTGTGTGTACATGTGGGTGGGTTGGTTGGACTTCTCATCACTGTGTCTGAGCCATAAAATATTTGTTTGAGGAAAATGTCTGAAAGAGATACAGGAATGTTGTCAGCCCTTCCTTTCCTAGAGAGGTGGACTAGTAAAGATATTTAAAATCAATGGTACTCATTCTATTTACTACTGGGAGGTTTGGATTGGGTTTCATATGCATAAGAAAGAAATGCATGCACCTGCAATAGGAACTTCAGAAGGGACTAATCATGTTGGGTGCTTAAACTTCTGATGCCCCCCTTGAGAATCTTAAAAGCCTGATATTTTCTTTTTTTTAAGCATATTTTCTGTGATGCTAGAAGAACAGCTTAAAAAGCAGGAAAAAACCCTCTTGATGCTAAACCATTTAATTTATTTATGTTTTTGCAGCTTAGAGATAAATTCTGGATCTTTTCCACATCTCCAGTTAAAAAGCTTAGTCTCTTTAACACAGATTTTTATTTGGAAACTTTAGTATGGAGAATGCTCTTCTGTCCAGATGATAAAACTCGAAAAATACAGCTCTTACCTTATCTCCATAAAGTGTTGATAGAACTTTAACAGAAGCATCTTAATAATAATTTTTTAATATCACTCTAATTCTATTATGATTCAGGATATTGACACGCCTGTGGGACAGGATGCCATCCAGAAGGACCTGGACAAGCTCGAGAATGGGCCCATGTGAACCTCATGAGGTTCAACAAGGCCAAGTGCCGGGTCCTGCACATGGGCTGGGGCAACCACCAAGCTCAATACAGGCTGGGGGATGAAGGGATGGAGAGCAGCCCTGCCCAGAAGGACTTGGGGGTGCTGGTGGATGAAAAGCTGGACAGGAGTGGCAATGTGCGCTCGCAGCCCAGAAGCCAACCCTCTCCTGGGCTGCACCCAAAGCAGCGTGGCCAGCAGGGCGAGGGAGGGGATTCTGCCCCGCTGCTCCGCTCTGGGGAGACCCCCCTGCAGTGCTGCGTCCAGGTCTGGAGCCCTCGGCACAGGAGAGACATGGACCTGTTGGAGAGGGTCCAGAGGAGGCCACAAAAATGATGAAAGGGATGGAACATGTCTCCTCTGAGGACAGGCTGGGAGAGCTGGGGAGGTTCAACCTGGAGAAGAGAAGGCTCTGGGGAGACCTTATTGCAGCCGGCCAGGACTGAAAGGGGGCCAATAAGAAAGATGGGGACAGACTTTTTAGCAGGGCCTGTTGCGACAGGACAAGGGGTAATGGTTTTACACTGAAAGAGGGCAGATTTCAACTGTATATAAGGAAGAAATCTTTGATGATGAGGGTGGTGAAACCCTGGCCCAGGTTGCCCAGAGAGGTGGTTGATGCCCCATCCCTGACAACATCCCAGATCAGGCTGGACGGAGCTCTGAGCAACCTGATCTAGTTGAAGATGTCCCTGCTCATGGCAGGGGGGTTGGACTAGAAGGCCTTGAAAGGTCCCTTCCAACCCAAAGATTCTATGATTCTATGATTTTACGATATGCTTTCTTCAGCTGTTGTATGTTAAAGTCAATAGTTACGACTTTAGTAATACTTAGTTATGTGCATACTTATCATGGGAAATAGAGAAACTTCAGATTTAAATTGTTTAAAACAAGTTCTTTGGTTTGTTTTTTTCTTTAGGAAAAAAAATCCAAAAGGGACTAGACTAGCAGGATGTTTGTAGAGCTAGTGTAGTGATTAATAAATATCTAGGAGAACTGGTTCACTAAACCTCTTTAATAGTTCTAAGACACTCTCAGTTGTCTTCCCCAAAAATTTATTAGAATCAGATTAAGAAAAGATAAAATGCAAGAATCCATATAGAGGTATCTTTTATTAAATCTGTCTCAGTTTACTTTTTAAGTGGTCTATGATAGCCTCTACAGAATCTAGTTCTGTTAGTTTTGGTGGGTTTGCAACAAGTTTGGGTCTTGCTTCCATAGCTCTCTGAAATGTCTTCCACTTCCTTCACTGGGCTTTGTTCAGGTATTAGCACAAGACAGACTAAAGTCTGAAACTTGTCTTTAGCCTGAAAAAAAGAACAACACTAGGGAAAAAAAATTAAGAGTACCCCTGGAGAGCAAATCAGCAGCTATTGTATGTTATAAAAAAAAAAAGAGGAAAAAAAAAAAAAAGAAAGATTTATGAACTTTGTTCTCTTCAGCAGATAAGGTAATTTATTTCATTTAAAATCATTGACAGGCTAGGTTACAGAAGATCAACTCCTGTGTTTTTGAGATATCAAAACTTTTTTTCCTAATTACTTTAATTGTGCATGTTGGCTTCTGTTTGACAGCTGATATGGCCAAGTTCACAACACTCGTTTCTTCCACTGAATGAGTTTTTTTTCTGCCAGCTTTTTAAAACTAGAGGCTTGACTGTCTTCCAGAAAACTTCTAGTAATACATTTATACAATAAAAGTATGCTGTAAGATCATTTGCTGCTTCTTTATTTCAAAAATTTATTCAGCATATTTCCTCCTGTGTCAATTGCATTTAGAAAGCCAGATCAGTGAAATTCTAAATCATCATCCAAATATAGAACCTTTTTTTAAAACTATACTCACATGTAACAAGCAAGACCTTGCATAATTTTACGTGAGAATGTTACTAATTTATTTGCCAAGGAATGTTAGGCATTGTGTAAGCACATATTAAAAAACAAGATGTATCCTCCAAATCTGTAGGGTCCCACAGCATCTGACATCAGAAATACAGAAGCATTAACCAACAGAGTCCATGTGTTCCAAACAGAAATTTTTAATTTGACATGTTCACTGAAATGAACCAACTGTAGACCAAACTGGGTTTAGTTCCAGTTGGACTTGATCGTTCATGGATAAATTCCATACGGAGAGTTTTGAAAAGGATTTATCTCTGTTCATCCATAGCCCTTTCCCTCTTTAGCACTTCTTGATCCAGGGTGTACTTTAGGTCCCAGAGCAGGAAACTGCAGCCCAGGGTGTCCGTGGCCATGTGATAGGCGTCAGGCAGTGGTAAGTTTGTCATATTGCCAGCGGACATTATGTGCCAGTGCCTGGAAGGTCCATTTACATGAGCAAAGTTACTTGTTAATGAGTTGTAGAAAGTCTTAAATATTTTTCATTTAGCTTGTTTTCTTGCACCTTTTCACAGGGGGAAAAGGAAGAGGCTGAGTGGAGAGAGGGGGAGTTACATAGTCTGAAGTTAGTGTAGGAAGGTGAATTATCTGAGTTCTTTCCAGTGAAAAGAGTGAGGCTCTTTTAGAGCTGAAGTTTAAAGTTAGGTCTTCTGTGCTACTCCAATATGAATTTGGCTTTCTGGTCAACTTTTCTTGGCTGGAGTTAGCCTTTGTGGATGCCCACATATGCGTCTGAGTCGACCTGCAAGGCTAAAAAGTGCATAGTAGCTCTGCCTAGCTCGTCGGCACGGGCAACTTGACATCTGTCTTACAGCACTCCGGCTAATATCAGAGCAGGTTCCCCGGCATGTGCTCTTGCTTGCTGCTTTTTTACCATAGGATTATTTATGCAATGCTCCCCACCTGTGCTGTGTGTTATTCGCACAGCACGGCAAACCTGCATGTCCCCTCTCCATATAAGCAATCCCGCCCTCCCCTTTTCCTAAGCAAGATTAACAGACTGGGCCAAAGCAAAACCATGCTATAATGTTCAAAAAGTGAAACTAATTTGGTTCAATGTCTTATGTCTAGGCTTGCCTTTATAAGGAGATGTAACTTCATTCCAATAAAAACTGATGTATTTGGGGGGTTGGGTGGTTGCTTTTTTTTTTTTCTATTAATGAGACAACCCTAACGAACTGCAGTTACAAACCAAGATGACTTCACTTCATTACAGCAAAAAGGCTGATATTTTATACAAGAGCAATACGACTGTGTTTCATCACAAGACCCCTGCCATGCACTTTCCCAAATCGTATCGAATTTAGAATGTTCCCTGTTATATAGTCAAGGCCTTGGATGCTTTAAAGCAACTCTATGGTAATCGATTATGTTCTTATTTACTTTTCAAACCATGTAGGTAAGCTTTTATTTTTTTTTTCTGTAAATTAGTTGCATTTTTCAAATATGAAATTATTTTCTTTTAGGAGTATCGAAAGAGGAATCAATCAAACCCGATAATTTTACTTTGACTATTAAACATTTGTGGCTGTGTGAGGTAAGCTCTTTTTGTTTTCTTTTTCTTTTTCTATTTATTTAAATAAGTCAAAGCTAACTGTTCATTCTTGTTTGTTTCACAGTAATGAAGAATTCTGTGCAAAATTACTATGTTCCTTAAAGATCGTAACTAGTACTCTGAAACTTATGTAAGGACTACAAATGTTAGTTTTGATTAATTTTCTATTAAAACATCAGCTAGAGGTTCATATAGACACAGCTAGTTTGATGGAGGCAGATAGATACCGTGCTGGTAATAAGGCATAGGTGCAGCTCATGATGTGCTCTGCAGTTCTGGTCCTTGGTACGTGTCCTGACAATGTCATGCCTGCTTACTGAGGTGGGACCCGGCTGATTAGCTTGCTTTTTGTGTGTTTGCCTTTTGTTTGGGAAATTTTGGTGGATGGGCACGCCAGGGTCCCTCCCTCCTGGGGAGCTGGGAATCGAGGTTATGGCATTTCTGCCTCGGTGTCAGATGTGTCGAGTGTTAAGTGTGATGGGACTGTAGGTACACTGCAGCTCTGAACTGTAAATGCTGTTTTCATACCTGGTAGCCTTTTTGTTCTGAAGGAAGCAACATTTTTACAAGAGTTCACTCTGGCAAGTTAAGCTCTTGGCTGGATATTTGCATGTCTGAAATAGTTTCAGGTGTCAGAGCTCAGATACTGCATCTATGATTGATTTGAGAAGCACAAATTTTGAAGGTGAAAACTTCAGATGGGAAAGGAAAACCATAAGGCCTTTTAATATCTTCACAACACCTGTATGTATCTGGAGATTTATTACTGAATGCCCTTGTATTTTTAATTTTATTTTTATAGTAATTGTGACTGACTGTGGGGTAATTTCACTTGTGTGAACTCTGGAGTAATTATGATCCCTATTCATATAGGTTCTTCTCAGAGGTAGGCTTTGAGTACTAGTTTTATTTAGATATTATGAATTATTTTCTGGAGCATCTTCTTTTACCTAATTACAGTGCAGTCATCGTACAGATGAAACCTAATGTTAAATGGTATGAATACTTGTTTGGAGTCACATCCTTCCAGTATATGCTTCGGTGAAAAGACTAAAGCACTTCACCTCTTTTCTTGGAGAATTTTGTTTCTCACCCTGGGTATCAGCTGCTGCATACGGAGTAAGGTTCACTAGGGTCTTCATACATCCTTGTCCTTTCCCCCTGTAGCTACATTCACAGTGGGGGAAAAAGGAGGGGACACTCCTCACTCCCTTGCATGACCAAAAAGGAGTTATGATAATTTAACTCTAAGTGTTTAAGCCATGGTCCAGTGCTGCTGAGTCTAACTGAACTTGGCATCATTTGAAGGAGCTTGCTGAAGTGTGAAAGACACTGACGCGGCTATGATTAAAAAGTATTGAAAAATTATAGACTGCACTGCAAGAGGCCCTTGTTCAGGTGGATGAGGTCAAGGCAGGTTAAGACACAAGGAACACTTTTGTAGTTCATGCTTGTGTACACCAGGCAAAGACATATTAAGAGCTGTTTCATCAGGTGTATCTTCTCCTTTGCCTTACTGGCCAGACTATAATTGTCAGAACAAATTTTACAGTCATAAAAGTTGAAATTGCTATTCATATTTTTAGAAGGGAGTATGCATTGGCAGGAGCCCTTCTCTGTACCCTCTTCTCTCTATCCTATGCCTTTGATGTAAGTTTTTTTATTCCTGGCTAGCTGAGAACCTGAGCAGTAACAGAGAAGAAAAATAGAGCATGGCATATATGATGTAACCCAACAGAAAGCACAGGTAACCAAATTTCTAGAGGTACGAAAGATTTTAGGGAAGCTCCTGCTTTCTTGAGCAACTGTTCCTGTACCTTAATTGTACCCATTAAAAATGTAAAATAAAGGTTTTATTTTGGGTTCTTTTAAAAGTAAAAGCAGGATGTTAACAAGTGGCAAACTTCCAAGTTAACTACACACTTTAGGATGGGATGAGTGTCATTTCCAACTCTCTGGAACTATGATTGACCCCAATGTATAAATATTTTTTGATACTCAATAATATTTTAGTCCCATTTTCATGGCTGTATCCCAGACTATAGATGAAAGCTAAGTATCTGTTTTCTTTTTTTGGCAAACAATGATGTCCTGATTTTTCCAATCTAAATTGCCCTCCAGGGCACTAATAAAACAAGTCATGGCTCACAAAGTAAATTTCCTGTGTACTAATTGAAAACGGTTTCAAATTTATTAGGATTTCAATCATCTTCCCAAGATCTAATGCTTGTGTTCACGGTAGTCAATATGACTGTGAATATATTTACCTGAAAGGTGAAAGAAGTATTAAAAATAGTTCTCAGATATTTTAAAATGGAGGGAGGGGGGAGGGAGTTAAAAATAACTGAAAGCCACACATTTCATATAGCTGAATGTGGTTTAAAACAACATCTGAAACTGAGCACTCATTCTCATGAAATATTTGGGTTTATTGTACTGCCAAAACCTTTCCTATATGTGTTCCCAGACTCTGGCTGTAATGCATGATCTACTAAAATTTGCTGCTAGACCTGGTTCTAAGATGGTAGAAAAGGCAGGAAAGTGACAACATTGGTTTCTTCTTTTTGCTAGGTTTCTCTTTGTTCTGTATAAACTGCAGGAGATGGAGAGAGAAGGGCTGTTGAAATGCTCCAACTTTCTCCTCCTTCACTCCACACCACAAAGAAGTGTAAGCGCTATGCAAACCATCCCCCAACAACCCACAGAGAGTCCATCTTCTGCTCAGTGCTTCCTCTCTCCAAAACACTGTACTGGGAGGGAGGGCACTTGTCAGATTTTCTGGCACCACATTTCATAGCAGAGTTCCTCTAGCAAGAGAACCACAACCTCTTGTGCAGACTGAATTAATAATATGACAAAAGCATTTGGCCTCCATGTGAATGAGGGCTGGCTGGAAAACTGGAACTCTGGTTTCTGAAAGATTTCAGGGTTTGGGGATTTGTTTTATTTTCTTCATCATGCTAAATCAAATTGTGTAAAGTAAAAACAGGACAGAAAAAAAAAAAAAAGAACCCCCAAACCTCCAATTCCCTACCTCCTTATTTTCGTAGTAACACTGATACGTGAATGCTCTAGAATAGCTCAATAGTTATGAAGATCACCTATGATTAAAAAGCAAAAAAAACAAAACTCTTTTGCTCTCATCTCTCTGACAAAACCTACCATAAAATCAGTCTCTCTTCATTGCTTTTATTGTAACTGTTCAGGTTTATGAAAATTCTTAAATATTGGGCCAGTCTGGCTGGCTTGATTGGGATAAAAAAATAAAATTTCTATGGAGGATCTTTCTGTATCTCAGGGGATGTGGGAGACTGCAGTTCAAATCTCACCGTTTTTTTTGGTTCATGCTAATCCCTTAAGCAGGGGATAGACAAAGCCCGGTTTGTGAAGTGTCTCCAAGGGTGCCACGCACTGTGTGCTCTGTATCTTTGGAGAGATACAGTCTTTCTGATTGCTGTTCCACGTTTATATAAATTATCTTCACTGGACCATAAGACACATGCATTAATTCTCTGTTCTCGTGTTTTGTCTAAGTAAAAGTACAGTGAAGGCAAATGTACTCCTTTGAGATATTCTGTGATGGATCTACCTGAGAAAAGTTTCAAATAAAAGTGTTCTTGAAAATTATTAGTTTTCCTTAGGAAAAAATAAATAATTGTTCTGACAAATCATAATTTTTGGATAGAAAAGGGACTTTGCTGGACATGTCCCAACCAGCTGTAATGCAGATGGCCTTTGCTCCTTGTATGCGCCCTGAAAGCTGCAGCTGAACAGCAGCGGTCCTCCTGAGATGGCTTCCAGCACCGGTTGTTGTTTGTATGTGCTGCCACACCTACGGTACCATTCACCCACCCTGCCTGTCCTGTCCCAGCACAGGACCAGCACTCAAAGTCTGCAGGCCCTATTTTATTCAGCTCCAAGTCTAAACACCACGGTTTGGGCTCCTCTCTGTTTACAGAGGTATGTTCTCAACTGGTATACCTAGCGGGACTACATTAATATCTGCTAGCTATGTTATCCAGCCACGGTTTCTCTGTCAAGACTCATGTTCACGGCAAAGACAGCAGAAGACCAGATGAGCAACAGTTGCAATGCTATAAACTAATTCCCAGATGTAGAAGAGACTAGTTGTAATGGCTGTATTGTACATGTGGAAATTAAGTCTAAACACGCTGCAGTCCTCATATGCTTGTGAGCCAATTAAAATGTCAGTCATGACAGCAGCGTAGTAGATACTGTGTTTCTCCTTCTGTTCTCTTGTATGCATATATTTTTGGTATGTTTGTGATAGCTTATGAAAAGAAAAAGAAGATAATATAGATATTTCACCATCATATGCTTTCTGCTATGCTTAATACAATACTACACTTAATTCCAAGAACTTTAAGAGATATCCATTGAACTCCAGTAATTCTAATTTCTTTCAAAACATTCTAAGCAGTAGTTGCACTTTTTAGATCTTACATACTAACATTGTCCTACAAAACCACAGTAGATAATTTATCATTTTATGTATGTTAGAATATATAATCCATATTTTATGCAGATACACCTTTTTTCTTGGCAGGATTGTACTCTAGAAAGATGGAGTCAGAATCATGATGTGATTATGAAATCTGTCAGTAGTCAGATAATGTCTAATGGGGAAAATCCTGACACTCATTCTGTAGATCCTCCCAGAAATGAGCCTAGTTTTGAAGTCATAGCAAAAATATTTTTTGTTCTAATGGACAGTTTATACAGAAATGACAACAGGGCTGATTTTCAGTTTTATTTCACATCAGTATGGGAGAGTAAAAGAGCTTCAGAGTTAGCATAAATTATGCCCACTTTTGTACCATGTACAGTGATTGAAGAGTGTAAAGGTATTTGTTGGTTGGGGTTTTTTTTATTAAAAACACCCAGATGATTAAAACTGAGTCCTTTAACACAGGTTATTTTACATTCACCAGAGAAAATAACATTTTCAGCTCTCGTTTTCAAATGTTCTGTTTCTTCATTATCTTTCCTACTACAAAGCGAGGGGGTAAAATAACATTATTTTAGAGGGCACTGAGGTTGTGAGAAGAAAGGGTCACAGAACTGCTGTCCTGCATACTACCGTGTCTTGATGAGCCAGGCTGCTGTATTCAGTGACAGGCCACTCTCTTCAGTTTAGCTTTATAAGCAACTTTGTGTTTTCTTTGTCTTTAGAAGGGAAGTATTCTTTCACCAAAACCATAGTCTCAGTTGCCCAACCTGGACTTTATTGAAAATGCTGGCAGCTTTCTTACACTGAAGAGTCAATGACTTCTGTTTCTGAGATTTCTTCGATTTCTGTTGCAAGTTTTGATCCTTTATATTTTGATTCCATAAATATATTCCATAAATATATTCCATAAATATATAAAGTATCTTCCAGTCCTTACACAGTGTGCAACTAAAGTATTTTCTTTTCCATGCAGAGGCTTTGGTAGGCCAACATACAGTGTTGTAAATGAAAAACAGCAAAAAATAACCCTATGTTTGTGCAATGTGCAGGATGATTTAGTCTGGTTAGTGAGCAGCAAACTCTTGAGAAATCGCTTCCTAGATTCAGCAGGCTAAGGCTCAACTGCCTGTGTTCAGAAAATGTTAAAAGCTGTGGTTATATGTAGATGGAAAATTAAGTCACTGATTTCCCTTTCCACTTCCATATCTTATCTTTGCATCAATTTACTGGTTTTCAAATAGGTATTTGCAAAATCAGCCACATCCTTTCTGTATAATCCTTTTTATTGAGAATGTGACTGTGCAACAGGAATTTCTGAATTAGTGTGATCCTGAGGGGAATAGTTTGGGGGTCCTTTTTTTCTGGTGCCTTTCCTTGCGTTGTTGCTCTTCTCCTTTTTCCAGCTGAGCTTCACTGCATCCTCCTCTTCTGTTTCCGTAGGTCACATGTCTGGGCTGCAATTTTGGGCTTAATTACAGGGCGGGGGCGTTGCCAGTATTTGAGAAATGGAAGGAGGGAAATGCTAATAAGAGATGACTTTAATATTCCAGATCACTATCTTGTGTACTGTCATAGTAATTTGTGCTTGTTGGAAAGCAATTACAAGTACTTGGTGTATTTTGACAGTATCCTCCTACTTTTTGATAGGATTCATCTACCGCATTTTGTTACTTTGCTGGAGGTCCTATCTGAAAGCTAAATTTACAGGTACATTGACTAAACCTCATCTCTGAAGTCTCCTTGAAATGAGATGGGAAAATTACAGTGACATTGAGCATTCTTAATAACAGATGAGTTTGGTTTCATGGGTTTGGTCTCTAGTACCTTTTATAATTACTTAATTCAATTAGCTTCTTTAATATTATGAGATTCACTGAAGGAGAACCCCTGCTTAGATAAAGAATCGAATTTATCCCCAGATATCATCGAAAAATAGCTAGATACCACTTCAAAAGATTTTAGTACTTGGAAGAAACATTTAAGAATATTAAAAATTGCTCTGAGGTCACTAGTGCATTTCTGTTCCTCCAATGCTTCTATTTGTTTCAGTGGGGTTCCAAATATTTTGGAATCTGAGTTGCATACTAATGCTGATTAAAGAACTTTTAAGAAAATAAGCTATACCTTATCCTATTACTTTAGAGCTCTCACGAAACATTTCCCCTCAGAAAAAAACACTCATCAATCCATCTAACTTTCAGAATAGCATTGCATATTTTAATGCTATATTAGGCACAGGCAAAAATGGATTAAAAAAAAAAAAAGGAGTAATATGTGTTCCAATTTATAGCTCAAACTTCTATAAAGTTGCTTAGAAGAACTTCTGTTAGATTTATCTCCCTATTGTGTTTCCTTTTGTCTCTACATTCCTGTGCTAGGAATTAGGCCTGGGAGGGAAAGCTATACTTTTAGCCTAGCCAGGGGCCAAGTACCAATCAGTCTATCTGAACATTCCTCTTCTGTTAAAGGCAAACCTCACTCTAATAGAAAATCTCAGTTATGTCCCAAGACAATGCTACTTCAAAGGTCAGCGTGTCATTCATGTCTAAACTTCAGGGACATAGTAAAACTGACATTTGAAACCAAAAGCCACAACGTGTCCTGGGGATTTTTTTAACATGTGACCACGAGTGGCTGCAAAGAGTCACACAGTCAGAAATAAAACGTGGACTCAACGAAGAGAGAGGCGTACAAAAGGAAAGCAAAATCAAGGCAATTTATGCAAGGAAAAAATGTTTCTCAAATGCCAAAAGAACATTAGTTGTTATTCTGTTCTCAATATATAGTAGCTTGATTCAAGGGGGAAATATAGATTTTTAGGAATGTCAGCATGAAGATAAACATCACACTAGTAGGTCAAGAGGTTGGGGAAGAGGATATGTTCACCACATTTTCTGGCTTTCTGCCCTACCTATGAAGCTGAGCATGGTTGTACAACAAGTTATATGTGGTTATGATAATCATATTTAGAGACATATTGGCTATTTTGTTATTAAAAAAGTACATCTGTATCTCTCCAGGAGGAAATGCAGATTTGCTTCTGAGCCAGCTGACACAGCAAAATGGAAATCTGTACTGTCCCTTACTCAGCTGCACAGAAATTCTTTCCTTACTGCCTTCTATTTTGAGTCAGTGTAGGGTGAACTTAATAGTAACTTAATTTGTGCTAACCCTTTTGGAGAACAGCTTGGATAGCTCCATACGACCTCTTTTACTGAAGTAGTGTTAATTGAAGTTTTTTTCCTTTTTCATAATTTCTTAGATTTACTTGATTTTTAATACAATAAAAAACAGAGATAAGTTTCCATGGTACTCAGAGCTCATTTATATTGTACATTGCTATACACTTTATCTTACCATGTAGAATGTATGTTACATATAAATGTGTCAGCTCTAAAGAGGTATCTACTTGGAATTCAATGCCATCAAATTTAGGGAGAATACAAATTTATTTGTACTTATTTGTCCCAGAAAAGGTCCTTGTAATTTAACATAGGTCTGAGCTTGTTTTAAAATGGGATGTACCTGTATCTGTTGTTTTGATTCTCTTTTCTGTTCTTCAGTCTGAAGTGTGCTTGTATAAGGTATTGTTTATGCACTATCATCTCTACCTATAATCTTCCTTGGAAATTAAAAAAAGTACCTCCACCTCTCATAACAAAAGCCACCTAGAACAGACTTATGAGGCAACTTGTGATTGCTTGTGCTATCCACTTTTAAAAGTTACACAGGCATCAAATCCTCCATTTCCATAAGCTCACATGCTTATTCTCTTGTTAAGACTTGTCTTTAAAATTACAAACTAGTAAATGAACTGCCTATAATTATACACAATGATCGAGAAACAGAGTCTATTTTAGTAGAAGTCTCTGTATCTTGTTCCGATAGAGATGCTAAGTAACAATTTAGGAAAGCTGCACTTTAGGAAAGCTCAACTCCGCTGTCAGTGAGGCACTGGTAGTTGTTCATTTCCCTTTACCCTTCTTCTCTTCTCAATAGGAGTAGACAATTAAGCAATCTTAGCTTTTCCATAAAGCCTATCTTCCCAGCTGGAGCAGTGTGAAAGGAAGCTGTGAAGAATTTAAAAATTAAGAAAAATAGGGCAAAGACAGACATATAAAGATTGATTTCTCTTCCCTTAGTGATTGTTAGCAGTTAGGTAAACTGATTTACAGGGAGGTCATCAGCCACAATTGGAAGCTAATTTGAAAATGGATTAACTTAGGAAGTAGCAATTTCTGCACCATGGGTTCCAGCAGTAAGTGATTCAGTTCTGTAACAGACCTCATAAACTGGCGGAGATCAATGCCTACCTAATGTGCCATTACACACTGGGCATACTGCAGTGACAGCACGCACAGCTGTGGCTTCAGGGAGTTTCTGTGCAGGGTTTCCTCTGCTCCACACTCATTTTCCACAGGTGTGTTAGTTGATTATTTTGCCCAAGGGAATAAACAGTTTAGGAGAATTAGAACAGGTGAAACTGTTTCCCCCTTTTTTCAGAATGAGCTTTTCAAGTCTGAGATCAGTGACAGCAAGTGAGAAGGAGTAGTTAGTGCACCCTTATCATAGAAAAAGACCAAATCTGCTCTATGAATGCAGGAGTCTGCACAGGCACAGTAGAGGTTAATACAGGAACACTCCTGACCTTTCCAGTGGCAGGACTTGATTCTGCTTCAATTTTGGGGCTCTGTGTGCACATAGGAGGAGAAAGAAATAGTTTAAAACCATTACCCCTTGTCCTGTCGCAACAGGCCCTGCTAAAAAGTCTGTCCCCATCTTTCTTATAAGCCCCCTTTAAGTCCTGGCCGGCTGCAATAAGGTCTCCCCAGAGCCTTCTCTTCTCCAGGTTGAACCTCCCCAGCTCTCCCAGCCTGTCCTCAGAGGAGACATGTTCCATCCTTCAGATCAGTTCTGTGACCCTCCTCTGGACCCTCTCCAACAGGTCCATGTCTCTCCTGTGCTGAGGGCTCCAGAGCTGGACGCAGGACTCCAGGTGGGGTCTCCCCAGAGCGGAGCAGAGGGGCAGAATCCCCTCCCTCACCCTGCATCACAGCCACGCTGCTTTGGGTGCAGCCCAGGACACGGTTGGCCTTCCGGGCTGTGAGCGCACATTGCCGGCTCATGTCCAGCTTTTCATCCACCAGGACCCCCAAGTCCTTCTGGGCAGGGCTGCTCTCCATCCCTTCATCCCCCAGCCTGTGCTGATACTGGGGGTTGCCCCAACCCAGGTGCAGGACCCTGCACTTGGCCATGTTGAACTTCATGAGGTTCACACGGGCCCATTCCTTGAGCTTGTCCAGGTCCCTCTGGATAGCGCTACATATCACTACAGCTGTATTACCCCGTCTATCTTCCTTGGGTCCCCATTTTCTTTCCCAACCCATGCATGTTAAGGTCCTGCTGAGTTCCTCAGCTAACCTGCTGCAGATCCCTGCAGCCAGCACAGTGATTAGAGCAGGTTACAAAGACTGGAGCTTGCAACATCACATGGCCAGCCAAGCAGCTAATGGGTGGCAATCACCTGAATGAAGTTGCTCAGGCATTTACCACCAATTACCTCTAATGAATATAGAGATATTTGTGTAGCGGCTCAAGTGAGAAAGTGAATGTGTTATTTGCCACCAATCTAGTACTAGTGACCAGTGATTGTTTGGAGGGTCTTAGGTGCATGGCTCAAGTATGCCCATGCTTTGTTGGGGCAAGATTGAAAGGCAGAGTTAAAGTCCTGCTGGGATGAAACATCTTAAAGAGAATTGCATGCTATCAGTGGTAAGAATTCTGCAGTTTGACATCAGGCTGAATTAATAAGCCTGGAAGAAATATGGTTCTCTTGCAGTGAGAATTTTTAAGATTTTTAAGAACTTTCTACTTTAAGCTTGGTCAAAATCTTCAGGCTAATACATTCAGAATTTCGTATTGGAGGTCCTGTTGATAAATCAAACAATCTGGTTGTGATACTTCCATAGTGGGTTTTTTTAAATAAATGTTGATGACTTCAAATGTTTAAGGTATGTGGGGCTAGCTGTAAAAAAGTAGATTTTGAAATGGAAATTCATCTTGGAAGAAAAGTAGGGAATCTTTAATTAAAAATGTGAATTAAAAATGAAAAATGTCAACAATTCCAAAACTTAAAATGAAAGTTTATAAAAATCATTTACTTATTTTCTGACAAAGACTTTTAACAAGCTAATATTTCTAAACTAAAGATAAATCATGACCATCACCTAGTTACAGAGTTGTAATGTCGGTATAAATTTGAAAGCAAAAAATGGATGAATAATTAAAGCAGGTGATGATTAGATTTCACGCCCTACTCCCAGGCATGTGCAATTTATGATTAGATTTTACAGTGGAATAGTCAAACACAATGCCAATACAAAGAGGGGCAGAATCACCTCCCTCACCAGGGAGGTGATTTTAGACTTCTAAAATTGAGGTTCTGTTTACCTAGGTATTTGCGGTTGTATGAATGACACAACCTTGCATACAGCAATGAATCACGCTCAACTTCACATCCTTAGCTGCAGTTGTTAATATTTCTTGTTTCAAAGTATTATTCAAAAAGATACAACAGAAGTTTTAGGATAAAATTTGAAGAACTCTTCAAATAGAGTCCTTGGGAACATGGAAGATTTCTATTGTGAGATGTTAAACTTTTAGTAAGCTATCTGATTACAGTCTTTTTGTAAGGGTAGTCCGGCAACTATATAGTATGGCTAGAGTCTGGTCCCACATAGCCAAGAAAATTTTAGAAGTGAAATTAAGTCTCAAAAGTGACTTAGATGGCTGTTAGAATTTTACTGGGTATTAAGAGAAAAAAAAAAAAGAAAAAACAATCTGGAAAAACAAAGTTAATATGGTCCCTCTCTAAACCATCAGAGCCATACAAAGGTGGGACTCATGCACTTCCTTCCCTGCCCTGCTTTCCTTGGAAAGGAAACACATCCGCCTGGAACAGCAGGGAGTCATGGTGTGCTCTGCTATGTCTTTTTTTGTAGCCAGCTGAGGAATTAGGATGCCAGTACACCATATATTTGGTGCAGTCGAGATATACGCTCAGAAATTCTCTTTTGTGCTGTCCTAAGTTCTAATTCCTTATGGCAGTACCAATTTTAACGCGGCAAATGCAATATTTTCATGGTATTTCAGAGCAAATGTTTCAGATAGGTGTGAAATGGCATAGCTCCATTGTTTTAAATGTGCCTTTACCTATTAACAATAATGTAACTTTTCAGAAACAGCTGTTCCATGAGGCGCTCTGTGAAAACTCAGCAAAATTAGTAGTATTAGTTTGATTTTACTTTGCTTGGAATTTGCCATCAAAACAACAGGAACAAAGTACAAAACAGAATAATGAAGGAAAAATGGAAATAAAAAAGTTAGGGAACAAAAAGCCAAACTAATTTTAAAGTGAAGTTTTACTAGTTCCTAAGATAATTTTATGAAATCAATGACTGTAATTACGTGCTATCACCAGAGCTGGTTTCACAAAGGCTCCTACGAAACCACGAAGAACTGTAGCCCTGATTAAGATGTCTTTTTCTTAATAGTTAATAATATCATGTAGAAAGTCTCTCATTCACCTACCGTGGCACTAGTTCAACTTTCTGCTTGCCTTTGGCATCAGGGTGCTGAGTTTGGCAATTCAATGGGACTACACCTGTTTTCAACACAGGAAGGGGCATTATTTAAACGAAATATAATCTGCTAGTGATTGCTGTGATTGGACTGTGGGGCCACATCTATACTGCAATCGTATGTCAACTTCTGGTTAATAAACAAAGTGACACTGTCATTATTGCATAGAAAATTAGTGTGAGGTGAAATTTCCTGCCTTTTCCTTAAAAGAAAATCTATGATGTCAGTGACACTGGCTTCCATTTTCTGACCTTACAAAGTGAAAGAAGCTGATTAGGGGATTAGATGTGAGAAAATTAGTTTTAGATGAAGCATGGCTGAACATACCAAGTAAAATTCACCCCTACTATATCTCCACTGATCACATAGGAATAACAAAGGCAAAACTTTTCTAACCTTGAAAACAAAATTTTCCTTTATTTCTTAACTATTTGTTTCAAAAATCCTAACTGAAGTTAAACTTTTCAATATTCCCGATTCATCTATGCACAGAGTGAAAGAACTTTGCAGCAAAGACTTGGAGGCAAATTGACTTTGCCTTTTTAACACAAATCATATTAACAAGTGAGAAATCCTGTTGTCCTTTGTTCATGAAGTCACATGTGCTCAAGTACTTTGCTGACATCTTGCAGAATGGAGCTATCAACAACATTTGAGTGGGAACATCCATCTCCCATGTAAGCAGCTGAGGTTTTATTACTCTTTACAGTCAGGCATTGTGCCCATGGCCTTTCTCATGCCTCCTTCTAGGCAGACAGGCTTTGGGATACTTGACCTGTAACTAACCATGACTCACAAAACCTTTAAATTATCAAGAGTGCTGTCAGATATACTGGAGACAGATTCATAAGTCAGGATGTAGAATTAAATACATGTGCTCCTCAATCCATTTTGAAGAGCAGAAATGAAGGCACCCAGTTTGTGTAAACGGACATAGCTCCATTGAGATATATGGAGGTACACTGACCTACGGCACCAGAAAGTCAACTGCAGTGTTTCCATTGCATTTCTGGTCTTGTGGACTTATCAGAGGTAGAAAAAAATAATAATTAGTCTAGCATCTGGCCAACTTTAAGTTGTGTACTAGATGTGGTATATGATGAAGTTTCAAAAAGAATGAAGGAGTTCAAGCCAGTCTGCCTCCTTCCTCAAAGGTTCTCAAAGAATGTGTTCAAGTTATTCTGTAAACCAGGTTGTCACTTTTGTCATTTCAACTGTAAATGAGTATCACCTTATTTCATGAGGACTGGTCATTAAATTAAGCTTCTACTGACCTGAGATGTTATGGGAGGAGTAAGAACATATCATATGTCATTGCTGTGTCTGTGCTGCAATATCTTCCTACTGTCTAACTTCCCTGAAGATGGAAGTCTGTTTCCCAACATATTCTATAGTCAAAGTCTCAGTGTTATTGTTCTGGCGGGTTTTTTTTATTCATTGTGCCTAGTCACTTCAAAGAGGTAATATATCATGGCTGTTTGCATAAAAAGATTTCAGCTTCGTAAACACATGGAAATATTTAAAATTAAATACTGTTTTAGATATTTGGAGAAACACCAAGTTCTTGTTATGTATGCTTCTTGGTTTCTGTGTATGAACAGAATATAAAGCAAACCAATATCTAGGCATTTATATATGAGTTTTCCTCTGAGCTTCTTTAGAGACCATTTGAAACCCACTGTGTGTATTAAATTATGAACCATAACTTACTTCCCCATATCAAATCCAACATCCACAACTAAATTTTAAGATATTTAAGACAACTTGGATGAAAAAAAGCGTGTCTTATTCATGTCAAAAAAAATCAGTGGAGAAAATAATGTCCCTAACACTCAGAGCCAGCAGAATACTTAGCTTATATTGGTAAGTATGACTCAGAGTTTTGGATCCTATTGGATCTTAAATCTTATGTGTTCAAGAGAAATGCATATTGGTTAGTAGACATCTATTAAGCAGTTACAAGTGTCCTCTGTCTTAGTGGTAGAAGGGTCCATTAGGTTTCAGAAGGCAAATGGCAGAGATATTTCATTCACACCAATTGCCCTAAACTTCCGTTTACCATTCCCTTGGGTATCTCCATTACATGAAGGAAAGCCAAAGTTTTTTATGTTGTTCATATACTCATTCTAACTTCCTTTACATCTCACGAATCCACAGATATTGTTTTTACTCTTGATTGGTTTTGCTCTTGTAACATCACAAAGTATACTTGGGGATTTGGCTTGTAGTCATTGAAGTCTCCTTCGATAATCACACTCTTTGCTTTGGAAATGGTGACTCACTATGATTAATTCTTTTCCTGGTAGATAGTATTGACAGTAGACTAAGAGGGATAAAAAAGCAAAGTGTTAAATAACCACCCACTGGATTCATAATGGACTTTCAGGAATGTAGAACACTCTTTCTTTACAATAGGCTTAATCATGAATCAGTCAAAAGATTTACATATCAAGATCTGATATTAACTGGACATCCAATCTATAGCTACTAACCAAATCAGCATCCCATCAGGTATAGAACAGATAAATGCACCACTCCCAGTACACAGTCTAAGCACACATAATACACTCTGATGAACTTCAAATTGTTTATACAGTGGTTTTCACATTATTAAACCCTGGAATCTATCCCCAGTTCAGCCCTTCTGACTTAAAAGAAATGGCACGAAAAATGCAATATCTTTCTGCCCAAATCATATTTTTTCATGTAATCTAATGAACAAGAGCTCTAGCATGCATCCTCAGGCCTGCTGTAGCTATATTTAACAGAAGTCTATAAGACTGGAGGGTAAAAGTGTGTATCATCTTTTCTTAGTGCCTAAGGAGAGGTTTGATACCTATCAAAGACAGAATTCATATCCCACCGTCCAGCGGCTTTGTTCAGAGCAATGCGCCAACCGGATTTAGCGTGTAGTCTGTCCCATTAACTCTTGGTCTGTTCAGGTCCTCTGCTGACAAACTGCAAGATAGGCAAAACGTTCAAAGCAAGGTGGGTCCATAATGGTACATTGCAAACTGCCTTCAGGCTCCCTCTCCTGGACATCTGTGCATCCATGTGCTGAGGAATCTGCCGTGTTTCTTGCACGCATACAGCCATAGGTTGTTCAGGCCTTTACAGCGCATGCTTTCCGTGTTTGCCCTACGTGCTGTATCGTGGTGCATGCAATTACACGGGTCTTTTAAAAGGTAAATTTGATATTTTTAATAAGACCTCTGAATTCAATTCTTCAGGTGATTTTCTAGTTATTGGCTGTTTGTTCATTATTTTGAGTCCCTGTTTTAAAAATTATGACTGCTATGCACTTGCATTTCAATATTTCATTTAATAGTGGGGGTTTTTTTTGTCTTGTTCTATTAAACACACTCTAGAATATTACTTTCTTTCCCCACACGCAGGTGTTATGAGGGCTATTTATATTTTAAAGGTATATTTATAGTATGGTTGCTGTGATTTCATATTCTCTTTCCCTTCCAAATGAAAAAAAAAACCCAACATTTTTATTAATCATGAATGGTTTAAATTTGTCTATTTAATGCATCTCCCAGGAACTTGAAACACCTGCTGTGTTAGCCTATGCCTTAGAAGAACGAAGAGGTTATATATTGGATTTAGGCTTGTGGATTAAAATAAAGCTTTTTTTTTAATAGGAGTTCCACCTGGGAATGGCTGCTCTAAAATTCTATAAAAACAATGAGAAAATTTGTTTCCAGCCCCAACTACATTAGAAAACAAAAGAAATTAACATGAAAATGTAACTTAAACAAAGTTGACAAAAAGTGAATTGTCATGGGAGAATCACAAATTTTGCCCTGCCAACAACATTTTGAGACCTGCTGTTTTCTCTGTAGGTGTCCACATGGCTTTGATTTTCTCCTGATTATAAAAAAACATAAACATTGGCAAATGCAGTGAAGAAAGAGTGCTGACCCCACTGTGTGAACTAGCACTTGGTGCTGTTTGCCTTGGTAGAGTCTCCGTTTGACTATAAAGATGTATTCATTTGGTTTTAATTTGAGGAAGTTTTGTATTTCAATAAAATCAAAATGAAATTCCCTTTGTTCAGATTAGTAAATTGTGACAGTTGAGTTTTACATAGATTTGCTGACAGTTAACTGTGGCTCTGTCATTGTTTTTTGGGGTTTTTTTCCTTAATATTTAAAGGAATATATATAACTTTCTTCAGAACATACAAACAAAAAGTAAAGAAAAAAGGACAAAATCTATAGTGCAATAAATCAACACTTTGAAATTTTCTCTGTAGCTTGTGTACAATGGGAGACTCAAATTTAAGGTCATTTTCAGGGCTGTAGGCAGCTAGTTGCATGAGACGAGGTGACAGATCTAGTCTTAAAAAATTTTGGCCTCCTGGTATTGTGGCTGCAGTTGCTATTTGGCTAAGTTGTGGTGTTGGCGGCGAGAACAGATTTATGCACATAAAGCTGCCATTCTATTAGGGCTTTTATAACACAAAGTACACTTCTCAAGTTGTACCTGGTCTGAAAAGAGCTGAAAGAAAGAAGCAATTGAGTACCAAGAGAATGGTACCAGATGCTGGCCTTTTGACATCAACCAGTGGGCCATGGCTGAGCACTTCCTCAGCAAGCCCGGCTTTCAGCCACTTCAGCTACCTTAAGAAATCCTCATAATAAAAAACACTATCAAAACCAAAGAGTTTCATGAGCTCCATGGGGAAAGAAAAAAAAAAAGGAAAAAAAAAGAAGGAATTAGATAAACAAGAAGATGATAAAACATCATATATACTGCTGTATTTGGTTACCAAGCTATGTTGTTTTTCAAAGAACTGTTTCTTACCTTTCTAAGAGCGGCAAAATCAGTAATTAGACTTAATGGCAAGGCAGTCGGGAGATTGCAGAGGGACTGTGCTAGCCAGAATATCCTCTATGTGAAACACTTGGGACGGGCTTCAGGACATCTGCCTTCACATCCCTGCATCTGATGCTCTTTTTCTGAGCATCCTGAAACAAATATATTAAGTTGATCATGTTTCAGTTCTCCTTTTGTAAAATGGGGATGATAGTTTTTAAATTCTTCTGCCCTTTCATCTGTACTTTCTGTTGGGATTGTAGGTTCTTTGGGGCTGAGTGTGTTTTTAACATTTTCAAATTCCAACAGGGCGAGGTGAAAAATCTGCTCGTAAACACAGAGATACACATTAGGAATTGACTCCTGTAGTTTCAATTAACTCCTTTGCACTTTTACAGTACCTTTTAGCCAAAAATCTCCAAGTAGTTTACAAACAATGCATGATGCTATGGTCAACCTCACAATACTCTTATGAGTTCATTAAAAATTATGGCAGTTTTGTAGATGGAAAAAACAGGGGGACATAGAAAGCCTGTGAAAGAAAAATCATCGGGCCACAGATTTTTCAGAGTGCCTGTCCTCTGGCCTAGCAAATAGACTATTCCCTCTCACTTGCCCTCTGCCAAAATATTTGCAAAGTAATTGTATGTGGAGAGAGTAGAGACATGTCAAACCGTAAGTGATGCTCCCTCTCTAATGAAAACCACAGGCACATATTGCTAAATTATTACAACACCAACATGCGAATAATATGAGTGATGAAATATATGGAAATCAGTTTCAATGGTAGAAGCTGAGCACACCCTTCTGTGGTTTGGATACAGGGAGAAAGGTAGTTTTCTTTAATGCAGTAAAGAGTCCCTTACTGAGCTACGATAACTTTAGCCTTAGACTTAGCGGGGTACAATGAACTGGAAATGGGCAGCTGTAGGGCAGGATGAGAGTGAAGGCACCCAGTTTATCCCTGTTGGACGAGTCTTCACCACTACCTGCTCGTCAGGTGACAGACACAATATTCTGTTGACACCTACCCCGTAATAGATTTAGTACTTTATTTTCCCCAGAAAAGAAATTTCTTTTCAGATATGAGATTAGATTAAGTCATTATATTTCTTTGTTATATTATATATTCCTCATTACCTATTGTCATTATATTACATATATCTGTATCTTTCTTATATATTCTGCATTATATTACATAATGTTTCTTCAGAAAAGAAATGATGTCATGCTGAAAGCTGAAATCTTGAGACCTGGGTTAAGTTCCCACTTCTGCTCATGGGCATCTTATGTCACTTAATTAAACCCTCTCAGGTTTTGTTCTTTTCTGCTTTGCATATTACATAATTCTTTAGAAAATGCTATAACTAGTCCAAGCTGAAAAATATTTCCTCCTGCTAAAAAGACTATCCCAGGACAACTCTAAGTATGTGTGTGTGCATCTATCCATATATCCAAGAAATTAGTACAAACAAACAGGCACATATGTGTATGTGTCTGTACAAGTTTATATACCTATAAATAGGAACCACTTCCTCCATTACAGAAATGCAGTCACCTCTTAGACAAAGAATGGTAGCTGTTTTCTGCTAGCAGTGTTTCTCAAGGATGTATTGGAAGAGAAAGTGAAGAATAGCTTCTCCAGTTGGGACCTCTTGGAGAATTTAAGCAAGCGTAATATAATTACGTAAACTGGAAGTAAGCCAGGACACAGGGTTAACACCCCTGCTCAAGTGAAAGGAGCCAGGGGACAGTTCACAGCTGTAAAAGTGGTCAAGAGCTGTGGTTTTAGGTTACATCCAAAATACAGGTGACTCAAGGACACTGCTAAATGCATTGCATTGAGTGCAAGCTTCACTTATGTAGAATGGCCTAGAATATTTTTAATATTTATGAATACTTGAAGAAAGCTTTTTAAGTTGTTGCTGTTTGTGACACAGAGAGGTGAAGAATTTAAAGACAGAAGGAAAAATTATATTCAGTTCAACTCAGTATTCACAGAATCACAGAATCACAGAATCACAGAATCGCTAAGGTTGGAAAGGACCTTCGAGATCATCAAGTCCAACCGTTAATCCAGCACCACTGTGTCCCCTAAACCATGTCCTGAAGCGCCACATCCACACGTTTTTTGAATTCAGTTCTGATCTGAGTGAAATCAAAAAATTTAAAGGACATTTACCTACTATTGAGAGAAGCATCAGACTTGGTTTCAATTTTATGGTGCACTGTTAGGTGCCTAGCAAATAAAATGTGAGTCTTTCTATATGAACTTGCTGCTACAGAGAGATTCCTACATGATGAATATGTTTTCAATTTTGTTTTCTGTGACTGTGCTCTGCCTGGGTGTTTTCTAAACACACAAAGCTTGCTTGGGAAGAACATGTTGTTATGTCAAATGCAAAATAGCTGTACAATAAAGATTCTAAGCACTTGAAAGTTTTTATTAAAAATTTAGGAAGGAGATTAGTTGTGTTCTTGAGCATTTTCATTAGCTGTCTTGCCGTTGCTTAGCTGAACTAAGACTGTTTGGGGTTCAGAAAATACCCCAAATGAATTATACACACGGACTGACTTGTTACACACCCTTAGATCACACCTAACTTAAGTTGCTCTAAATTAATTTAGAGCAGTATTGGCATACCTTTTAATATAATTACCTAATTGTTGCAGTATTGCTTCAGGAAAGACAGGACTCCTTGTTTCCACACCACGGTGCAGTGCCTTCAGTCACTGTCTTTTGTGACATGTTCTGGGTGAAGGGATTTGTCATCTACCCTGTTAAATTTGAGACACCTTATGAACAGCAATGTAGGAAGAGAGGGACGTGATCCATAGGTGTCCATAGCTAGAAATCAGAACACTTAGCTGTGAAGGGGAGTCCCATTTTTGTCCAGTCTGCTCCTCATTGCTTACATTATTCTTTTTTTCAACTCAGTGGTGTAAAATGTGAAAATGATTTATCTAAAACTGTCTAATCATGTTTAATCCAATAGGTAGCTTTTACCTGATAACTCAGTGCTTCTTAAACCGACCCGAGTGATTTTGCTCTAAAGAGGATGAAGAGCACTTACGCACTCTGTTATGGTGGCACATCAGAGTGATGGTTACAAACTGGTGGGGCCAGTGATATCTTACACCGGGACAGCGGTTTCCTCAGCGAAAGCCTGATCATGAGTTGCGTGTACAACTGTCAGTGGAGGGGTGCAGAGCCAACAATACTGATAGACAACTAGAGATACTAGGCACCTTCAGAGAGGAGAGGACTGCCTGTGCAGAACAGCGTGTCTCAGGAAAACGTCGGTGAGAGATGCTTGTCTTCCACCGATGTGAACCGTGCTGCGTTTTGCTGCCTTTCCCTTCCTTCCCAGCCAGACACGCTCAGCTTGGCAGCAGTCTGGCATGTACACTATGGAAACTTCTGCAGCAGCCTGTGTACAGCTGAGCTCAGCAGGCACACAGGTGTTTCTGCCTGTACTTTCTGTCTTGCCAACACTGGCATTGTTTTTTTTAAGGGCAGTTAGGATTTTTTGCAATCCCACTAGGATGTTCTGCAGATACAGGGTGAGCGGAGCCCACCCAGCAAGAACAGATGAAATCATCCTTGTTCCTCACTGACTTCCTGGGCATTCTCAGCCTTTGAGGAAGAAGTCAAAGGGGACAGGTGAATCATCTATTCCGTATTATCATGCTTATTTTACTGTTTCATAGCTTAGCCTGAAAGGCTTGGGCACGGCATCTGGCATTCAGCGAGGTCCAGCCTTTTCCCCAGTGGTACTGCTGGATTGCTGAGGCACACGGAGGTCAAGAGATTGTCCGCAAGGTCATACAGTGACTCAATGCCTCAATTCAAACTCAGTCCCAGCATCTGTTTGACTCCTGATTTTTTGTTCTGACCATGAGACCCACCCGAAATTAATTGGTAGGGAATTCGGCGCTGGTTAGATTAAGTAGGTCCTTTTATGTTTGTGACAATAGCATGTCAGTGTTTCAATGATGAATAGAGGAAATCTGGTACACAACATCAATCCTTATAGAAGAATTCAGTCCTTATAGGAGGAACAAGCTTTAGAAACTCAAACAACCACACATACATATACAAACGAGAGAGAATCTTGGGGCTATTCATCGACTGAGTCAAAGACAAGTTTTCTTTGCTAATAGCTCTTGTGCTTCTGAGGCATTTTATGCTGTGACCAAAGTCAGCATAACGTGGCAGAAATCACTCTGTGGTGGGAAAGGGCACTGTCAGTTCTATTCTGTATCTTTTTTCTCTTTCTAAATCTTTCTCTTTAACTTTTGCTTTTTTGAAAAATAAAGTTTACACTGAAGATACATCTAAAGTTCTTGTTAAGTCCTGAAAATGTGAATATTAAAAGGTTGAGAACATGATACCTCCTCTTGAAAAAACAGTCCTTAAGGGACAGAAAATAAAGTACTTGCCTTGATTTTATGTTTTACATATTCCTATAAGACAACACACAGTTCCATTAAATATTTTTCTGTTATTCCATCAACAAGCTGACAAAATCCAGCTAAAAGTGGAAGATTGTTTTATGAATGGAGTTTCTTGATGTCTGTTTTTTAAGCTGCTAGTCCCTTGAGGAAACCAAGACTTCCAATCTTACTAAAATAGTGCATAAAATTGTGGGATATTTATTTGTTTTTGTTTAGTAAATGCTTTCAAATTATTTACGTCATAGCTGGATATATACAGGAAAGAGTTTTGAGGGATGGGACCTCATAAGAAGGTGAAGTAATTTGATGTCATGGGGCATTTTTAGATCAGTCAGCTCTCGTAAGAGAGACTTGCACAGGTTCATCTCATTATGTTAGGGACATAGTAGCTTAAATTGAGAATATTTGTTTCTTTTGTAGGAGGGGTAGGTAATCTTACTCTTTGCCTTATCAGATACCACCTTTTCCATCCATCTTTGCTCGAGTCAAGAAGCTGAGCTCTATTCTCAATTAATCTCAGGGTGTAAAATTACCTCCCTGTAAACCATGAGGAATCTCACTGTTTTCTGTTCCTCTGGAAATACTCCTCCTCCTTTCATAGATTTTGAACAGTGTGGGCTTTTAAATTTCTACCAAAGGAAAAAAAAAAAACAAAAAACAAACAACAAACACAGAACAGATAGTTCTGAGGAGAAGGTAAGAGAGAAGTCACCATGACAGGTGTCAATCACATTACCCAACACTATTTTGAGAGAGGCTGGGTTCCTGTAATGATAGGAAGAGCCTAGGCAGACTATAGCAGAGTTTCTAGGCCTTTGTAACTTGCTATAACAGATATATCATTTTGATCATCTCTTTAAAACATTTGTCTTCTGTTTTGTTTTCCACTGCAACCAGACTTTAAAACTCATGCTCCCGCTTTTTAACGAGATTCATTTTGGAGGTATGTGACTAAGGTTTGGAAAGTTAGAAACATCTAAACTTTGTGTATTCTTACATGATCAAAATGCACAAATGCTTTTTGCTTCTTTAAATAAGTATTCTTAAGCAGTTTCTCATTCCCGTATTTACTAGCTGTTTTAAAATGTTTGGGAAAGAAATAGTGTGCTTGCAACTAAGTGGCAGTACTTGTCCTGGAAATGAAATTCACATTGCTAAGGTGTTTATGGAATACATGGAATGAGAGCATATAAATCACAGTCTCTCTATGTATAGTTCAAAACCAGTCATTTCAAACACTGCAGGCATTACAATAAGTTTGCTGAAAAATAACGCACCATTTTATGAGGGCAGGTGGGATGGCACTGACAAAACTTTTACCATGTGTAGCAAAAAGGTCCAGTTTTATGTACACTTAAGTAAAGAATACACTTGATTAAACTTCACTTGTGAGTCTCTTTTAAAAACTTCAGAGATATCACTTATGACAGCACTGAGAGATCGGTGGTCTGAAGATCTCCTGACCAGCTTTTCTTTAAAAAAAGGGTGAAATACAAAACTGTATTTACAGTAATAAAAATAACTACATTTCCACAAAGAATGACTCAGAGTGGGACAATTTTTTTCTATTCTTACTTTGGCAAAACTGTCAGTTAGTTCCGCTCTTTTCATGAATTTGCTTTTATAGCAGAAAATGCAAGTGGTCAGATGAGTTTATAATGATGTCTGTTCTCCTGAATATATAAATGAATTATACTAATTTTTACCATTTCCAGAAATGGTGTAGAAAGGCTGGCTTTGTGAATGCAGCTCTTAACAGCCATAACCAGATGGAAAGAAATTACAACTTCAACTAACCCAAAATCCAATGGGTAGAAAATGGAAATTATTTGTCATAAACTTCATATTTAAGACTCTAAAAGAATGAACTCCTTTGTAGACATAAATATATCTTGCTATGGTATTGCTTTAAATAGCATAATCAGTTTATATTTTCAAAATAAAAGGTTCTATATTCCAGTTTTTGGATTCCCCTTATCTTCCATTATTTTGTAAAAAACAGACTGGAATTTCAAGTCAAGAATACCTGAAGTCGGCTTCCACATGCTGTTCCCAATTGCTGTTAGATAACTGTGTTCAACAGGAGAGTATTTGGCTTCTCACTGTACAGTACATAAATCTTATGCAATTGCTGTTTCAATTTTTCTCTTTCCTTTGAACTCTTGAATGGAGGGAAAGAATTTCTTAAAGAGTTCAGTAGGAATGTCCCATTACGAAACATCAATCATCAAATGCCCATTGTACATGGAAAGTGAGGTGACTGTAATAAAATTGACATAACTAAGCAAGCAGCATCTGACCTTTAGGAGCCAGAGCTTATGATCAGAAGACCCAGTCTTCCAAACCTTTAGGAGTTAAGAGTTATCATCTCCCCAAAAAATACCTCAGTAAATGAAGTGCTACATATGAATGTGTGTGATAAAAGAGGTGAAATAAATTCTTCCCTGACCCTTAGTAGGAGAGTGTTGACAGAACAGAGGTAGAGAGTGACTTTTGAAAGGAAGGAAAAAAGGAATGTATCTTTGGGTCTAGATGGGAGCAGCTGCTCCCCTTATCTTGCATCAGTGTTAAAGTAGTTGCTGTTCCTGCCATGTCAGCCAAGTCACAACACAGCACGCAATGCTGCCTGCAGTTGTTGCAAAGAAAAGGCGCAACAGGTACCGTCAAAATGTTGTACCCACAATGTGAACATAAATCTTCCTTGTGCTTTGTCAACCTGTTTGCTTTTGTCTACGCTCTGTTTTCCATGTAACATGCTGTCACTACCATATTATTCTTTCTGAGCTTGCCAGTCCTCCAGGTATTCCCAGGGCTGGACAGAGGAACTTGCTACTGCAAGCTCTGACTCAGCACCAGACTGCTGAGTTAACGCCTTTCTAGCATTCTTTTTTTTTTTTGTTTAGTTGCTTCCTGCTGCTTTTCTGTTTTATTTAAGATGAGTCAACACATACACAACTGATGTAACTGATGAGTGCAAACCAACACATTCAATGTTTTAAATCTTAGCAGAGGGCCTCCAATCGTCCCTTGAAGGGATTGCTCTTTCCATTCAGGTGTCACATGCTTTTGCAAAAATGTGTGACCATAGAGCAGGACCTAAGTGAATCTCTGTACACATACTTTGCCAAGAACATAAAAGTTACAGGGTTATACCAGTCCCTTCCTAAGGATTTTGTGTAAATGTCTAATATTGACCAAAAGAAATTTACAGTAATTCAGAATGTAACATCTCCATAAATCCTTGAGAAAGTTCTCTCCTCCCATTATGGAGACCCTACTTAACTAATCCCTGGGTCAAGTATGTAAGCTTTTAATCAGATAGTGCTTCACAACAATATACAATAGAGTTGAACTGCATAGGGACTGTTCACTGAAAAGTAAAAATTTCAAAGAAATCTAGCACAGCCTTATAAAAAAACCCCAAACCAACAAAAAACCCCACCCAAAACTTAGCCTGTTCTTTTGTGTGCTTGGCATTTATTACTTCCTTGAGGTTTTTCTGTTAGAAATACTTTGGTGATGTAAGATGACTTGACTATTGGTTTCTGGGGTTAACAGCAGACATAGGTAGCAAGTGATATTACTCCTTGATTCACGAAAGGGTATAAAGACACCAGAGTGAGGAGAAAGTATCTAATAATAGTTAAATATTTCTATTCTTCTCTCCTGCTGTTTGTACGTGAGACACCAGTGCTCTGAGAAATTTTATATGCCAAGAAAGAAGAAGGGTAGATTGCCCTCTCCGTGTTTTTACCTCCATCCCTCTGTCTCCATGCTTACGTGGCCTCCATTCCTGAGGTACTACAGGATCTGACAGTTTACATAATAGATTCAGAGAGTAATTTGTGGCAGACAGTTACTATGGTCCCCGTTTTGCAAACAGGAAACTGAAGCACTGAGGAACTAAGCTGCAGAGCGGGTCATCCAAGTCAGCCGCTAACAGAGCAATGCATTAAATTCTTCCTTGGTCCATCAGTGAAGTCCTACTTGGGAGAGCACTTCAGGAGGTGCTTATCTACCACTCTCCCTCCTCTTTCCCCCAGTACACTTCTTTTTTTTTCCGCTGAGCACAATGATGTAGGAAGAATCCTTCACTTGGCCTGGCTTGCTAGTGTTTCTGTTCAGGGGCAGATTTCTAGGTTTCAGAATTAAGTATATTTATATCTCACAAACAACTTTATAAACAAAACAAAAAGAGGAGCTAAACATTTGCCATCTTCCAGTTTGTGTTTTCAGGGAATATAGTTCCACGAGTTCTTTGAAGTTGAGCGCAAACATGCGTTTTGTACTCTGCAGATGTTACAGCAAACTATAACCCATCATTGCTTCTCTGGAGCACAGTATACTGTGGCTTTAATTCAGCAAAGTACAGCATGTGAAATGTCAGGTTGTTATGACAGCAATAAACTTGTGATTCCCTTGAAGCAGATGTTTTAATTTGTTAGGTGTTTTTTGGGGGAAAAAATCTGCTTGCATTTAAATAGATGTTCAGATTGAGAAAGGAATTTGCTTGAAAACATCTTTTCCACCTGTATGAAAACTTTATCAGAGAGGCTTACGACACATGTGTGAAGCGGTGCAAGAAATCACCGCAAAGATGGCCAAATTACAGAAATCTCCTTCACACCTGAAATATGACCTTTCTGAAGGCATTCCAGTATAGGAGCCAGATCTGGATCGTGGAAGGACCGTGTTTAATATATCTGATATTGCAAAAAGAACACTGAAACCAAAAGTCTGCTGAGGGATCTTCTTCCCCAGGGTCAATTTCCAGGGCATTGATGGTCCTTGCCACCACAAATTGACATCATAATCTTCAGATTCTTCACTCCTTAGTGTGCTGTTGCTTTTACCCTTGTTTGTAGTGATCAGTGAGGACTACAATTTTAAAGTAAGTAGGTGCTAAAGATGAAAACCTTTGATGGTTTTCAAAGACATAGAAGAATTATGTACCTGTCTGAGATGCAGGTAAAGAAAGATTCAGCTGTGGGAGCACTAATTCAAATAAAGAGTTAATTAATCTCACTTCGCAGTGAGATACTTATTGGACCTTACTCCATCCTCAAAAGATGGCAAGGTTGTCCCCAGGTATATCTGATCAAGTCTGATTTAAAAGTTTATAACTTGCTAGATCCATGTGGAAGGCAAAAGTTTAGGGAATAGCCTTCACCAATAAACAAATTACACAGACAGATGCACACAAAAGATTGGTCTCAGATTCGTCTTGTGCTGGGATTACATACTTCAGATGTGGTCGTTATTGTGTCATATATGTTGGCAGTTTGAATTTTTTTCTCTAGTTCTTACCTGGGTAAGCCCCGGTTGCTGAGGGACATACACTGTTTAAATTTCAGACTTTTCACCTTTCTAAAGTCTGGTAACACCAAAACAAGCTTAAAACCAGGCACGGACCTGTCTAGAGTTTCCTTGAAAGAAAAAGAAAAAAACAAAACCAAACCCTGCTTTGTTTAATGAGTCTTCTGTCTCTGATAATGTTTTTAGGAGTTAACTGCAGTCCAACTAGGATCAAAACAATTCAGCAGAAGCAGCTGTGCAGAGTTAAAGCCCCAAAAACTAAGCTAATCTAGCCCAGTGTAGACGGATCCCAGAACCAGCCACTCAGCAGTATTGTAGGGGCAATGTGGGTCCATCAGCACTGGCGGTACGAGCATTTTTCCACACTATTTTGAATGGCTTATGTGTTGGTATATCTGCCTACTAGATAGCCCTAATAACTAAATAAAGGGCCAAGTTAGATGGCTGTACAGCAAAAATGTGTTTTGCTTTATGGTTAATACTGTAGCCTATGAAAAATTCTTGCATGTTTCTTTCATCTCAAAACTTATGACCACTCATATCTGAAAGCAGTGGATATATCCTGCAACAACAGGCAAGGAATCAGAACTGCAGAAGCTTTTGAAAAGAAACCTACCTGTTTCTGGTTGTGAAATATGTTTGAAATAAGCATTTGGGTCACTAACATTAACTTAATGGGAATTTACTTTGGAAACTTCATTTTCATCACACAGTATGCTAATAGTATGTTTCCAAACACAGCAAACTTGACAAAACATGGACTGTACCTAAAGGGGACTCTCTCCCTACTACTCTCTCCTCCCTACCGTCCACATACATTGGTTTGAGGATTTTAAAACTTTACTAAATGGAGGGCCTCCCAGATCTGTACATCACTGCTGTTTTGCTAGTAGTATGTTTATAATTAAAAATCATGACATTTGACCTCTAGTCTATGGCCACAGCATGATTGCATTCACCCTACCTCATTTATGAATGCAAATCAGGTCAATTTAACTCAACATTGCTTGTACTCTGCATATTTTTAAAAGACTCCTCTTGCCACAGCATGTCTTTCTCCTAGACTCCTGCACTTTGTGGTAATTGCAGAGCACGCTGTCACGCTGGAATTGCAGGTATGGATGGTTTGAGTGGTGATAGAGTTTGAGTGGTCTGGAGATGCCTTGGATCTGTCAGCAGCCAAAAGTGATGAGAAAATTTGAATGGGACAACTTTGTCTTTGAACAGCTGACAGTATCCCAGAACAAGCTTTAATAAGACCAATATACCTTGGCAATAAAACTAATACATCTTCACTGAAATTATTTATGCTGGTTGAGGACCTAACTCCCAGCTTGTTATAGAAGCAAGGAGACTGCAGGTTTCAGAAGGTTCTGCCCCCAAAACCTGTCTACAGAAAGTCATTCTTCACTGTGCCTTTGAACGCTCACCATGCCTTGAGGTAAACTCCTCCCAAGTGCCAGTGGATTAAATCACCCTTGTATGGAGGTACACAGGGAGAAGCCAGGGGAATTTCAACTGGTCATTATCAATCACACAACACAAACAGTTTGGAGGAGTAATCAGTCTCTCTGTCCTTAACACAAAGAGGTTTACAACACCAGAGGAGTTTATTATTATTGCTGGTCTAAGATCATCAAAGTCATTTTGTTTCGTCTTGAACAGTAGTCAGAGGGGTTAAAGTGAGGTTAAACTGCCTAAACAAAATGGAAGCAATTACACAGTGGGATCGTGGAGGACTGTTTGCTTTAACCCTCACTTACAAAAAAGGTACTATAAGAAAAAAGTTCCCCAACTCTTTACAATCACTAAATGCAGCTGTCTGTTTAAGTTCATGCCAAACTTCTTCACCTAAATCTTTTTGGGAGTGTCACCATTTTAAACATTACCGGTTTCTTCACAATTCCCAACACAGCCCCCATTCAGTGTCTGATCTTTGCGGCGTTGTCATCACTTCACAAGCCGGTTTGCAGAACAGGACTTACACTGTGCTGGGGATGTGCCTGTAAAAGTTATGTCTTAGCTTTTTTTACTTAGTGACTTGGCAGGAAAAGACAAAGCTATGTGGAAGAGCAGTATGATGGGGAATGCAGATTTGGCCCATTCCAAGCCTTAAATTGCAAGATGGGGAATTGACTCTTCTGCTCCGTTCAAGGTTATATCACAGCTGAATTGTCAAACCTGGCCTTCCAGTGACCTACATCATGTGATGGGATGAGATCTGCTCTTTGCGAGGCTTGTTTCTTCTGTTCCTTGAAAATGGGAGGTAGTAGCGTAAACAGCTTTCGCTTACAGTGTGAGCACTGCTGTATTACGGGTCTAAACGGAGTCTTTATTGAATTCCCTGCAGGTTCATTGCTGTTAAGCAGAAAAACACATCAAAGAGTCCTAGAAAGGTGGTGTATTTAAAGAAAGAATAGGAAAAAGTTCTTCTAATTCTATAAGCAAGCATTGACACAGTGTTTATTGAAACTTGTCTGAAAGGGGACTAGGGCTTCTATAGATAACCCAAATGAAGAATTGCATGTCTAATTTTATCATTATGTAAGACGCTTGCAAAATGGTTCCTCTGTACCCTGAAGGAATGTTACTGAAATAGCTCCTGTATAGATGTGAATCTTTGCAAAGCTAATGGTGAAATATTTCTGCGATCCTGTGTCACACCTCCAAACAAGGGGTGACTCTTTCAAAGAGTTCTCTGTATCCTGTGAAGTGTTTATCTTGTTCAAGCTTGTTGCGAGGCTTAAGGACAAAAGCAGCAGGGAATAGGATAGGAGGAGAACACTGTGTTTACAATTTGTAAAAGAGCTTGCAATTATGTGGCATATCTTCTGTTGGAAAAAAAAAAAACAATCCTTTTTTATGCAGAGAAAGCGATAAAAACAGCTTGTCATTGGAGCCAAAATGTTCAAATACAAAAGATTTAATGGATTCCCATTAATAGAAGTGGGGTTGCACAGGGATGAATCAGGCTCTTACTTTTCAAAACATTACTGTAAATGGTAAAGACTAAATAATATTCTTACACAAATATCTGTGCATCTCTGATAATTAACCACAGCCAGTGCAAGAAGGAACATTTTTCAATTCATCTTCCTTGAGATTTAAAGCAAGGGAAATCTGTCAGATTCAATGAGACTATTTTTGTTTAAAACTCTAAAGTTGCAGTGTGCTGTTAGAAGAGAGCTGATCGTTTATGAGGAGCTGCTTTGAAAATGTTGAAGCTGTAGATGAAAATACAGGTAAAGCCATGTAAAGGGGCACTGGTTTGACTGAGGTTCTGAATGGGTGGAGGACAAGATTGGCACCTGTCACAGCTTATATGTTAAAAGAAAATGAGAGTCTGATTTTTTCTGACTTCTCTGAGAGAAAATAGCAAGAAGGGTTAGTGGAAATCTGTTTTCTGTTACAATTCAGGAGCATTTGCATCTGAATAGTTAATACTACAATGCCAGCCGACCATGTAACAGCAGTGTAGTATGCCACTCGCTTAATTAAATAAAATTCCTTTCCTTCCCCCAAATGAATGGACTACTGGACCATGGCATGATTTATGTATCCTCTAATACTGGCTCCTTAGACACAAAAAGGACATAGATGTGAGAGTGCAGATACTATTTTATGAGCAAGCAGACAACTAGATATGAGAACAGAAATAGGCGATACTTCCATCATATAATGATCACAACAGCAAGATCCTCGTCCTTTTGCCATGTTAGTGTAGCATAGAGGAAGATCTTATTCCTTTGGCCTCTGAAAGTCGGTATCCAAAGTATGTGTGAAGCTGCAACTGAGTCAGGAAACCCGCTCAAGCTCAGATTCAGCAGCTTGTTTTTTCACATATGGCACTGAATCTTTGTATCGCATTTCTATCAATGCTCTTTCCTTGCACAGTCCTGAAACACAAAATACATTAGCCTAACTGTAACGGAAGGTTAGCCTGGAAGGTAATTTAGCCTGGCAGGGCTCACTGGTGTTTAGTGACATTCAGACTGTAACTTGCTGTCACTATCTCACTGCCGGCAGCGGAGAAAAAAGCTACTGAACACCCTGCAAGCTTCCAGTCACCAAAGGACCTCCTCCCGCTGAACCCATCTTCCAGCAGCTGCCTCGTCCAGGTAAAAGGCTGCTGTGGGTTGCTATACTATACAAAATAAGCTTAGTTCAGAACGAGACACACCAGGAAATGCTGTTTCACAGGATAAAGTTATCAGCAGGACTAATTTCTTGAGGCAAAGAGCATCTCTAAGAACCATACATGGGTTTTGTACTCAGGTCTCCCAAAGAAGAAATTTCCCAAACTTTCACTGAGGATGTCTGTTGGATGTCTGATGCTGATAAACCAGGTTGCTCTCAGTAAACACTGAGAGTGAATGTTACTGATTTTCCTGCTCTGTACAAGCTGGACATCCATCTCCTTTAAGCACGGGATCAAAGTGAGATTCTGCACCCAGGACAAGGGGATAGCATTTTTGTCCTTGGTTCTAGCACCAAGAGGGAGGACTTATTTAGCAAAGAAAAAGAAGAAAGCGTCATTTTGTCATTTGAGGTCTTTATTCCTGATACATACTAGCTTGTGCAGAGAGGAGAGATGAGACTTTTGGACTGCTCCCCAATAATTCGTTGGGATTTCATTCTTTCCCCTTAAATGGGCAGGGAGGATAAGACTGATAGATCTTTTCAGGGCACTGCTTTGAATTAACAGTTTCAGTAGCGGGCACTATAAACAGTCAGTCTGGGTTGTGCCTTCTGATCTCACCCTCCATTTAGATGCTCTGAAGCCAGCTGATCCTTTTCTTTTTCTTCTCTTTTTATTTCCTTTCACAGACCAATTCCAAAGGATTCTTAAACTATAAAAATAAAATTGCTCCCTATAAAATATAATTGGAGCTGCATTGTAGTTCAAGTGACAACCAGATGCTGGAAAAAAACCCCAAACTGTTGGTCCAATTATATATAAGTTTCTTAGTACTCTCACTGCATAAAGTCTTGTCCAAAGGAGATTTGCTTCTGCTAAGATCTTGCTGGTAATTTTTATTCACTCTTAACAGCCTTTTTGATAGCTTTTCTCCTTCTGCATCTGCATGTTTTCTCAATATACTGACACTAAACATGTGTGTGTTCTGTAGGCTGGGAAGCAAATTCGTAAGTGCAATAGGTATTAGAGCAGGCTATATAAAACGCAGAGCAGCAGTATGCAGTGGCTGTATTCCCACCATCCCTTTAAAAGCACAGGTCACCTCACCAAGCCAATGGATTTCCATCAGTGTCTAATAAACCCAAATTAAAGAAAATAAAGTCACTTAAATTTGCAAATCTGGATCCTTTTATTGAGTAAAAAACTATGTGTTTCATGCTAATTAAATACTCCAGGCTTTATTTTTTTTCCTGTGGAGAATTCCAGTCCCTGGCTTTGAGTAGCTGCCCGATCCATCCAAACTCTGTTAGAAACAACGATACCATTCTGTCTAAGCTAGTTACCTAGGTTGAAAACTGTTAGCAAATTTGTTTACTTCCAGGTGATTGCAACAAGTTGAGTAAAATGGTTGTCCTGTCATTGTTAACATCACTGAGCTGGTGGCACAGTTTTTTTCACAAATTTGGGGTTTGTATATTTAACTCCAGCATTGTGTACATGTGTACAGGTCTCACAGGAGGCAGCTGAAAGGGGAATTTTTGGACTTCCCACTGTCTAGCTGTACAGAAATTTCAAAGTTCTTTCCATTGGGTTGTTTTATGAATTAATACCTTGAGCAAAGTTAGTGAAAGGGGCTATAAAAACAAGACTCGGCTGAAGTATTGGGGAATGCTCTGCTGAGAAGAAACATTGGATAGACATGGGATTAGACTCTTGCTGCCGAAGTCCAACGACAGTTCAAGTGAAATGAAAAGTCCTTTCTTCAAGTGATAATTTCAAAGTCATATTCTTCCAAATCTCAATGGACAACTCTGTTTTCAAATGTCTGAACTGTACAATCATTACTCTATTTATTTATTTAAAATCCTGATTTTCAGAGTTCTTGTTTAATCAATGAAACCTGTTAATGACAATACTTGTGAGTTATGGGGTTTTGCACTTCAATAATAGAGCTATTGACACATGTCACATACAAAAAAATGTTTACTTGTTTTGAACCTGGATAAGAACCTGCTCACAGAAGAGCACTGCACAAATGGCCAGGCTTCTCCATCAATTTGCATTACCTATGGTCAAAATTATCATATAAAAAATTAGCCTGGAATGCACCAGTTTGTATTTAGTGAATATTTAGTTTAGAACCATTGGACTTAGTTTGAATTTAGTGAATCAAAGACAAAGCTGTTGCTGTGTTGAACATTTCTTGCAACGCCGCACTAGCAGCAGTTTCAGAGTGCTTTATAGGCACAGTCAGAGATGCAGGGCTGAGCAAAAATTCAGCTCCAAGGTGATAAAGACATGAATAACCATTGCATGGTTGGAGTACAAAAGCAAGTGTGATAGCCCATGCCTGTGCAGTAGGGGCTTACTGTTACTTCTTAAATACGGCAGCATAGTTTGCTGCGATCAATGGGCAAGTTCATTGTCCTTTGGAGAGCTGAGAATTCCCTCCTTCTCGTTGAGTGATAGTTCACATATCTCTCTTGTATCTCTTGAAGCACTCAGAGATGACCACAATGTGTTTCCAGTCCCTGCAGGCCCACAGTAAAAAATTTTACCAAGAGAGGAGAAAACATTAAGAGTGGAAGAATGTAAAAGGAGCCTTTGGAGTTTTACCTTGGGCTGCTTTAGAATGAACTTTAACAACCAGGACTGGAAAACCACAAGCATCTAGCAAAGAATGAAGAAAAATCAGAACCACTTGTTTTCTGGTGACTGAGGTGCCTTGGTATCAGCTGTCAGAAGTAGCATTGTAACAGGAAGAATAGTTATTAAAAGAAAAAAAAAAGAGAAACAACAAACAAACAAAGAAAAGGAAATTGCTTGGAATAAGCAACAGTGTACGTGATATTTCTTTGCAAGTGGTTACCATCTAAATGATATGCATCATGTGTAACACAAAGTATAAACAACCAAAAGCCAAATCAGGGAAGTATTTTCAATGTTTTTAACAGGACTTCTTGAGTACTTTTTCGTTCCATAGTTCCTAATCTTTTGAACAGAGCAGCTTGTAACTAGCAGCACAGACAAATCCAACTATCTGATACTGGCTCTGGAAATACATTGTGTCTCCATACATACATACCCTTTGATGCCTGGTCTGTCTTTCTATCTATCCATCCAAAACGGTACTTATATTGGAGCTATAGCACATTAAGCAATGTGACGTACCGTTCATGTCCCTGTGTAGTTGTCCTGTGCCTCCCTGGGATATATCCTCTTTAAAAAACCCTCTTTTGAGGGTCGGGCTAGGTGATCTTTAAGGTTCCCTGATTCCCTTCCGTCCCAAAACATTCTACGATTCTATGAAAACAAAATCAAAGAACTTAGAGTATTCAAAGCAGAATTTTTTTTTTTAAAAATGACAACATCAGCATCTGCATGTGAGCTGGGCTTCAAAGGTAAAATTTAGACGTGAAAAAGGATTTTGCATGACCAGATTTAATGATCATTCTGTTTACATACTTAAAATCCGTGAATGCTGGTTATTCTTTTGTTTGTCTTTTCTGGTTCCAAATGTTCCTAATATCTCCGTCTCTCAGGCACAGGCAACTATTTACGTTGGTATATGTAGGCCTAAAAAGAGTGTGTTATGCACTAGCGGTTCAGAGTTTTATATTGCAAACTTTTTGGGGCAGGAATTACATCTAACTTGCACATAACATCTGAGTCTCTGAGGAACCTGGGTCCCAGTGTTCAGTGAAAGCAATTGGAATATAATATTTTGCTTATCGGTCTGTATTACTCCATGAAATGCAAAATACAAATAGAATTACTAATCTTTTGTTTTTTCCACCCTCTCCAAGAAGTGCTTGTAATCCGACTGGCCTTTGTCTTAAAGCCAGACTATAAATTTTGTGATAGCATATATGGCAGAGAGCTTTGCACATAGACAGGTTTCTGTGCTATCAACAAGGGTTCATGTCATGATGGGAAATTTGACTGTTGTCTTCAACGCTCAAATGTAAGTGGCAGAATCACAGTTCACAGTCATAATTTTACAAATAAATTTACTTTTTCTTCAGATCTCAGGAAAAATATTTATTTCATTTGGATTGAGCTTTGAGCACCAACTTTTCCAGATGGTTCATATTTAAATTCAAGTCAGTTCATTCATTTTCGAATATTGTCCTGGGGGTAAATGGAGCAGAGTAGTGGGCCTCGTACTTTGCTACCCAAAGACTGGTCTGTGAAGGGCAGTCACGGCGATCCACAGAGAGGCCATGTTTCCATTCATATTTAACAAAAGTGTTCCTGTAGCACTTGGCTCAGCTGCAAGCATGACACTCTCCCGTTTATAAAACAGCTGTATTCTCCCATGCCTTCTTCTGATGTGCACCACATACCATGGACCGATGAACAACCCTTCACACGGGTCATCCGGAAAGAAACAGTTTCTGAAAGCCACATCCTTGTCCTTTCCATCTCATAAACTCATAGTGTAGCTCAAACACAGAGCAACAGAAACATAATATGTCATCAAGATGGTTGTGATTGCCATGAATTATAACAATATCTCAGTATGAATCTACCCGGGATCCATTTTTTCCCCTCAGACATTCATGAATGGATCAGATAGATAGAAACTCTTTCAAGTGTTTGCCAAGTGAATATAAATATGAACAGCTGGGGCCAGGGAGGGAATCTTTCCTTTTTTTTCTGTTATGCATCAAGATTTAATTGGTTTGTTTAGTTGGTTTGGGCTTTTTGTTTTGCTTGTTTGTAGCTGTATGAATTTTAATGAACAGAGCTCTCCAGTACGAATAAAATAACTGGTGAGAACATAGACTAGTGATTAAAAGACAGTGTTGGTATTCAGGTTATTTAGATCCCATTTCAAGTTCTCTCACCTTTGGAAAATCTCTTCATTCAGTTCTAAGCATATGCCTGTCACCGAGCTTTCATCTTTGCTTTTGCTTACAGGGTTTCTCACAATTCCTTTTTTCCCTATTTTTGTTCCACCTTGTTTCACTGTTTGGCCTTTACTGGTCATACCCAGTTCAGGTCTTCAAAAGCAAAGGGGTATAGGAAAAGTCAAAGGCTATTCACCATTTCCTATAACCTAGGGATTAAGAAACAACAACAACATTACCAGGTAATACATATTTTTTTTTAATGACGTATCTTTTTGCACAGCAAAAAAAGTATAATCTGAAGCCTGTTGCTACTGGATTTTCAGAGAGCCAAATAAATTAAATGAAAATGGGTTAAAAAAAAAGCATGGAGGAGAGCCCCACCAGCTGCACACTCAGAATGCTCACATGATGCTGGGAGGATGGCTCCCTTCATTCTTTCCATTTTTCTTATATTATTTCCACAAATGTCTACTGATGTCTTTCACAGATAGGAACTGGGCTCTTGATCTGAACAGCTATTGCAGGTTTGAAGGCTTTAAGTGTAGAAAGGTTAGAGTAAGAAATGCACTGATCAAGGTGAGGAACACATTCCATCTTCTTTAAATACCTACAATAAGAATAGAAAGAAATCTTACAAGAAAAACAAAACAAAAGGAAGAAAAATTACAAGACTCCACGAAAAATGTTCCAGTGTCTTGTCACATAGAAGGAGTAATACCAAGACAAGGCTTTAGACTTATTCCTGCCAATAAATTTCTTGTAAAGAGACCAAACTGAAACACAGATGTCCCATCTCATCAAATGTGTATCATGACTGGCCTTAAGCCATGCTGGAGTCTTACTCATAACCGACTGGGCATTTCAGAAATCCCTGTCTCTCAGTTGGAAGAAGCAGCTTTAAGAACAAGAATGTGCATGACCGGGAGCTGCCCTTCAGATATTACTTCTATTTTTTTCTTACAAAGTACACATGCAGGGCCAACCACAGCCTGAACTGAATGGCAGAGTGCAGTTAAAACCAGAAGTTAAAAGCTGCACAACCTTGATGCAGTTGTGCCTGGACTGTGGAGCTTGATTTCACAGCACTTTTTCAACGTTAAAGGGAAAATACATTGTCTGGTTTTCCCTGTCTATGCTGAAGAGTGTTAGCGAGAGCTTGTTCTCACTCCCACTCTTTGGATAGGCTGAGCCTGCATTATACATCTGACTCAGTGGCACCTATGACTTCAAATGTCTTACAAGAGGTTGTACAGGAGCAGAAAATCTTATTTTTTTTTCTTTTTTCTGTAGTAACATGATTATCAGGGTGAACTTTTGTAGCACAAATAGTGCTTTTGTGGGGATAGAAAATGCCCCAGTAGGTTTCTCTAATCCTTCTTGAGAGAGACATCCTGGGGCAATCAACTAATTTATACATTCTCTACATTTTTTTCCCCCTTTTTGTTGAAGAAAAGGGTTGATTTGCTGCCAAGACCTGTTTAAGTGGTAACCAATGCAATTCATTCTAAAAACACTCATTTATCATTCCCAAATTAATCTTGTAACAGGATAGCTGCTCTTATTTTCATTGTCGTTTTGCCCTTTGGATAAGAGATCACAAACACATAGATATCCAGCCCAAAGACTATAAAAATCATATATAAAAGAGGGAAAATAAGAATGGCATTGCTATAATTATAAGCAGAAGCAAGTAGCTATACATCTTCATTTCTCACATATCACATCTATTAATAATAGAATGAAATGTAATTTGTGCTGAATATCGTTCAGAGTCTTGTGCCAGAAGCATAATTGTTTTCAATCAGATTGGTATTTGAGAGGAAAAGGCTTTTTTTAAACCTGCAGTAAACACTTGCAATATATGCAAAATGATTAAAATATGATATATTCCATTTCTTCTGGCACACAGAATGCATTTTGACACGAAAAATTATATAAACAATGAACAGTTTGGTATGAAACTACTGTGCAGAATTTTAAAATCATACATACATGCTGTTGTGAGCATAGAAAATATTTTGGCACTGGCAAGAACAGCTTGCTACAATGAAAAAGTTACATCTATAACTTTTTTACTGCGAGCATGCAGCCTTTTTCAAACTACGTCTTGTAAAAGCATTGCAGACAAATTTAAACGAAGGGTCAAGGTTTCTGTGGCAGGTTTGGACTCTCAATTTTTCCTTTTTTGGGGGGGTGGGTGTAAAATTTTATGGGTTCTGCTCACACACTTCGAGGCTTTTCTCTCAAAGGACTTTCTTGTAGAGGAACACACTGCAAAATGTGTGATTTCTGACACCTCTCCTGTTCCCAGCAGCACAGGCCTAAATTTATGTTCTCTGTCCTGCATCCCACTCTGCAGGGACATGAAGAAAATAATGTCTTATTTTTCCTTCATTTCCCCACACACCCCCTTTCCCTTCATGCACTGATATATCTCTTCAAACTGACTTTCCTTGTCTTTGGGTATTGGATATCTCTAAGTGTCTTGGAAAGATGGTCCATCTCCTTGTATAATTGGAAGGGCTAGAAATTACAGTTTTTCAAACACACTTGAAAGTAAGAAGCATTCCCAAAACCCACTAAACGGTGATTCTTTCCACTTACTGCACTGAGCTTCAGACCAAGACCTCGATCTTCATTTTTCTTTGTTTAATCAAAAAAAAAATTAATTTCCTCACCAAGTTGTGAGTTACTATTCTTTGAATGGTTTATGCAAACAGATTTAAGTTCATGGATTTTTTATTATTTTTTTAAGTGAGAATTTGCTTTCTTTATCCATCACTGGCTGCTCACTGGTTTGTCTGTGATGGGTCACTGAGGTCAGTGGTACTCTTTCTGCTCCGTGAATGGAATGACTCAAGTGTTTGAAAGAGACTAATGACTCTAATAGCCAACAAAGGATGAATTTGCTTATGTATAAACATCCTTGTCTGTATGCCAGTTAGGACATTTATGCACAGTACATCTATTCTTCAGGCATAGGTGTATGCAAATTGAAATAAAGCTGGGGGGAAATGGCAAATGGAGCTTACATCTCAGATGGAGAGACTTGGGAGCAGCCCAACTCCTGGCAAGAGAGACGGCATGGTACAGCAGGCGCCTCCGGTCCCCCTGCCTATGCCCTGGGTTTCCCACAAAAGAGAATTGCTGCAGGTCCCATCCAGCCTGCATGTCCCAACAAGTCCCTAGTTAGGATGTTCAGAGCAGCAGGACTCCAGGGCACAGCACCACACAGGCCCACAGGTCACATTATAATGAGCTGGAGATGATCAGAGAGATGTAATGGACAACTCCAATTCCTGAAAACAGCTTGAGAGTGGGTTTTGTGTGCATTAGAAAAAGAAAAAATAAACATAAAAGCAAAAACCTTTGAGAAGTAACCCCCATCTCCCTGCAGTTGGAAATGTAAAACACGTTTTCTATCATAAGGTTCTGCTTTTCAGTTATTTTTTTCTTCTTCTTTTTTTCTTCTCTCATCAGAAAATGACCTCAGAAACCTCATTTAAAAATATCATCAATATTGAGATGCTTCTGTAGAACATTTTAGCTTAAATAGGCTAGAATATATTGACTAAATTCTCTTTGGGTGAAATTATCTATAAAAGCAACTTTCTTCCAAAATTGTTTTTCAACTGAAAAGGTTACAATGATAATTTTTTAATCTCTTGTGCCTCTTGTGTGGTTTTTTTCTGTCTGTGCATAGTTTGAAGTATTTGTTTTGTTTTGTTTGTTTTCTCAAGCATCTGATTTCTTTTAATAAGAGTATCCATGAAAATGTTACACAAAAAAGAAAAAAATGAAATATTTTACATTAGACCAGTGACTAGATTTGCAGGGGGAAAGTTAAACTTCTGTAACTGCTGTATGAAACACTAGCAGTAAATAAAAAATAGAGCATTTTCCATTGAAAAAAATTCACATTCATTCTGTATTTTCTCTTCTGCATTCTCTCTTCAAAGACATTCTTCCATATCTTTATCTACAGTCTTGACTACAGCATATTATTTTGTCATAACTCACTTTTTTGGTAAACCATGAAACAGAAGCTGGAGCTCCGTAGCTCACATCTTAAAACCTTCCAGGGCTCTGAGGGCCAGATAAAGCTTCTAAGAAGTAGAAGCAGAAGCAGCAGTGCAGGACCCGCTCAGGTGAGACCACCCCAGACCCCAGACCCACCTCATGCCTTCAGCTAAGGGCGGCACTGCTGAGTGCCGCCTTCTCGCAGACACAAACTGACGGCCATTAGAGCTTAAAGTCAAACCTGACACATCGTAAGATCTGTCTGAAATCAAACACCTCTTCGGATTGGAGCGGGAGCATTTTCAGAGGTAAGCAAGGATGTCGGCGGCTGGGATTGCCATCTCCCATGGCCTGGCAGCTTGACATCTGCCTGCTTCATTGCACACCCAGAGCAGTGAGCTCAACACACCCAAGCCCAGTGCTCCAGTCCAGGGCAAATGTTTAACGTAGCTATTGCCATAGTGTGTCTTTTCTCTCTGCAGTAGTGGTGTTTCCAGGCTTCCACCCACAGCTTGCTTTAATGACAGTATTGTGGAGGACAGTGACGCCCACAGTTTGGTACGAAGTTTCTTGTCAGCTCTCAAAGTTTCTCACGAAGTTTAGCTCAGCTATTTAGGGCTGATGAGATCATGCTGTTTAATAGACCAGAGACCACATACGGATGATTTACCAGCACTTTGGGGAACCACAGTTTCAAAATTGTTGCGCGAAGGTAATCCCAGGACTTGATTCTGGCAGGTAAGGTTGGTCACTGGAATTGCTCCTGTCTAAGAGGTGCAGAAATCCTTGACTAAAGCAGTATTTTCTGGATTTACTTCTGTAACACTGTTATGACCGCACTGATGCCTGCAGTGACGTATGGGAATGAGAGAACAAACACAGCCGTGGTTACTACAGGCCTCAGCTTTGGCAACAACGCTTTCAGAAGCCTGCACTTTCTTCTTGTCTGGTCCCTGTTTTCAGTTTATCTAAAGCTGTGTCTTTCCTCCCAGCCTATGCTGTGTTTTGCCTGTGAACCAAGCTGTGACTTTCCGCAAGAAGGGATCTGGCTCTTGCGGGTGAGTCGGTACTGGTGGCATTGGATAAATAAAAAACTATAGGAGCCGTTGTGGTATAGGCGATCGCTCACAGGCCGCAGAGGATGGTTGGTCATGCTGGGTTTTGAGAGAAGGGGATCTGGCTGGCCTAATTTTGTCGTCTTAGCTGTCGGTGAGCCCCACGCATGTCTCTTCAGGAGGACCAGGACAGGTGCCTGTGCGCCCGCGGGCTCCCTTGCAGAGCTGGTGGGGCTGGGTGCATATAAAGCTGCACAGCCGCTGGTTTTGCCTAACGCCGTGAGGTGCGGATCCCAGCCAGTTCTTGGATTTGTGGCTGGGCTCGGAGCCTGCAAAGCAACGGACTCAGGATTTGGGCTGGATCTGTCTGTGTATTTATATAATGACAGAAAAAGCAAATTCCTTACAAGCAAATATGAGTCAAAACAAAAACACTGTGAAGGTCAGCTGAGCACAGCAGTGAGATGATGTTATCCCAGCCACACATTCAACTCCTGAGCTGCCAGATCGGCCAGAAGGACTCTCGGCCAAAAGTCATGAGAAGATGCCAGCTGGGAAACCACCCACCGACACCCCAGCTGGCTTCTCAAAACAACTGGAACCTCAGTGTTTGACACTCAGCTCCAGGCACAGCTGCAGGGCACAGCCCAGCCACAGAGCAATACCAAGGGCTTCTCATCGAGTTTTCCAACAGAAATACTGTGTATAGGCAACACTGCCATAAATCCTAATTTGTAAGGATTTCCTTTTTTCATGAGAGGAACAGCAATGTATTTAAGGCTAAACTATTTTTTTTTTTTCCAACCTAGCTGGCATAAAAGTAATCCAGCAAGTCAAACTCTGGTTTAGGGATTTTTTTCTTTTCCCAAATATATTGGTTAGTGTCTTGCTTTCAGCCAAGATACTATAAACAATTCACAGACACAGATCCAATCCAGAGTTAATTAAGGTTGATCAAAGCTTATGTGCAGTCCTCAACTCCTAGTGCTGAGGATAAAAGCACCGAGGTCTTTGCTAAGGATGTACTGTCCTTGGAAATATATATCCCTCTTATTGGTTTGAATTTAATTTAATTTCATTATAACCTCATGTCTATAAATGCACTTCCATTAAGTAATAACAATCTCTATGCAACTCTTCTTGGACAAATTTCGAAAATATCCAGAGGCATTTACCATAAATATGTATTTTATTTTTAGAGATGTAGTAATGTGTTTGCTACAGTCATTTTGAGAAGTTTCATTGCATTGTGATCACTTTTCTTGTAGGAAGGTTCCAGCTTTGACAGGCTCCCACTTAGGGAAATACAGTCAATATCTGGAAAAGTTTCCGGGCTACATGAACAAGACAGGCAGGAAACCCTGTGCACATTCTACAGACAGATTGCAGAGACATCAGGGCTAAATCTAGAATTAAAATCTAAAATCCTGGCACTAGGGCTGTCTGTCTGAGCTCCCTGCCCACCCCTCCCTCACCCATTCTGGGGCAAAGCCTGCATTTGCACCAGCTACCTACACTTGTGTTTCCAGGTGAGAGAGAGCTGAACTCACCACGTGGAGAAGAATTTAGCAAACAGCAGCTAGATATTCGTTGCAAATAATTTGCAATTTGCATGTTATGTATTTGCTATACAGTTTAGAGAAAGCCAAAGAAATGCAAATCTGGACTTTTACTAATGGCTTTGTTTGTTCCATGTCATACAGAATAAGGTGGCCAGTGCTCCAGTGTGCACCAGTTTTGTCTTTAAACTAGGTTGCCTTGAATAGATACAGACTCTTATTGCAGATGATACGGCACTTCACAGTCCCAGGTAACAATTTTATTATTAGTTATTTCGATTCCTCGCACTAGCAGGAAGCATTACCCAGAGGCATTACCCTCTGCATTACTGCCTAGCAGGTCCTAAATCATGTTCACCTTCATGACCTTCTAACTGTTCTGGCCTAGACCGTATTTGTTCCTGAAAGGCTCTACACAGAGTACACGTATCCTCTAGTCAGGGGAGTAGTTTTGTCTGTGGGGGCAGAATCTGGCACGGAAAGGCCCTGTGCCCCACCTTTTGACATGACAAACTCTCACATGCAGTACCCCAAAAAAGGGCTCTTTCATGTTACATGCAACTATGGACCAGGTGTTTTACCCAGATCGTAGCTATCTCCTGGTTGTGTTTATGAACCTACTCATTTCAGTACAACTACTCATTAAACTGCTGTAATACAAAATTAATAATGTTGGCTGAATATGACCCTATCATAAAAATGGGAACTGGAAAATCCTACATCCAGCCCGCCTCACTCCTCACATATGTAGCAGGAAACCTCTCCAAAACCAGCAAAACTGGTCCATTATTCTTTTGTGCCAATATGCTAAATTATGCAGCCAGACATTTTGCTTTTCTTTTTTTTTTCACTTTTCTTTATGTGTGAATTTTGCCAATCTGGTAGTCTTCAGGACAAAAGTTTCTCTTTATACTATAGCATTGGTAGTTCCTCACAGAACCTTCATTATGTGCAGAGGTAAATACCTACTCTTTTCCCACTCTCGAGATTTTGTACTATATCCCTGAGGGCTCGATAAATGCCACCAGACTTATTCCAGTGGGCCACTAAAGGCCATTTCTAGACCAAAGCAGAGTTTCCATTTGGAAATGGACTATGATTTTGAACTGGGAACCCAGAAGCAGTAGGATTTTCATTTCTATTTTTCTGAGCCATTCACTGTCAGGCTTTACTGATAAAAAAAAAAAAACCTAAAAAAAAAAAACTAAAAAAACCTGATACTTTTACTGTCAGGAAGAAAAGTGTTATAGTAAAATATAAAGCAAAACATTTACTGCCTGCCTGGTTTTGTTGTTGTAATGAGAGTTGATCAAACTGGTAAAGGGTAGAAGCCTTGTTCTCACAGTTATTAGAGAGCCAAAACTCCTGGTCAGCTTTGTGTTCTGCCTAGAAAAGCACTCTGGGCTACATGGCTACTATGTCACGTTCCTCTGTAGAAGTGAAACTTCTTTTCTTTAACTGTTGAAGCAACAGAAGTATTCTCTTCCATGAAAAAAAAAAAAGAAATTAAAAAACCCCACATACCATCACTTTGAGTTTGCAGTTAGAAAGAGGGATTCTGTTATTTTCTACTGTGGATAAACGCAAAATCACTAATGGAAACATGACACAATGAAAGGCCATGTCAAATCTCAAATCTGAAATAGGAGAAAATTGCATATTTTTTATCAGATTTTTCCATCCAGATATTACAAGGAAGACTGTTTCTGCTGCCTTTAAAATTAATTTCTGGTTCTGTGTTTCTTTCTAAATGGCTTGTAATCTATTAGTCCTCTCTTAGCCGTAATCTGTGAGGACAGCTTTATATAAATTTGAATTCTTCTGGTGTTTTAATTGGATGTGTCTCCAGTGTGGTACTGTAAGTATCTCATTTAGCATCGGTAGTTTAACATCCTCTGGAGCAAAGTGAACCAATGACTTAATTAACTTCCACTTGGGCAGTTATCTGCACTGGGAACCTGCAGGAAGTATTATTCTACTTGAGGGTGACAAATGAACGTACATGAGGTACCACACGCCACCCAGTGGGAGATCTGACAAGAAACATAATTTATTTCATTAGTGGTGCCAAAATGGGCTTTCAAGCTGAAAACCTAAATATGTAACAGTGTCTTAGAAGAAGAGGAAACAGCATGGGCTTTGTCTGAAATAATTGATTGTGTACAGTTCATAACATTTATTTCCATGGGAAAGTTTAAGTTTAGTGTCACTCTTCATCCATCATATTGGAGTTTGTTAGGTGTTAGCCTAAGTGGTGTATAGAATAAACAGTCATAAATACTTTTGGAGTTGGTAATATTTATCAATTACGTTACGAAAAAATATATTTCAAAGAAAATAACTAGCCTTGAGTCAGAATTAACATTGATGTTTTAAAAGGTATTTATAATTGTCTGAGTATTGTAGATATCACAACATGACTACAGTCTCAAAGAGCCTTGGCTTTCTTCAGATTTATTGTAATTTATAGAGCAAAAGTTAGTGGCAGCCTCTAATTACCCACAGAACCAAAGTTTCCTGAGTGAAAACTTGAGATCAAAGGGCATGAATAATAGCCTTAAAGGCATCTCCCCTTACACAGGGTACTCTTAGCCCCTCTGCTGTCCTTTGGTATAAATTAAGCACCTTAGGATGAATAAAACATGAAGCACAGAAGGTTTAGATTTCACAGAAGATGAATGGTTGGATTATTGATGGGAAAAGGAGCATGGGAAAGTATAAACCATGTACATATAAAAATTTTAAACTCTGTGGGCAATCACCTTCACTTTAGTAATTTTCTAAAAATTTCTTTTTCGTCATTTTGTCCAAATCCTTTCTGTTGATAAGGCAGCTGGGTTGTTCTGTGTCATTGAGCTGCACTTTTAAGCAAGCTCAGAAGCCTTTCACAGTTCATTCTGTTGATTTCAGTGGGCATACAACCAGGCCATAAAACCACAAAAGCAATCACTGGTTGTTAAAAACCATACAAGCACTTACATTCAATTATAATGAAAAAGGTGCATACCTCTTGTGTCTCATGAAACTCAGACTTGAAGGCTGTTTGCTTCCTCATATATATAGCATGAATCCAGTTCCTTCCTGATGTAAAGTTCATTGCTTTTCACTAGTGTTACACATACTGAATTTAATTCATTTCATATCCCACCACAGTATAGAGGTACATAACCGTAGGAATTAGGAAAGTAGTATCAAAACACTTTCTACTGCAGGTATTTGTTCATAGAAAATGTTTTTGCAGGATGAATGGGTGAATGAGGCAAAAGCTGTGTATTTGTTTTGAACAAAATTCTGTATTTGCTTTCTGTAAAGAATTTTTTTCTTTGAAGGGAGAAAAAAAAGAACAAAAAGACAAATTAGTTAGTGGCCTGGGAAACAGTAAAATGAAATGTTTCACTATGAGCTGTGAAAACAGCTGACTCTTCATCTTAGCAATATTTTGTTAGGAATCAAAATCTTAACTTTTTGAAATCTGGACATCTGAAAAATTATTGGGTTTCAAATCACACCAGTCTCTTTCTACTGGCAGTCAAACTCCCAAATCAGCTTCCCTTACAAACCAGAGAGATATACTATTATAATGATATCTCATTAAATCCTGTGGCCTAGCTATCGGGTCAGTCATACAAACATAGGAAAAGGGGTTTACATACTCCTTCTGCTGGATTAACATTAAGGCTTTGAACGAAGGTCATCTGCTTTCTGGGAAGTTGAGTCAGGCTTTGTCTCTCCTCTTAAAGCTGTTCCACTTTTTAGAATACAATTAAAAATTCATTGGGCTGGGAACAGGAACCCAGGTGTCTCACATCCCTTGGGACTGGTCTAACCACTGTCTTATAGAGTCATTTTCACTCCCTCTCGCTAGCTCAATAAATATTAAAGTATTTTATGCAAAGCGAAAGACCTTCTGTATAAGAAATGGAGAAAAGATGCACTCAAAGAATACTGTAGATTGTGATGATTACAGCAGCCTCAGGGCAGTTGGGACTCCTGCCTTTAATCCCTGCTCTGAATCAGGAAAAAAGAGATTTGAATCTCTCCCTCCTCATGTGGTGTTGTGCTTATTTTTGGAAGCTGGATAAAAATTAAAAATTTAAATTAAAAGGTGCACTGAAAAGCCTGACACTATCTCTCTGAATGGTCTTCCTGATTCTAAGTGCAGAAAGAATATAATATAGAAAATTGTCATGGCAAGGTTGGGGGTGTGGATTTTTTGTTGGGGGAATGTTGGAATTTGGCATAAAATTTTTGTTCAGTTAGTTGATTTATGCAAAAAGTCTTACAGTGACCTAAACAGCTTTTTTCATATTTGTCTCTTCTTTTTTTATAGGAAATAAATAAAGAAATAATCAACTAAAGAAATAAAGCAAAAACTTTTCCATGCTTTTCTAAGCTTTTGTAATTTTTTTCTCAGGCCCATTTATTTGAAGGAAGAGCTATAAGTCAAAGCCTTTTGACTAGATAGTAGTCCAAAAATCGAAAACTGAGGTTTCTCCCCCTGTGAAGTATGATGGGAAAAAGTGCCATTTTTCAAGCAGTTTTAATCTTATCTCTGAATAGGTGTAGTTATGCTTAAATTGTCAGGTTTCAGGAAAACTTTGAGCTCCCAAAGCTGATCCAAAGCCCTCTGAGAAGGTGACAGTCTTTCTGTTGACTTAAGCTGTCTATGGAGGGGATGCTATCAGCATTAAAACCTACCGACTGAGAATCCGTGTCTGTGTAATCTAGTATATTAAGACAGAGGTTTACAGGAAGGAGTGATACCTCAAAGTTATCTCAATATTACAGAAATTTAATTAATTATGCTTTTGAAGTAAGAATATTTTTATTTATTGTGTGGGTTGGCTTTTTTTCCTGTGACATTACAGACATAACATATTGACGCTGAGGACACCGTAGAGGCTAATGAATTCCAATCAATACAAGCACAATGAGCCAGGCAATATGCACGCTCAGAAACCTTCAGCGGTCAAACCGTTCTAGCAAACAAACCTATTTTATAACATATCAGCACACTCTTTGCATTACACTGTGGAATAGATAGGGTAGGTAGTTTAGGCCACCATGAAAAAATAAATCTCGAGGAGCAAATATTCTCACTTACAACAGTTTTCTAACAATAAGACCATTTCGAAAGGAAAGGGAGTTCACAGGTCATTCTTATTAAGTGCTTGACTGATTTATTTTAATACAACTCTCCTTTCTGCTGGAGCTGGGTGAACTGAGGTGTATTTTTCCTCCAGAAATGCCTCCTAATGCTGTGCCAAGCTGCTGGATGGGGACAGCACTGCTATCCCACCACATTAGTTGCAGCATGGTTCTGTCAGTGCAGTCAAACGGCTTCGGGAGGGAGAATTCTCTGGCTCGAATCCACTCCCTTTCTGCCACTCCCTGACCTCGCCAAATGCCCCTTTAGGAACAGTTAGGTGGTCCTTGTGCTTGTCCTTGGAAGCTGGATAAACTGTTTGCTCTATCCACTGCCCTTTCCTACAATATTTATTTAAGGAACAGCCCAGTTCTGCCTCTGGAAGTTGGCATTTTTTTATCATCTGCCTTAAAACATTTGTGGTGTCTCTCAAAGCCAGACTGTATTGAATATTAAAAACATAATATGGGATAAAATTCCTCACCCGTATCATAAACTGTATCTTTTGGGACTCAAGCTTCACTTTTAATTACATCATTACCCTAATTATCTTATTAACATCCTCTGGTGTAGGCAGCCCGTTATGAAAGAATAAAAGAAAGGCTTTTTTCTTTTGTCCCTGTCACAGGCTCCCAATCGAATGTTCAGCAACTATTACACTAATCATAAACATTTCACTGTTATCTTCTGCTTTCCCCATCTGTTTGCCCATATCCACTCGTCTTCTGCCATATCCTCAGACTGTAAGCTCTCTGAGGCAGGGTGTCTTGCAGAACTTTGCACAATGTTTGTTCCTAATTGGAGTGCACGGGTGGTGGAACAGTTAGAATGATAGATTTGTTTTCCAGATTATCAATAATATAATTACATTTAAAAAAGTTGTAACATTTTTGCCAATGCACTTTCTTCCCTTATAATCTCAGAGTACTGTGTAGCATTTCCAGGATAATTGGGACCAGAATTTTATTAGTTAAACAGATTGATAAATAGCAACTGAAGCAGTTTGGGTACAATAAAGGCAAATGTTTCTTCCTTTAGTGACAGACATTTATGAGCTCAACATTGCACAAGTGAGAAATGAAACACTGAAAAGAGAATTTGATTATGTGTTGTCACCCCAATTCATACTTCTCATTTCTCACAATTAGTTCAGGCCCTTCATCTATTCATGTCACCCATGCAGCACTTTTATATTCATTGTTTATCGCCTTCTTCATTTAGTCCTGCTTAGCAAATGTGACATTTTTACAATATTGCTTAGGAGGAAACTATAGATCAGACTAGCCGGTCACAATTCTGCTTTTTACTTTGCTTTTATTTAAAGTAAGAAGAAATATGAATTGAAAACCATGTTCGTCAAAGAGAGCATTGGTTTGAGAACACTGACTGTTGGTTTCAACAGTAAAGGAGTACAAGCTGAAAATATGCTACAGCTGTGCTGATCTCTTTGCGATTATTTTGAAAAGCTGGCTATCTGCCCCATCTGACAGTCTGTGAACATGGTGAATAATTTGACATTCATACCGCTCCTGTTTTGGCATAATATATATGAATCATGTGGTCACCACTTTCCAAATTGATAGTGGATCAGAAAAGAATTAATGATTAAAGTTTTGGTCATGACTTGTTCCACTGTTCCATAATAAAAACCATTGTAAAGTGAAATATCAAGGCATAAAGGACATTTTGTGTCATAAGTCATGGAGGACTTCTTGTTTAGCACATCTTTAGGAGCTGATTTCTAACCTTGGAAGTTTCCTGGAGAGTTGATCAACTGAATGCCGGACATGGTCTTAGTATTCATGGATTCTTCTTTGACTCTGTAGGTTTCTTCGCTGAATAATCAGCCATTTACCATTGCTTCTAGTGAGTTGCAAGAGAATATGCCAAATCATATTTCTTCTATGCTTCAAAAGTCTATGGAAGGTTTGCAATTAGATTTTCTTAAGTCACAAAATACCCACTTATTATTTGCCTGTGGATTTTTTAGTGTAGCTGAAATATGTGAGAAGGACAGCCCTCAAAAAAGTTACGTGGTGAAAGGAGATTTTTACCCTGAAGATTTCTCTAGAAAAATTATATGGCCTGGGATAATTTCTAGGTGTGGCTCTTCATTACACTTACACCATTTGTGTTAAGCAAGTTTGAGTGTGAAAATCGCCCTGGGGAGTAGCAGTCTTGATGCTAAGTCCACCTGGGCACTGCGCTTATCCACATGTCATGTCGGAGCAAAGCTGATAACCTAATTAGAAGACATGCTGGGCGATTCTCAACACAGCAGTGAGCCATATCACTTCACCGATTCTTCCTCCGTGATTCACCATTATCTCTGAGCATGTGCGTGACCCCAATAGCTGACTTGAGAGGACCTTGTCTGTATCAGCATCACAGATTGGCCCTGTTAGAGAACCATGAGTTTCTGCTTATCTGAATTTTAGCTTTTGTCCTTTTTTATGGCTGAGCCAGCACAAGCTAAAAGTAGGGTTTTGTGCGGAGGCAGAGATAAAGTTACACTTAATGTCAAGTAAACTGGGAGTTTTCAGGTCAGGAAAAGCACAAAAGGACAGTGAATACTGATCTAACCATGTCAGACATAGCCTGTACATCTGTACTTGGCCAGCAGATACCTTACATGCAGCACGAGTTGTGTGGTCCTTTCGCTCGTGTTTGAGAATCCTGTTAAGCTGTAAATATGATCACGTTTACGAACGGGGCAGAAAGTTGTTGTCTCTATACACATTAGCGTAACATCCTATTTTTTTCCTTATCTGTCCTAGTAAGCAGCAACCACGGTCTTGATTCTTGACTGCGTAGAGAACAAGGAGGGAGTGCCACCAGCCTTCCTAGATCCCATGGAAGAGCCACCCTACATTTCACACTAAAGCTAATAAGCTCCCGAGGCAATGTGCACCAGCTTCCCAAGGGCATTTTGGGAATTCAAGCATTGTCTCACCACTACCCAAATAATAGCCTGCTATTTTCATCAAACAAGGTCTCTAGCTTGCTCGCTGTCGATACAGAACACATGCGTACACCTGCCATACATTTGGCATCAAAGGCATCATAGAGCTTATGTTCCAAAGCAAACATGCAAATGATAGCAAAACACAGCAATCAAAAGCAGACAGCGCTTCAACTTGGTGTCATGTAAGAAACATGTATTTGTAACAAATATGCTGATTTTATTTTTGTCTTCTAGTGCTATGTGAGAACATTCTTTTGATGATAATTTGAGCAAACAAGAGGTCTGTCGAAACTTCTGTAGTTAGAACACAGGAATTGGATAGCATTTTTGGCTTGTGGCATTGTTTGCTTTTTTGTTTGTGTTAGTTTTGTTTGTTTGTTGGAAGTGCTCACATTTCCCAAAGTGATGGGAAAAATTGTCAGCATCACAGCAGTACCCGCTGCCCCCTCCCAAAGGCAAACACTCTCCTTATGTATCTGTGAAAATTCATACACCTACAGCCTTGATTTGAGATTTGCAAAGTCAGTTCCTTGGGATTAATAACGTTGCTAGGGATTGCATGGGAGGCTTAAAATCCTTGACTTAGACTTTGTCCACCTAATACCTGATCTGTTTTACCCACCTAATCTACGACTCTCTAAATAGAGATTTACCTGTCATAATTAGGATAAAAACACCTCCTAGGTAGAAACACCGTCATACAGTAGACATTAGAAAGATTTGAACGTTAAAGGGAGCAGCTTAATATTTAAAAGCTCACCTTAGCATCCCACTCCAGCAAAAGCTATGACTGACTGGAAGGCTAATAAAAAGACGTAATGATTTACAGCTTAGTAATTGAATAATTCTTTGAAGTTGTCTTTACACGGAGTCTTTTTTAATTCATTAGCTACCTCTGTTAACATTTCCATTCCAAAATATCATATTCATCTGAAAATAGTAAAGAAAGAATCACACTGAAAGAAAGTTTTTATGAGTGTAAAATTAACCTCCATGGAAAAATGAAATTCCCAGCTGAAATGGGTAAGAAATCAATAAAAGCACTGAAGTGATAAAATGCCGTTATCAGGGCAGGGGGTCTTCGAGTACATACTCTACACAAATGCCATGCAATGACTGTAGCGGGATTTTTTGTCTCTGCATAGTAATCAAATGGCTGAGGTGCCATCCTATAGATAAAATGCAACCGGTTTCATCTTTAATATACTACTTGGTAAATAATTATCACGTATGGATACATGTGCATCATGTATCATGTATGATACACACATTAAACTGTAACCAGATCAACTGCAAATACACTTTTGAAACCCTGGTTATACAATAGAAGAATGGGGAGAATTTATTATCAGTGATCTAAAGAAGCAAAGATAAGAGATCATCAGCAATTTTCCACAGCAGGATACAAGCTCCAACTATGTAAACTGCAGAAACTACTACCTGAATAACTGCTTTTGCTGTGTTTATAACACAGCTGATCTGATGATGACGATGATGGAAGTAGCATACTAGCATATTTTAGACTCTTGGACTAAAAACCATTTTTTTTGGAAGACAAGACATAGCCTGATATGAGAAACTGAATGAAAGGTCTGTAAGTAACATATAAATCAACCGTAACCATTTTGGGGAAGATGTTTCTTTATAAAGTTAGTGGCTTGAAGATTCATTCTCAGGACTATCAGAGGTAAGAGTCCACCCAAACTACACTACCTCTGTGTAGCAATACCCATCAGTGGGATTCAAAGAAGCAGAAGCTGATTGATCCTGTACCAAGCAGCTTATCGTGGTGATGATAATGCTACAGGAAGACAACTGGGAAAACAAATGACAGGGTTTGGAAAAGCAGGTCAGAGTAGCATTTTTCAAAGCAGCGACAGCACGAAATATTCCTAATGTTAACAAAGGTGTAGGAAAATTATTTAGGTAAATCTCTTAAAATAAAGCTTAAATAGTTTGCCTGGGTGGCACTTAAATTGTTTTTATTTTTGTGTTGCTCTGGCTCCTCTATTGTTGATTTTTTAGCCATGAAATTGAGTCTGTTCATCTACTTCTTTGTGCTTTTCTTAAAACTCACTCTCAGATGGGCAAGAGATGAGAAATACAGATATTGTCCCAGCTCTTTTATACTTGTTACTGCTGTACTCCTTCAAAGTTTCCCAGAGTCCAGATATTTGAGTAAACTGTGCATCATTTAGCTCCTCGGTTTTCTAACTGAACAGTACTATTTATATGAGACACCACATAAATTTAACACTAGTTCAACAGACCTGTGAAAAGGTTTATTAAAAATATAGAATGCCATGTCTTCATTTCAGTGCCAAGCATCACAAAAAGTTAAGAATCATCTTTAGCATAATACAGAATTTCAAATATTTATAACCTCTTTTTTACTTATATTTTATTCATTAGTTGTAAATGCTCTAAAGTGACCAGCAGCCTCTGACATGCTGTCCCAGAAATCTTCATGCCTTCCCATTGGGACCATCAGTCCCATTTATTTTTGGTTATGCCATGCCCACAAATTTCACTGTGACAATTTGCTGCAACTCATACCCAGGTGACATTTCCTTAGGGGAAGTGACCTTTTCAAATGTCTCTCCAAGATGTTGAAGATATTATTCTTTCTTTAAAGTATGTGTCAGTTTGGAGTGACAGTTTCATCCAAAGTATGCCACTCGTGACCATCTATTCTCACAACATATTTTTACTTCATTTTCATATAATGATGACTTCTTTTGGTGACACCAGATCAAATTAAGTTTTTATTTTTTTCCTAAATGTCTCTTTACTTTTAATGTTGGGTCTGACAACTTATTAATGTTTTCTATTCTCTGTGGAACAAATAGCACCCCATGTCGGATTCATTGGTAGCACTCCACAAATCAGTCATGCTTAACATCATTAAGAGCATGTCTCCACAGTTTTTTTATTAGCTTTTATTTTTGTTTTTGTTTTTGTTTTTTTCATTTTGACACCATTTTCTCGCTTACCTATAACATTAGGCATAATATCAATTCATGGTTGCATTCTAAACCTGCTTAAACTTAAACATACTAAAACTGCTTAAAATAACACCAGGTAATCAGTGGCAGAATTTGCTATGTTATAGGTTTCTATTAGACATACAGCTGGTTTTGCAAAAAGAGATTTAGTACATATGGCTACATGTTTAGCTGCAGTATTTTCTGCTAAAGTCATCTCTAGCAAGTCAGCATGATATTCTAACACAAGTATATTTGTCCTTGCCAATTTAAACAATACCATCTATGTCTGCTTTCCTTCAAGGTGATGATTTTCCTTTATCATTAACATGACTTTATCACTCTTTTGCTTAGTTTTGGCTCATGTGGTAATCCCTGCCAATGTTCTTTATTTCACTGTTCACTTTGGGTTGTTATAAAATATTTTTGTCCTTCCTCTAGGGTGGTTTTGGCCTATAAAATGACTTTTACGTATCCTTTCAAATTTATATTCCTCTAACCCTTTAGCGATTGCCAGGTTGTTTCCTTTAAATCAAACTCCATCTACGACTGAATAGTCTCCTTTGAAAAGCTCTTGGAAAATTCTGATACCATCCCATGCTGGTAACTTTGATGATTTTCCGTAGTGTTATCTCAGATGTAGCTCTGGTAATCTCAGTCCACATCTAACCTGAGACCTGATGAGTTTGTTCATGTGTTGACAACTCCATAATCTAGTAATAGACATTGTTCCACTGCATGTTGGCCTAGACAGTGTTACTGTAGTTATTAAATCTTTCCCACTTTTTTACCAGTTTGAGAGTGCAGTTCTGTAACTGAAAAAATAATGATTTCCAGGTTCTCAAACACTGGAACGATTTGCCAGATCCCCTTCTGATAGCAGTAAATAATGTCTGACCAATTTCATTTTAAAAGGGTATAAAAAGAGTTAGAAAGAAGGACATGAAGCTTCTTATTTCCATTCCTTAAGGTCAATGCCTCCTTTTGAGCAGACTGAAACTCATTCTTGGTTAGTGGTTAGTGTGGTTAGTGTGATACATGAACCAGAGCTGATCATTTCCAATCACACTACTGTAAGTAGATTCTGCCAGAGCCTTTCTTAGAACTTTCACAGAAAAAATCAGATTTCTGCTTTCTGGTATAGTATCTATGTATTACTGGGTCTTTCAGTACACCCATCAGTTTCAGAACCTCTTTAAGCTTCTCCATGACAGCCATTAGAATTTTTGCAGAGTTTAACTTAAGCAGCAAGATTTATCACAAATGTCCCTGTATGACTTAGCATTGAGAGGAAATTGGGAAACTTTTTGTTGCATCAGGTATTTTAGTGATGACTTCAGCTTTATTATAATCTGCACATACACCTAGTTGTGTTAAGGTCACCACTGGATAAGTTAAGTCTATTATACAGGACCTGCGTTATGGTTATTCAGATTTGGGTTTCAGTCTCTGTTTCTTTTCAAAGTTCCAGCAGACCATTTCCTCAGAGCTGTTGGTCATAGCTGTTTAATATTTTATTTGGTTTTTCTAAAGCAAAATATTACTTGGGCAGGTCTTAGTGTTGTCTATAGTGTGGATATTCAACTTGTATTATATAAACCAGCTACATACAGCCTAAAGAAATATATCATTTAGTCCCTGGCCACTTTGTATGTTTTCTCTTTACCTGGATAAGCTGGAAAAAGTCTGTGAGCCAGAAGGATTTCCCAGATGATGCACTGGTCCAGGTCTCTACCTTCCTCAAGAGTCTCTTAGGTCATTCTCTCTGTCATGCCATTTAATATGTGTATAATGAATGTAATTATTATTTTAGAAGTGTTCTGTAAATCCATTTTTCTCAGGAAGGCCAGTTTTAATGAGGGTGCACTGTGCTTTGGTTCTGCACTTGCATAATAAATCTGATATTCCTGGGATGAGTGTACAGTATATGTGGAGAATGAGCGTAGTGCACTGAGGCCTCTCATGGCCCATCTTCTATCTGCTGGTGCTACATCAGCTCAATGGTGGCAGGGACATATATTCAGATGTACCCAACAAGACAGCAGGGGAAACAGGCAGAGAGCCCCATGAAAGCCACCTTCTTGAAAAATGTACTTTGCTTGGAATTATTCTTAGAAGGGTGCTAGGGGAGTCGAGTGCTAGGGAAGTCACTCTCTTTTCACTGCAAATTTGATTTTTACTACCCCAAGACAATGTTGGGAGGAAAACTTTAGCCAAGAATTAGGCAACGAAAATATATGAACTCAGATACCGTTGATGATTATTCTGCCAAAGTTAAAAATGTTTATTTTCTTCTATGTTTATATCGAAAAATCCTCCCTCACCTCTAAAAGTTTTGTGCTCTTGCTCAGATATGTTCAAATGACTTGTGAGTCTCACTGTGTAGGGTGGGAACATTTTATGTGAAGCCAGTTTAAGAACTTCTCCTTCCTAAGTTTACCAAGTAGCCATTTTCTTCAACCATAACTGTACTGGCTCATAGTTATTCCAGATTTCTGTGGCTCCAGTACTTCATGTGATTCCTTTATGCTCACAGGATTTTGGTTATACATAAATGCAATACAGAAATTATTGACGGCAGCCTCAGGAGCTCCATGGTGTCTGGGAGGTGGCTTCCACCTCTACCCTCAAAAATTAAAAGTGATTGGATAGGTTTTTTTCATGTATTGATGGCACTATTTATCACCATTTTGATAATTTTTCTGATGTTTTCAGTTTTCTTTTCAGGTATCTCAGTTCCTTATTAAGGCTATTGCTCTTGCATACGGCAGGTGGAGTATTTCTTCTGAGCATATATAAAGATCAACCTTCTAATCCCACTATTTTTTATGTCCATATCTCAGAACCACATCCACAAGGAAATGGACAGAGTATGCATTTGTTTTTCAAAGTAAAACTGTTTTTATTCAAGCAATCAGATTTCCATGATATATATTATTAATGACTATTATTCATTGCATTAAGGTGATACATAGAAATGGCACATGACAGTAGAATTCCATCTTGCCACATCCCCATAGAATCAGCAAACCGTTCACACAGCTTTTGGTCTCTATCTAAAAAGGTGTCACAGAGAGAATATATCATATACATTTTAATCACAGGCAACGAAAGGCTGAAATTAGTCAAAAACTCTGTAACTGTTTTCTAACAAAACTAGTCATTAAATTTCTATTATTACTGAAAGAACTAACTTTGTTGTGAAACTCAGCTCAGGTTCCAAAGGGTGTAGGTAGAAGACGGAAAGATTTCTTCATTGTTGATTTTTTTAACCATCTGCTTCCCCAGCCCTGGCGGCTGTTCATCTGTGGTCAGAAGAAACACAGAGCAGAAATACAGAACTGTAGAAACATAGTAGTAACAGAGAATCTAGATACGATTTTCTTTTCTCCTGAAGTGAGTCTTTATGTTCCAGAGACATTGGAGAAAGATCTTTAGTTTTGAAAATTATGTTAAATGGTGTGTGTGAAATGTTCTTCATAAAAATAGATTCAGTGAAGGTAAGGTACTTTTTGAAAGGGAATTTATTACTCGCTAAAGAATGACATCCTTTTAAATACATAGAAAGAAACAGCGTAGATATAGCAGCGTATACAGCAAATCTTGTCCCATTCACTAAGCTACGTTGTGGATGCATCACCTTCTGGTAACACAGCATAAGACAGTCTCTATGCTTGGACAGTTTTTGTTTCTCCTTATGACAGAATTCTTTATAGTGTGAACTGTTGTCCCAGAAAAAGTACTAGAAAATTCTTTAAATGGTAAACGCTATCTGCCGTGGCCAGATTCCTTAGCTGACCGATGGATCTGTAACCTATGTTATTGCCTGTTCTGAGTCGAAGTTTGTGTTACTTAGTTATCAGCATTATAACATTCACCTGTCCTGTTCCAGACACTGCTGATACTCTGATTTACATGTGCGTAACAGAGACTTTCCTCTGACTGAGGGGTGTCCTAACATAAATTGCTGAAATGAAATTACAGCATTTCCACTAACTGCCGACTGCCGCGAAGGAGGCAGAACCCTGCTTTTCTCTTTAACATAATTTTGGTGGTTCCTGCAAGCAGCTTTTATCTGATACTAGCGGTGGTAGTAAAAATTCAAAGTCGGAAGTGGATCACAGCCAACACTTCCACTTGTGCACAAGATAAGTATGCCATTAACCATGTCTCTTAAAGTTAGTTATCTCATGCAGGCAAATGAGTTCAAAGCCCTCCATTTACTGTTATATGGTTGTAGATATCTGCTATCAGGCCTTTGCTGGCTACAGCTGGGCACTTGACAGGGACAGAGGTGGAGTTTGCAGTCCGGTATGGCCCATGAATATAGGTTGTTTGCAAAATAATATATAGCAGCTAATAAAAACATATGTCCTCTTTCTCTTTTTTCTCTCTCTCTCTAAGTGTATATGAAGCACAGTATTCTCATCATCCCTCTCCTTTACAAGGATGTATCCTGACATTGTGCTTTCCTCTGTTAACTTGAGATCTCTCAGAGACACAAGATGGTTTAATATACATCATACTCCCATTGGCTTGAATTTATAGCATTTCATAAGAATGTTTCTTCATCTCTGTATCTCTGTTTCTCCCATCATTTGACTCTTCTTTTCTTCTTTTTTCTTTCAGACTGTTTTCTCTTACAGAATGTACAAGATATAGTACAAACATCAGCTCAAACACTAAAGCCATTACTAATCATAACATTCTCTGGGAAGAGCTTCAGTTTCTTTCCCCAACACATAAACAGCCTCTGAACTCAGAGAACTTCACTAGGTTTGGGGGTTTTTTACCAATTCCTTTCTGAATTCTTCTCCCTCCTGCCTCTGCTGAGATTTCTAACTAGAATCCTCAGGTGAATTGCTTCTGCGATGCGCTGCACTGAGATGAGCAGGGCTTCAGCAGTGAATGCAGTTGCTGTGCAGTGGAGGGACAAGCAGTGTACCCCATAGGTGCTTTGTGCATTGGTGACAGGGCCATGAGCTCACACATTTTTACCGTGTACTAACAATAGGTTGAGCGTTCACACATTCAGATGATGTGTAACAACTCAAAGTTACACAGTCTGATACCTCAGCCCTATGTCCTGAGCCTCAAAACACACACCCTGTGGAGTAGACTTAAGATGTTTCATATTTCAGAAAAAAAACCAAAACCAAACAACTGACTATCCAAGAGCTAAGCTACCTATTCTGCTTCCCAGATTGTTTCCATACATCCAGCACTGTTTCTAGGCAGGTAATCACAGATTTATAGAATAGTTTGGGCTGGAAGAAACCTTTAAAGGCCATCTAATCCAACCCCCGGCCATGAGCAGGGACGTCTTCAACTACATCAGGTTGTTCAGAGCCCCGTCCAGCCTGACCTGGGATGTTGCCAGCGATGGGGCATCTACCATCTCTCTGGGCAACCTGGGCCAGGGTTTCACCGCCCTCACTGTGAAAAATGTCTTCCTTGTATCTAGTCGAAATCTACCCTCTTTTAGTTTAAAACCATTACGCTTGTCCTATGGCAACAGGCCCTGCTAAAAAGTCTGTCCCCATCTTTCTCATAAGGCCCTTTCAGTCCTGGCAGCTGCAGTAAGGTCTCCCCGGAGCCTTCTCTGCTCCAGGCTGGACAACCCCAACTCTCTCAGCCTTTCCTCAGAGGAGAGATGTTCCATCCCTTGCATCATTTTTGTGGCCCTCCTCTGGACCCACTCCAACAGGTCCATGTCCTTCTTTTCTGTGCTGAGGGCTCCAGGCAATATATTAATATGTAGTACCATATAGTAATATTAGTGCCATTAAAGCCTGATGCTCAAAGGAGCTTGCTACACTCCACTTAGTGTGAACAAATACTCCTGATGGCCTTGCAGGTAACTGCATGCCCTAAATCCTTCCATGACTTCTACCTCAAACCAGCTTTGAACAGGCCTTCATCGCGCTAGCTGACATGAATGCAAAGGAAAATGCTCCACAAAAGATACCAAAAGTCCATAGAGAAAAATGTTCCCTGCAATTTCAGGTATTGAAAGAAAGACCGTTCCTTATTTGTCTACTTGCATAAAGAGAACCAATAGCACAGAATTTGAAATAGTTTCATTCTCCAACTTCAAACCCACAAATAATGCTTTCCAAGAAGTTTTCAGAAGTGATAGCTAACTTTACTTGCCTCCAAATATAACACCTTATGAAAGACATTTTTCAGGACAACCCTTATTTGAAATTCAGGTTCTTTTAATATGGTTCAGATGGAGGTACTCAGAATTAATACATGCTTATGAAGATGATGGTACATACTGCAGAAGAGCAGATATGTCAAAGGGAGCTATGTAACACATTTTTCAACTGCCAGCAAGAGTATGTTAATGACGTGATCATGTGCAACCTGTTTTAACCTAGCTGCTCAGTGATTTTGCCTGTAACATGCTAGGTACAACCATGATAATGTATAAGCAAGAAAAATGCTTGAAATAACAATAATAGCAGCAGCAGCAACAATAATAATATCACTTTAGGTACCTTTATTCTAAATTTTAGAAAAAGATAAGGAAGAACTACAATCACACACAGGCAAAAAAGATCTAGAACGTTTTATCATACAAATCGCCGCAAGATAAAATTAAAAGGTCAAATGCGAGAGGATGAAATAGCATGCACAGAAAGCTTGCAAACTCTTTCTTAATCTCCAGACTTGAAAATGGCAGAGAAGAACATGTGGCAATTATAGAACCATTTTTATTGCTTTAAAACAACACAGTTTAATTGGTTTGATATAAACATTGGAGCATATCTCAACTATGAGCAAAGCAGTGTACTCAATCATGTTACTTTTAATGGAAATAGTCTTGAAAATAAGTTGTGCAAAGAACGTTTGTCATAACTGCTGGCCTAGCAAGTCATGTAAGCACAACTATATAAATAAGGTAACTTATTTATACTTTATATAATTACTGCCACTTGTAACTTAATCCTCCAGTATATTTCATTAGAAGGGTCTTAATTTTCATCTGAATGTCTCTGTCTTAATGAGAATGAGACTTGCGTTTGGCTGGAGCCCAGATCAGTTTCATGCGATAACAACAGTAACCATCTCAAACTTATCCTTTCCAGTAATTGAACTATATAATATGTTAAAAAAAGAAACATATAAACAAGCAAACAAGTTAAAAGTCTCTATCACACTGTACTTTGAAAACTTTGTTTCATGAGTCCTGAAAGCGTGATCAGTGAAGAAACACGGCTTTTGAGGCAGTGGCTGCTGCATATAGAAAATGTTGGAAGAGATTAGTGAAATAGATTTTGCATTTTTTGTGCTGTTTCCACAGGAGATGTGCTGAAAGCCATAAAGATATGCTTCTTTCTCCAACTAATTTATTTCACATATACAGTAATTTGCGGTCAATAAATCTAGGATGGATTTCCATGGTAAGGCATTGGTGTGGCAAACAGTATGGATAACTTTATCCATAATGCGGTTGTGGTATTTTTATAATCAGTTTTGTAATGTGATATCACTGGAGAGTATCATCAACCAGTGCTCAATATTAAACAAAGTTTTCCAAAGCAACACATGTTATATACTAATTCATGTCATCAGAGATCCATCTTATGGTGTAAGAGACTCATCTTGTGTGCACATGGCTTTCAAGGAGATGATAGCACAGAGAAATTTACTTTTACAGTTCTATAACTGGGCACTCCAGATGGAATATTTTACCATAGCAGGACATTTTAGCAAGAGGAAAATAACTCTTTCACCAGTCAGAGTTCTCTTGACTTAGAAAAACAAAACTTGTGGAAGGGGGGGAACTCCTGGGCTTTTAATGAGAAACAATGACTTTAAAATAACAATTGCAATAGAGAATATTCACAAAATACTAGTTTATTTCTTCTACTTGTTGGTTTGTATGTTTAGCATCTTACAAAAAGCAAAATATTTACTTTGAGGAAGTAATTTCCTTAGAAATATCTGTTAAAGAAGGAAACATGTTGAAATTCAGTCAGTTGAACAATCCAAAGTTTAATATTTATTAAAAATAATTTACAGCTCAGATCTCTGTATAATGGTCTACTTCAACATGAAACTTTGGGACTCTAGAAATCTTGGTCCTGCATCTGGCTCAGTTAGTCATCAGGCTTAATTTTAAGCCTGGTCTGCCATTTTTCAAATGTTTTCAGCTGCCAAGAAGAGAAGGTTCAGGCTACACAGCATCTGATAACTTGTTTCCCTAGATTTCTATTTTTCCCGGACGTCCTTCCTTAAAGCTTGAAGTGCACTAAAGAACAAAAATTGGCTCTCGCCGATTCTGGATTGTGCCGGCTGTCCTACTCATAACAAAATTTCAACACGCATGGGCGCAGATCCAACAAAGCATGTGCATAATTTGAAACCTATGAGTAAGTCCAGTTAAAGCTGCCAAAGGTGGTAGGATGAACAGAGAAACCACTGAATTTCAGAGCAAAAAGGAGGATGAAACTGTATCCTCAAACATAAGACTGCAAACTTTAGAAGGGTACTCACTCAGCACTTGTCAAGAAGGATGTTGCTTTTCAGGTTATTTTCATAAATCATTGTGGTATCTGAAGTTCATTGAACAATTCACGAGAAATATATTTGCAGTTGATTTTCCTTTTCTTAAGCTTCTGCTTGTTGCGACTTTTAAATCCTGTGGGAGACTGGACTGAATTGTATACGTAATGTTTTCTGCTTTGGCAAAATCATTAGACTTGCATAACCAAGCATCGGGTAGAAAGTGGAAATATTTTTAAAGGTCTTATCATAAAACTTTAAACTCTGGAGGGAATTATGTCTGGGGAGTTATATCAAGTGTACCACTCCCTTGTATGAAAACTTAATTGATGTCACTTGGTTGAAATTATTATCTCTTGAGCTGAAAGCTGATATGACATTATGTAAGATATCAGAATAAAATGCATTTTTCGGATCAGATTTTAAGCCCAGCTTGCAGTATCACAATTGTTCATTGTAAAAATGATTATTATGTCACAAACAGAGGATTATGATGTCAGGTGGGGAATAAGTGCAGAAGCAGATAAATTCTTAAGAAACAACAGTGATTCTGTTTTAGAGCACTGTCTTCAGAATGAAAGAATGAGAGAAAAGAAATACAGGGAAATACACTGCACAGAAGAACACTTGTTTCCAAATAAGATACTTCATAAAGTTTTCCATAAGGTGACAGCTGCTTTTTCAAGCACCACATTCTGTTCTCCGTTACATCAGTGTGAGTCGAGAGGAATTGCATTTGAATTGTTGTTGCTTGGGATTGACATCAGGGTAACTGAGAGTAAAGTTTGGCTTTAATACATTTTCTCAGAAATAGAACCCATTTCTTCCCTTCAAAATAGTGAAGGGGGAATTGCCACACATCATATGACGTCATGTATCGTTCAACACTTCGGAAGAAAAATGGAGAGCAAGATTTGTTTGAAGTCTGGGGTGCTGGTTTTTTCCTCTTCTTCTCCTTCCAATTTTCACAATTTATTGTGAAATCCCCCTTTGCCGAAGCACAACACAGACCTTTTGGGCACAAGGGAGTTCTCCTAGCAGTTGGTTTTGCCATCATAATAAACCCTTTAAGGACACTAATTCTAGGCTTTGGCACACTGTTCCCTGTCGTTAGCAACACCACGCAAGGAGTTTCAAGGCTCTTTAACGGCAGCTGAAGGGGTCTGTTTAGAAAAAAATTGTTGTTGGTAAACTTAGGTCTGGGGGTGAACACTGCTTTAAATGGGTAAAGACTGAGCTTGTGTGCATCAGCTTTTGCAATTTCATGTAAAGTCACCTTTCTGAAGTCACAGTGTTTTCCATAACTTTGTCCCATGGTGAGGCGGGGGAGGAGGAGAGTGATGTTTCAGCCGCTAAAAGCAAATGACAAGTAGCTTCAGAACCTAAGCACTCACACACCAACCTGCTGGCTTCATTTGTATTCAACAGATGCCTCGTTTTTTCCCCCTCGCTGCCTAGTCTGTGCCGATCATTATAAACAATGGAATTTTTGTCTTTATGAACATATTCTTGTTCTGTTTCTCTTGAAGGTAGAGACAAACATTAAAAAAAAAAAAAGGAAAGAAGAAAAGCAACCTTCATAGGCATATATTTACAGTTTATGAGATTGTTACGTGAAGCCTTAAGAAATACTCTGGAATGTGTCTGAGAGATTCATGAAGCCAGTATATGATGCATATAAGCTTTAAACAGAAAGAAAAAAAAAAAAAGAAAACCTGAGGGATCCATCTGTGAGATATTGTGAAATGCAGAGAAAATGAAGATGGCTAATTATGTTAATTTTAAGTTATCCTATCCATATACAACATGTATTGTCTCTATGTAGGTAGATAGGTAGGTAGGTATGGATGTATGTAGGTGGGTTGATAGATAGCCAGACAGACAGACAGGTAGCCAGACAGACAGACAGTGTGCATGTGTGAGTCCTGTCTTTTCCGTGACTCTTTTGGAACAATATAAAATATGCTGTAATTACACTATTTTGCATGTACCAGAATACCTGGCTTATTAATATATGATTTTTTGTTTTCCTTCCAAGTCTGATCACAAGTCACTAAGGTGTTGCTAAGTAGCTAATTCTGGTCCAGAATTAAGAAATTCTACTGTCATGGGAAATATTTACTAGCAGTACTAGCATTTTTGTCTTTCCTTCTCCTCTGGTACAGGGAATGGGGCAGGCTCGGAGAGAGCAGGAGGATGTTGTACAATGTCAGCAGATCTCCGTTATCATTTGATCTCCAACAGGGTGTCAGGCTGCCGCGACGCAGCGCTCCTCCCCACATCTGGCCATATGTTTCCTTCACCGCTTTTACCACCTTTGACGCTGCTGTTAGTCCTCAGTCACTGGGTGAGCTGCGCCAGGGAGCTCTGAGCACTGACACCGCAGCCTCATACCCTGCTTGGAGAGAGGAGAAAAGAGGGAAGATGGACAGCAACTGTTCAGACTTAGGTTTGGCTGAGCTTTCACCAAGCCCAAACGCTGGTAGAAAAAACTCATCATAGAGTCAGGGATGTGTGCTTTATTACCTGATGCTCTTTGTAGTTATGCTCTCCGTATGCACGTACAAATGTCAAAATACCAAAGTATTTGAAGTATTTCTAGAATGCCTGAGAAACAGAAAACAAGCTGGGTTTTCAGCTATTTTCCTAGGGAATTGCTCTAACGGTATATGTGTGTGCATGTATTCAATCTACGTTTGAATTTCCACAGGAAGATTTATGTGACTGACTGGTCCAGCTCCATCCTGACTTTGTTTTGTATTTCAACACTTCAGGAGACAGAAAGAATCTTTCTTTCCCATGTCTATATTTACCTGTCTAAAATATCATGAACTCTGATGTCAGAGAAACAAATAGGAAAATAATGTAGTGGAAAGCTTTTCTGAAATGGTTACAAATTCAGTCCAGAGGAGGGATAAAGTTCCCCTCCCCTGCTGAAATCTCTAGTTACTGTGGGTTCAGAGATGGAAAGAGAGAGTTAGTTAATGCTTTCTTAGAGCTTGTTTTCCTTTGAATTCCCCCCTCCCCTTCTAGCACACACTTCTACATATTGCTGACTCTAAAAGCATTCACAGAGGTCAAATTATTGAAAGTTCAACCAAGTTTTCCTAAGCTATCACAGTTTACCTACCCTTCCCAGTTTCCACAGACTATCTGAGTAGTGATTAAATAGCTATCAGCTTTGACATCAGAAGCCATAAATTGACTCTTTAGCCCCTACATTTTGTGTGATATTGTTTGATCTTCCAAAGATGATTTGCACCCACACACTCTGTTCAACAGAATCAGATATGTAATTTGTCTATGAAAAAAACATCCTCATTAAAAAGTTTTTCAGTCTAGGATGTCAAATAGGGAAGGTGTATGAAGACGACAGTCGGTGGTTATTGTTTTGTTGGTCTTATATCTTTATCATATACTAATGAACCACTCAGTACAAGAAGAAAAAAAAAAAAAGCAGAGAGAGAAGAAAGAAGGTCCAGAAAACAACAATGACCATAGCAGATGTTGCATACGCTTTCAGTTTGTGGTTTGCTGCAATTCACCTGGACTATTTAAAAGCCTGTGATGAATGGGTAGCACACAAGATAGTGTTGTGTCTTTCAAGTCTTTGACAGTTGGCAGTAAAGGTTACTAAGCAAAATTACATAAGGCCAAAAGGTTGGCCATGATGGATCCCAGATACAATAGAACTGGGGATTTTCTGTATACGGAGTGATAAGGAGGAACTTTTAGAGCTGAAAGGAATGACTTGCATACTATGACAAATGAAGAGGTAAGGATGCAACTGTTGACATAGCATGTGAGAAACGCAGGATCAATTTCTTGTCATATTAACGTCTTAGTGTGTGGCCCTGAGCAAATCCCTTAGGATCAGACCTTGAAAGGTATACCTTTCCAAGGGTCTGAGGATGCAAACCAGAACATAAGGGGACTTTCAAAGATGAGTAGGAAATACTGAAAACCATATTTTTATATTCATCTATGTCTTATTTTTCTGACTTGTAGCAATTCCTTGGGTTTTGTGCAGGAAAATACTTTATGTATCATCAGTTGTTCCAATTTTGAAAAAAATGTGGGTGATAAAAGCTAAAATTCGAGTGCCACAGTAATTGAATCTGTAATGCATTTTTCTGTAATACACCTTGCAAGCTGGCTCTTCGACTAGCAGGGGGGAAAAGGACAGGACTGGTTTATTATCTATCTTTTCAGGGATCCACCAACCATTAAATCTGTTGGGTTAGAGGAGAAAGTCATTCTGCAGCTGGTCATTTGGGAGGAGACCTTCCGGCTTGATTAGACTTCCCTCAACAAAGTTCAACACATCAGGCCTGGAATAGGATTTAAGGAGCCAAAAGTTTCATGGCTGCTGTTGCTTTCTTTTCCCCTTTGTAATGATTTTCCTTAAATTGGCTTTTCTCTGAAGAATTAGAACATCAAATATTTCTTTGCATTTCCCTCATCTCCTGTAAAAAAACATATGTCCTTGCCAGTATTTCCTCAATGAAGGCCCAACAGCCAATAAACATAAGCAATCAGAGGGACGGAAGTCTCTGTACTTGAAAGTTAACAGACTTGGAAGTTTTGTTGGGTTTGGATGAGTACCCCAGAGCTAATCCATTGGAAACAGAAGCTACTGACCCATACCAGGAGTTGGGGAAAATAAGCTCTTTGTGACTCTTATTAATGTCACATGCCTGGCACTAAGCTGTTAAGGTGGGTTTCTTACCATGGCTCTGGCTATCACGGTTGCCATACATTTACGTATGAGATGAACATCAGGCAGCAGAGGTCAAGGGAATAGAAAAGGTTCCTTTAGGTTTGAAGAGCAATCTGAAAATGCTGCTGTTCAGACAGCCATATAACCTGTCTACAGAACAGGATGCAAAGAATATTTTTGAAGAATTTGATGAGGTGTTTAATAGACCTGAAAGCATTGTGAATAAAACACATCATACTGATACAGATCCCATTATGCTGCCAAAAGTACAAGCATCACATATAGTACAGCCTCATTAGTCCTGAGAAACGAAGGAAAAGTTGATTGTGACAAGATGGTAAGATACAGTGTTATTGAGAGAACACAGACACTAACTGGTGTGGTTAGCAACCCGATCACATGCAATAATAAGAAATGTTACGGATTTATGTAGATTTGGGAGATTTGAATAAGGCTACCAAATGCAACATAGCCCGAGGGAGCGCTGGGGAAAGACATGTCTAGACTTCCAACAGCAAGAATATTTCCAGATCTAGATGCAAGCCCATGATTTTGGCAACTCCAGCTTGATAAAATGTTAAACTCTACACCTTCAACTCCCTTTTTGCTGATGCATTTTTAAGTAACTTTGCTCTGTGATTGCTTCAGAACTTAAAAGGTGCGACTCCACAGAATTTTAAATCCTTTAAAATCCAGGTAGACGCAGCTATTTATAACCTCTTGAGCTAATGTGATAATCATCAACACTGTAAAAATAATAGCTAGTATCCAGTTCAGCAGGTCTGGATATCAGAAGCATTTTTCTTCACCTTATAGGCCTTTCATAGGTTTCTTTATTTTTCTTTTTTTTTTCTTCCATAAGAAGAAAAGCACAACTGTGTCAGCATTACGCTCTATGTCAAATAGATTCCAGGTTTAGATTCCCGTCTGATATAGGCAAAGGACTTGAACTTAGAGGTAGAGCTTCATGACATGTTGCCTTCAGAAGTGGGCCCACATCCAGAGTTCCTCAGCATTGCTGCTTTTCCCCAATGCCAGCTCACAATTCTTTCTACTCCATTAGCTGGTGCATGCACTGCATCTGTGTGAAAAACAACCCCTTTCATATGCCCACCAGGGTTATTTTTAAACATTCTTTTTCACCGTGTTTCTAGTATGTCCCAGCAAAATGGCAAATGACAGAGTGGGAGTCCATGACATAAAAGCAAAATGTCGTCGATGATGTCTGGGTATTCTTAAATGGGATTTTGCTTCTGAAGTCAGTGTGTTGTGAAACTGCATCCTGGGTCTCACAGATCACACGACAAATGCACTTATAATTGGGCTCTAGACTGAGCCTCCTTTTGGGCCAACAATTATTCAGTTATTCTAAAGCGTGATGCAAGTATCATTATGTATACAACTGGAGCAATTTCAAAGGGACCTTTAGCAGAATTATAAGTATTCTGCTTATCAAGCAACTCACTTCCTTTGGAAAAAAAACAGCATTAAAAAAATAGTGCATTTGAGTTAAGAATTCACATTTCCTACAGGAGTGTGTCCTCTAGGGAAGTTTTCAGCAATCAGATACGGACTGAGAGGGGTTTTTTTTTCTCTGATTTTAGCTGGAAATTGCACACTCAGCCCAAGAAATCTTTCCTTCAAAAATTACTGGATTAGTACTATATATCAAAAATGGATTCTCGTAATTCCTGTGTAGTTCTGAGAAGGACCTGATCACATCAATATGAACAATAATGACTCATCTAAAACACAGGAAATGATTCTGAAAACATAAGTACATTTTTAAAGTACACTAAAGACTTTCTTAGAGCAGTTAAGCTTTCTAGATCTTCTAAGTATAAAAATCACAGCCACAGCAGGAAGGTTTGAAGTAATCATGAGACAAGTAATACTCTTTCTGAGTAATAAGAAGAACCAAATGACACCAACTTGTAAGTGATTGAAAGAATAATTCCGCTTGGATGGTCAACAGTGAAAGCCCAGATATAGCCAACTATAACTTTTTGTAGGATCTGTCAATGAGAAGTTGCTGCACATATTGCAAGGTGGTATAAAAAACTCCAAATCATATTGCCACACAGCATGAGACCAGAAATGTTTAACAGAGCCCACAAGTGCCTATTTGGGTTTTGAGACATAAAACACTGTATAGAATGTCATATAAATACCATTACAGAAAATAAAAATAAAATCTGCAACAAGTATGGGAAATTAGGTAGAAGAACTGCTATTCCTTTTGAACTTATTGAGCAATAATGGAATAATTAATTAAGCTAATAACTGTGATCATCTTTTCTTCAGGGAAGAAGGGTATTCTTTGAAGAACTGAGGAAAGTTTGGATTTTACTTTTTCCCCCTCTCTAAACTCAGCGGCTAGTTCACTTTCAAAAGACCAAAGAAAAAAGGTGAATAGATTGTCATTTGAAAGTGAGTTGTTGCCCACCCTAAATTCCCAGAGTTGACGTTTCTGGCACTTGCCGTAGGACCGTTGGCCAAATCATTCCTTCCAAGCAGAGCCCAGTTTTGCCTTGGCAGAGGCAACATATGGCAATGGGTGTCTTTGAGATATAAAGCCTCTTCAAGCATCACTGAAGTGCTGCCATTGCCTCTCTCCTTTTAAGGGGGTGCAGCATATGCTATCCTGACTAGCTGATTAGCACTACTTAGAGCTAGATAGCAGGAGGACGACTCAAAGGATCAGTTTTTACCCTTCTCTGTGCCTATGGACTGGCATATCTCACAGAGCAAGGCAAAACGTGAGTGGCCTCTCACATGAAGGGTGCAAAAAATATCTCTCATCTCCTGAAATGATGCTGTATTTTGTCTCTCAGATGCAATCTTGGATAAGTTAGTACTCATTGTGTTTAATCCGTATGTTTTCTGGGCAAAATATATATTGACTAGGGACGATGATTTGTTTATCTGGTTGTTGTAAAATAGTCTGGAGCGTTACAGGTTCATTCTGCACAAAAAGGATAGAAGCTTAGCTTCGTACTCTCTTTTTCTTACAAGAAAAAAAAAGTAATTGTGCCTTCTTTATGCAGCTAGAAGTAAATTGAATGTAACAACATCATTGTAAAATTATGTGCTTTTTAAAGTCATGAATATGGTGCATCTTTTGTGTTTTGTTTCTAATTGTTTGCTCAATACAAAAGGATAATTCATTAGGCCAATTCTCCAAATAATCTCAAAGTGACATGAATTCCTTTGCAGAGTGAATGTCTGCAGCAAGTAATCCATGGAAAACAGACAGGCGTCTCTTGTCATTTCGGAGGTCTAATCCGCTGCCTGGAGCATGAAAATGCTCAGGCTAACAAGTGTGGGAATGACCAAAATCAACATTATTTTTGGATTTTATTTTCTTAACAATGCTGCTGATCAATAGAATTGCTGAATCTGGCAGATACAATGCCACGGGATTAATGAATTAAGCTCAGGAAGCAGAAGAATTTGTTAAAGAGGAGAGGGGGAAAGCCTCTTCTTTTCCACTAGTGTGTGAATATTAAGCAATGAAAGCAGCAATGAGAGAATTTTAGCCCTTGCTTTACCATAGCACAGAGTCTTGTTCTGCATGAGTCTTTACATTTTAATTAGAACCATACTGACACCCGCTTTTTCAACTATGAACTTCAGTTTCAAAGTTAAGACTATTTCCAAGATGCTGGTGTAGTGGCTGGGTCTGAACACAGAAAAGCAATACTGTGTCCTGTACAATGTGGTGTAGTGTGGTCACTGTCAGTGGGACTAGATAACTGTTTTTTACCCGCAGTAAATAATGGTAAAAGGAAGGAAGAGATCTCACTGAAATACCATAGACTGTCACCATAAAGCACTCACAGGCACTTTTTTCTAGAAATGCATAGAACAAAATAAAGAAGGGTCATCACCCTTCTTTGATGATGCCAATGTTTTGTAAGGGTCGATTGCCAACGCCTCTGTCAATATTGCATTAGAAATGTAATACAGGGTACATTCCAAAATGCACATTAAAATGATATTCAACACAGCCTTTGCTGAATATCACACAAAATTTAATAACCGTCACTCACTAGAAGGGGGATGATCAGACGTGTGGGAGGGGAGAGCTTAAGTTTGCTTATACGTTTGTGTTACATCTCCTTAACATTTAGAAGACCTCTGGGGATTTTGTGTGTCCTTTTGTTTAAACAAACAAACAAAAATCATTAGCTAGTTTCATTGCATAAAAAATTTCGAGATTATAACAATCACAGAGTCCTAGAAATTGGAAGGTTTGGAACGTTTTAAACTTATAAGAACACTTCAGAGAATACTCCAGTGTAATTTATAAGCCCCTCTAGACCTGTACATGTCTTGAACTGATTGTTGAAGTGGGCTTTACTAGGAATTTCTTTTGCTGAGTTGGAGTAAGTGCAGGAGGTGGGGAGGGCGGGCGGGTTAGAGCAACCTTCCCCAACAAGGCTTGGAAAGCTTCAGCGGTAAAGTTACACTGGTGGAAGACTTTGTTACTTGTTTTTAACTAGGAGCAACCCGAAGAGGATTACATTATGAGCAGGAGATGTTATTTCTGTGGGTAGCAACATTGTGGGTTGTGTTGTGCTGTTGTTGTTTTTCAAGGGGGACGTACGTCTTTTAATTAGAACTGTAGAATGAAATAAAATAAAATATTAATAGAAAAACCAAACCCAACAACCTGGACAATGACATAATATAGCTCGTGAAATTTATAGCTCCGTGCCTTTCCCCAGCTGGCTGGAGGTTTCGGCTCCCTCCTCTAATCTCTGCCGCGATGCGTTTCTTTTTTGCTTTTCTTTTCTTTTCTTTTTTTTTTTTTCCCCTTTTCCCTGCATGTGTGCTGTGACAGCAGGGGAAGGGGGGGGTCGAGCTTCATTGTCAGCCGCTCCCGGGAGCGCGGGGAGAACCGGTGTCCCCCGTGCCTCCCGGTGCGCGGGGAGCGCGGGGCTGCCGCCGCGCCCGCCCCTGCCGCCCGGGGCCCGCCCGCCGCGCGGGGAGCGGGGCGCCGGCCCGCCCGGCCCTGCCCGGCCCGGCCCCGGCCCCGGCCCCCGGCCCGCGCCGCCGCCCGCCGCCGCCGCCCGCATCATGCCGCCCCCCCCGCCGCACGCCGCTCGCGCCCGGGGGCTGCCTCCTTTTCCGGCCCGCGGCGTGTGCGTGAGAGGGGCTTGAAGTTGCCCCGGCGGCGGCGGCGACCAGGCGGGGGGCCGGGGCGGCTGGCGGCGGCGGCGGCGGGGCGCGGCGGGGCGCGGCGGGGCGCGGAGCCCACCCCCATCACCTGTTACCTCCGCTCCCCAGGTTGCCTGAAGTTCCCCGGCGGCGCCCGGCAGGACGGGGAGCGCCGCGGCTCCGGCTCGCAGGGACCCCAGCGCGGCTGCTGCAGCATGGGCTGGCTCAGGGGGATTGCCTTGCTTTCCTTGGGAGTATTACTAGCAGGAAGAGTGAACTGCCAGCATGTGAAGAATAATGTGCCAAGGCTCAAATTATCCTATAAAGGTAAGTCTGTTGTTCTCTCTTATTCTCGCTTTTCCTCAAAACCTCTCCTCCTTGCCCCGCCGCTCCCCCCCCCCCCCTTCCTCCCCGCTTTTCCGTATCTTCCAAAGGGGAAATATGGCATTAGGAGAGGTTTCTGAAAGAAATACTTCGAAAGCCACTCCGTGCTGCGGTCGGTACCTCGCAGTTTAAACACAGACAAAGAAGAGTTAGTTGCATTTGCAGACAAGGACTCCGGATCGTGCCGATCCGTGGAAGAGAAATTTTCAGTCTTTTGCCGTTTCATCGGACTTTACTCTTTAGCAACGATGAGACGTGCTTGGCCACCCGTGCTGGGCACGTCGTGCAGCCACAATGCCAGTTGTTTCGAACAGCATGGAATAGCTGAAGATTTATATTTTCCTTTCTGAGGCATGAAGTGGTTAATTTTCAAGTCATGAATATTCAGTTTGTACAAATCTGACAATCAGATGCCTAACATAAGCAGTAGATGGTGGGTTTGCCAAGAAACTATAAACTGAAAGGAACAGATCAGTCCAGAAAAGGAGGAAAGGACTGTTGTGCACTAGAAAATACTGCCTATGGATGTTTAATGCAGTGCAATTTATTTGAACCGAGATTGTTTTCGGTGTAGTCTGACGTGTTTCGTGAGAGATCACAGGGAAGGTGTAACTGAAGAAAAGAGAGCTGTGAGGTTACGTTCACGTTTGAAATTGTGTAATGCCACTCACACTGCAATTATCAGTAATTAACTTCTGTATAATATTGCCAGTATTAAAGGAGGACTCTGAAGTAGGCAGAGCCTTTTCTTTATCAGCATAGTTCCTCTCTATGCACATTTTCAGAAGAATTCACCAAATCTGGAGGATGTGCAACCGGGAAAGCAGTTTTAAATGTAAGAGCTGTAGAGTGTTATTTCTAAAAGGGAGATCTAGATATCTATGTGTGTACACATTTCTCTCTGAAGAGCTGCCTTCTCACAATTCTCAGATTATTGAAGGTTGAGAGAGGGAGCAGCAGATACGGTTCTGAAAGAAGGGAGGAAAAGTAACACACTTTTTCTACAGTGGAAAAAAGAGAACATGTGTGTGCATGCCTGGTCATAGATGTCAATCTCAGTTTACAGTATAGTGTCAATACATCTCTTGCCAGTAGAAATATGTTTTCCAATTTTTTTCATCTTCCTCGTGCGGCAAATGAGAGGGGGAAAAGTCCTCTCTGATACAAGGCAGACGTCATTTTTGCACTCCAGATGAAAAAAAGAATTAAACACCTGCAAAACTTGGATGCACTGTGTGAAATAAATGAATGTGCAGGTTTTTATTAAAGAGCACCTATATGCATATTTGTGTGTGTTTGAACTTGAAAAGATATATATGAAAAGAACAGTTTAAGGGGTTCAGAATCTGTTCATTTGGTTTTCATGAGAAAAACCATTCATATTTAACACAAAATTGATTATTTTGCGTAATGGAGGCTGAAGAAAGCTTCTACAAGAACTACATGTCATGTCAAAACACTCATTAAAAACCTCTTAATTGCTTCCAAACTCTCACAATCATACTGAAACTCAGATTAGTATATAGAAGCATAAATGCTATAAAAATATCCTGTAAAGGGGTTTAACGGCTAATTAATTATTGTTTATTATTTTTCACCCTTTTAAAGTTTATTGATGGCTCAAGTCTGCTACCCATGCTCGTACTGACTAAATCCACAGAAACTGATTTCAATGGATGGCCAAATCTGACTGATAGTGGTTTCATTTTTTTTTCTTTTTTTTTTTGTTTTCTTTTTCCACCCTGCTAGTACTGTATCTATATGCAGTTCAGCAACATTTTGCTGCTCTGCTGATTGGTTGTTTTCCAGTTCTGCTCTTGCTAGGAGAAAGGGTCTAATTTTCATTTTTTAAATACATCAGGCATCAAATTTTAATACACAGTCAATCCTATATGAGCAAAACAGGAAACTGAAAGGAACATTGAAACAGTTTTTATAGTTGGGGGATCACTGTAAAAAGAAAATGAGTTCAAATGCTGAGCAACCCTATTTCCTATCTAGGAAAGAAAGTAAATGCATAGTTAATTCAAAGCAAATTAAAGTCTGAAGACTTACAGAAATTCACACTCTGGCCTTTGAGTCATAGGTATACTTAATCACATATTTGACTTAAAACATGTGTAGCCCTAAAAATCAGATCAGACTATTCACACTCTTGATATTAAGTACTGGTGTAAATGCTTGGCTAGGTCAGGAGTGTGTTGCGTGTGCTGCTGCATTGATCCCTAAGTATGGGGATATCGTTATTAGTCAGGGAAAACTAAGCCTTATCAGCTGGTGCTTTTCCAGACAAATTTTGCTTCCAGCACGGTATTCTATGCACAGATCAATGCTAACACCTTGCGTAGGAACAGCCTTAAGAGCTGTAGGTATTGAAAACATGTCTTTTAGGCACTGACTGAATACCTCAGATACTTACATGTGATACTGCGTGATTCATCGCTATTGAAACTGCCAGCAATTAGGAAAAGAAGCTACCCAGTTACTTACCCATTCTGTCTCTCCATAAAAAGCTGTGGTTGAGTAAAATAAACTTACGATATTGAAAAAAAAAGTATGCGAGGTAAAAAGAATGACCCAAGTGACTTCTCTTTTCAGTGGCTGTCACTGTGCTTTCTTTTAACATGCGTGCTTGTTTTTTGCCTAAACAAATACCTTGGAGCTAATTGTCAGTGCTTTATTTCAAAAGAAAAGCAAGGATGTATTTTAACATCTTGTTTTTCTCGACTAATTAGATGTCAAACATGGTTAAAAAGCTCAGGCATTTGCTTTAAAAGTTAGCAGAATGAGTCATGAAGGGTTAAATCCCTGCCAACCTTGATTTCCTATGGTCACTTGTTTTCAAAGGTCCAGTATTAGCTCTGCCATTTCCCAGGTTGCTGGACAGAAGTTTCGGTGAACTCCCATTCTTGCTTCCTCTTAACTTCTTGTCACTCAGTCTTGCAGAAGATTAGAGGCATCCTACGGGGCATGTTACGGGTACGAAGAGGAAGTGTATAAATGAATATATTAAGGCCACATCTGTGGTCTGAAAAGGTTCTTTCTGTTTATTGTAAATCAGAGTTCTGGTTATTTGGTTTGGATCACCTTGATTTTGGTGGCATATTAAAGGAAGGAAATTGGAGGAGAGCACTAGGGAAATCCTCGTCCAGCTGAAATCTGTGGTGAAACTCCTGTTCAGTAGCATCACGGTTTTGCTCTGTACGTTTTAAAGTTTCCAAGCATTTTCATCTTAGTGCATGGATTGAAAAAGGTTTGCACAGATTATATTTATCTCCTTTTTTCACTCAAAGGGAATTAATATCATTAAAGGCCTGATCCAAAGTTCACTGAAGTCAGTAAGTTCTGGATCATAGCCTAAATGTGGTAAAACCAGCTATAAAACTGAAAGCTCAGTTGAGCCCTTCAACCTCTGAGCTCCTCTTTTTCTGTCCTTCAAAGACTTTATATCCTTATTGTAAAGTAACAATAAATGTCATTGTTGATATGTCAAAAGTAAAGGAATCTTTCCTTAAAGAATGTAGGGGGGCTTGTTGTTGTTTTTGGTTTGGTTTTTGGTTTGGCTTTTTTTTTAATCTCATTGGCTTCAATTTCAGTGTCGGATGTAAGTGTCTATATTGTGTCACTAGGTCACAGATTATGTTCAGGAAATTTCTGTTGAGCACAGAGTTCTCAGAAAAATGGTGATCAAGTTGAGTGTGCAAAGTTTAAAACAATAAATATAGTCTTAATTCCAGATGGATTTCTTATACTGTTTATTATTTCCTATTTTTCTTTTGCTGTCCTCTGCATGGGGAGGTAATGGCATGAACAGAGATGGAACCAGCTACAGTAACCCTTAAGTATAAACACATAAGCCCAAAGAAAGAGTTTCCATTAACGATGCCTTGATTTACAGATTTTTCCTAAGGCAACCCCAATTTTTGTCTCCACATGAGTAAATTTTGCGAACCCAACTTTCTCAAATCCATCTGTCATGTCCTATTTGTCTATTGAAAATTACTAAATGCTGCAAGTATGTTTTGTAAGAGTACATGTGTGGTTCTTCTTTGTTATTGTTGCTCAATTGGATACATATTACTTGAGAATAAATAACTGGAAAAACATTGCACACAGATTTAGCTCTATTACTCCCTGGTTCCAATTCAAGCCATATTAAAAATAAGTGTCTTGTTTAAAGTCGCAGAGATAGTGAGAACTACTCCACCCTTGATGTGCAGTTGATTTGCAATTTTATAGGATGGATTTATATATGGGTGAGATGCTGGCCCTAGTGAAAGCAATGGCAAAACTTCTGCCTGTTTCAATCAGTCCAACATGCCACGACAAGGCAGGAATGACACGGCACGGAATTACCTGTATGTACGCTAGTGTAAATATGATACCTGGTTTGTAGTTTGTTGACCCAGTCTGGTTGTAGTTGATGACCTGCCGGTGGGTTTGATTGTGGTTTTTCCTTTCCATCAAACTCTATAACTCACAATTCAATACCTCTGCAAATACTGGGAAAGCAGGACAAAGTGGGAGAAGGAAATGGGGAGAGAGAGGAACATTGGCAAGGGAGTCTTTCTCTCGAGTTGGGACCACTATTAGAGTTTGTCTCAGATTTCAAGGTATCTGCTTAAAAAAACTTTTGCTTAAACTATGTTGTAAGAGTACTGTCTGAGGGAAAAGCCTCTCTAATGTGCTTTGAAAAGGACAGAAGGGCAGCCCGGACTTAGGAAGACGACTGGGAAGAAGGGCAAACTGGTAACGTTTGCAGTCTAGGCGCAGGTTTGTAACTCGTCAGCTTCCACTGTTCCTGATGGCATTTCTGCATGTCTCCGGCGCTCTCGGACCTCACTGTTCAGTCAGTGCAGGAGGATGGGAGGCAGTGAAGATGTCAGGTGCAGCCATAGCCTCTTCAGCCTTTTTTTCCCCCAAAGTGATGGGTACTTCTGATAAGCTCTGTGTGTTGGTCTTTCTAACGTCAGTTGAGTGAGGTCTTCGCAAGACCTGAGAACTGTCAGGGGAGATAGTAAGACTACCCTGCCTGCCTCTAACGTGCTCCATGGGCTGACAGGAGGGAGAAGCTGATGAAGGAAGTGCCTAAGCTCAGATCTTGCCTATATAGGGAAATTTTCAGCTAGCTAATTAGGGCCTGAGACAGGCAGTGTAATTGGAACAAGGAGGGTGAAAACGTAGCCCAACGCTTTCGTTTTGTGTTTCCAACTTTCACATTTAATTCCAGTGGAAAAAGTGGTTTCAGGATTACAGAGCCTCCCTTTTCTGAGAACCTGGAGTTCTCTATAATTATTTGCTGTACAGTTTGCAAATGACTGAATTATTCATGGAAGGTGCCGTATTGACAGCAATGGAAACTCTGCTCTTTTGCTGTGGACAAGGTGTGCAGCACTTACTTTCACTGTTTTTTACAGCATCTTCAAAACTCTGACCTAATGAGGAAATTCAACATCCATAGTTTGACTGAGCTCAATGTATCTACTGATATGTGAAGTCTACCTTAAAATTTATTTCTGTGCTTGAAGTTTTTTGATCAGGACTGAAGTATCTATCTGTTTGCTTAGGGTTTATTCAGGTGTGTATTTATTCCATAAGGTTTAGCAGAACAATATTTAAAATAAGAAACCCAGTCTTTGCAGGTTGCTACAATGTAATGGATTATTTATGATAATCTCTCCCGCGTGTGCCTCCATATGTACAGAAAACACTTACACGGAGTTCCATCTGAGAAGAAACCACTAAATGATTTGTACTTTTAACTCTTTCTTTTTCCTTGGAAGTGTTTTCCAGTTTTAATTTAACACATTGCTATGCTCTGATCCTTTTAATATGGTTTTGGTGTGTCTAATCACTGATTCTGCATATGGCCTTTAATGCCCACAGCTGCTATTAGAGAGACATCTTCTTTATTTGCTTCCTCTGGCTCACAGGCTTTTTCTCTCATGTGCATACATGGAACTTTGCAACGGAAGCACAAGCAATACAGAGTTGCTCCAATATCTTGAACATTTTCTACATCATAAAATCATAGAAACATAGAATAGTTTGGGTTGGAAGGGACCTTTGAAGGTCATCTAGTCCAACCTCCCGGCAATGAGCTAGATCCTGACTTGACCCTAGTCCAATCTGAAGCAAAATCACATCTTCACCTGAGGCAGTGCCTAAGTGATTGAGAAGGAAACAAATCCTTCTAAGTGGTGTCAATGGTTGTGACATTTTCCAGTTGTCTGAAAGCTAAAAAGGGTAAAATTGTCTTCGGGCTCCTACACGCTTATTTTTAAGAAAATGTGTGGGGTGGACCCTGGCAGCTCTATGTCAAAATTTTAAATGGAAGTTCCGTAGTTTGTCCTGGTGCTCTTGTTAATTAAGGTTACATGTGAAGGTTGCTGCTGGTGTTGTGCTGGTGCTGGTGGGCGATTCAGCGAATTCCTTCCCTTGCAGGATTAAAACTGCCTTCAGGAATGTCTGCAAGTTCATGGTCCTCCCACATACAGCCTTCATATAGGTTAGCTGCTCTCTTCCAGTAACAGCTGTGGATGGTGAGAATAACTGTGGGGATAGTACATTTACTTGACTTTTCCTATTTTTTTCCAAGTGAGATGGTGCCCCAATGTACAAGAGAGAAAAGGATGGCCACAGCTGTTGAGAGCATCAGAAATCTTAAGAGTGCCGTAGCCTTTCTCCCGCACCACAGGAGGTTCTCTGTGGTGTCTTTCTCTTTCTTTTTGACTGACATAGTCAGCCACATTAGGCTCTTTTCACTGTCAATGGAAGGAGAGGTACCTCAGAGAGCTAATCTTGGGTTAGGCAGGCTGAATGAGACTTTAAGGGTGCTCATTGCTTTTCAGTGACTGTAAAAACAATTGAGCTCCTTGTTCATTCATTTAGTTTCTTTCTTTCTGGGAAGGTGTCAAAAGAAGGTACCAATTAAATGCTATGGAAGAACCTAGTCTGTATTCTGATCTCAAAGCACCCTAATTTAAGAAACTGTCTCTGCCTAAATAAGTATTTAAAGTTGTGTAAAAAGCCAACTGATTAAACTTATGTATGCCCTCAGTATCTGTGATCTTGAGATCACTTATGACTGACTCTAAATTTGCATCAAACTTTCAGTTATAGCAAGTAATATACAGTAGCACTACATTCTTCGTATTCTTAGAACAATTATCTAACTTACATCTCACATTTCCCAAGTCTCTCCTCCTTAATAAGCTCATCCCAAATCCAGTGACACATGCTGGAAGTGACTGTCTGGGGCTGCAGAGCTTTACTAATTTAATAGCTTAATCATTCAGAGATTTCAGTAAGCTGTCCCCTGACTGGCTCTGTTACTTTCTGAATGTTTCTACACTTTAAAAGAAAAATGTATTCAAAACTCATTTTCATATAGCATAGTCTGTAAATAAAAATACACATGCATGTCTGCAAATAAAAATACACATGCATATCTGCAACTCAGAGGACAGGTGCCTGACCCTTATTCTCCTCTTTTTCAGCTGAACTATTTTAATAGTGAGAGCAGGATGAAACCTAATTTGGGTTCGTTTCTAAAAATTCTATATAGACTTACAGTTTGGGGGATTCTTGTGTCACTTTGGGGATTACAGATTCCCCTTGAGTTAGACAGATCTACAGCAATCCCTAAAACGTGTGAGCACTGGTCTACTTTGTGTCACATCTAGTTTTCATCCTTTGCTGTTTGATAGCCAGACGCAGTAAAGTCAGAAGTTTTTGCCATTCTTCTCATGTTTTAAAGTTGTTTGACATTTGTTGGGCTGCCTGCTTATCTCTCCAGCTGGATGTTGCAGAAACTTTAGAAGTGAGCAGTCAAATAAAATTCTCATCTCTTATAAATATTTTCATGCAAAGTTGGATCTTGCAGGGAACAATCTGAGGAATGAAGCAGTTATTTGCTTTCATCTAACTTGTGGAAGGAGGAAAAAGAAAGCTCTCCTTTACTCTCCACTCTAATGAAGCAAAGCTCATGTTGGTTCTGACGGCCCCTCTTGGCTCCTTTTGAAATTCCAGTGAGAAAAGGACACAAAAAAGCTCTGTGAGATAATTTAAAGGATTTAGAGCTGCCTTTCAAGGGGAGGGGTTGGTGGCCTTTTCTAGAGGCAAAAGACGATAAAAACAGCTCACAAGCATCCAAAAGAGCTGCAGAGAGTGCAGGGTACAGCTTTCACCACCAGCTGCCACCGGAATGGCAATAGCTATCCTTTGCTGGACACAGATCCCACACCTGGTCACGGTGTAGAGTCAGGTCTCAGGGCGTTAATACTACTTGGACTTCCTTCATGGATTTCCCAGCCTAACTTCACTACTTTTGCATGAACGTAGAGTCTGAAATGGTTCTGACTCCTGGTGAAGCTCTTTTTCTCAAAACACGACAAGGGGTGTATCAGTGATGAGGAGTGCTGCTCTGCAGTATCTGTGGGCCAACTTGGTCCCACTTCTGTCCCGCTAGGTCCTGTACAAGGGGTCCATTCTGCTAGACCCATGCGGTAAATGCCAGTTCCTCCTGAACGATAGGAGGGACAGCAGAAATGACACCTGGCAATGTGGGAAAGAAAACTTGATCTTCTGAATTGCTTTTTTTTTTATATTCCCTTCTACTACAGCAGAAGAATGGCTGTATCAAAACTTCTCGCTCTGATGCCTTGCAGACAGTGCTATAAATGCATTCCGGAGCTACCTGCAAATTGCATAGTCAGGAAATCGCTTTATTTCTAAATTGCTGCTCTTCCAACACATGTCAGTCCATCCACCAAGACCAAGTATATATTCAGATGTACAGGATGGTATGTTAACATTTTAAAAGAGCTCTTGTTGGCAGTTGTTTGAAATGTCCTAAACATTGATGAAGCAGTATTTGCAGGATGCTGGCTGTGAGGTTATCAGCATGGCAACTCTCCCTCCATATTGCTGTTCTAAATATGTATCTTCAATAGTTTGTATTCTAGCCATAAAAACTGACCTCCAACAAACAAGAAAGCAAGATTTTATCTCCGGTGAAAAGATTTAGGAATTTGTTGAATTTGAAAGAAAATTCCACATAGCTCTTTTTAAGAGAGTGTTATGAAATAAAGTAATAATAATAATAACAACAACAACAATGAAAATTTTGTTTTCTCTGCTGTCTGTGCTACTGAGATCAAGTTTAATGTAGATTTCTAATTCTACTTTTTCAGATTTTGTTTCCCATCTGTGATGGAACTGTAATCTACTGGGTATTCTGCTTCTGTTTCTGGCATCTTTTTACAATTTTGTATCTTTCGTCATTCTTTTAACACCCACTGGAACTCACACTCTTTACTCGGAAACAGTCACGCAAATTAGGAAAGTTTGTTGTCCTCACCTACAAATGGGAGATTGGAGGTTAACAGAAACTCAGGACCACAGCTGATGATACACAGGAAGCCTTGTACTGTAATGGGAATCAAAGAAAGTACCATAAATGTGAAATCCTATCAATTCTTCGGCTCTTCTGTGTCAGCTTCTTCACCTGTAAAGTGGTATTAGGTGATTTCATGAGGAATTGCTTCAGGTCAGAGACTTGCCGTGCTTATTCAGAGCTGCATCCTACTCTCAGAATAATCCCGTTAATGTGTATGTTCAAAGTTCAGTCAGAATTTTTGATCAACATACAAAGGCCTTACAGGTATTTTTAAGTTATTGTAATAATTTTATTCACAGCTGTGTACGCCTGTGACATGAAACACGTGCCTATTATCCGGAAAGCATATCTAATTTAATTCAAGTTGGATATTCCAGATGGTTCTATACAGGAACACCTCACAGTATTTTTTGGAGTATCCACCTCTATTTCACACTAAATACTCTGTGAAGGTGATTACAGGTGATTCTGGAGAAGAGGAGCCTTTGTGTTTAGTCTTTGCAATACTGTCTACCAAAGGTATGAGAGTGCTTGCAAGATCCTGGCCTATTTCTCTGAGTTTCAACTAGGCTTCTCTTTTGTCAAATCACAGCTGCTGATAATAATATTTTAAAATTAAGAGGAAGTTAAAAAATGTAATTTTTTTCTTGTGCTCATCAGACAAAACTAAAAACCTCACTTTGGGCACTTACTCCCCTTTCCATCCAGGCTGAATATACCTTACCAGACCACTGGTGTTTAATACTCCTCTGCCCCAACAAGTGTACGTGTTTTCCTTCCTGACACGTTCTGGACACAAAACTTCTATTTCTTCCTGCACACAGGAAGCTATTTTTCTGACTTTCCATACCCAAAAGGCTTTCCAACCTTCTCCAGGACGAGGGCAGCCTTTCTCAGCCACTTGGGGAAATATTCAGAAATCAGTTCAGTCAGTTGTAACTGCCTATCTTTTGTGACTCGCTCACCAGAAAACTGGTGCTTGACAGCCCTGGTTCAAACCTACTGATGAGGATTAACTGCTATAATAAATTCAGAAGTGGAATTCTGCATTTCTGTAAGAGTCACATCCTCATTCCTAAAACATGTAAGAAAGCACCTGTTCCCCTCATCAGCCTGGCCTATGTGAAAATAAAATTGGTTGTTCATATATTCCACATACCTTAAACGCAGCATTTAAATATTACCTTCAGTGAATTAACTCAAGGAATTTTTTTTTCTTTGCTTTTATACTTCCTCATGCCACTTACATGATGTAATGGTTGTTTTGAATAACATTCTTTTTCCATAATAAAGTACAAGTTTTCATGCCATTAATTAAGAAATACAGAGAAAATACAAGATTTTTTTGATTTTGATGTACCTCTGAACTTCAGGCACAAATTTGTAATTTGACTGCTAGACTACGGTGTCTTATTGGCCACTTGCTACACAGTTTTCTGGCAGTTTTTCTGGTGCTAGAAGAGCTAGGTCTAATTCTTGAGGCTGGCAAACAGACCAACAGAGACCAATGTAAAAGGCTCTGTTTACTGGAGTAAAGAAACTTTTTAATTTGTCTTCAAAGAAAGCAGTATCAAGTCTCATGTGTATTATTATTCCATATTAGAAAATTTAAGCTATCACCAATTATTCTGGTGTAAATCAAGTGTAAAATCATTAAATGACTGTGACTGCAGTGATGCATGTGAGAGGGAATTAGACCACTGACACTGCTAATTGACATTGCACCGAAGGGACTGACAAGACCGAGCAATGCAACTTCTAGTTTTTGAACACAATTTCCATAGCTGAGACCATAAGCAGCTTTTTAAAGGACATTTCTCATAAATGCCATTCTCTTAAAAACATTTTTATCAGCTTGTAGGAATATGACAAACGCTGAATTTTGTTTTGCTGTAGGTTCACCCCCATTACTATGCATAGAAACTATTTTACCTTATGCCAAGCATATGGAAGCTATCAGTGTATGTAAATTACATGAGGAGAGGTGAAATACAGCTTTTTAGACCAGGAAATGTGTACTTGTTTCTGGTTATAAGACACTGAAACCGCACCAGAAAAGGAGACTTTAGGTCTTAAGACAAGTTTTCCTTTAAAATAACAACTGGCGAGCGGGTAGCATAGCAATGATTTTTTATAATCACCATGAAAGCACAATATTGTCCTGAGCTGAACCACTCGGTCAGGTCTTTCGGAGACTGGGTTTAAGAGGCAATTGTCTGCATGTGCGGGGCCAGACCGTGAGCCTGTTCTGGGCAGCGGTGAACTGTTCTGGGACCCGCTTAGGAGTGAGTACATACTGTGGGCAAGTGCTCAGTAGTACAAGTCAAGTTTCTTCAAACATGGAGTTTAACAGGCAGGGCCAGCTTAAGTGTCTGCTGTTCCTCTTCCTCATGTCATGGTGTGTCCACAGTGCAATGATTTGAACCTACTCTAAAAATCAGGGTTTTTTGAGGAGCTGAGTTATTTTGTTGGGTTCTGAGTGACCAAGGGAGGCAAAAGCAAGAGCTTAAGTCAGCTCTGCCTTTCAAATAGTTTGTAAAACTACTGTACCCCAGCCGGTCCCTAAGAAATTAATGCTTATTTTGTGACAAAAATGCATTCATTGTACTCCCAAAATTTTCCATTCCAAGAAAGTTGGGTTGCGGGTTTTTTACATATTCAGTGTTGCGGAGTAAGAAACTAATCTAGACTGTGGCAGGCCTTTATTCTAAGCCTGTCATATCTTTCACTCTGAGTTGAAAAATGGACTGGGTTTCATAAACGTGTGGAGAAGCTGTCAAAGCTCCTATTTGCATGTGAATGGTCAGCTGAGGTAGGAAGAGAGATGTAAATAATTCTCTAGCTAGCTCCTGGCAAAGATCTTTGCATTTCAAAGTGCTGTGAAAAGCAGCACCATAAAACTTTAACCTATTCACAGGTATGGAAACTCCCATGCCTTAAATAGATTTGCTGTAATAATGACCACTTGGGGAAAAATTAATCTTAAAAAGCAATATCAGATTTCCTACTACTATACATTTTTTGCTTCTTTGAATAATTAAAAAAAGATAAGTTAAAAGACCCACCCTCCCTCACCCCTTGGAAAAAAGAGAAAAAAAAAAGGGAGGGGAAGCACAAGACCTAAGCAGTAAGCAGCCGTAGACCTTCTTTGAAAATCTGGCAGACAAGTGTGATAGGAGTGGAGGATATGTAAAGGATTCACATATTTTTCTGAATTGTGTCAGTATCTGACCCAGGAGGCACCCAAAACAATCATTACTTTAATCTTCCGTACGAACTACTCAGCATTTCACTATTCTGCTCCGCTGTTGTACTTCAGCACATGCTCAACTAGGTAGAATGGGTGAATGTTTTAGCTTAAAACTCAATGTACCTTCAAAAGATACAGTTCTTCATGCATCCAGAAAGGCGAAAAAGTGAAAGTAAACAGTAGAAAAATGAGGAACACAATAAAAATCTTAATAGGCTCTGAGCCAGACAATTTTCTACATGTTTTATTATACCTCGTGTCTGCTTAGATAGAATTGGCATGTGTATATATGGCGAGAAAGATTTACTAAGCCATTTATGCCTGAAACAGATCCAAAAACTGTGATTAGGCAGGCGCAAAGACTAGAAAATGTTTCCAAAGTAAAGTTCACCTCCAAAGGTGATGTGAATTACGTACCTGCCGCTTAATCATGAGATAACATGGGACTGTTGCTGTAGTTTACTAATATAATTTCCCCTGATATTGTTTTGTAGTTTCCATCTACTTACCTCGAAATACCATGCTGTATTTCAGTCAAGCTCCATAATTCAGTAAATAGCTTGTGTCACCCCTCTAATCATTTACAGCACACATTTTCTTTCTCAAAAAGCTCCTGCACACTGATTTGGTTACACTGTGCTGAAAAGAACTCACAGAGACAAAGTTAGATGCAATTTCATTCACTGAATTTATAAAAGGCAATTATTCAAAGGCTCTGGGATTTGCTCAATCACACTAATACTCCTGTAATGAAATGTGATTTGTCTTGGTATTTACAAGGAGATTAAAAACAAAAAAAGAACTGATCTTACAAACTCCTACTCACATGAGTAGTCCCATTAATTTCCATGTACATGGCACATGCGGCGTGAAGTGCCCTTTTGGGAGGTTATACAAGTTCTTCTTCACTTATGAAATAATAAACCAACAACACCAAGCAATTGTAAGGATCACCTGAATTTTTTGAGCTCTGCCTTGTTAATGGGAAGAAATGAGGCAAAAACTGTTCAAGAAATTGTTCTGCTCCCAAACGAAAATTTTCATTCAGTAACAATCTCTCTTGATCCTGCTTATCCCACGGCTCCGTTATGCTCTACCACAAGAATAGCATTCGTTGTCTTGCTGTGGGTCACTGCATCCTCATGTCCAGTAGGATACAACATCAACTGAAGTCACTACGAAAGATCCTCGCTCAGTCTGGTAGATCTTTGGGTGCTTTTAAGGATGTGTATCAATATAAAATTTGGTCAAATATTTCTGAATGCCCAAGGAAGTTTAAACTGAGTTTTTAAGCCAAGGAATGTCATATCTTATCCAAGCCCCCTCCCATTTTTCCTGTTAACAGGTCTTTCCATTAAAACCTTCTGTGCAGAAGTCCATCTGTGTGAATGTAACATGAAGTACACATTAAGACACAAATCAGCCTTCAAGCAGTTCCACTGATTCAAGCACAGGCACTTTAGATAAGTAATACTGCAATGTTGGGATAGCGTTTCCGTAACGCAGTTGTTCTCTTTCAATAACCATTCCCATGTCTATCAAAAAAGGGCACAGCATTGTGGAAACTTTTATCCCTTACTGGAGTATTACTTACTGTAGCTATGGCTCCAGGCACTTTGAGTGAAAGTTGCTACTGCCTGCTTCTCACATGAGCTCGCTGGAGAGGGCCCAGGAGCTCTCCCCACAGCAGGAGACTCCAGAGCTGCTTTCCTGACACTCCAAAAAGCTGCTAATGCAAGCAGGAGCGTGAGGAATCCCTGCTCCTTTGCAAACATCAGTCTGACAAAGTGGGACAGCGAGCACGGGGCCATGTGCTCCCTCGCCCCAGACATCTTGTCGATGGGCTCTCAGTGCTCTTTGCAAAACAGCAAGAGAAATCTCAAATTGCAGCCACTCAGATGTAGCCACTTGTACAGACACTTCTATTATCCTAAAATTTATTGTCACCTATGTCACATGTTAAGAAAATGCAGAAAGCCTCAAATGCAGTAGAGGGTGTTGGGCAATAAAATTTTTCACATTTTATGATAGGTATACATTTAAAGAAGGAAGCAAAAAGAATGTTTTCTATTAAAAATAGCAGCGGAAACCATTTGTGGCATAAAATCCAATAGGAAACACATTTGCACTGCTTCTGATCTCTGATGCAGTTGGCTGTGAAGTCCTTCACTAGGCTGTAAGGGGCATCGATTTAATTAATTAGAGCTGTTACTTAAACTATGTTTGCAATCAGAGAACAACCCACAAAGTAACTCATTAGTAAACAGGTCTGTGATGTCTCTTGGAACAGAGGTATCCTAACACTTCTCTAGTGCTGGCCAAGGATGATGTTAAAAGGTAGAAATTGCATTATATGTTAACACATACAAGAGGTTCCTGTATCAAGAAGGCCACTTACTGTAAGAAAGTCTCTGAGCCCGTTCAAGTGATATCTGAAGGACACGCAGACATCAGACATCTGTATACAGTTGCTAGCCAGTGGCAAATGCAACGTGGCAACTCCTTCCCCTGCTTTGTCCTACTGAGACCAGGCGTTCTCTTCCACTCAGCTGCTCTTCCAAAGGGATTTTTGGGTCTGGCTAAGCTCAGCCTCTGCCTCTGTGAAGCTGAGCTGAGGGAAGACACTTCCCAAACTCTCTGAATTCTGAAAGTATCCTTAGGTGCATTCATTCATGTACCTACATAATGTATACAAACATGCAGCCAGTTACACACCCAGAATTGGACCAGATCCATAAACAGTGCAAAAGTAAGCGCCACACCCTGCTGCAAGTTATTTTTAGCTGTTCCTCAATGTAAATGTCTAATTCAAAATTAAGTTTCAAAATAATGAATGATGTGTTTTGTGTTTCAGTGGGTACAAACGTTTGCATTGCATAGTAGATGATTTAAGCATGAAAGACCTCGCATTCCTAAATCTGTTACAGAATGTGGGTGGGAGGTGGATCTTTTCTCCTTTGCTCATACCAGGAAACAAAGAATGAATGAATATTTGTCATGATGTTTCATCAAGACAGTGTTAACATTAATTGAAGGTACACGTGTACGTAGTGGAGAGAATGACAGCTTGCTTACAGTAAAAATTGCTGAAAACCAGGACATTGGCTTGCACAGGGTGTTCGCAGTGTTCATACTGAAACTACCCAAACATGAGCCTTCTGCAGTAGTCAGTTAATTAGGCCAGATACTGAAGAGATTAAATGTTATTTAAAAACAAACAAACAAAGTACCCACCCAAAGCAAAAAAAAAAACCACCCCAAAAAACTAGCATAATTTTCATCAGCTCTGACATAAGGGCTGTCAGGAACTATGTCTTCTCCCGTTCTCATGTTCTTTCCTTAATCATTCATGGCTGGTCACCAGTAGTCACTGCATTAGACTGGCTTCTGGTCTGGCTGGATATTGCTGTTCTTATGTTCCTGTCTCCAAGATCAGCCTGGCGATTTCTCCATCGGTGTCAGGATTTGTGCTCAGTCCTGCCCCAGGGGACATGGTGATCCCCGTGTATACCTGCTAAGGAACAGTTATAAGAAAGAAATAAGAAATAAAGCAGAAGAAATAATAAGAAGAAATAAAGGGCTGTTTTTTTTAGCAGTGTTCCTGTGTCTTAAACTAGAAACGGAATGGTATTTTTTCCTTACGTGCACTTAAAAAAACCAGTACAAAACAAAACAACAACAAAACCCCCAAACAGAACTATTTCTAATAAAATATTACTCATACTAGTATCATAGCCTTGACTTTACATTTATTGGCATAAATGCAAACTTATAAAGCTGTGTGGATGTTTGCCATATGCAAATCCATCCATCCATAAATCAGCGTTCCGACTGGAGACTGCACAGCTGAAGTGACTGTAATGGTAAATGAAACCTTTCACCACCAGGTCAAATGCAGTTCAGCGTATGTGGTAAATGAAAAACACTATCGTACAGGAATTGATGTGTGGCGTGTGTGCAGTGAATGTCTGACCAGTTCCCACTGTTCGCCCCACAACTGGTACCCCAGGTTTGAGCTGGCAAACAGGACAGAGCTAAGCTGTGATGGCAAAGCACTGAAGCAACCTGGTTGATGACCATTTTCTCCAAGTCATGCATAAACAAAGAATTTGCCTTGTGGGACTGTCTGGTAGTGTATTACAAGGGTTAGGCAGGCGTTTTCCATCAAAATGAATTGTCAATGAAAAAGGAAGTTTCCATTTAATCAAAATTTTCCACCAGTTCTATCCAAATGAAAACATTATTTTGGATCATTGTGCTGATCTAAGGCACATAATATTGTATTCATCTGACATTAACCTCTGTATGTTCAGGGTAACAGCAAGCTTTATAAGAGCTTCATGTGGTTTTGCTGCTTTGTTCCCCATTCTTTCCTGCACAAGACCATAAGTCCCGTTAAAATCTTTGTGACCATCTCAGAAATCAGCATAAGGCTTACATGATAGCAGGACAGCATAAAAATATACAACCCAGTCTCAAATCCTGGCGAACAGGTCCAAATCAGGGATGAGGCATGTTTATCCTTTGTATAACAGAGGATGCCATGTAAGACAGGACACGCTCAGAAGCATTTCCAGACTTCTCGATTTGGGGATGCAACTTGGCCATATCTGGCCATGTCAGTATGTGGACTTTTTTTCCCCATTAAAGCCTAACAAAGCTGGACACCCAGAACAGACATAGATAAAATTATCAAAAGCAAAAGTTATACAATCCTGTATTTCATTTTTTTCTGAGTTGTCACTCTGAAAAGTTCAGCATTTTGACTGTCTTAATTTGAAAACAGATGTTGGAATATTATAATTTCCCTTGAGACAAAAAAAATTCCTTGCTTTTCTCAGCTTTACTTACTCCTGCTATGAAACTGTTGTCCCAGAAAAAAGTGCTTCATAAAGCTCCGATGTGAGTTGAGAAGCTCCAAACCACCTTAACACATACAGCTATGTGTGAATGTCAAAACATAGTCATCAACATTTATTGCAGAAGAAACAGCATTAAAGATTGATGTCTGATTCTCTAATGGAATTTAATGCATTATTTTGAAAAAATAATATTGTTATTGGTCATAGTTTGCTTAACGGAACTTTTGCTCTACTTTTAAAGAATAAAGCTTTTAAAACATTGATAAGTTGAGATATGTGTTTGCCTTCATATTTCAAGGATGTTAATAATGTCGGGAAGATCGGTCTTGTGGCTAAAACTCTGCATTGATAGATGATCTTCATTTCCAGGATCTTACACAAACTTTCTATGCAATCTCAGATGATATCTCTCTGCCTCAGCTTCCAATCTGTAATTACTTTTTATACACATTTGTTTTATTTTCCATTGACATTGCATATTTTCTGCAGGCAAGGACTATGCTTTTGCGCAATGAGATTCTATCTGGACTTCTCTGAACAAGTAGTGCAACTGATAAATAACATAAGTGTTTAGTTCAAGGCTCAAACAAACGTCTGAGTACCAAGAAAAAAGCCTTACTCTTGCTTTCTGGTAAGAAAGCAATCAAAAAGATATCAAAAGTATTTTTTTGAAAAACTTTAAACAATTCCCTAACAATGTATCAGCCTAATTTCACAAAACCCGAGAAATTTAGTCACTTGAAAGATACTTTTCTGACTGCATTACTTTTGCAACTGAGAAGTGAATTTTTTTAGAAGCCTGATTCCTTTTAGAGGGAGGAAAACAAGTTAATAATGTTAATGATAGTTAAAAATATCAATTTTATAATTTCATCTTGGTATTAAAGGTTCTTTAAGTGATTATTCCACTACATATAAAATTCAAATGCTGAAAATTTTTTTTTTTTTTTAAGAATTTCTCCCTTACATGTCGTCTTCATGTTATGCAGTTCTCTAGATACAAAGGCTACAAAATTATTCAAGTGTGTTACATACCTTCATTTCAATATGAAAAGACATGTTTGTCTCACACTGCTGTTGAGGAGAAGCAGTTTCATTTTCATTCCGATTGACACTGAAACTCTTTGTGCATTCTCCTCTTTTTCTTTTTTTTTCTTTTAATTTTTAATCTGTGGTTTACGTGTAGTTTGTTATATCAGTCAACTGGAACGCTGCAGATTATCAGGGGACTTCCAGGTGTCACACAAGAAGAATGACTGTTTTCCAAAACAAGCTGTGCAGTCCCCTAGGTTCTGGCCTAGATGAATATATGAGTGTTACTAGGCATAGAAAGCATTTCTGAAAAGTTAATCCCATGTTGTGTTTGAATGTTAAGGAAACCATCTACTCATTCTGAGGGGTTTAACCTTTCTTCAGGAGGTAAGTCTGGAACAATGGTCCTTATTTACAAAAGGTTTCCTTTATTTTCCATAAGGAATACAAGCCCAGAACTTCTCCTTTGCTGGAGTTGCTCCTTCCTTGATGCAAGTACACATTGCCATTGTTGATTCATTCAAATACAGATTATTACAGTAATAATAAGTGACAAGCTATGTGTTATTTTGAAATAACACACATTATGGTTCACATCATGTCTTCAGAGACCGAAGCAATGTGTTATTTCACATTGACAAATGCTCCAAAGTGTTTGCGCTTACAAATAAAATATTCTCTCTGTCACTCGACTTTCAAGTGTGCGTTGTGCAACAGCATTAGGATGTGGGCCTCACCACAATCATCCCAAACCTCTGTCCCCTTCCTCTTGGATTAATGCTCTCCCTTCTATGGCACTTGTTCAAAGCTTTTGCAAAGCCATCAGTGGACTTTGATCAGCCCTTTATAACCAGTTGAGCCTGCTTGCTACTGCCTTGGTCCTTATGAGATTCTGGATGTAATTCAAGTCATTGGTATTGCTCTATGGAGGTGCACTCTGAAGCCTATTAAGTTCAATTAGGAGTCTGCCTATTGATTTTGGTGGCCTACAAACCAGGCCACAGTCTTTGGTTATAGCTGATGTTACAACACTCGTTTGTTTTCTGAGCTCGACTGAGCTGGCCTTACCCCAGGGGACGGGCCAAGGTGCGACATTATTTACTTGCCCAGTATCTCTGATAAAATCTTTTAAGTGGAACATCAACAGTGCCAGATCTTGCTAGGCAAGCTGGAAAGTGCTTTAACTTACAGAAATGATGCAAGGGCCAATTTTTGCACAGGCTCTTGCCAGCTAAACACAACCCTTGGTCTGGTCCCTTGAAACTGAGCTATGAGATGACTGAGAATTAATAGCAACATAAAGCAGAATAGGAGCTGGTGTTACACAAACTGTTTTGGTCCTTGAGCAAACTGTATTGTGGCTTTTGCTATAGACTGCTCGGGGTGCTGCAAGTCTTCTGGGGCAGAAAAATCTATGGTCCAGGCGTGCCCACTGGAGCCAATTCTATTCGACTGATAGTGAATTTGTTCTCACATAAGAAATACCCAGGACTGTGTTTTGTTGCAAAATCCAGAAAAAATGTGAATCAAATCATCAGCACATCTTTTCAAGTTCCAGTGAAATTTACCTCCTACATAACATTTCCAATATAGAAAGTGTTTCAAGAGGAAAATCTCACATGGATTAATGTTTATTGGTTGCCAAGGCAATAGTTTGGAGACCTTTCAAGCATAAAACAGATAATATTATAAGCAGAAGTAGATTAGTATGAGGAGAAAATTTATCGACTTCAGGGAAGACAATGTTCTGAGTGTTTGTTATACCTTTTAGAGATTATATTAATTTTGCTTTGGTCATTTTTCCATTCACTGCTGTACTTTTGTACTGTTATTTGTATGACAGGAGAAATTAAATCTCCCCAAGAAGACTGGATGCCACTGTACAATGCAAAATGGTGTTACTGTGTGGAAAACCTGACAGTCCGTTTAACAAGCCAGCCCTAAAGTAGGCAGGGAACTGAGACACCATAGGATAAGTGGTCAAGCCAAGGTCATACTATGGATCTTTGGAGACATGGGAAAAGGACACAACCACAACAGTCCTGAATTATCCAAGTTTTGGATGGAGAAAACCTAAAAAAAACAAAACCAAAGAAAAAGAAAAAACCCCAACAAAAACAAACAAAAAAAATCGAGGAGTAAAAATATGGAGCTTTTAGCAGATGCTACTGAGATTGACAGCTGAGAAAAAACAGTTGATATATAAAGAAGGAAAATAGACACTGAGAACTTCTGTATTTATTTCTTTTCAGCAAATAATGTCTTTAATTTCTCTTTTGTAATCATAAGAGAGTATCAGTATATTGGGCTTCTCCAAACCAAACATGACTGTGGATCTAAGCAAAAGGCATTTAAAACAATATTCACTCTGAATCATTTCAAGCCTAGGAACAGATTACAAGGGCATTTCAAACAGGAATGGGGGCTGAATCCTGCACAGTTCTGTCCCTGAGTACATCTATACCAGCTTTTCCTCCCTTTTTATATTCTCCCTACCACTGCCATGATCCAACTCATGTTATGGAAGAGGGTGAGAAGTTACCGTGTTCCTTTAGAACTGAATATGCCCAACACCTTGCCAATTATTGCTAGGGGTTTTTTTCTGCCATCTTACCTCTGCAGCCCTTTTAACAGGTCTTCTAAGCAAAACCAGGACAAAGTGATAATGCATTTTTAGATTCTTTGATTGACTGATTTCAAATTATATTCAGCTTTATCTATACCGTTTGAAATTTCTAAAGCAGCTCTGAATCTCGATTTTTCAAAGGTAGCTAGTCAGCAGAAGTGTTGGATGTTTAACACCTTTGAAAGTACTGCCTTTTAAGAGAGACAAGCCAAATCAAAATAATATTGCTCATTCATCCTTTAAGAGTTACGTGTTTTTCTCATCCCTGCCCCACATTGTATATTTTTTAAATTATGTCCATAGTTCATCAATTACTTTTAATCAGATGTCGTGATAGTCTGTACTTTTTAGTGTACATATGCATGTGTGTATTCTAATATATGTATTATAAGGTAAGATAAAAATATCACAAGTACTTTATATTATAATGTCTCCTGGTTACTAGAGAGAGATAGAAGCAAATCAGGAAAAAAAAAAAAATCTTGAAGCTTTTGCCAGAAATCCAAGCCAACCTTTTCAGACTTGGAAACATATTACCCAACCTTTTTTCTTACATAGTAGTTTATTTTACTTAGCGTAGTGGTTTTCACGGTCCTGAGGAAGTAGACCATACCAGTTTTCAGACATTTTTCATTCCACTGGATTAGAGGGCTGCTCTGTCTTGCCATGAGATTCAATCTGAATCTCAAGTAAGAATTTTCTGTCTTTTCATCCTGATTATTTACCTGAAAGACTTTCAGGTGAGATCATCTCACTGTCTTTATCAGAGAGATCTGGAAAGACACCAATGTTGTCCAACATTTCCCAAGGATGGTGCACAGTACCCTGACAGAGTCCAAGGGTGATGAGAGCGAACAGATTTTGATATCTAATTGTCAGAGAACTCAGATATGGGGTGCTTTCGAAGTCAAGGACTGATGGTTTTGCAAAGTTTATTCAGTGCAGAGGTTTCTTAATTGTTCGTGATGGTGGTCACCTACTCCTCAAGTTGTAATTATGTCACAGAAGCAAGTGTTTGTTTTCTCCTGCTGATGAATTTTCCTTAGAATGTGAGTGCTATTTCTATTTCCATTGTAGGTTTGGCTCAAATTTATATTTGGTCAATCTGGAGACAGGGGTCCAGTGGCAGCAGGCATGTACTGATGTTGAAAGTGTTTGCACTGCATAACCCAAATGTCACCTATTCAATCATGCTACCTTTCTTAGAGGAGCTTCCCGGCATGGATGACTATTACGGATTTGTGGTTATTTGCTTGTTTGCTGGACGAACAAGATGAATGTGAAGGTCATAGGGATTCCAGGCAGGGCTGCCAGAAGAAACTTGCATATTACAGTGGCCTGTGAAAGCAGTTTGATATAGGATCCACTCAAGCCACTCTTAAGATTCTGGATATGCGGTGAACAGCATATTTTCTTGCATGAGTGGTAGAAAATGACCCTAGATGTAGGGCTGTGATGCTTGGTAGGAAACATATACAGGTATGTTACAACATTCAGTAAATCAAAGCTTACTATTCTCTGTGATCACAAAACTCCCAAGAAATGTATGACATTATGCCAGCTCCATTTGGTCCATCCACAAAATGTGCTCAGAGACAACCGTGAGCTTGCTAAGATGGCTAATGCTGTTGGCCATACAAATTGTTCAAGAATAAGGAGCTCTGTCTACTGTAGGGCTCAGCTATAGAGAAAATATTCTGTCTGTAAACAGGCATACTAGGCCTAGAGTTTTGGAATTATTCCAGTCATACAAACAGTATCTATTGGCAGGGTCTGATGAAGAGTTGACTAATGGTCAGGGCTAGCAATACCCACTGACTGGCATTGATCATCCCATCCCAGTGGGGCAAGAGGAAGTGCAACAAGAAGCAGAACAAGGAACTGGTGGTCTGTAATAAGAGACATAGGCCTAAAATATTCCTATGGATGTGAATATAGTTTCTCTAAATGGGTCTTGAAATAAAAAAGAATAGGTAGAAATGGACAGTGTAAACCTTGGGAACATGGCCCCATGCTTTAAAAATACATAATAAAGTGAATCCAGATACTGATACCAATTTCTTCTCCATATCTCTATCAAAAGCAAGTGCAAAAGGAGTGTATGGGCTTGACAATGTGACTTTTCCGTAGAGTTTAAGGCAGCAGCCTCACAGAAGTGGAGTGCAAGGCTTTAGACCAAGTTTCAGTAAGAGGAGCTTAGTCCCAAACCATGATTTCTACCTTCAAAACCAAATTAAACTTCTTCATACTTCAACTGCTAAATGGAGCTAGTGTTATCAAATCATCTTTGAACTATGTCTGGAGGCTGAAGGATGAAATGTATTGATATTATTAATAATGAAAGATAACCATGGACATTAAAGGGGATTTATCTTCAGTGACTCAGGACAGGGTTATCATTCTCTTGAGGCAATTACACTGATATTAGACTTCTGTTTACCACATAGTGTTGTGCCTTGGAGGAACATTAAGTTACAGAAAGATGAGAGCATTGTGAGACAAAATAATTTGCAGCATTTGAAAAATGAACCTCTCCACCACATTCAATAATGTGCCTGTGACCCAAATGCTGATTATTTCACATTAAAAAAGGGAAGTGTTATCGCTGAAGAGTCAAACTCAGAAATCTCGAAAAATTATGCTTCTCTACTGAAATTAAGAGAATTGCAGTCACTTTACCAGGACACCAGGACAAAGTTTGGCTTTGTAATTTAGCTTCTGAAAATAGACGGAATTTAGGTTTACCCTGCACAGCAGTTCTTGGCAACTCACTTACATGAACACATCCAACTTATTTTTTCTTAAATGCATTGATTTTTAACAGTAACATTTTATTGTTCTTAAAAGCGAAGGACATAAACAAAGAAAGATCTCGGGAGGAGAGAGAACATTTTTTATTAAAACTGGCAGAGTTGGAAAATGTAGTCAAGGCTTTGGCCATACACACACTCCTTCAAATCTGCAATGAGGAATAAGGACTATTAAGAAAGAAAAGTATACAATTTTTGTTTGATTGGTTTTACAATACTGTACATTTTAGAACTTTACTAGAACCTCTGACTCACGGTTGAACACAGCGAAAAGGCCATCTTTGCATCTCTTGCACATTGCCTGGGATTTCTGTTTTGAATTCAGTTTGTATTGAAAGTAAAAACTCTAATAACTAGAGGATAAACCAAAAGAATCAGTTGTGAACTTCAACAATACGAACTATTATACTGAGTGTAAGTACCTGTTTAAAGGGATTTCTGTTCATCATTCTTTATAATTCAGTGTGATATTGTATTCCATCAGCAGCAGCTTAATTTATTTCTTTCACCATCTGTTCTTCTTTTTTTTTCTTCTTCCATGCCAAAAAATCAGTAGCGCTCAATGAGCAAAACGAAGCTATTCTGTAATTCAGCTAAACTGGTTTTACACTGTTGTTATTCAGAATACATTGGCCTATTTCTTAAACTGGTTTTGTTTAGCTAACCAACTCTTTTGTTTTCTAAACCTGTAAAATTTGAAACAGTAAATACTGTGTGTGAGCTGTTAGTGCCAGCACTTTTGTAGCCGTTACTTTATGAGACATATATCAGGCCAGTTGGTTTTTAATTATAGGCAATAGCTAAAGCCTAATAACGTGTGGGTATCCTTGCCGCAGCTCTATCCAGCTCATGCTTTGTACAGAGCAGGCTGAGCCGCTTGCACAAACACAGAGCAGCAGTCAAAGCACTTTCCATGCCAAACCGTATTAATCTAGCGATATCTCGAAATGTCCTTGTGTGTTCCCTGAACCGCCAAAACAATTACGTAAGTTTTGTGAGTTCCTAGAACTACAACTGTGCTCTCATTAACACCTTCTGTCCCTGTGGAGATATAAATATATATGAGTCTTCAGAATACAAAGTTTTAGATCAGAGAACTTTGCAGAATTGAATACAGGTCAAAATGAAAACCAAAATCAGTAATGCAGAAACTCTCTTGGGGAGCCTGAAATAGAGAAATGGTAAGGATCACAAGTGCTTATTCATCAAGGTGACATCCATCCATCTGTGATAAGCTTACATAAAGGGGTTCATGCCACATATTGCAAAGAAACAGTGGTACGTGAGAGAGTTTAGTGACCTCACACTGGAGCTTCAAAACTACGATCTCTCTTTTGGCCTAAATAGGAATAAGTTGAGCATAGGTAATTCAGCCACTGAAGCGCCATGTCCCACAAAGCATTGTAGTATTTAGACTGGGCTTGACATTAGATTTTTAAGACTAGATATTCTATGATCTTAAGCTTGTTTCTTCTACGTAACGTGATGTCACCAAATTTCACATCATGGTGTCATTACGTCCATACGTTCAGCTGCCTAGTTCTAAATGACACGCAAATGATGGAGTATATGGTCAGCCAAAAAAATGCCGTGTCAAAACTCTCATAGCTCTTAGCAGATTAGATTCATGCTCTTCTGTATAGGAAATAAAGGATAATAAAATTTATTTTACTATGGAAAGTATAACTAGCTGTACAGAATTTCTTTCCACGTGCACTTATAATTTAATACAATTTTTTCTTTCTACTAAATACTATTACTATAATACCAGAAATTATGTTGGATTTCAGGTTCATATCCCAACAGTACAATTCAGGATATGCTTCAGACCTATTTATTCAAATAATTTTATTCAGACTGTGGCTAAAATAAACAGAGAAGCAATTTGAAGAAACTTGACGCAGGTTTTTCTGAAAATCTAGTAGACATAATGATTAATATTTCCAGGAAGGCTGATGATTAGACAAAATAATGGTATAGAGAAGAGCTTTCAGAAAAAAAGAAAAAAAAAAGATGGAAAAGAGCTCTTACTGAAAATTACTGGTAACCTAAACCACCTGCAAAAATACAGTATTTGCAATAGAAGCCCTTAAAGTCAAAATAGAAGTGAAAATAATACAATTATTAAATTAAGGATAACTGAGAGATAAAATAATGTGATTGATAAGTGGCAATAGTGTGCCTGCTGTTTTTCCTCTCTGTTTTCAAACAGAGCATGATATTCATTAAGGATTCATTCAAATGGATGTGACGAAAGACAAAAAACTAGTAGTAAAAATATATCATGGCTTTACACAGTTATCATTATAAGATGTAGCTCGTTGTCAGCTACCAATTCATCAGCTTGCCTTCCGCACCTAACAACATTCTCATGCTAACAGTGCTGTTTTCTCTTGAAGTCTCATTTATCTTCCTACACAGGTCATTAAAGTTTGAACCTGCTTGCTTGAAGTTGTGTCTATGGTTGCCACTTTCTCTGTATCCTCCCCCACAGTGTTCTTGTGCTCCCGAGATCTCTTTATTTCGACAACAGCAGCCACAAAAGTACTGGAGTTTTAGCTGATAGAAAACTGAGGAAACATTTTGGTTTAGTTTCATCTGAGTTTCTCATTCTAACAGGTCGTAATAGTTTTCCTTGAACTACAAGATCTCACTCATAATGGGACTTTATAAATCTTAAAGTGCCTGCTCTCAGCTGCATAACACATAGAACACATACACTGCCATTACCTTGGATTTTTTTGCTTGCTTTTCTAGCTCACTGATTCTGTTTTAGGTGCCTATGTGCCATGACAGAAAATCCTAATTCGTCATCGTACTTGTGCCTACCTACTTGAGAAAAGAAGTTTACCATGTAGACTGCTGCAGAGGTGGGATTTATCAAAAAAAGAAGTTTTGAATGTGTGTGTAAAAACTACATTAGCTCTAAAATCAGGTGGCCCTGACGTTGGTCAGGGCTCTGCCCAGGCAACTTCTGAGTATCTTCCAGTTGGAAGTTCTACAGCCTTTCTGGGCCTCAGTGTCAGTGTTTGACCACCTTCATGGTGAAAAAGTTTGTCACGATTCTAATAAAAATTTGCTGGTTTACCTCTTGTCCTGTCACTGGGCACTTCAGGGAGAGTCTGCATCAGCCTTTTCTGCAGCCTCCTATTGAGTTGAAGTCAGCAATAAGATGTTGCCTTAGTAGGCAATCAGTGTGAGTATTTAGGGATCAGTACTGCAATATACTCTAGTAGAAAATAATCGTAAAGATTATAGGAGATCAGCTAGCACAGAAAGTGCCAGCCCAATTTCTGGCTGGGATAGAATAATTATGTATGTTCTGTACTGGTATACTGACTGCTGGATGGCATACAAACTAAATTCCTTGACTTAAAAGCAGACAGCATTTAATTTTAATATAATTTTAGATGATTATTATTTTTAATCAAAATGTAACCGGATTCCTTGTAAAACTTGAGGTATTTGAACTTTTTTCTAGTCCTCCTGTGTTTCAATACCACCCAGCATGTATTTTGATTCCATGCTTTTTTCTACTATTGTGCTACTACCATTATTTGGCACATGATTGTTCCAAATGATTGGCTACGTATATTCCACCTCTGGTTCACATATACTGTATATATGAGATTTGATTATTCTGGCAGCTGCTGGGTCTGCATTTGGCTTCTGGGTAACATCACCTCTTCCTGCACCCAAACTGAATGAAGTGAAACCAACATTCCCTCAGTTCCTTCATGCTATCACAGCTCATTTCAACTTCTCTGTGTACAGTAGGACTTTTGATACCAATACATGAATAGCAGGGTGGACAGTAAGGTTATTCTAGCTAGTGTATTTTGTATGGAGGAGCTTACTTCTTACAGTTTTCTCTTTTATTGCATTGCTTAGTCCGGTAAAATTAAAATCAATCTTACTAATGCTAGAGACAGGTTTGTTTCTCACTCTGGCTCAGAATTGTGGAGATGCTGAAGGAAGACAGCTGTGTAGACAGACACTCCAGTAAGTCAAGAAATTGAGGAAGAACATCTGTAGGAGAAAGAAGAATATTTTATTTCAACAAGGCACACATAGCAGTGTCATCTTCTCTTCTTAGCCAAGTGACTTAAGAATAATGCAAGAACATTACTATATGTTGTGCACTTTAGAAAAGTATGTGGGAGTAATTCAAAGGTATCTGAACAGGCAACTGAGTGTTCTGCTCTCCTCCACATGAGTGCTTATTAATTACAGGTTACTGGAATAGGCAAAAATGCATAGCAAAATCTAGCTTCTGTGGCACATATCTTTAAGTGTGGTAAAGAGGAGCTCAGGTGTGCCTTATTAGAGCTCTAAAAATATTACATACTCAAAGCATTCCAAGATTTCTTGGCTTTATGAGACCACAGTTGGCACACATCATGGAGAGTCAGTCTTTATTTCCTCCTGCCTTCATTTGATATCCTTTGTTCATGAACCCAGCTGAGGATTCTCGTCTTTCCTGGAACCATAGTACAATTTTGTTTTGGTAAAAAAACTTTTACTTTCTAGCAATTTTCTTTTTATACCACATATTCATTGAAATTACCTTTTTAGTAGGTAAAACAATCATTTGAAGAGCTGTGGAGATTCCTAGTTTCTGCTGTGTTCCTGATGATGAAGTTAGACCATGCCCTATTCTGTTTTCAAAAAAAAAAGTCACAGATTTTGATTTTGATCAGGTCATCTACTTACCATTTTTTGCCACACCCATGGAACTTACTCCTCATGATAACAGGGATAAACAGCACAATTTTTTTTTTTTATTAATTTGATAGAATAAGACTTCTTGTGAGCTTCCCTAGATTGTTGATAGAAGTCAAGTTGATGCGATACTGATGAAGGAGACCTTGGTTATGTCTATCCTAGAGAAAACAGCTGAGTTATAAGGCTAGGGCTATAAGGGGTCAGACTTTGAGAAGCAGCTGTCTCTCAAAAATTTTCAGGGCAACTCTATGAGAACCAATCCTCTTTTTTGCCTAGCACTGTACCTTTTTAAAAAGGTTTTAAAAAGTCTCTTAGCAGCCAGTTTTCCATTGTGAGGTCACTGTTTGCTCCTCACCAGAACTAGCATCCATGAAAAACGATGGTAGAAACTTTTATTAACCTTGAATAAATCTGTTTCTTCAAAACATCTCTCTAACTGTTGCTATGAGCCATGCTTCTTCCTCACTGCTACAGAGTCTATCTGGAGTCTGAACTGTCAAAGGAATTTAAGACTGGTTGAGCCTGCTCTTCCCCGTATACCTCTGTGTGTGGGAGTCAGGAGAGGGTGAGATCATTCACTGCACAGCAGAGCCCCAACAAAGACTCCTGGCTTACAGGATCTGAACTCACATTTGTGGGTCTAACACACACACCAGAGTGAAACTGCCAGAAACAGCCCCTTCTCAGCTCTTCTTTTGCTAAGTAATTCTTCTTTTGCTATCTCTAAGGTGACTGGAATCTTTGTGCTTTTTATCTTCCAGCACATCAAATGTATCAGATAATAGTTAAGTTAGAACAATAGGAGATGAGATGCTGTGTCAGCACGTGGGCTGCAAACGGAACAAAGAGTCTTCTTAAATTCAGTATGTTCTGAAAATACAAGGTTAGTGGCAATGCTCAGCCATGCAGTAACAGGCCGTAAAAGGAAAATGAGTTACTCTTAACGCTGCAGTTCTTTTGTCTGTCTGTATCAACGTTCCCTCGTTTCTTAGGTAGCCATAATGCGCTACAATGTTAGCACAAGTATTATTATTTTTTTAATTCTGAACTCAGTAAGTACCTTCACTGTTTCTTCCAGACTATTCTTCTGCAAGCCAGACTATGAAACCACCAGTTCTGTTTGTTAAATCTCACTCTGCTCTTTATGGCTGTGGTGCACATGCTGTCCAACAGCTAGAGTGAGATTTGGGGAATGCTGAAGCCAAAAGGACCAAAATTTGTTCAGTGTCCTGACATTGTTACTTAATCACCATTAAGGTGGTGTTTACTTATGGCCCCTTTATCTGATATTTACCACATTGTCTCACGAAAATTTTTCACAGGGACCTTTAATGTGGTAATGTAATAAAGGCAAACAGCAGTAATAACAATGTAATGTGTTCTTTCTACCTGAAGACTAAATTTAGATGAAAGAAATGCAGGACTATTTTGTAGAAAATATCAATCCAGAGCAACTATTGCCTGCTCATGTTTGCATGATTTGTTAATGTTGTTATTTAAAAAGAGATTGTGTTGAGAATATATGAGAGGACAACAAATGGAAACATGATCAGTAGATGAACATCTACATAGCTTTATTGCAATATACTTATGCTATTTGAGAATCTGGATGAAATTACATCTGAATTCCTGTATCTGACATATCTGACATGCATACAGTACAATACAGCATTTCAGATTTCAGCCCTCTCTTTCAATGAAAGCTATGGATCCTCATTTGCCCAGTAATGCAGAAGCAGTAGTATTTGCGCTCCACTGCATCCCTCAACTGCTCCACAAGGATCAGTATGTGCCATATCTCCTGTTGCCCATTTGGTTTCTTTCTGCTGTTGCTTACAGTGAGGAAACTCTTACCCTCAGGAATACCTCAGGCAAAATAAAATTTAAGAAAAATTAGTGAGGTTTTTTGTTGTTGTTCTTTTAGTAACAAGAGGAACATATCTGTAATGCTCTGTTATTTTTTGCTACGTCTTAATTTACCAAAGCTAAATCAGTACAGTTAATTCACGGGGGGGGAAAAAAAGTATAATTGGAAGGGACTAATTCAACCTCCTGCTTGAATTAAGATTATATTCGGAATTAGGTCAGGGTTTTTTGTGTCTGATTCAGTCAAATTATGAAGATATCCAAGGATGAAAACTCCATAACCTCTCCAGTTATTGTTCCAGTCAAGACTTTTTTCTTTATACCCCATTCAGTACTGCCCTGTTGTAATTTGGGCATGTTACCTCATGTCCTTTCACTGTACCACCTGTGGCAAGAGTCTGGTTCTCTCTTCTTTACAATCCCCCAACAGGTAATTGAAGACAATAAGTAGATCACCCCTTAGCCACCTCTTTTTTTCCCCAGACATTACTTGCTCAGGCACAGCACGTTCCAGTCTTGTGATGCTGCGTCAGCCTAAAATGGCACTGAGCATTGCGGTTCCCCACGGTTCAGGTCAGCACAACTTCAGGATTTTTTGCTTCACATCATGGAGATATTCTGCAATTAGGATTCTACAAAGAAGCTTTAAAACATTTATTTCTATTTTGAAACACTTCTACACTGCCCAAATAAATGACTGAGAATGAGACTCAGGTCCTATTGTTTATTGTGTGGATGGATGTTTGCATGAAGGGTAAAGCACAGTGTAATTAGTATTACTAGCTTTGAAAATAATAATGTTCACTAAATTGGTGTCTAATACACCTGGACAATAAATTATGCTTACTTTCTCTCACACAAAATGCTCATCTTCATATTTACACTCCATGGGTAGTGGTAGTGCAGATAAACATTTCAATGAATCAAACTCTGGAGGGGAAAGATTGGACACAATTAGAGTATTAGCCTTGGATGGTAATTGCTGGTGTAGTTAAATGTTGGTTTATTTAAATATAGCCAACAAATTATAATAGGCTCTAATGCATGGGAATGAATTGCACTCTTGTTATGTTCAGTGAATACTTAGCTATATCCTTTATGTAAACATCCTACTCACAGTAATCCAGTAAGGACATAAGGTAGAGTCTGTTTATTTTAAGAGGTAAACCACTCAGGATTATACAGGAATTAGGATGTGCATGCAGATACGGAGGTTTCCGATGTGAGGAAACTACAGGTTGTCCATTTCACTTTGCTTTCACTCTACAGTAAAATGTGGAGTATGTTCGCCTAATTATAAACCAGTCTATATTCCTGATTTATAGAAACATTTTCGTGTATATAACCTAAATCAAGAGTTAAATGCTATTGATTTCAGTGGGAGATGTGTGTGTGCTAAGTTTTAAGACTAGAAAATGTCTTATACTTCTTCATAGTAAATGTCTTATAATTTGAACACTAATTAAATGTGCCTGATACTTCCTATGATTAATCAATGTTTTTAGTTTCTCACAAACTGTAATAGTTTGGACTGAAAGTTTACATTCTGAGTGTCCTCCTTCTTTCTATTTGGAATTTTTTGGTCAACACAATCTTTTTTGAATGTGAATCCGTGGCATAAAGCCTGGACTAGCACTACCACTGGGTCTGAATTCCAGAGAGGAAGCCTTGCTCTCCTCACATGACTGGAAGATCCAGCAGCTCATTTCACATTGGAATTGCAGCAGTCCCATGCAACCTTTGATTACACAACTTTTGTCTGTTATTTCTAAGGGACTTCTGTTTCCCTTGATGCACAGGAGGGGGCTGGGTAAAGCAACACGTGAGATCAGAGGTGCTTCTTGTGTATAACAAACACCCCTACATCATTTATTGCAGCATCTGGTACCTGTGTGACAAGTGAGGCAGGGGCCAAGAAGGTTAACGTACTTGATTCCTCTCCTGGATATCTAAACGATTATCTTGCTGCGCTATCGTTCCTGTGTGCTGTGTGCTAGATGATCACTGACTGAGACTTCATAATTTTTCTGGCTATCTAGCTACCTTCCCTGTGGATCCACAGGCATATTTCCACACTTGGCAGGGTGTGGGGTTGTGGGTTGAAATTATGTATCTCATCATGCTAAGTATTCTCAAAGATCAGGGCTTGTTGAGTCAAATTGAATGCCTATTATTTTAGTGCATTTTTATTTTCTTTCTTCTTGTGTCTACATAAATTAGGAATCATAATGGCTTCTTTTCCATTGAATCATATTTCTGACTCAGATTTTTGCCGTAGGAAAGATGAGAAGCAGTTTAATAATTCTGTCTTCCAGAGCAGCATTTGAAGGCTATGTGGTCATTAGAGCAAATAGTGAAAAAGCTCAAAAAGAAAGATTAATTTGATGTTCCATCCATTCTGCACACTGAACAAAGTAAGGATAACATACAAAAAATATACATACTAATCTAAGTCATGACAATTAATGAACACCTACAATTAAAATACTGCAATCCAGTTTAATGTTGATATCTCTTTTGCAGAATGAAAGGGGATTTGTTTCATTTAATTTAGGTTCTTAAATTTAGACAGACTTGATCTCTTTGTGCGGATCCTCAGGGGCACCTCACGACTTCCACTGACCTACATAACACTCATTTTAGGCAACCTAGCTCAGATATCCAACTTAGGTGTAGTGCGCAGTATTTTAATAATATTTTAGTATTATTCTGCAACTGAGTTCTCAAATAGCATGGGACACAGTAGGACATGCATGTAACATGCAAGAATCAACACCAAATCCCACTTCCCAAAAATCACTCCCAACTCACATGAGTTAGACTAAGGCAAAATAGAAAACTCCAGCTGCTTATATTTTCCCTACAGAGATCATTGCAAAGCATGTCAGATCGAACATTTAATCACAAGATAAGAAATGTGTTTGGAGCACTATGCGTAAGAGCGTTACCTAGTGACATCCATTGGGACCCTGTGTTTTAGCTTAAAGTGTGTACTTTTCAAAAAAATGTTTCTGAGGTTATAAGGGTAAATATTTTGTAGGAAGTTCCTGAAAATACAGGTCCTGTAGGAACCATACCCTTAATCCATGGGTTTGATTCAGTTTTCAGCACAATCAGTAAAATCCCACTGCCTTTGCTTGGCTTTGGTTTAGACCTCAAGGGTCATGAACTGGTTGAACCAAGCAGTGGAGCAGACGCAAGCTTCCTCAACTTGCAGACCTTTCTACCAGATTTCTGTTCAAACTTGTTAGCATCTGAATCTCAGGAGTGCTTTCTGGAATATACATCTGCAGAAACCAACATATGCAGCAAACGTGTAAGTTATTGTCTTAAATCTCAAAGCCTATACTTCTAAAAAGGGCAACAGTAACTTTCCTTTTAGGAAACTGGCTACTATGTTCGTATATACCTCCAAGCTTGAAGACCTCCTCTTTTGTGGGGTGTTTATGCACTCCTTATTCAGCTGTTGTACTAGAGTTTAATTAAGCTGTATGCCACTTGAACTACAATCAGCCACTATGGTCAGGGTACTTTTCCTGTGACCACTGTGGAGAGTTGGCTGTTCTAATTTCATTTGTTCAAATTAATGTGTTAACTCCCTCTGAGGAGGTAAGTAGTATGTCACAGCTTGAGGCAGGACCTCTGCACATGAATCCTTTTAGTTCATAGCAGGGTTCAGGCATGCAAATGTTGACATTTTGAAATTGTTTCCCCAGTAGGTCAAATTAGTATTAGTGGCTACAAAAAGAAAACACATCTACCCTGATGCCTTTCATAATTGGACTAGCTAGAAATAGACCCAAATGTTTGCCATTATATTAGAAGCCATGTCAGCTGCTGCTAGAATTACATTTGTTTAAGGAAAAAATAAACCCAAACAAAACACTTTATCCTGAATATTTCTTCGACAGTACATGAAACAAATGGTTACAATAACTTTTGAACACTTCGGAAAAGTTTAAGTTTGGAAAAAGTAGTACGTTCGTTGTACATGGGTTGTTAATGCTCCGTGAAGGCTCAGGGTTCACTGATTTAAAGACAGTGAGATATCCATTCTTGAAGATTGTCCAATATGTATGTGTCAATAGGAAACCTCTTCATCATCAGGACAAGGAGTCATTTCCCCAGCTATTTTAGAAGTATGAACGTAGTCCGCAACAGAATGTTATGATGCTGCTTTATAATGTCTTTCTTGGGTATTACTTAGTCTTTAAACATTATAAACATGTAGAAACTTTATTGTGATGTTAGTTTATTCCAGATTTAATCAAAATCCTGCTAGATGATAAAGAGCTTTAGAGGCACACTTAGTACACTTCCCTTTAAGACTTTAAGTTCTATCCACATCTGCTATAAATTAATTTGGGTTTACTAAAATCAACAGAGCAGTAGAATTATACCAATTTCTATCAGCTGAAATCTGGCTCTTCAGAACTTATTTGGAACCACCCAGTGTTGCTTTAATTTGGAAACATTGAATCAGTGTCCTGTTCAATTTTAGGTGAATTGCAACTATAAATTTTTTTTTTTTTTTTTTTTTTGGCAAATCTCTGGAGTATACCATTAACCACAATGTGTTAGTGTGTGACCATCAAGGAAAAACGTGAGTTCTCCTTTAACTTTCAGCAGGGGTTTTGTGTGAATGTTCCTCATCTGTCAACAGTGACTCATGGTATCTTGGATCAATGTGGGCATTTGGAAGCCTGTGCGGTAGTTGACATATATATACACTTGAATATTGCACCCAAAGGAGCATTCTTTTGGAGGGAAATTAGCAGAGTAACCAGTGGAGCTGCTGAGAATGAGTAATATCATTGGGTCTGGAAGAGTAAGTGGAAAGTGCCCTGCCTTTTCCCCCAAAACATTCCAATTTTTAATGTGTCCTTTACATAAACCAAACTTACACCGAGGCTACACAACCTGCGTAAGCAATTCATTAAACTCACTGTGCAGGCGTGGCAACTCGGTACCAACGGAGAATGTTTCCTGAATTCAGGTGAAGAATGGTCCTGTTTTAAATCACACAAAGTGCAAAGAAATGCAGCGTGTGAAACAATGAACTAAATTAAAATTCAGAGTACATTTTGCAGAAATTGTTACATTTTGTGATTCTCATTTTACATAATAAAGAAAAGAAGGCAAAGCCTGTTTTCCATTTCAGTGTGCCTGGGCCATTTCACTAATACTTTCAGTCTACAGGTTATTCTCCAAAGGCTTCTGTTCTGACAGATACCCAAAGTAAATGATATGAATGTGATCTCTGATCTCTGTCTTGGTAAGAAAAGTGCAGTTTTTGTGGCTTGAGCAAAAAATGATATATTGATTCTCATTGATATTCCACTGGAGCCTCAGAAACATAAAACTTTCATTATTTTTCTTCCCTGTTGCAAAATTCCACTGAACTTTATTCCTGATGTTAAAACTGAGGATAATGATGCTATTGTGTTGATGCAACAAATAAACTATCATTTATTTAGATTTATGAAACACCTAGGTTCAGTGGTGTGGACTAGACCTCCTTTGTAATAATGGAAAGAGAAAGGAAAAGAATAAAAAAAATTAACTGGGAACAGATGAATTTTTAAGACGTTAGGCAGTCACACCAGCTTCCCCCGCTCTCCTCCCAGTTAATTTCACTGAACAAAATATTGCTTGGTTTTGTTACTTTTGTTAATTTATATGCATGTCACCTCTCTCTTACTGACATTTGCTGCAGAAGGCGGGAGGAGATGTGGCTGGACATGCTGCAGTTTGGCCATTTCAGCTGGTAGCATCCAGGAATCTCTACAAGGTGGTTCAGGTGGGACTGGCTGAGTGTGCTCGGAGTCAAAATATCCTAAAATTACTTTCAGTTATCTTTGGATCCCCTTCTGAGGCTACTTTAAATAAAGCCTGATGCAGCCGGTGATTTGCTGTTAAAACAAATCCAACCGTATTTACATTGAGATGTCTTTAAGCAAATGAACTTGTGCTCTGAGGTCAAGCACTACAAAGTTGTACCCAAATCTTGTCATGCATTAAGCCCAGCCAGACAGCAGGTGCTCACCTGAGTGCTGATAATCCCTCACTTTCCCTCTTCCATCTCTACTGGAAATTGCTGATGGGGCTTTCTGGTGTTCACTTAAAAGATGAACAAGTTCACTTAAAAAATGGACAAGTTATTTCAAAACAAAAGGTATTTAGAAAGAATTAGAGGTTGAAATGATGTTACAGAAGATGGATTCAATCAGCGTGAAATGATGCTGTTTGCAAATACTTGCACTCACCCAGGGAGGCCCCAAAGGCTCTGAGGAGGGGTGACAGAGTGGGGAGAAGGGTGGCTCAGCGAGGCCCCGCTGGCAGCCACAGAGTGTGGTCCAGGTGAGAAGGGAGCAGCAGAAGTTATTTTGCTGAACTACATTTCATGTCCTTCATCTTCCCTTTTCTTCTCAAGACTCAAGTCATGGCTGCACTTTTATCCACACGTGACTACGAGGGAAGTATGCTGTCTCCAACCACAGCCAAAGACACGTAATATGGGGATTCCATAACAGGGATTCTCCACAGGAGGAGAAGATAATAGGTTAGGTCAATCAGGTAGTGAGAGATCCCCAGAATACTTTCCAAGTCTCCTACAATTTGAATTTCAGGAACTTGGTGAGCTAGAGGCTGTCTCTAAATTTAATAGCCTTTTAAGGATATCTTTTTCTTGATCTTATCACTTTGCCCCTTGACACTATAAACAATTTTAGCATCTACAACAGCCCATGTCAAGAATTTCCACAGCTTAACTGTGTGTTGTGTGAAGTGGATTAACACATTTTTGGGGAGATTTTAAAACTAGTTAAAGCACTTTACACTGTAATTTCCTGGTATTATCGGAATTACAGTTCAGTTTGCTGGCATGTCATGAAATTTTAGGTAGAAACACACTCCTCCTAGCCCCTTTGGAGTATGTCCAGAATACAGAAAATTAATGTAAAAATCATATTTAAAGTTTCTTTTCCATTTTGAACCTAGCAGTCAATTAGAAATATCTTGTTCTCCATTTGCGTGTGTAGTAATTACAAAAATATTGAAAGTAGAACTAGTTTGATTTGTGCAACCTGAAAGAAATTTAAGACTTTGATTGATAAAGCAGCATCAAGCTTGAGAAAATTCACTTTGATTTGAAAAATGGTATTGGGGGCTTTGCTGCTGTTCGAATATTGATCATGTTTATGATATTTGGATGGAAGGGAAGAACTGGAAATTCCTTTTTGATGTACAGAACCTAAGCTAGCAGATTGTAGGTACTACTGGAAACATTTGATAAACAATGGTAACTAATTTGAAATAATATTTAATGTAATGGACATTAAATATATTTCACACATTGCAGAACCACAGCAATCAGATTCTTTTATCCATGGTGTAAGGCCACTATTTTCATTAGCACAAGTTAAGAGCAAAATTGGGCAGCATCAACTTACTCTATTTTGGCACTGAATTCTGTGCAAGGAGGGTCAGTGGTTAGAAGTCGTCCCTCCTTTATTACTCAGAGCTCTGTGTATCTGTATGTGAGCTACACAGACTTTAACTGCAGTCAGTGCTTTCAGCCCTTGCTGAAATTAATCCAAACCCACCCCTGTGGATTAGAAGAAACAAGAGCTATCAGAAGAGAGAAGGATATAAATCCAAGCGTGAATTTTACTCATTGGTTCTATTAACGTGAAAAGAAAATTCGTTGAAGTGCTGGATATATGATCGAAGTGAAGGGTGGATCCCACTTTGCAGAAACAAATTTTAACAGAAGGAGTGTTGATAGCTATGTCTGAAATTGAAAATATGAGGTCACTGATTTGTACCCGTATAAGAAAAGCTGGACACCGTCCATCTAAGCCAGCTGCTATATAAAATACACTGATTTACCTAAAAGCAGAACTACCCTGAAGTCTATTTGCATCTTATTAATCACAGGACTTTGAAGAGTTGTTAGTATTTTATCACAGTATTTCAGGCTGTAGAGAGACACTCTCTCTTGCAGCTTCTTATGCCAGTGAAAGAGTTCACACCCTCACTCGCTGGTGCCTGTCCCACTGCAGGTTACCCTCGGTCTCACACTGTCTCAAATTTGACATCTAAATCCTTCATGGACCTACCCCGTAAGTCTCACTAAGAGTCAATGGTAACTTGGTTGTCAAATAGCAAAGTCACACTTGAAAATAGAACCACTGGGCTTTTTGAAAATTTCCCCTGATATCCTTAACAAACTTAGCACCTCATATTTATTAACCCTTTTAAATGAGCTCACTTGTTTTTGAAGTATATTGGTTTGGTACCTGAAACCAAGATTTCTTTAAGTGTTAGAAAAAACTTTAATACTCTTTGCCTTGAAAAATGTGTACACTTGCAGGAGGAAGGATTTTTTTTACCACAACTGCAACTCCAATGTACTTATTGACGATGTTGTTACTTTTGACTCCTAATTGTCCATGGTATGTGTATCATAAAGACACTGAATGGATTTGGGACTTTGAATTGTTAAGAATTTAGAATGAAGGACAGAGTTGTTAAGAGATGAATGAGAAAAAACCTTCTCACTAGGCCAGATTTTCACAAAGGAATTTTCTAAAACATCATGGTATTTTATTTTGTTTTTTAATAGTCCCCAAATATCTTGACAGGTTTTGACATTACCCAGACAGTTGTATTTTCACCTGAGAATTTTTTTTCAGAAATAATGGTTCTTTGGAAGAGGAACTGACTTTAAAAATGAACGAAAAACCCAAACACTTCTCAAATAGTATTTGTGCAAAAAACAGCATGTAGACGTTTTGTCTTTGCATTGAGTATATCTGACTTTCATTCGTTATCATGATTATGACAAAGTATAGTCATATCCCCTGAGGTAACTTCAAAGTAGCTTGCCTGCTTAGCCCGCTATAGCACCCTAGTTGTTCAACACGCAGCTTCATCGAGGCACAATTGTATGAGGAGCAAAATCAATTAAACTTCGCTGGCCTCTTAGCCAGTAGTTTTAGACACCAAATACATGAGTGAGTTTCAGGCTAGCTGAGGTGTGTCTGTACTGCAGCATGGTCAGTATTTTAAGCAAGTAGATGTGCCTATAGAGCAACAGTTCCTTTCCTGCCTTGTTTTTATTCTGGGAGAAAAAGTTCGTGAACTGTAAATCTGTGTCTTGCTTTTTGGGGAACAGCCAGTGAGTAAAAACTGTGCTCCGTGCCATGCTTGGAGCCGACGTGGATACGCCATGCAGAGGACAGGACGTGACAGTCTTCCCATCTCAGCCCTGCTTGGACAAATGAAATACATTTGTGACACGGGAAAACTCTGTGCTGTTAGTCACTGAAAAGGTGTTCATGCCCCTGTGATACGGTGCTTAACAAGACAAGAACGGTACTGTTTATAGATAAGGTAGTCCTTAAAGGGACAACTACCCACAATTTCACTTTCTTGATAACCGGTACCGGTTCTGCTCGTTGAAGAGTAACTTTCCAGAAGTATCATACCAATAGTTGAGAACTGATGAACTGCTAAGTACATCTGATAACGGAGTTACTTAATGGATGGGATTTAGCTGGCTATTTACCTGTGCTAGCTTAGACGGTGCAGTTTAGGGTCATGCAGTGACACGTTGAGCTAACCAAGCTCACCGAGGATATAATACCCAAGGCAGAGGACTGAGTTAATATGCTGCAGTGTTTCTGTTATTTGACTTAGCACGTTTAGAAAGCAGATCTCATTAGCTCGGTATTTTGCCATTTTATTTTGCCACATTTTAGAAAACCTTGAGAGTTACAGATGTTGTCGTTAGCAGCTGGGGGCTCATTGGCACGATGCATCACTCCCATTTATTTCTCCTGAGCATTCCTTATACCAGCACAAATGCGAGGTAGCAAAGATGTTACCTACTCAAATCTTAAGCCAGATGAATTTTCCCTCAGACAGATAACTGCTTAGTAAAACCAGATCCTGGTCTCTTTTCACCATCATATATTTCTGCCTGATTCATCACACACAAAAAAATGCTAAAGGTAATATTTATTGTCTGTGATTTTGTAACAATGTTGTGCTTAAGCACCTGTGAAGTTCACAGTTAAATATGTGTCATAACCTTTCTCACAAAGCCAAATTCCTAATATGGGATGTTCCAAATACATGAAATCAAGCTTTACAAATCTTTGTTTATCTCAGAGGTTAATATTTCTCATGTTTTGTAAGAAGCAACTAAGCAGTAGAGGTAATCTGGATTCACTTTCAGAGACAAAAAAGACATATTATGCAAATAATAAAGGGAGAACAGGTTGGCTTTAAAAATCTAAATGTTTTATGTCTTTGAAATATCATGTGACCCCTTCAATTATTCAAATCAAGAACACTTTAAGGGCTGTCATGTAGCTAAATAGTGCTGACATTAATGAGCTAAAATCTTCTCTCAGTTTTACAGTATAAAAAACATATGCATCAGTATTTTGAAGTCAGAGGAGTCCATGCTTATGCCGGTGCAACTGAAACAAAACATTGGTGCAACATTCTTCCTTCCAAGTATCTGGTTTTAATCAAACTATACTCATGGCCCTCAAGTTTTCTTTGCTGCAGTGGAAGGTAGGCAGGAGTGTTTCATTTAAAATGCTTGGTTTACATCACAAGTGCACTAAAAACTGTATGTCTTGTCCTAGCTACTTCTAATTGATAAATTGTAGTGAAAACATTGTTCCCTGAGCTATGTTTCTGAACTACATGTTCTCTCAGAAACAAAAGTTTTATAGAAAAAAAAAAGGTTCTGTTTTTTCTCCTTCCAGTAGAGTTCAGTGAAACCAGGTGATTGGCAACTGTTAGGATAAGGTGGATGAAGAGGATGAAAGCTAGGACTGATTGAACAGCTGCGAGAGGCTCTGTTCCAATTGTATTTTGATTACTGATAAGATAACCCTCCTTTTTCTCCCAGTGATTTATCTCATTCAAATTACAATAACACTGAATTGTCATCAACAACAAATGCTGTGTAGTTTCAAGTTTATCTGGCTCATAATGTAGCAAAAAAAACAAAGGTGCTGATTACAAAATTTTCACCTTACGTTTCTAAAAATGGATAAAACACTCACTGCTCTGTGTGATCTCAAACACTTTATAAGCATTTTTTTTGTTTGTTTAATTTCAGGTAAAACTGATCACTTTCTGATAGTCTTAAGAAGCATAATTCTAAAATTATGTGAAAGCATAAGTTGTTGAGGGGGGATTTTGGTAATTTTTTAATGTCTTTTTCCTTCTGCTTCTGATATGAAAGCAAAGGCTAATTGCTAAAAATAATTTGAAAATATTGGAACAATTTGGATATTACTTAAAGCTGATAGCCTGACCAGTTAAGGTAGAAGATGTAACAAAACAAAGGTTTCTACAACTATTTTTTTTATTTTCTTTTTCTTTTTTTCTCAGATGAAATATGAAATGATAGAAAAACTAGCTGTCCTTTGTTTTAACTAACTACTTTCTGGAAGTGTGAATTATACTATGGACTGTTAGCAAGATTCTTATTTCTTCTTGGAGTGGGTGGCTGAACTATTCTTCTCACTAAGGGCTAAATCCTAAGGTCCCAGTGATGTCTGAGGTGCAGATGAAAGAACATAATTGAGGTATAAAGTAGCCAAATCCGGGGCAGGGGGAAGGGAGGAGAAAAGAAATTATCTTTCAGGCCATTGGCCGTGTTACTAAGCATTAGACTTGGGATGGGGTCAAGTCCACCTGATTCCGGACACCTGACAAGCACCCATCTGAGTTAGTTCCTGTCAACTTTTATAACATGTGGAAATACCCCACTGAAATATCCCACTGTGTGCATGGCAGCCGTTGTCTCTTTCGGATGGGGAATGGACTCCCAAGAAATCGTGTGCCTTTTCCCTGCTTATATCCCTGGATTTGCCAAATAAGCTCTGCTGGATAATGCCTTGCAGGAAGCTGTCTTGATTTCCTTCCAGCCCCTGCCTTTTCCTTACCTGTTTGACAGAGGCAGACTTCACCGTCTACGCGCAGAGCAATAAAACTGGGAAGCTACGGGAGAGGTTGGAAGTTAAAATATCCACTTCTTTCCCTGCACGGTAGAATTAGTATCTTAGAATTCAGCAAATAATCACTCAAAGAGTAACAACTAATTTATACCGGGATTGTTTAGACAGATATACATGCTGATATACAGAACAGGCACAATAAGCATCTGTGTAAGCAACAAATGCATGTGCAAACATGCAGCCACCTGATACTCTGTAGACAAAGTAGAAGCCTGGCTAGAGAAGAAGGAAATGTTCTAGCATGACATTGTGGGAGGCATTGCTCACAATTCAGCAAAATCCCTGTTTGATGGCATAATACGCATTGACTCATCTTTTATCTACTGCTAGGAGATATACAGTGAGATCTTATCGTTGCTGGCAAAGGAATGAAGGTCGAGAATTTTGTGCAACCACCAACCCACTCATTCGATTCACAAGCATGTTACGACGAGCAGAACTGCCTGTATAATCCCGTCACCCTGCGGAGTCACCAGTAATAGGACAGGGCCAGATCTGAATCCTAGCGAGGAAACTGGATTTTTCTAGAAATTGATACGGCCCTTTGATCTTTATCAGCAAATATAATCTTGGCTAGTAAGTTATTGTGAAGTCTATAACGGGGATGCAGGCCAAAGCTCACAAATTTTCTCACTTGTTACACAGACAAGCTCCCTCTTACTAAAAAAATAGTTCGCCTGGTTAGTAGATAAGTAAAAAAATAAGATGGTTTTCTTTTGTTATGTTCTCTTCTTGACAAACTCCTCTGAAGGAACACAGACATAAAACAAGGTTTACAGTGGAATACCAACCATGGATAAAGCAAACCTCAGGATCTGCCTGATTGTATTCATCTTAGCTACAGCTGTGGTTTTCTGGCTTATTCTTTAAAGAAAAAACTGTCATAAAAATAAACCAAATCTACATTCCTTCTGCATGCATATCTCCATGGATTTCACTGCAGGAATTTGGCCCTCTGTGCGTATACATACTATTAAGTTGTGAATCCATTAGCAAAATAAATAACCATGTATTAAAAGGACGGCAAGAATTAGGGACTGTTTTTTTTCTGTAAATTTGCCAGCTTGGCCTGGCAAAGTGAATGCTCTGACACAAGTCAGACTGGAACAACAGAAACATCAGTTAATAGAAGAAAGGTCATGCAGAGTCTACAGAAAGGCATGTTAGAAAAGGTCAAATACTTCAAGCTTGGACACTGGCAGAGAAAGGAGGGTAAGACTGAGCAAGCAAGTCAGGACTGTGAATTGAAGGTGGTTGAAGTGAAGTGGTTAGTAGGAGAATCTGGCCCACATGCCTGGAGAAACTCAACCTCCAGCTGGTTTCAGTGATCATCACAAGTGAAAATTCATTATAATATGATGTTTTTTTAAGATATGGTGCATTTCAAACCGTTAGTTTTGGTTGCCTCAACACTCTTCATGAATGCAGGAAGTAAATAACGATAACAAAAGCAATGAAGTCTTTATTACCTTCAAAATATTACCACCCACTACCACCCACTCTGAATCTACCTCATACAGCATTTTATAGACAATACTACAGTCATAATGTGCAGTGGTTAGCTTTATAGGGCTCATTCATTCCTGCTCAAAACAACAGCCATGACTTCAGCTGAGGATGTGTCACAAGGAAATAAGAAAATGCTCTCTGAGCAATTACTGAAGAAATCATACTTGGCTGCAACATCTGGTGGAGTAATGTTACCATCTTTCCAAAAAAATAACTGGACGAAACATAGAGGTAGTAATAAAATGACTTTAAGTACAGGCAACCATTATCTGTCTGCACAGATATGGATATGCCAACCTTTATGCAGGGATATGCTAACCTTTCATAAGAACAACAGCAACAAAAAATGGAAAAGATTTAGGGTATGCATAGTAGACAGTACTAATTTCATTGACTTATAGAAGGCATTCATCATTTTCCCCTTGGCATTGCAATGCAATTTTTGTTGCAAATCTTGGTTTATTTTAGCACTGATCAGCCATGTACCTTGCCATCATGACAGATCAACATTTAACAGAATTCATGGACGTCAGTGCCGTTCTGGGAGTGCGCACTGTCACTGCTGTTTCCGTCGTTCTTTCAGCAATAGCCACTGGCTAGATACTGAAAAGACACTTGATGGTAAACACTTTGAAACTAATTAATTTGAGGAAGTGGAATACTTAATTTGTATTGATTGTACAAATGCCATTGCTTTGTTCTTCAACAGCCCTTTCTAGAATGTCATATGAAGCCATATTCATCATTGGAGAAATACATGTAAGTTAGACTAAACAGCAGAGGAACAGCAGAGATTATTTAGGTTTTCACCTCTTAGATCTGATGTAACTCAATCCTAACTGAATTAGTAGTGAATGAGAATCATCAGCACCCAAATGACATTTTTCTCCTCAACCTATTTTGTCAACTTGATTCCTGATAAGGAGAAACCTGATTTCACATGATTTGAAATACACGGTTTGGAATATGCATAGGCCTAATTTGGGGGGCAATAGAACCTGGAAATCTGGTCATCTCCTGCAAAAATCAATAATGGGACAATACAACAGGGACTGGATTAAAACCCAGGAGAAATGTCCAAATCTGAGAGAAGACAAGAGGGATTTAGATTTTAGTTTGATTTTAAATTGTAAGTTCACAAAAAACCCCACAAGTGTTACCTTTAACGTTGTTGCATGCTCTAAAGAGTCACAGAAAATTAAAAGAAAAAAAAATACTTCCCTGCGTAGCTACTCCTGGTCCATATAAGTTACACTGTGGGCACATACGAACAGTGAAGATGATGATGTAATTTACTCTTGGCCATAATAAACCTTAAACTCTAATGTTATGATCTGGCAGTTTTCAGTAATATTAGAAAGAAAACAAAACACCAATTACCATCTGTAGATGTGAATATTTAGAAATCTGCATTAGCAAAATCATATCAGGCTTGTTTTAAGGCAAGTAGCCATGTGCCTTACTGATCTCTCCATTTATATCAGTTTTACCTTTGTGTAACATTGACTTCAGCAGACGTTTTTCTTGATGTCACAGCCACAAAGGGCAGAATCATACCTATGCGAGTTCAGATCAAGAAAGATGAAAAAATTGCAAAGGTTTTTGACAGCTATGTTATAAGAAAAATGATCAGATACAGATGACAGCAAAGCATTTCTAGCCAAGAGAGTTCTAAGACAAGTTAAGCAATCAATCATCTGCATCACTCACTATTCAGCGAGTCGACATTCAACATCTGAATCAGTCATTACAATGTAAAGAGAATTAGTAAAGTCTCTAACAAAATGCAAATAAGTGAACTGGAGGACAATACAGTCAAATTCTAGAACTTGGCAGGAAGCCAGAAGAATTATTTTGACAAGACTGCTTGGGGTGATTTGATTTCTTCTTGTTATATTTAAAAAAAAAAAAAAAAAAAGAATTGAGAACTTAAGTCTTGAGCAGTACAAGTTTTGAAAAGTATTCTATAATACAAATGTATAGCTATATTTAGCAATAAAAAGCATAGACTAAAGAACAAAATGTAATGCATGCTCTGACACTTTGCTACACTTCTACACTAATTAACTCTTTTTGGTGCTAGTGAGAGTTTTCCCAAATAAGTGCAACTTATACTGGGGCAAAGCTAACCTGAATGGTATGCAACTCAGTGTTACCTTTATCTTCCTTATGTTGGCTACTAATTCTTGCCATTATAGAGTATCAGCCTGATTCACAATCTACCTGGTGTAAGTGAATGTAAAAAATAGGTTTAACATCTGTGGGACTACTACTAAGCGGCAGGTGCTGAAATTCTGTAAAATCGTATGTACTACTATTACCTAAGTCCAAAAAAGCCCCACCTAACATATTTCTTGTTCTAGTTGAAGTAAAAGAAGTGGAAAAAAAGAAGAAAAAATAGTTTAAAAAGAAAATTAAGCAGAAGCTTCTGTTTTAGCAGCCGCTTCACCTTGAGTTTTAGCAGCATAGAGGTTGCTATCTCACACTCACTCGTCGATTGGGGTAATAGTGGAAAATGGCAGTGATCTTATTGCAAACCAAAAAGCCATAGCAGGTAGCTGCACTGTTAGGCAAATCCTAGACAATTAGGTGTTTGGCATCTGTTTTGAGAGGAGCGACACACGTCGCTGGCTTGCCCATGCGGCAGAGCTGACACCAGCGTTAGATGCCTGAAGGTCTGGCTGTGCCCTCTGGCCGTCAGCCCTTGGATCCCAATGTGTTCACTCCCTTTCTCATCTGTCCTTATGGGTGCTGTGTGAGGGGCGGCACTGGCTTCGGTGGAACCATCCTGTTCCTAAAACTGCGTGTTTGCCTCCGTACGTCACAAGGTCGCGGCTTGAACCGCGTAGGATTTGTCATCACAGGGAAAGTTTCTTATCGATGACGTGCAGACATGTCTTGAAATGATAGAGATGGTTTGGCTTTGGTCCCGATATGAATGTAGATCGACAGGAACAGAGAGTGTTTTCATGAAAGTTTATACTAATATGGTCTGTATTATCTTACGGAAAAGAAATATCTTCAAGCAGTTTCAGGAAAATGAGTATGTCTTTGCTAATGTTTGTGATTCTGTGGATCCTTGTACTTAAAATTTTGTCCTTGGCAAGTGCAACAGCTCTGTGAGGAGTATGAGAACCAGAAAATTATTCTTGAGTTTAAATGAAAACAAAGTTACCTTCTCTAGTTTTATTCTTGTGATGGATAAATACACAATTCCAAGCAAGGGAACAACACGCTGCCTGAGTCAGTAAGCTGGGAAGATAATGATACATGTACGAATAGATTGTACATGCTATTTTATCTCATGAACTAGTAATTCTTATCCCCTTTCTCACAACTTAGATTTGTATGAAATAGTCTTGGATGCTGGAAGTAGGAGATTTTGTGTTTAGATGTGTTTTTTATCAGCTGGTGATGCTCAGGTTTATCCTTGTAAATCTCATTGATTGAACAAAACTGAACTTTGTCCAACAGTTTATGAGTTACATGGGTAGAATTTTACCACCTAAAACCTCATCCAGGATTTTAATTGATATTTTGACCCTTTGTTTGTGTTGAGCTGAATCTCATGAGCAGTTTGTGTTTGGGTACTTGAAATAAAAACATTCATGGGCCCAGCTACATAATGCTTTCACTGGTTTCTACTCCGTAAGTATAAATTCCTAAAATGAAACCCGTACAAGTCAAAATATAAGTCTGTACTTTATTTGACCACATTAACAACGAAAGTATTACTTTTATCTTACAGAAATGTTGGAATCCAACAATATAATAAATTTCAATGGACTAGCTAATAGCTCCAGTTACCATACTTTCCTCTTGGATGAAGAACGCAGTCGCCTGTACGTTGGAGCAAAGGATCACATATTTTCCTTCAACCTGGTTAACATCAAAGAATATCAAAAGGTACTTTCATTTGTGTTTTGTACAATGTAAATATATACTTTTAATGCTGCAGAATTGTTACTACCCAGACTATGTTGGGCACTGTATGAATTATGTACTGAGTGTTTGGATGTCAGGAATACTATCACAACAAAATAATTTTCTGACCCTGAAAATAAATTTATAATAAGCCTATAACCTATCACTGTATAATCTACAATACTTTTTTCAGACTCTGAAAAAGTGAATGATAAATGCATAATCCAGCTATTTCCCAAACAAGACATACTTTCATGCTTACTGCTAAAAAACCCAAACCACTATTATGACAGTTCACACAAAAAGGCCTTATTGCTCTGTATTTGCAGATAACAAGAAGCTGTTTGGGAGTCAAAGTGTTGATTTTTCTCCTTTAACCCAGCACTTGTAGGCACTCTGCTTCTGCTGCTTTCAAACCAAAATAGATTCAGTATTAATAAAAGAGGAATAGGTCCATAAAGTCTTGCCACTCTTGATGGAGAGTATAATTTTCCAGCAAAAGTTTGGAATGAATTAAAAGCTGACAAACAGTTCAATGATTTTCTTTTGTTGGAGTCTAAATAAATAATTTCATTTTTCATTTACTTTAATAAGACAAAATGCTAAGAAGGTAAACAGTGGGATGGAGGTTGGATTTATTATATTAAGTATTTTGATGGCACATTTTAAAATCCAGAGAGTACCCCTCTATGAAAGATATATTGCTTCAATACCCAGGGATTTTATTTTTTTCTTGGTGTTCCTGACCTTTTGCCCGTTTGACTATTAGCTTCCTAAGATGATAGCAATAAATACCTTGTGTTTTCTGTTCAGAGGGAAGACAGGCTATTCATTTGTATTCTCTAAGGAAAAAGGATAAAAGGAAAACTGGGTATTTTCTTTTCTATTCTCTTTAGAGCAGCTATAAAGGAAACTAGCTATTTATTTGAATTCTCTGAGGGACTGATAGCTTAATGTGCAAAACATCTGGAATAATTAAAGGAAAGAAGGTGTTTCCATTGCAGAAAACAGTTCTGTAGAATGAGAGGCATTGTATCTTACATACTTACGTATTCAGATACTTTTAGAACACTATTTGAATTATATACAAATATTACTATATTAAATAAAAAATTGCTGTTGGTAACATGGAACTGAATATTTGCAACAGACTTAAAGAACAAACTTACAATTTAGACTTAGATTTAAGGATAGACCAGAGGCTTAAAGAACTTGGGGATCTTCTTAAAGACAGGAGAATCACGGAAGAAAATTATTTATCAAAAATAATTATCAAAATTACAATGGAGCCAGTGCTGCACTTGAGATGAAACTGCACTGGTTGTTGCTTCCACTGTGTAAACAAGAACTAAGGTTTCTGTCTAAATGCTGATAGCAGTATGACTCCAAAAGAGCACAACTAAAAAAGCCAAACTTTCAAGTCTATTAAAACCAGTTCAGTTTAGTTGACTTTTGGACCAAATTAGAGGAAAATATTGTGCTGTGAGAATACGGAAAAAGAACATCTAGCCATTCATTTTATGGATTAGAATACTGGCTTGAATAATACAGAAATCTTTGCCCAAAACTTGAACTGAACTTGAACTGCTCCTTTTGGGAGATCTCAGAAGTTTGGTTAATGTTTTTCAACCTAGTAAATTTAAATTTTCACATCTCTGCACATTTTAAGCTGAGAATAGACACAGGAAGTAGCAGGAATCCTTTGAGAGAGAATGTGTTCATAAAATTTTCAGTCTTATTTTATAGACTTAAGATGTTTGATTGCTGTTTAGATTTCATTAAGTTTTCAGAAAATTCTGAATTTAAAAATGTGGTTGCAAATTGTATTTTCAAATGTCATATATAACACCTCCTTCAACCTCCTCTGTCATCCATATTCATTCTTTTTTTCTTTTCTTTTTGAATACTTTGCCTTATACTTTCTTTTAACAAACTATATTGAACACCAAGGCTGAATCCAGACTTATGGCCATTCATATTGCATTATCTGAGGCTCCCAAATGAATAGCCTGGCATTTTATGGGAAGATCATGTTTTATTCTATATGTAATTCCTAAAAGCTTTTCAAAAAAACATGAATAATTGACTGTGAGGGTCTCTGGATTTTCTCTGTATGAGGTGAGATCCATTTTCTGCTAAGCAAACACTACAGTAAACCTAGGTTTAGGTTTACTTGTGTTAGGGTAGCTCTATAGGAACAGCATAAACATTTCTATTTTGATGGTGTGATACTTTTCAAACACTATGGCTTCTTTTTTATTATTTAATTAACTACATCTAGTAAAAGAGTGAACTAGTAGATACACTGAAGAGGCAAACACCTCGCTTCTGATGCTGTAATTCTAACATGAGATGGCATTTCACATAGATCCAATTTATTATTCGTAAGTATCTGCAATTTTTTACTCTCAATCTCCATTCCATCACATCAGACTTAAAACAGTGAAAAAACACTCCCTTAATAGAGAGTCAGCCCTCTTATTTTTAATATTCCAGATTCACTGCTGAGATTCACAATACAGACTATATTTCAAGATTGTTTTTACTTTGATTCCTATTATCGCTATTTTTTCCCTGTAATTTCATTTCTTTGTCATCAAATTTTATGGAAGGAAAGGAAATAAGGAAAAGAATGGGGAAAAGAGAAACTGGGTAAAGACACTCTGTAGCATTTGGTCTGCAATTTGTGATTACTGAAGCATGAAATAACACAAGGTGATTTTTGTTCTGTGTCTTTAGATTGTTTGGCCTGTGTCTCATTCCCGAAGGGATGAGTGCAAGTGGGCTGGAAAAGATATTCTGGTAAGTACAAATCTTTTTAGTATTTTTCTTTCTTTTATAAAACATTGTAAATATTTTATTATGTCTTATTGTGTTAGTTCTTATAGTATTTTTACTTCTCTCTAAGATCACGCATCTCATCATAACTTCAGTTTGGAGTTATCTCAGTGTTGTTATTCAAAATAATGAAATTTTGTCTTTGTGACCAAGGTTTTAAATGTACAAATGGAAATCATACAACTTAAATAGAATTTATTAAAAAAAAAAAAATTAACAAGAAAGAGAAGGGAGGAGAAACATCAGAATGAGAAATGTTAACCCTTGTATACTTGTTACATGACCTCAGGGTACGTAGTATTTTGACCCACTTTTGCCCTTCTCCAGATACAAGTCCTACAGTGGGTTCCAAGAAGCCCTTTCTTTTTGTGGCATCTCACTGGAGTCAGTGGGTTTCCCTAAGCTCTTTCCTGCATGGAGTTCATAGCAGGATTGAGGTCAAAGTGGTTTTAACCTTCTGCATCAGTTCTGGTGCCTCAGGAAAGACACTGTTACATTAGGCATAATTTTCTGTACATTTTCCCTCATTCCTGTGTACATCTTATTGCCTGTATCTTATCTTATTTATGAGGTAGGAGAGACATAGCCAGTAGCCCCCAAATAATAATCATTCCACACTGATAATAACTGTCTTCTTTATAAGAACAATATGGGAAATGGGAAGACAGGGCTGAAGAAGGGAAAAAAAGATAAAAAATACATGCATGCAATAAGCCAAACAAATACTTGCATAGCATAGCCAAACGGGAGATTGTTGTGGTTGCCAAGGTATAACTGAGAGTGGAACTTGGCCCCGTGTGTATATGCTATTGGCCTGATTTTCAGATATGATTCTGTAAAATATTCATAATGCCAACCATCTGCCTCTAGAGAGCTCCATTTGAATAATTTCCTAGGTCATAATAAAAATAGTTTCATCAGTCTTTACCTAGGCCATAGAGGACAGTTGTCTTCATAAAAAGGCATCTGGGAACAGTAGAGGTGGATTAGGTAAAAACTAAGAAATATGGGCTAAGCTGTATATGTGAAGGGACAGCTAAAGTGCCAGATACTGGGGCTATCTCATTACACAGAAATAATACATTTAAATTAATCCATCTTCATGTTCACAAATAATTTTCAGGTGTACTTTGCAAGGTGAGGACTAGAACGTCTACTATTCAAGGTTGAAAAAAAGGCTACTGTTAAATGTCTGAGCAAATTAACTAACCTTGCAGCTTGATCTTCTACTAAGTATTGTATTACATTCAGTAGATCTTTTTTATAGATGGGGTTAAAACCTAGAAAATTAATAAGACATTCAGCACCTAGAAGGAAAGTGTACTATTTTATTCTTTAATAATTCTTTTTAGAAATTCACAATAGTAAGAAAAAGTTGGTTTTATACCTTGCACTAGGATGATTCCAAGCCATTCACTGTAAATAGAGACACTATGATTCTGGAGCGAGCTGGGAAGTTCAGCTCCCCATCCTCCGGTGAGCTTGGCAGGACTATTTATATCGTAAATATTTTATTCAGCTTGATTCCTTTGCTTCCTCTGATACTAGGACAGCTACACCTGCTGATCACAAGTAGAAGGAGAAGCCCCCACCGCACTGTAGTGCCGTGGGTGACCTGGCACCTGAGCTGCCTGCTCTGCTCCTGTGCATTCCAAGCAGCACTCCCGGGAGCTGGTGGAAAAGAGCACAGGTCTCGGGGCACAGTGCAGCCCAAACTGAGGGTAACAGCAGTATAGCAAAGTGTTGCTAGAATCAGATGATTTGTTTTCATAAACATTTTTCCCGTATATGAGTTGTTGAGGAGAGTTTTGCCTTCTTTTTTTTTAATTTTTAGAGGTCTCCACAAGCGTAGATGAGAAAAAAAGAAACAAATAAATGCATAGGTCATATGTAATGTGGGTCCAGTTTTGGCAGGCAATGAGAAAGATGGAATATATATTTTGGTGTGTTCAGGTCACCAGCTATATATATTTACAGCTTCCTATTCTTGCCATAAAACAGTGCATTACAAACAAAGTATGTAATGTAACTGCTTTAATTGTAAGTACAGATAAATATTACAGATCATTTAAGAAACTTATTATTCCTCCCTCATTTATTCCTTAGGGCTATTGTCAGTACCTTGGGAGTGTGAAATGTAAAGGCCACAAAAATAACTCAGCAGAGTCTCATTAGAGGGAACAAGAGAAATAGAGGACAAATGAAGTGGCATATAAAACACGCTTGATTTAATATTGCTTTCAGCATATACCACCGCTAAGTTATTAGATACTCTTCATTTGCGATGGTTCAAAACTCTCTTCATGACAGTCTATACCTCTGCATCGAGATCTTTTTAAAAACCTTTTTTAATTATTGATCTCCAGGGGAAGTCAGTGCTGAAAATGCAAGTCCCCACTAACGGGCCAGGTGCACCGCAGCAGCTGCAGCACGAGCGTAACCCCGGCTCTGCCCCACCGCTAACCTCGGCTATGACCTCCGAGATTTCCTCTCATAATTATTAGATGTAATTTACTGTCGTTTTCGCTCCTTCAGAGGGTTTCCTTATACTGATGCTGTCAGTCATGCCAGTCTCGGCGCAGCAGGTTTGTAGCTCGGGACAGTCCACGTGGGATTTGAGGAGAGCGGCCGGCTCGGGCTCTTCCCGCTCTCCTGATATCCCTTTGTCCCTTAAGTGGTCATTTTCCTTTCTGCTTCTTAAAGGGCTTAGTATATGTTAATTAGTTAAGTTTGGCTCACTGTATAGATAGATAAACGTTTTAAAGTATGCTTCGGATCTTTTTTATATGGGTAAACTGAGAAGAGAGGCCGAAAGACTCACCCCAGCTATGCAAAACTTACAGCAGGGCTTCTCTGACAGAACTTAACTGCTACGCTTTCCCACAAAATATAATTTTTTTCCAATAAAATCATAATTACTGTCGCATGTAAGTATTTAGTGTTACAATATATTTCCATTTCCTCAGTATAGAGTATCACAAGCACCAAAGTAACATTGTTCATGAAAAATTAAATGCTATAAATAACAAATAAGATATTTGCTTATGTAACTCAACTAAATGACCAATTCTGTGAGGATTTCTTGCTATTCTGGACTTCGGTCTCTCATTTGATCTTTTCTGGTTGCCGTAAGTCCTGTGAATGTTTCTCACGATTCCTGACCAAACCTTGGTAATGATCAAAGAAGACAAAGCCTCTACAGGATACTTCTCAGCTTTTATACTGAACTTACAGTACAGACATGCTGCTAGTCATATCCCTCACTAGTGAGCCTCAATATTTTGATTTTAAGATCTCACAGGCACCTGGGACCCAGCAGAAACACATGGCAACCTCTGCATTACGTATGGGTTAAATAACAGGTAACTGCAAAAAAACCGTGGCTACAGTTCCACTCTGACATTCCTGGGATGTCATAAACCAGCAAAGCGAAGCTTGGGTGATTTACAAAGGTTACCAGAAACACTGGTTAGTTTTGGAGGTAGGGATAGGGATGGGATAGCTTGTTGACTGGAAAGCTCATCTAGTCCTTAAACTATTAATTTACTATTCTTTTAAAAGTTTGGGCTGCTGTTTAGTTGATACATCTCTGCACCAGACTTGGCTGAGGCACCGTAGCGGTAGTTCACGTGGTACACAATTAATCAGAGAAATCCCTATTACAGGGTATGATAGATTTCTACGACTTGAAAGCTTTAAAGATGTGTTTCTGAAGGGTGCCTTAGGATGTTATTTTCCAGTGTGATTTGGCTATCTAATTTATTTAGCCACTTTTAAAGATCCCAGCTCAAATTAAATTGTTGAAATGGTCCCTTCTGGCCTTGACATGTATAAATCTTTAACATTTCTATGGGTACTTTTACAAAGTCACATAGGACAAGCAGCATGGTGACAGATACTTATACACACTTTGCATGCCATACGAAATTGGTTACTCCCTGCATGTTTCTGGTAAGAATTAAATGTTGATATACACAGAGGTACAAAGAGTACCAAGTACTTTTACTTGGTAGCAGCACGCTCCTGCATATGCTCTGTCTCATGAACAAACAGGTCCATGCAGAGAGTTACACTTTTGTGTCGTTTCCCTTAACAGCTAAAGTGTATCAGCACACTTGTGTGTGTATTAGCACTGATTGTATTATAATTTATAGGAGATAGACATCTACTTGGGCTAGTTAATTGCCATTAAATTTTACATAGTTATTAACTCCTACCTGAATTCAACTGTGATTCACTTTTTCATTCTTGATAATTCTCTTGGTGGTAATTTGGAACCACTGTAGCCCATAACCTATTCCCAGACAAGAAGCAGCAAGACTCTTTACACTACACATGACATAGCTATATTCTGTGCATGCTTCTTTGCATTTAAGTGTGGCTGGCACTTAATTGCTGAGTTTATGGTTCATGCAGGTAGAATCACATGGCTGTAATTCAGTTCACCATCTCATTTGTTATGATAATACTTAATTTAAACCAAAATGTTCATATGTCATCTCAGTTTATGCTTCCTTTAACGTTTTCCAACCCCTCCCTAAATTATAGGAAGATTAGCCATTCCATAGGCTTATAGATCCATCAGTGTGCAATGATTTAATTTGGAAAGAAGGAAAAAAAGAAAAAAAAAAAGTGCTGTGTAACTTAGCAAGTGTCCCTCAGTCATGGCTGGTGATACTTTGGAAAAACTAAGTTGGCAATAAATGAACACTATTCCCTTTAACTCATTTTATTACTGTTGTTGCCTTAGGGAAAACAGAAGAACATGGAGGCAGAAAGTAAAAGTAATTCTTTTCATGTTATTGTAAACAAAGATCTAAAGAGGGAATCTGAAAATGAAATATACGGTGCTGGCTGGGTCTAGAAATCCTGCTTAATTTTTCTGGTCAAATTACCTCTGGCCCTTTGGGTGTGCCTAAGAGAAGTCATCCCTCTCTGTCAGGGTTCTTCCTTTGGAGGACATCTACAGCCAGATTTCCAGCTTGCCTCTCACCAACCCTCCCCACCGTCACCGCTCCCTTTCTGGCTGCCTGGCTCCAGCATAGCACTGAAATCCTTTAACAGAGCCTGAAGACCCAGGACCCCAACTAGCGTGGGGAAAAGGGAAAGGTGAATGTCCCCTGGGAGTAGGAAGGGGTAAAGTGAGCAAAAACACAAAGCAATGGATCTCCATTGAGGTTAGGGACAGAATTTACTCTCAGTATTACCTACTACAAGGAGAAATGTGATTTATGAGCCCTTTGTAGGCAAATAGTGCCACTTCATAGCCCTTTCAATGCTATCAACTGTCCCAGTTAGTAAACTGGGATTATTAGCTTGAGGGCTGCTCACTCCTTAATATTGTCCATGATCTTTAATGTGGGCGTGATCTCCTACCAAAGCAGGAGAGGTGAGACATTTTGTAAGTAGGGTGCTGCTTTAATATTGTGCAAAACTGCTTTGCATGGACTACAAACAAAACAGAAAGACACATAGGGGAAAAAAAAATAAAACAAACCTACAATCCGTTCACTTAGAGGTGAACTGAGCTTGGTAAAAAAGCAGTATTATACACCAGAGTCTTTCAAATTCCTGTGGAGCTCTCTAACAGAATTTCCCCCCCACCCTGTGAAATTTTGTCTGTTCCAGCTCCAATTCTTGGATGGACCCCCACAACACAGCCACCAGCATAAAGCCTCATTTATGGCTGTTAGTTCAGATGTTGATCCTACAGCTTGTGTTCATTTAGGCATTTGCATATATTTCTTTATATGAACTGACCAAGGCAAATCAGTTACTGTAAGGTAATAACTTGTGTACTTACACAGAGGAAGAATTAAGTTGGCAGTTGTACAGATTTTCATATTTTACCCACTTATGTATCATGGGAAGTCATTCAAGTCTTTGAGTATGGGGAACAAATTGATATAGATCAAGGGGAAAGCTAATTTTCCAATTTTGGGCTTACTTTTCTGTTTATAGGTGTGACTACAGAAATTTGCCTCTGAAGGAAACCTAAGATTCATCAGATTTAATGCAGTCCTGCAGAAATGTTTTCTTTGCTGTTTTTGAAATACAAAGTCAGAAAGTTAGCAAAGGGGAAGTAAAGGAGAAATGAAGGAAAAATCATTCCCAAAATTATGAAGTTTAATTTTTTTTTTTTATCAACAGGTGTTCCTCATGAGCTCTAATTTGGCCTTGGCAATGTCTGAGAATTACATTTATTTATGGCTGAGTTACCAGCTATTGCTATTTCAAAATTAGGTTGGGTAATTCCTTGTTATGATTTATTGCACCCCAAGATGGACAGAGTAAATTTATTCTTGTACATTTCTTTGCAGAGGAACACATTAACTGGATAACTAGTAAAAATGATTGATATGTTTAGTCCCTGTTTTCTTTCAGTGTGAAGCTCATGAAGTCAGATAAAAGCCTTTCTCTTGGTGTCAGTCATGTCTTTTTTTTTTTTCTGAATTTTCTTCACATTTTTTCTATTTTAACGAACAGACTGGGGGAGGTGTTTGGTTTGGTTTAGTTTTTGGTTGGTGGTTTTTTTTTTTTTTTCTCTGTTGCTTTAGTAAAAGTGAGGCTACTTTAAAAATTATGGCTAGGTCTGCTCTGAAAGATCACATATCACAGCTCCTCTATACTCAAGGTGTTGTCACTACGTCACTATTAAATTAGGCCGCAACTAATTTTCTTTCTGTAGTCCTGTTACTTACACACTCCAAAAACAAGTCTACTAAATTTCTCCCTGCTGCACGCAAGTCTAAATCATTGTCTTTTTTGCTTTTGTAATAAGTCAAATAACTAAATACTAGTTAAAGAGAAAGTTCTTAAAATAACCTTGGAAATAGTATGCAATTATTTGCTATGTCGAAGCTAATGCTTTGTTCATTTTCCACATCTTCATGTCAGCAGAAGATATTTAAAAAAAGCTTTTTAGTGTAGAGAAAGTTTTGTATTCTGAAGATAGTGGAACAAGAAAAGTAAGAACAGTAAATAAAGGGACAATCTATATCTTTCTCTCTTGCTTTTGTTTTTTCTGTTATTTTTCTTTTTCTGACTGAGTGATGTGATCTGTGTTGGATCAAATCATCTGTTGATCTCTTTTTCCCTTGGGTAATTCCTTCCCGATTAACATCTTCCAAAACTTTAGGTTACTCTACATGTGTCATGAATATTAAAACAAAAACAAAAACAAAAACAAAAACAAAAACAAAACAAACAAACCAAAAAACCACCCCCAAAAAATAACCTAACAAAAAAAACCCCAACCCATTCAGAAAACTCTCATTTCAAAAATTTCACTTTGGTGCCAGATTTTTACTGACTGGGAATTTTAGGCTTCTGTCACTTAAGATTTCTCTGTGCAGCATCTTTCTGTGGTGTCACAATAGTTTAATATCCACACACAGATTTCCAGATTCCCATAGTAAGGCACATGCAACTTCATACTCTAGTTTAGAGAGTATGTTTATTTACAGGAACACACATTGCTAAGCAACCGTCCCCTACAGATGCAACAGTCTTTTGCTTCCTTCCAACACTTCATTGTTTTACATTTGCTTTCAACACAGAATTTTTGAGTATATTTGTCTTAGGTGGCTGTGAGTGGAAGTCATTACAGGCTATGCCTGTAATATGCTGAATAAAGTCAAGCTGACTGATACGGAGTCTAAGTGCTTTATGTGCCTCCAACAGGCTTGACAACCTGTTTGTCTGAAATACTCCACCCAATTAGCAGGTGCTGATCCTATTCGGAAAGGAGGGGTGTTATCTGATTTCTCCAGGAGACAGGTGATTACCCCACCCAGATAGAAGAGATAGACAAAAGACACTCTTTAGATCTAGACTGTGGTCGCAACTTAAATTGCTGCTGGGCTTGGTGAGACTGCTTGAGCTGAAACCAAGCAGTATTGTTCATTTCTTTGCTAATAAAGCCATGCCCAAAATGTGGGATGGGTTTAGTCTACAAAGCAAAACCGATTTTGTTTTTAAGTTATGGTCAGAAAAGAACTGCCTTCTGCTTGACCTCAAGGCTTCCCAATGTTTTGAGTTATTCCTGATGTACTCTTCTGTTCCTTAAATAAATCTATTTTGTGCTGTAGGAAGTACATATTACTGAAAAACATAACAATTCAAAACAAAGGAAGCTTGCTAATGCTCATGGAGAGCTTTAATGCACAAAAATCATACTGCGGCTGCACAATCCTGAAAGCCCCCTTGTTTGCTGGACTGCATCCACAAAAGACTTTGTTTTGTCTTGTTAACTACGCATTAACCAGATGTATAAAAACGTGAGATGGTCATTAAATCAGGTATTTAGTGCTGCAGCCTTTTCTTGGCATCCCTCTAACCGTTCACAGGTCCAGAACAGTTATTATCTGCATCTGCTGAATGAAGATTTAAGGACTGGAAACATGTCTTGAAATTTGAACATGCTGAATACAGAGAAATTTGGAGAAATTTTACTTCCTAAGATTGCTAGGTCAGGCGGTTAGTCCTAATGACAAAGATTTGAAGGGCTGATGTGTTTAGTCCATTCAGTCAAGGGAGGTATCTTTAAAGCTTGGATTCTTAATCACGCCTTCTAATGGCTTCTGGATTATGAGTGTTTTCAGGACAGACCCTGGGGAGCATCCCACCTGGCTTAGCTACCTCCATGATTAGCCTTAGTGGTAAATTCTGGGCCAAATGACCAAGTACCAGTAGTGACAACCAGATGTGCAAGTAGGTAGGTAGACAGGCAGAGAAACATTTTGTCTTTCACACTCACTAACACATAGGAAGAGGTGTAGATGTGGTGCTTAGGGACATGGTTTAGTGGTGGACTTGGCAGTGCTAGGTTAACAGTTGGACTTGGTGATCTTAAAGGTCTTTTCCAACCTAAATGATTCTACAATTCTAAGAACTAGAGGAGCTTTCCATCTGCTGTGCAAGTGTGCTGACAATACAACTGTGTGCTAAAATGGCATGCAGTTTTGTGGCTTGAATGAACTGGGATATATCTGCTTTTTTTCAGTGGCTTTTTTTTTATCTTATACTTTGTTAGTTGGCTTCTTTTTTCCTGTCTTGATGCTTTAATGGTTTAAATTCATGCAGACATCCTGTGACTTCAGTAAATTACACGTTTAAAATATTCTCATGAACTCTTGTCATATCAAAAAATCAGACAGATAACAGGCAAAACTTAGTTGGAAAGATAACTGGAAGTACAGTAAACTGTACTAGGCAAGCAAAAAGGTCTTATCAACCCTCATCAGCACCTTCAGCCTGAAATTTCTCAGGGCACATCTTGACAGCAGAGGGAAATCTAGATATGGAATTAATCAAGGCTTCCTCTGTCATGTTGGCAGTGGTCACCATGCCTAAGGGTAGTGTCATTCCTGACATCTTCAGAGGGGTTAAGTCCTCAGATCACAATTCAATATAAGGGCCACTGAATCTGGGGATCTGTCAGCTTTTTCAAAGCTCTGAGGTGGGAAGACAGTACAATTAGAATTCAGTCCACAAAATAACCTAGATTTATAAAAGAGACTAGGTATTTTGTTTACCTAGACATATTCTAGGTTTACATTGGATTTGTGTGTGTGAGCGATGCAATACACACTGCTTATAAGGCTTCGACTGGTGGGGATGTAATCCCCAAGAACTAAATCGATAGAAATCCCTTTCTGTGACACAGACCCCGATACTTCAGCAGCTTAACTAACTTCACTCAGCGCTGCAGACTGACTGTTTTTCAGAGGGTAGGACTATAAAACATTGATCCTGCCGATTGCAAGGCACAATAATGACAAAACAAGGATGGAAATGATGTTATTGATCCAAACTGCAAGGGGTACAGAGTAATAAATCATAGTCTGCAAATGTTTTCATGCCAGCCAGCCTCCCCCACTCTAAAGCCACACGCCTGCCTACCTGGGTTCAGCTGGAAGGCTGTCTCATCGAGTACGGGTGCCAGGCATCTTTTCCACCCCCCATTAGGGCCTGTCCAAAGCTCCTGGTACTCAGGGACTTTCACGTTCCTGCCAATGCAGCACTTAACCCAATAGCTGTGCAGCAGTGTTATCAACTAGCTTACTCCAATGAAACACGCTTTTAAAAGATCATTGCATTTTAGCAGGACTGGAATAATTTGCTTTTTTGCCTGCTCTTTCTCGGCCTGTTTAAGCAGACTATGCTCTTTGCCCGATGTTTTTCGAAGTAGTATTGTAATAGAAAGAGGGAAACGGTAGCAATTTTTAAATAGTCTTACTGCATTTCACAAAAACTTGCATACAAGCAGCAAGAACTGTGAAAGCATATGCCACGTCGAGCTCACCCAGAACAGAACTTCCTTGCATGTGCTTACTGACATGCTGAAGTGTTTGCAGGATCTAGCTTAGAATCAATCATCTGTCTACATGGTAATCACACATATATTTATTGCACTAACGCTCTGGAAATATTTTTCTTAAAACAATGCTGCTGATGCTGAAAAAGATACCCAGCCAGTACAGACTGAACTGATCACAGCTGGCAGTAGCCCACTAGCAAAAGAGAGAAGTTAAAAAGCTCCCTGATAAGTCTGGAACATCTTTCAGCAGTGCGATAAATTTGAATGACAGCAGTAATATCAGGCGTTACTTATTCTCCGTGGATATCCCTGACCTTGCCACTTGAGAATTCAACTAATTAGACAGAAGAGGGGAAAAAAAAGTAAACATATTAATTAAACTCATACATGGGACTTTATATGGAAACTGCCCATCCACTTCGATTTGAAAGACAAAACATGTATTTATTTTGTTTGTCCAGCTGTTAGACGATAGTTTTAAATCTCCTTTTCCATCCAGTTTAGACAAAACCTTCTGATATTTTAATCACTTGGCTATGTGGGAAGGCTGAAACAAAGGAAGAATGTATTACCGGGTCTGATGCTTATCTGAATTAAATCAGCAGAAAACTGTTGAAGCTAATGATACTGTAATGGATTATTTGGACTACTACTTATTGCCCTGCATAATCTGGTTATTTGCATTTGCTGTAATATCTGAAAAGTAGTATGGGCATCACTGATGGTTAAAAAATAAAAAAAAAGAAAGAAACAGCTTTCTTAAGGAGAAAAATCTGGATATTAGTTGGTCACAGGGACTTACCCTTTAACTTCCACTTAAAAAGATGTCATTCAAAACTCTTTGCTGCGTCAGTAATCAGATTGAAGGATGTAAGTTCCAGGCTTCTGGAGGAGAGATAATTACTGGAAACTCATAAAAACCACCTAAATTCTGTTTTAATTTTCATACGCAGAGCAGATGTTTTCACAGATGGATGGACTTTATTTTTGTAACTGTCCGGGAAAGTCTGCATAACACAGCCTAATCAGTGTTACATATCTGTAGTGTTTGTTTTTCAATCTTTTTGTATTTGGCTCCTATGCTTTTAGTTGCAGACATTTTCTTTGTAAATTATTTTTTCAGGCTAACCTCTCTCTGCATAAGCCCTTTTATCAATTTGATATATAAATATTAGAAATCTTTTAGAAAATGTATGTGTATGTTTGGTTAGTAAGTCAGACTTATTGATATATTCATATCAATATCACTTATTCATATAGTGGGAGCCCTTCTGGAAAACTTAATTAACACTTTATCTTCACTTAAAGACAAGCCCTCTGCCCTTATACATAGTATATAATATTTAGAATTGAAATTTAGAGTTGAGATCTCTGTCCAGACACACTGGACCTCTTTGACTTCACAGTCTAAACGTAAGAGACGGTCTAATAATTTCTCAATTCTTTTCTACAAAAAGGAGTTTAGTACAGCAGAGCTTGCAGTGGGGTTGGTGTTTTGGCTGCAGGACCATAGTATGATGCAAATGGTTTTAGCCACTTTCACGTCAATAAACTGCCACTGTGGAGCTGAGGATCTGAACACCGTAAGTGTTCAGTGAGTTAAGTGAGGATCTGAACACCATAAGAGTTCAGAGCATAAACATCTATAATGTACCCAAAGTTAAAACCTTTTTGTCACGCAGGCACGCCCAGTAAACTTCTGGGGTGCTGTTCCTTTCAGATGGCCAAAAGAACCTTTAACTACCCAGGGTCGAATGGATGCAGCTGGATGTCCTTCTGCCCTCACAGGCCAAACCAGCCCCAGGAGGGCCTGCAGTGTCAGCTTGGGCTTTGATGAAGGATACACTCCATATTCCTTCAAGAAGAGAAGCAAACTGGATTGTGCCCCATGTTCGGGGCCAGCGCTTCAGCCACTGCACATGGCAGAGCCAGGACAGGGCACGAACCATTTCTTTGGCCATGCTTTGGAGGATGTTGGTGGTCATGTCATGACAGGACTGTTTGCAGAAGCAGCTCCAGCAGTTACACTGTAAAAACAGTAGCTACCTAAAGAAGTTCCCTCTGTCAGGGCAGGGACAGAAAGACCCCGCAGGCTGCGCTGAGAGGCTTCAGACGTGAGCGGAGCTGCTCAGACTTTAAGACGGAGGTACCTCTCCACAAGGCCAAAGGCAGAACCTACAGCTCTTGGGGAAACCTTATACCATTTATTGAAATATAAATGAAGATTAATGCTTTCCAGGGCTAGGCAAGATAAATGAATGGGGGTTTTGAGGACTGCAGTAACTCCCACATGAGGTACCTAATTTTCTCTCTGAATATCTACCTCAATCATTCTGTACCATATGCAAGCACTTACGCTTTCTGCTGTATGTATGTATATATGAACTCAAGCTTTAGGGCATAAACCAGTGTTTAGCTTTATATAGACAAGAAAAGTTTCCTAGTATTAAGCTGCCGATTATAATATACAAGATTATTAGGTGGAAGAGTTTATAATGATTCGCTATGGTGATTCCAGTGCTCCTCTTCTTCAAGATTTATTTTCATAACCCATCTAAGTAATACTTTTCTGCCTACGGAGAACCCTGCAAACCTTGCAACCATTTTCATTCACGTTATCAGGCTAAAAGTATTTTAAACTCCCACTCCACCCTGCTTTCACAAATGAAAAAAAACCCTGATTTCCACCTGGAAAATGATTTTCAATAGTCCAATTTTCTTCCTTTGACTGTTTTACTTGATGAAGAACAATGGTATGGATATATCCAGAATATGTTCTCTTTAAACAACATCTCTTTCCCAGGGAAGGTGAAAATGGATACAAAGGTGCTGGGGGGCTGAACTCAGATGCAGACACCATGTTTCAGTTCCCTGACAATTTGTTCCTTACAGCTGCAGGCTCTGGGTCACTTCCTCATCCTCCGGTGCATATTTTCTCCCGTCTGCTGTATTTTACCGAGAGACAACATTTCTCCTGTTGCCTTCGTCTCCTCTCCAGCGCCTTACACTCCGAGATCACGTAGCGAAACGCCTCATTCTGCTGGCACAGACCTTGTCACCAGCAATATAGCGCTGGCCTGGGGGTGCGGCACGGGGACACGCTGCTGCCAAGCGGGACAAGCCCCGCTGGAGACACCCCAGTCAGTCCAGGCCTCCAGCCAAGGGGGTCAGGGAGCTGCTTTGTAGTCGAGTTGATGTAGCCACCGGTGTCGGGACCCGCAGAGCCGTCGGCCAGGGTTCGCAGCCGGGGCTGCCGTTGCAGGACCTTGCACTGAGGGCAGGAATAGGGAAGCAGATGGAAAATGGGAGTCAGGCACCCAAGTCTCACGTCATAGCGGGCCCAAGTCGCCTCAATGCACACACACTCTCCCTGAGCAGAATACCTTCTTTGTCGTACACGCGTGCTGAGATTTGGAGTCTGAGTGAATCATTCAAAGCTGTTAAAGCTGTTATAGATTTATGGAAAGTTTTTTTTTTCTTCCAAGAGCCACATAAACTAGGAAAACCTAATATTCCCCATCACAAAGCAAACTCTTGCTAAGTTTAGAATATCAAACACAAAGGTACAACATTTCCACACGTCACGCTGTACCTGTGCAGCTGTGCTTGAGCACAGTTAGACAAAAGAAGGAATCTGATTACCCTGCAATTAAAGTCAGCGTGCCTGTTGCTATTGTTCCAGGGAGAATAGCACCGTCTCCCAAGCCGGGCAGAAACTTCACTTTGAACTTCCTGAGTTGACAAGGGCTTAAATCAGAACTGTAACTTTACTTTGATGTCATTTATTGTGGTTTAATACCCCTCTTTATTTATTTTTTTACAATCATCTAAAACATATAAAGAAACCTAATCTGTTAGGGAGGTGTATGAGAATTTACTGAATAGACCTTAATGGTTCCTTTATGCAGCTATAAAACACAAGGAAGCTATAAGAGCAGTCTGAACTGGACTAGAACTTCAAATGTTATATAAATTTATTTGTCATAGCCAAAGGTTTATTGCTCTAGGTATTTACCTTCCCCATTGTTTAACTAGGTTGTGTATTTCTCAGACATCTATGGTAAAAAACATATTGTACAAGGAATTAAGGAGAGCTTAAAAGCAGGGATGAATAAGACAAATCTGGTTTTGGAAATCTATTATAAATCTAGAGTAACTTTACTGGTATTAACACAGTTACACTACTATCAGTCCTGAACACTTAAAGCTAATATATGGCTATGATGGTGTTAATTCCCACCGCCCCCAGCCAATCTGGAATAATTCAGGGAAGCTGATGATAGAATTCTTCTTAATATCCATCCATAGAAATCAGAGGACTCTGCCCCTAAACTAAGTAGGGTTTTCCACCTCACCTTTAAAGTGTTAGCCATCTAATACCTTCTTGCTGTACGTTAGAGATAAGCAGCCGAACAGTATTTAGTGAATGCATATAAAGTCACAGGTGGCATGTTGCTGTAAATCAGAATAGCTCCACTGAAATCAGCACAACCCATACTGATACACACTGGTTGTGGGTCTAGACTACATACTCGCAGCATTTTGCAAAGATACAGGTCCACTGGCCTCTTAACATTTCATATTCTTCAGGCAGGCAATTTTTAAAAATTTTAACAAACCATAGTAGTAGACCACAAAGACATTTTTTAAATCATGATGCATCAAACCAAACAAGACAAAGCACAGTACTAGTGAAACAGAGCTGTGATTGATTGTGGCCAGATACAACTCGAAGTGAGAAAATTCTGAATTAATTTAATAATGCACAAATAATTGGTCAATTTAAAATTCTGTAGAGTCAGAGGCTCCATCTGAAACACAGCATATCAAAGTTTAAGAAAAGTTCTATTTCAATTTTTTTCATTTTTAATGTTACGTGAATTTGCAGTATTTGCACGTTTTTATTTTTGCAAGCATTGAGTTATTAACTCAATGGTTTCACTCACTTTCATGGGTTTTCCATATTTCTTTTACTGAAAGGAACAAAGGACAACAGCATAAGAACACCGTCAAAACAAACATTGTAATTTTGAAGATTTATGCCAGATATTTGCTTAGTATGCAAACTTCCACTTATGTGAAAGTGGAAAGCAGTCTGTGGACATACACATATAATAAATGTATCTTCATGTTTATACCTGTGTGGGAGGAAGAATGCATATGCACGAGAAATTGTGTGTGTTTTTATTAAGGAAGGTCAGAATGGAAAGAATTAAGAGAGACCCCTGGTAACATCCATCTCTATTTCTTTCAATTTCCTGTTGGATTACCTTAACTATCTCTGTTTTCTCTTCCATCTCAGTTGGAAAGATAACTTAAGTTACCAGCAGTGAGCCGAGGACATAGTAAGATTCCATATGCTTTTCTCGGGGTGCTCTTTTTAATATGTTGCCATTATCTGTTACGCAAATAAACAACAAAATTGGAATACCAATGTCGTTTCAGTACAGTCCTTTGTGTAAGGCAGGGAATCTGTATTTTATCTGTGTAAGTTTGTTGCTTTTCCCTGTGGTGGCCTAAGGCATGCCTCAAATTGCACATGCATTTTCCAGGCAAAGCCATTGTTTTTTGTTTGAGAGTATCTGGTTTGATTAGCAAGCAAGTTACAGCGATGGATGATGCCAGTCAATGAGATTTCTGTGGAGGTGGTAGCTCAGGTGGGTGTTTCCGTGCGCCCTGGTCCACTTGGAAAGGTACAGCTGAGTCCTGTTCCAAAAAAGTCATCAAATATGTGTAGAAAAGTTTCCTGCATTTTTAACACCAACTTCACTGGAAATATTTTATTTCAATGTTCTTATTTTTCTCCTATTTGAAATCCATTATTTGTAATTGTGTCAGTAGACTGATTCACAGCCGTTGACATATTTCTTTCCATTGTTAGATCTGATTGAAATAAAAATATTAAATAAACAATAAAAGTCAACATCTTGACTATCAGGTTAGACATTTACATTTGAATATCACAAGTCAGTAATAATGACATTTTCTGTTAAAAGATAACAGGTAATGTTTGCACTAGTTGCTATTAAGTTTTCAATTGCTGAGAACTAGAACTACTCATGATGGTTAATTTACCTAGGTAGAAAATGTAAATTCCAATTCTTGCAAAGTTTCTATTCTAGTGGCTGTCAATAACTGCATTAAAGTTTAACATACGTATTCAGCTTTGTATAACTGGCCCCTAAATACAGACACTGAGGGTGAGGCAGCATTCATATTATTGTTAGAGATGTTATATCAATGATTTGTTTTTCATCAACTCCTTCCATCTGGCCCATCTTTCTTCTAATTGTTACTTAATTGAATACAAGCAAACAGTTGGTCCATTTTTCTTCATTATTTCATTTTGACACATTTCTATAAATGGATTTTGTCTTACGAACATGACAATAGCATAAATTAGAATGATGAACCATGTCTGAAACAAAAATCAGGGTTTTTTTTGTGTGTAATCTTCAGGGGTGGATGCTTTATTAAATGACAACCAAAGATACTTAAATGAGAACCTAAATCAGGCTATTTATTAAATGCTTAGCAATAAACAAGCTTATAAAAAGCATGAAATGACCTCACTTTTTAAATCTGTTCATTCAGACACATATACACAACCCAGAAGATCTCTCATTAGTCATAATGACTGAATTAACTTTGTGGATACATTTTTTTTTCCCCTTTTCTTTGCAGAGAGAATGTGCTAATTTCATCAAGGTGCTTAAGACTTACAACCAAACCCACTTGTATGCCTGTGGAACAGGGGCTTTTCATCCAGTCTGCACCTATATTGAAGTTGGAAGCCATCCTGAGGTAAACTATCTTAAAACAATATTTTTCTTTTTCATTGTTTTAATCTTTATTGGTGTTTAGCCACGATCTCTTCCTGCCAAAATGCACTCTCACTACTTTCTGTGGCTTGGTGAGTGGATCTGGTAGGACCTGCTCCTGAATCAGGTGCTGACGTGCTGATTGATAAATCACAGCAGGATCTGTACTTTTCTCCCCTACACAGCATCTTTTCCTCCACGGGCTTAAATAAATATGAATAAGCCCATTCTGCCTGGTTCATGAAATTAAAAGCACTCTCTTTTTCTGGTGAGGACAGATACCAGCTGTAAGAGGGGTAGTTCAGCCTGTGTGTTTGTTCTGGGGCCAACTCTGTTCTTTAGCCTCCTGCTAGTCAGTACCCTCTGACACCATGGCAGCTTTCTCCCAACGGAGAATTCAAATAGTGTCACACATTCATAAATCCTCTTTGCAGATTTGTCTTAACACACTGACAGTTTTTCATATGTGACTTAGGTTTTGTTTCTTTGCTTTTTAGAGAAAAATAAATCATTTATTCCTCTCTCTTTTCCCCCATTTTTTAAATCTGTAGTTTACTGATTTTTTGCTTAGTGCTGCAGAAAGCTTGCAGTAGCTCTTGTACTGTTTTGTCAGTGACCGTCATAACTAAATAGATAAGCATAGTCTTCCCTGGCAAAAAACAGTATCACAGAAAGCAATGGGACTATGCTGGTTTTCCTGGCTGAAGGTTTGACTAGGATGCCTCTGTGCTCCATTTCAATCCTTTTTCTCTTCCAGAAAAGCCAATCTTTTATTTTCCTGTTGAGTATGTAATATAAATTAGTCCACTTTACTTCGTTTTCACTCTAGCTTACTCAAGTATTGCTCCATGGATTGTTTCAGTTTAGCAACCAGGTTCTTGATGTGTTTTCAGCAGTCATTTACTTAATTTATGGATATGTTTTACTGGTGAATCCATAGTTGTGTTATTTGTAGCTTCTGTGATCTCTGAAGAACAGCTCCTTCAAGTTACCTTATGGTTTTGCAATTCAGGTTTGCAGATTTCCCTGAAAATAAAGACATCATTGTTAAATGAATGAGGACTCAGGTATCTAAAAATCAGAATTTCTTCTTGTAGAAAAATTAACAGACCTTTTGAGTGTTGACTTTATAGTCTGGGAACCATATTTCCCTATAAAAATGTCTTTCGATATATGAAACATGAGTCTTTGAAATGTTCTAAGCGTAAGGTTTTGAAGGGATAAAGGAGCTGCAAAGTAGAAGGGGGTTTTTTTTTGTATTCTTTAATGCTTTATTCCAGAATGCATTCTTGGCAATTAGTGATTGTCTCTTGACCACACACAGTATGTCATTGCTTACTGCATTAAACAGATTCTCTGCTTCCTGAGATCCATTTGGGAATTGGTAGACATATTAATTAACTCTAGTTCCGTAAGATGTGTGTCAATCAATTCTTGGCTACCTGCCAAGTGAATCTATCTGCAGAGAGATAGCTGGTATGAGGTCATTTACTTCTACATTTGGCTGTTTTATGACTGTACCATAAAACTAACACACACTTTATCAAGGATTTATAGAAAGGATGATCAGAGATGAGAGGCAAGATCCAACCTTGGTTTAACATTCTGGATTTTGAGACACGTGAGTCAATGATGTGTTTGGCCCTGATGTGTGGGCTGAAAGAGGATGTTTGTTTTAGCTTCTCTTTAGCAGTCCCTAACTACCAACAAAATCTAAATTGTTGCATTTTTGGTCATTTGTGCAGTAAGTTTGTCAGTCCCCATGTGCCTGAATCATTCTCTTGACCCTTGGCTCCATCTTTGCAAATGAGGGAAGTCAGGAGTGTTTTTATCTGAACTGCCCCAGACACTGTGAACTTTTGATTTCCTTTTCGTACTTAATCTATAAGCGTGACCATCTCCACCCGCCCTTCCAATGGCACAAGTTTCTGTGTCACTGCCTTCTCAGCCCAGTTCTGCCCATGCAGAGAGAAAGTGGGGCTGGCAGGAGGCAGCAGTACCCACCCCTTCTCAGGCTTTGGCAAATCTGACACTGAGCCTGGGTCCTGCCCCTTGCAAAGGTGAAAATCAGATGAATAAATGAATTTATTATGTTTGCAGTGAAAAATAATTTGGCCTGTCTGTGTGTCTCAGCTAGAGCCTGCTGCTTCTTTTCCCATACCACCTAGCTAGGAATTTCAAATGTGCATCTCCCCGAACTGGGGAAGAGGAGGGTGCTTGATTGACAGTAGCTATTAGAGACACCATGAATGGGGGGGGGGATACAATATTAACCCCCGCAGCCCTGCACGCCGCCTCTGTGCGAGCCAGATGGCTTACGTTGCAGCCCTGGATGTGTCAAAGAGCCTTTGCTTCTGTATCATGTACAGTTTATACCTCCTTAGCATACTAAAAAAGGTAAAAAGTATAAGTGAAGGCAAGTGGTTGATTTTGACTTAAAAAATCAACATCTAAAACATTTCCTGAAGCTTCATTTTCTGCCACAACACTTGTAGAAAATTAACTGACTTTGCCATCTGCTTATTTATTTTTCAAGCACTTAGAGAGGTAAATGTGAACTGATTAGGGGAATAGTCAGGGAATATACCTACTGTCTAATACGATTGCTTGTTTATGTGAGCTCTGAATATAACCCACCTGCCTGAGTCTGGTGAAGGAGAGGAAATTAGAGTGTGCCAAGCTGAAGAGGATGGAGAAGGGAAATTTCAAGAAACGAGTGGCAAGCGATAGAGGAGACACTGGAAGCAATTAGTGCAGGCTGCAGGAGGCTGGAATATGGTATGATTTTTATGACCGGGGAAAGGAAATAAATTACTTTGTGCGACAGTCATAAAGTAATGGGAATATGAATTGTTATATCTGTTGCATATCTCTTCGATATGAAGCAGTATACCGCAGCCCCATTCCATACTTGAAGAAAACCATTTCTAGTGATGAAACTAGGCAGGTCTAATTGAGTTTGATGAATTACAGTATCAGAAATAATAATAAAAAGGTAAAAGGATATGAACAGCATGCTGTGCATCTGATTAAAAATGATCTGTGCAAATGTATACAACCTAATATGTTGTGAATTACACCGCAGTCTAAGGAGTAAAGCAGACTAATCTTTGCTTAAATCCGTTCCAGATGTGTAAGTGAATAACCACAGTATTTAGAGATGAACAAAGTTAATGTTTGAATAGACTTGAAGCACGTAAGCCATGAATAAGCAAGAAAGAACATATTTAGAGGGAACGTAGCACATGTATACACAGAGAATACCTGAGGGGAGCCTAATTTAAAGCTTGAGATCATCCACTGGAGTGGCTATATTTGTACCTTCACTGAATGGAGCAAACTGGCTCGTATGCAGATGTCTATATGGTACATGCTAGAGTTCAGGTGAGATGACCTAACACAGGCACCTACACCAACTTCAGGGATCCGGGGTTAGGCAACATGTGGCATTCTCTCCACATAACGCAATATAATACAATGAACCAATTACCAGACAAAACAAGCAAGTAATTAGTAAAGCTGTGTTCTGCTCCCACTGACTTCCGAGGAAACAGGATTGGATGTGTAGGAATGTTGTGCTTAATGGTTGCAAAATTACACAAATCAGATCTGTGCTTGAAAGGAACAAATCCAACTGCAGGGAGACACAGAGGTGCATTAAACCCACTAGCAAATCACAACAGGATGCAGAATGCACCTGCCTGTGCATGCCTGAGCAGGGGGAAGGAGCCCTGCTCGCTCTCCCCAGGGCTCCCTTTGGGGTAGTTTGTGTGAACCAGCAGGGAACAGTCCTGTTTAGGAAAGAACAGGATTTTCCATTTGCTTAACCCTTACATACCAGTGGAGGTATAGAGAATGCCCTACAGAACCTTTTTCTTTTTTTAACACTCAGATAGACATTACAAGACCCGTACAAAATTGTTTGCCAGATCCTCAGCAGGAATACATTAAGGTTTCTTCAACAGAGGTAAATCAATAGATGCTGTCTGAAGAACTAACCCGTCTTCTTTTATTGTCTCCTAATTCCAAATTTCTTGTCATTGTCCAACATATTAAAACTCATTTTTAACTGGATAAACTTAAAAGATCTGGGATCACTTTACTTGCAGGTTCTTTCTCATTCTTAATCAATAAAGAAGCTCTAAATTTAGTTCAGATTTATGATGTACATAAAACATTAAGTTATTGCATATGAAGTTATATAATGCTACCACCTGTAACATATTTGCTTTTTCCGGACTCTGTGTATTTTAAAAATCTTTGGTTCAACTCATAAAATTTTGCTGAATTATACTTTCCACTTTTTTTTTATCCCTTCTGTACTTCACATTAGAAGAGGTCTAGAGTGCATTTTCCAAGTAATGGACATCCTGTTCTGATACATTTATGCATCTGCCTTTTTTGTCTGTCTCTATATATTTTTACATATATATGTATAGTGATGGAAGAGCAAGTTTTTTCCTAAGAGAGAATGACTTTGAAGGAACACATTACTTGAAGGACCAGTGCTACTGCTGCTAGAAAACATGTTGTGTTTCATTATCTAATATAAAATTCAGGGTTTGACTTCACTGCTAGCAGATGTGGTATAAATTGACCTAACTTCATTGAAGACAGCAGAGCTGTGTCAGTTTACATCAGTTAAGATTCCGATCCATGGTTTTTAAGTGAAACATTTGAACAAATGATTTTTTAAGTTAAGAATCACCTCAAGCTAATTTGCTTTCCACCTAATTAATTATCCCTTTATATGGCATTTATAGGCTTACCAAATATATAGAGAAAATATAAAGGAAAAGGATACTGTTAAAGGATGATTCTCATTTGTGTGATATAAAAATGATTTGTAACATACTAGTTCTAAGCATCACTATAATCACGAAGAAATCCCAGTAGAAGATCTAGTTTACAGACTGAACAGTCTATTTTAGTTCAGAGGTGCTTTAACCTTCCAAACCACTAGATATCTTGTTACTATAGTACATGGAAATATAACTGAAGAGCCAGATCTCTAGCTTATGTACAGTGTAAGTACATTTTAGAGCACTTCTTTCAATTGCCTGACCTATTTTGCCATGGGAAGAAAAACAACATGTCTTAGATGTTTAAAGGCTAATATACTTCACCTTGTTCCATGAAAAGTGGGATAATGATTTCTGCTATACTGGGAAATCCCAGGTACTGGACCTTTCTGCTGTACCGATGTTCTTGTCTGCAGGATGGCAGGTAACAGGATACTCAGTGTTAGGCACACATTTGTCCAGGCATCTCACAAGGTCAGTGGCCAAAATCACAAAATAAAGGGTTTTGATTCCTCTGGAGGCTGCTAGGTCTGCAAACCATCACTTCTGCTGCTCCACATTATATCGATTTCCAGTCCCTTAGGCTACCCTGTGTGAAAACTCTTTGCATAGAATCAGGCTTTTCACACATGTACAATTATTAAAAAGAATAAATCTTGGCATAGCTAAAACCTTCCTAGCATTTTGGAAGCACATAGTTTTATATACGGTTTTATGAAGCTGTATATAATTCTTTGTCCCAGCCGTAATTCACCGTGTCATTGGTTGGGAAGGGATATGCTATGGGAACTTTCCAATGACCCAAAGACAATATTTAGAAGAGGAGTACAGGGAAGGGACAGAGAACATGACAGTCTTTTCTCAGCAGACAACTTAAGCGACTCGTTTGTTCTGGTAAGGTATGACACATATTTCTGTAAGGAAACCAGGATATGTTGCTGGAAGCTCTACACATTTTTAAGCACTGTCATGCAGAGGCATAAGTTTTTTACAGGCCGAGTGCTATGTCCCAAATGATATGTCCCTCTTGTTATGTGGCATTATCTTGTGATAAAGTTACAGAAGTAGAAGGTCACCATAAAGAAGTAACCCGATTCCCGTTTAAAAGACATTTTGAAAAACTCCATAAAACCCTTTGTAAACAAATATGAATCAGGTTCATGGTTAAATGCTATTACTTATCAAGGCCTGTCTTTGAATACACTGCAGGTCTCCTTTGACTTTAGCTGTATTTTGAACACTGTATTTTAGCATTGTTTGCTAAAAGAGAATTTAAAAGAGGAAAACTCAAAACTTTCAAAACTTCATCCTGTCATCCCCAACGAAAATGTAAGTCCAATAACTATTTATTTCCAGAGTAGATCTTTTAAAGTAGGACTGTTAGGTTTTATGTGATAATTTAGCTGTCAGAATAATTTAATTTATTAGGTAAACTTCTCTCAACTGAATAGCACACATGCCAGCAATGGCTGACATCTTTCCTGCCCGTCACTGTTGGGAAAGTCTACACAGCTGCTACAGATATTTCGTCCTCAGCAAAGCAAGACACTGGAAAGAAAAATTTTGAAAGAGTTTTTTTTTCCCCAAGTACCTTGTTTTAACAAGAGAAGAATCGATTTCCTAATACAAATTATAAGGCATACTAAGCTTCTGATGTAAATCACACAGTTAAAAGTATAATACTTTAAATTTGCAGCTAGTGTTCGTTATCCTGACATATGCAATTAAGAAGGATGTGCCTTTATGACAGCTGAACTAGCCGATCCATTTGATCTTCCATTTACCAATGTGAAGGTACATTTGTACGAATAGGACTATTCCAAATCAGATGCATGCAAAGGATCTGGCTTGGTATCTTAAAATTCAGATGCAGTACAAATATCATTTTTTGGGGGAAAGTATTTAGCAAAGGGGTCATGCTTTAATCATTGACAGGAAATGGGAACATCGTAGGTTTTCAGCTGTCATTTAATGCATTCAGTCCTCCCCTTGCGTATTTCATAATTACACCTAAGCAATTTGGAATCTATTTGTGTCTAAAGTGACAGAAAGTCGGTAATTATGTCTGAGATTTACAAGTTGAACATTTACATGCAGGAAATGAAATCAAGTTTTAAACTATCACAAGTCAAAACAGTGTGTTTGGCTGTTTTATTTCTTCACCTTTATTCCTCAGTTTACAGACTTAAATGTTTTAGGCAAAATGGAAGCACGGTTCTTTAGGAAGTCATACAGAGGAGAGGTGTAAGATATGATGAGAAGCAGAACAAAGACATGGAATTTACAACCGCAAAGGCCATTTGTTGCACAGCAGAAACCACTAATGAAACCCCTATTATTATTCAAGTCTGATCAGTTCAGCTATTCAGCAACTAACTTTTGTTTAGGACTGGATAAATATATCCAAATTGCTATGGCAGACCTCCCAGTTTATTCTTAAGTAAAAAACAAAAAACAAAACCAAAACCAAACAAACAAAAAAAAACCCCTTCAGAACAATATTACTTTAATATTACTTCATACATACGTTTTAAAGAAAATGTAAGTGAAAGTCGCCCCACAGGTGATGTTCCAGCAGTCTACAGTTTGGTTTTAATTGAAAACTTCCCTGAGATGAGAGACAACGGGTAAGGATGTGGTCTGTAGAGAGCATCGGTGTTTCCCTGTATCTGGTCCGATCTCTAGAGACACGCAGTGACACAAAATGAAGCTTGATATTAGCAAGATCCTGTATATTCTCCTCCACTGTTAAAAAATCCAACTCACACAAAGTAACTGTTAACACAAAATTTTTTAATTTTCTCATTCCAAAAAGAGTCCAGTGTGAACGATAGTGTCAAATTTGAACCCACTGACTCCTAATGAGAGGAATCTATGCGCTAGCACGCTTCCACTGAGATAACTGAGAAGACCATTGTTCCCTCACCGTACATGGCTTTCGCCTTCTGTGGCTGAGAAATGCTGGTTGATTGCAGTGGAGAACTGTATACAGTATGCCACAGCTGAATGACTTCCATGAATAAGAAACTAAAGCCAGTCGACATATTCATTAGGTTCAAAGAAATGAGTCTCCGAACTGTGGGAAAACTTTTGTTTATGCTGCTGGTGGGGAGAAAAAAGAGAGTGAGATAGAAAGAGACCTCCATGGAAGTAAATTCACGGAGTGGAGTGTGCACACGCGCACATGCGGAACCCTTGAGTGGATTTTCACTTATACCACACGCAATGTCTTGCTTTGTGAGTTCATGTCTTAAAACCATGGGTAACTTTGAGTATGCTCAGATAGTGAGTGATTCAAGCTAAGGACACTCTTAGGATCTGGGTTTAATTTCTTTTTTTAACATGTGGGGTGCTTTTTCCTTGTACCAGTTGTCTTCAGTGGAGTTCTCTATGACTTATACTGGTGTAACCTAAGACTGAGGTTCACTCTCCATGTGTATAGTCACAGAAAAAACATTAATTTCTATCATTGTTAGAGTGATGACTCAGAGTTTTGTGACTGCTTTAAGAAAATTAATTTTAGCTATGTCTACCAGAGGAGCTGAAAATACACCTACTGTCTGCATTTGGATGTTCATTATTTCTCGTATCAATTAAAGGATGTTATGATGAATTATTTTTTTCCAGTGTAAATATTCTCACTGGCACATGATTTACCATGAGATGATACAGTTTTCCTAATTCATTACTGATGTAGGTTGTATTTTTAAGAGAGATGGCAACCATATTAAGACATTGATCCAATTTTCTGGGTGGGAATATTATGTTTGTTCATCAACTGAGTTCATAATGTTTCTCGTAACACAGAAGTTCAGCATTTGCCTCTTGTCAGAGTAACAATTGAAAATATTAATCCAACTTCACAGTCATGCAACATATGCAAAATTTCATCCACACACCTCCTGAAACAAAAGACAAGTATGGCTGAATCCTTTGATCTGTAGACCAACAGGGGGGAGGGAAAAAAAAAACAAACAAACAAAAAACTACCAACAACAAACCACCATCTGTTGGGAAGCCAATGTAGTAAAAATAGTGGAAAGCCAGCCTATAGTATAGACTGACTTAATTGAGGAAATTACTTATAAATAGAATTATTTCTTGATTTAGAGGTGCAGGAGGAAGCAAAAAAAAAAAAAAGTTACCAAGCAGAGATTTGGATAGGTCAGCATCAAAGCAACATTATTCATTGTGGCATCCACGTCATAAGGCTCGTGTTGACAGAGTCTGACCTCATGAAGAAGAGTCACATTTTAAGTGTGATTTCTGCAGCTTAAGGAAGCGACTGTATTGTGTTCATAGCTCAGTACAAACATCTTGTCAAATAGGCTTTAAACAACCAAGGTCACCACGCAGCAGGTTTTAGCTGTGGGTGATGCTGCACATAGGTAGGTGGGTGATTTCACTGCACACAGGCTGTGAAATGCAGAACGGCAAACTAACCAGAGTTATGTTAAATATTCAGACATGAGGATCTAACCAAAAAACTATTGATGTTAACCAACTTCACTGGACCGTCTAAAATTTTATGAGAGATGGTGTGTTGTGAAGTGCCTTTCAGACCTGGTTTTTAAAGACTGTAAGACGTGTTTAACTCTTGGAAGTTACATGCGAGTCTGAAAACACTGCCTGTTTCCATGCTTTCAGACCAACCTAATATGTATCATTTCTACATGTTCACAGTATGTGAGCTTAACGGTACATCAGCATGGTGACTGGCCTGCGGTTAGTCCCAGGAAGGAGCCCAGTATGGACGTGGTGCAGGCTGCTCAGCAGTGGTGGGGAGGCTTCTCCCCAAAACCTCCTTCTGTTGTTGCTTCTGGCCAGAAGAGTCTCATTCATTCAGAATTCCCAGAAAAGGGCCATTTCCCCAAAGGAAAGGTGGGAACACTCATGGATTTAAAAACAGTCTTTCAAAAAGATTCAGGAAAGAAAAAAGTCACTTTCCACAATGGGAGGCCTCCTTGGTGTGCTTCCAAGATCCTTATATATCTCTTTCTTTCATCAACAGCTGCATTTGGCATGACAAAACTGGCTTCTCCACAATGATTAAATCTTATTTCTCCTTTGATAAAAAGCAGAACAACTGCAGGTGAAACTACTATTTATGTGAGTAAACAGCAGTACGTAGGTATTTCCAGTGGTTGCCTGGTGGAACAGGAAATAATTGTTCTTCTCTTGCTATCTTGACCATCCTCATTTTTATGTACAGACTCATATGTATGTGAAACTCATTTCGTAATACCTTCCAGATGCCTCCTTGCCTTTACAAGGTTTTGAAACTGAGTTTCTTCTCTGCCCCTTGTTATACAAAGAGTGTCTCAAATTTGTTAGTAAGTACGTTCAATTCATAAAAATTCCGCTATTCCATAGTTTGGTAAGAAAATAATGCCAAATATTGATGCTTTGACTAATAATTAGTACTCTGCTTCTTAAGGAGAGAATTAACGGAACCATGTAAGAAAGCAAATAAGAATTAATCCCATATATGCCGTACATACAGAGAAGATGGCTACAAGAGGAAGGGTCCCTGCAAAACAAGAGCAAATACAGTTTAACCATTGTGTCAATTTCTAACTTTGCTAAATACATTTACAAAGGATAAAGAAAATGTTTTTTATCAGTATACAGCCTTTCATCTTTTTGCATCAGGTTTTGCTGGTGTAAGATGACACAGATAGATTAACAATCAGGTATTTCAAGATCTTAAAAGTCTGACAGGAGAGAAAACCCTTCATCCATCTTTAAACAATAATTTTATGTGAATATGAGACCCAGTACAGCAATGTATACTTGATTGCTGCAATAGTACCTGTCACTGGGAGGAAAATCTAGGTTTAGGAATGGGTCATGTCTTAAGAGACTGTATTTTGTGCAGGGAAGGAACACGGGACTGTGCATAAAACTATCTAAAAATAACAGACCATTTATCTTTTGCCATAAAGAGTTAATCAATTTACTTCCAAAAGACTGTGGGAGATTAAAAACAGTACTTAAAAAGGCAGTGTTTTAAATATTTGAGCTTGTCCCTTATGCCTACTGCTTGTATGATGCTGGAAATCAGACTAAGTGATCACAGCAACTCTTTCTGTCCCAAAACAAAGGAAAACCTAAAAGAGTATCCTAAAAAGAATAAAACCACTTGAAGTTAGTTGGGAGAAAAAACTTATTTACTCTTCCAGTCATTCTCAGTTCTATCTTACATAGTTTGTAACAATTTACTTTCTGTTTGTGGCACTCAGTAAGTCTGTTTGGAAATGTGCTGGCTCCTCTTCGAGCTCCTAAGCATAAACCATACGGAATCTCTGTATCTTCCCTCAAATACCATTCCTGTGTACTGTGCCCTTCTGTTCCTTCTTTCACCTGTCCCTTGTTTATATAAGACAAATAATTTAGTGACTATGACCTGACTCAGATGAAATGCCTCTGACTCGTTCATGCCTCTATGGATTTTGAGTAAATTAGTTATTTCCTAAGTAACTCATTTCATTGGAAAAGGGTGAGTAACTTCCCACCATTACTTGGGAACTCAAGGAAAGATGTCCTAATACCTGTTTTTTTCTTTCTCTTCAGCTTCTGTATTATTCGCCGTAGACAATTCACATATGGTTATTTTTATTTATTCCCAGAAGGAAACTTTCTTTTTAAAAATATGTTTCTTCTTTAGCTCAGTAAGTCAGAGAATAATGTGAGAAACACATCGGATTAAAAACCAGTCACCACTGGAAAACTTAGAGAAAAAGGGGCATTGTGCAGAATGAATAAATGTATCATGATGAATTCATGTCCATTAGAATTGGCGGTGACTTGCTATGTCATCTAATCTACGCTAATCTCTGTGCATCTGCAGTCATTTGCAAGTCTGGACTGTCTTCTCACCTGTAGTGATATAAATCACAGCTAGGGATTCTTGCAGTGCAGCATTAATTTGCATTTTAATTCTTTCATTTTCAAATATTGCAAGGCTAATCATAATTATATACATTGTCCTAAGCAACTCTCTTCCTATTTAGCGTGTGTATCAAACAGTTGCAGAAGAGCTGTTACATAACTTTTCTCTTATATGTGCATATATTTTAGTTAACAAATCCTACCTGATTTATGAAAATCTATGGATTCCTTTGAGTTGCAACATGGTCACACTCAGGGAGATATGTTAATAAATGTTCAAGAGTATATAATCAGATGAGAACACAATACTCTCCATTAATGAAATATGATCCATAATGAATCTTGCATGGGAGTGCTAATAACTACCTTTAGGTTAAAGTGCTCAGATGTCACAGTATAACAATATCTGTCTTAGATGTGTATCATTACAGCAAAGTAATTAAAGGTTACTTAGCTGTTAAATGGTTACCTTGGAGGAATCCTTCAATAATGTGGCTTCAAACATGCCTTCACAATGAAATTAATTAAGCAAATTAAATATCAGCCTTGTAATAATCTATGTGCAGAATATCTGGCATATAAATGTAGAATATGATTGGTGGCAGAAAGCTGAGGACTTGAAGATATGCCCATTTGTTTTTAAACATAAAACAACCTTGCTTGTTCTTATATGTAAAATAATGCTTATGCTATTGGGTTAAAAAGAACAGTGGCAAAATTGCTGAAGAAAAATGGAATGTCAAAATTATCATGGCCACATTCCATGTGCTGCATGAGTGCAGAGCTCAAGTAGCACCTCTCAGGATAAGAGAAGTTTTAAAATTCACTCCATCCTTTTCACACCTCTGAGCTACATGGAGTTAAAAGCCTAGTAACGAGTAACCAGAGTCTTGCTAACAGCTCAGTGTGACTCATCAGAAGGGTGCTTTCAGGGATTACTAGCTTGCTGCTGCCTTCTGTATTTAATATAAACCACACCAGGAAAGTTGAGCAAGTGGCTTGATCTGGATATAAATATTTCTCATCACCTGTTCAAGTGGGAATATGACATGGGCAACACCAGTGACAGAGCAGAGCACTACAGATATTAGAGATTTTTTTTTTCCCCATAATTTCCATGTTGGATTGGAATCTTGTTTCATAGATTTTTGACTTAAATAATTTCCTTGCATTATGCAAACTGTCAGTGACAAATACGGAGTATATTTTTCTTTTTTTTTTGTTTAAAGAGAAACAATCCACTAGATAAATACATCATCTGAGACCTTTTCATACGTAAGCAAGAAGCTGTAAAGTTCAGAACTCTGCTGTCCTCCTGAAACATTGGCCTTGCTCCAGGCAATGACGTTATTTGCATACCTTAAGTTTACCCTCATTTAAATGTTTTGCCTGATCACATCTTTTGACAAAACAGAAAAAAAAGGAAAAAAAAAATCTGTCTCATGCTGCTGAAATCTTTGCTCACAACACAGCTAGGAAAGTGTTGGCAGAAGAAAAGGAAACGTGAAGAATTCTTGATAGAAATCTGCCTTTGTCGTGCTGTGATATGTGTTTGTATGCCAGTGAGTTAATTAGCAGTGGTGGCACCATCTTATCAGTGGTATGCAAAGCTGGTGCACATTTTAGGTGAGGATGACACCAATGTTATGGGTTCTTCTCCAATCCTCAGGCTTCTGCCAGGCAGGAGGTTCAGCCGTAATTGTTTTCATTCTCTGCAATTCAGATTTCTTGAAAGATGAAGCTTCAATCATTGTCATGTGAAACCATCCCATGTCTCCGGGCCAAAAAATCCCCAGGCAAGCTAAACAGCACTGATGGAGGTATCTGTCCACGGGATAATCTTTAGATGCCCTTCAAAGACCCTCCACACACATAAGGGCCAAGCCTACACAAAAGTTATAACATGTAATTGTGTGTATGAGGAAAAAAAGAAGTCTTAATACTGGGATTCTCAAAGAATTGGTCAGTTTTCCATGCAGCAGCTTCTCAGATAATACAGATTTTTACTTCCTGGGCACAGCAAAAGCATATATACTGATTGATTCAGCCTGATTCCAGACCTGGAAAGAGCTTTTGAAGGGGAATTAGAAAAAAGACAACAGCCTAAGAGAGAAAGACTCTCTTCCAATGAGTTCTTTTGCCCTGAGGCATGATTTATTTTTTTTAATTATGAACTGGTAAACGTGTAATCAGAAAACAAATTATATTGATTACTTTTTTAAAGCAGTAACTCTCTAATCATTTCATCCTACACTTCCAGGTTGTTTGAAGTATGGAACCAACATGAAACCTGAAAGCGTTTTGCCATTTGTATAGATCAACATTACTCTCTGTAGCTAACATTTATTTACAAGTTTGCAAAGGGTTTCGTAAGGGATATGAGTGCACCTACAATACAAACCATGTGTCAAACAGCAGAAAACTGCAGAGCAATAGGGCTGTTGTTTTTTCCCTTTACTTGATCCAAGTTTCATTTTCTGTTTGGCTAAGCATCAGTGGTCATGAAGGTGGTATATCAACAATAGTCATGGTGGTATATTCGATTTAATTATAGCCGGTTAAGGTGCTTAACTTAATTTACTTTTTCTGAATAACTATTTATTTTATTCTGTTTTAACAAACTTTTCTGTTTATGCATTTCATCATCTTTTGTTATAAGAAACAGGGATCTGTTTTCATTACTCAAGTGTGGGAGTAATGAAAGGGTAAGTCTTCATCAGCCTACTGCTGCTATACCTAGGGTCTTTTCCTGGAATACTTACTGAAGAACAAATCCCTTGAAGGCAGTAGAGTTTAGTCTACATCATGAATTTCTATTCCTAACTAAAAAGCTGTGAAACTCATACCAAATTAAGAACATGGAAAGATTGGGCATTGTTTAACATGGAACAGGGCCACAAAGATTCTTCCAACATGCATAATATATTAATAAATTATTCAGACACGAGTACAAGATTTATATACTCTCTTAAAGATTGGTGGGGATAAATAGAACAGTAATGGGGAAAGTTGACTTTGTTTAACCTCAATCAAAAAAGACAGCCAAGAAAAGGAAAGTTTGGACAAAGCAGTGGGGAATTTTCATCGTGGAAGAGCTCTCTGCATGACTTAAAGCCTTGTCCATAAGAAACTTGTGAATGTCTCACTAAGGTAGTGCAAATCTCTGCAAAGGCGTTCTCATTTCAGTTAAAGTTGTATTTCAGGTCTGGTTTTAGCTGCCTGAAAGTAACTGAAAGTAAGCTGCTTTTAAACCGAGCTCACTGTGTTGACACAGAGCTCATGTGTTTACTGGAATTTCGTTACATTCAAACCTACTGATACACGTCTGCAGATTAGTGCCTGCATTGAAAAGGTTGTTTAGCCTTTCAGAGGATTTTGCAGCAAAGCAAGCTGGAATACAAGCCCTTTCTGCTTGCCATTTGTAGGTTTGAGAATTTGGTTTTTATTTCTTTGTGCAAAAGGGTTTTCATGCAGACATTGAAAAGCCATGACCCACTGTAAAAAGGATTACCTTGAAGGGAGATAGTAAGAATACCATGTAAAGGATGGTTAACACAGAAATGCTAAATCTCTCTGTGCAAAGATTATAGCACAATAAATTTTTTAACTCAAGATACTTTCCTGATGTTATAACAACAGTCACATATCAGAACCACAAAATAAAAGTCTTAAAAAGAGGGCTAAAAGAAAATAAAGGGAAATGCCTGTTGGTTTTTTTTTTTTTTTGAAGAAGGATGATATAGAATCCCTTTAAAAATGTGATTTCTTTTAGCTGACATCACAGCAAGTAGTTTGGATAACACTTGATGACTTAGACATTATTTTTACAATCAGTATATTTCATGGGCTATTTAAGATAATAAATACGGAAATACTTTAAAACAGATAATAGAAGACAGTAAAAAAACCTGGAGTTTTCAGTTACCTACAGAAAGCCTGACAACTTATATGAAGCAATGACTTACTCTCAGGAGCCACATTAGCCATCTGAGTAAGAGGAATCAAATCCTGGTCCAAAATGATTCCTTTAGTGGAAAATAACAAAAAGAAGAACAGTGGATTTTTTTCAGTTATACCTAGAACACCTTTCTTACTTGTCTGCCTGGATAGTAAGCGGTATGGTCAGAAACAAATCCAGATTTAGCCATTCTAAAACTTCCCAAACAGATAAAAGAAATATTCTTTGGGGCTAACTGGGATGTAAATTACTGCATGGGTTAAAGTGGAGCAAAAAGTGGATTGCATCTTTTTTCATTGGTGGCTTTCTAGTTTGCACTGGTCTTGAGTCAGGAAAATACCGCATTTGCAATAGCTTTTACAGATTTAAGAATACATGATTACATGTTGTACCTTAACAGGGATCGTATTTAAAAATGGGCTTAAGTACTTTCCTTAGTTTTGGACTTAAGATACCAGAAAAAAACTCTTAATCTACTCCCAAAATTTATCTACCTGAATTTGAATTTCATATTTGCATATCTAACTAGTGGAATGTACATTAAACATCAAAGGCACCATTTTAATGGGTGCTTATCTGGTTTAGTAACTTCAGTCTCATTTTCAATGAGGTGCTTAAGAACATAAATGCCATTAAAAGTAATTGTCTCCATGTATCTTTGAGGAAAATAAAAATGGAAGGATTTATAAAAACAATAAAACCAAATTTTTAAGGAAAACTTGTCTCCTCAATCTTTCCCTGAATGGAAAAAAATATTGAAAGGAAATTGAATATTGTACCTTAGAATAAATATTGCAACTGTTCATAATTATAATAAGATGTAATAATTCATAATGGACTTCAGTCTTTTCATGTGCTTTCTAAGAATTTCTAAGAAATTCCAAATAAGCATACTTTATTTCAATATTTGTAATGTTGGTCAATTCCAAATTTTATGTACTACAGGCCAAATTCATTACTGACAAGATTGGTATCTATTAATCGCATCATAGTATAAGTGAGTTTTTATTCTCATTTTTCAAACTTATGTTCTAGAAAAATGACTTTTTTTGGCTCTTCTACCTGAAAAAAAAAGGGTATTTCTTTTCAGTAGTCAAATAACTGCAGTGAGTAGTTCAAGCTTCTCAACTCACTTTTTACTCTTTTGGGACTACTACTTCTCAATCACTTGGACTCCTCCAGGCTGACAAGACTGAAGCAAAATTTTAAAAAGTGGGTATGAGAAACTGCAACAGAATTCACCAAAAGACTTCCTAAAAAGCAGAAGTAATGTTGCAGTAGAAGCCAGTAGGTTAAGCAAGGAAATGAAGGTTGGATGTGAAGATTAATGCCTGCTCTAAGAAGGATTAAATGTATTAGCTGACTGATAAGAGGTGAGATGAGGAGAGCTATAAAAATAAACATTACATAGATGACAAAATGAAACTTAATGCTGAATTTAGTTGCAATAGCTAAATTTTCAAATTATTTCATTAAAAAGAGTTGCAATATTTCTTCAAGAGATTTCAATGAACGATTGGCAAAAAAGGGGAAGAATATGCGAGCTGCACATTTGTTTCTAAAGTTGTTTTTAAAGCCAAATCTCATGCACTGTGATCACTGGCTACTTTTTGATTTCTGTAGAGCAAGGATTAGTCTTTATGTGCCAATCTGTCAAATTTGGGCATTATTTAACTATGCATTTAAGTGCACACTAAGGTGCTTTTATGAAAAGCAGTTCCAGAACCCCATTCAGAAAGAACTTAGAGCAAATTATTTCATTGTTTTCAGGGAGATTGCTCATATATGTAAAGTAAAACCAAATCTGATGTCTTTCTGCATTTAGATGCTTCAAAAGGACAAACTGTTTTCCAGTCTCAGCTCTTCATAGGCAGCACCATAGACAGGACGCTCTGAAGGGGAAAGGGAGAGAGATTTGGGGTCTCTTGTAGTGCCAGGGAACGCTGGGTCATGAAATGGAGGAAAAAATAGTGATAAATAGATGGCAACAGGGAAGTATGTTGGAGGATCTGAGACTTTCAGTATTTTACTCTTTCCTGATACTAGATAATTTTCTCCCTCTAGACTTAGATTACAGCATAATTTCAGAGGGCAGAAGTTATTTTACATGATTTAAATAACCTGAAACGTAGTCAGCCGATATAGTTATCTAGCCTTATCATTTGTCAATGGAGAGAACTATGCATCTTCAGAAATAGTGCTTTCACACCTATCATAATATCTGGGACGTTCATGACCATAAAATATAAATGATGAAATAAAATGAGGCAGTCAGTCAGAAGCAATGCATTTCAGAAAAGTTCCTGGATGTCGATTTACATTTCTCTGAACTAGGAAGAATAAAATTATACAAATTGAATACAAGAAGGGAACTCAGGACGCAGTATGAAATTTCAGATACAATTTAATTTTACAAGAATTGAGACAAATTATTATGCAGCTAAAACCAATCCACAACAGCTTTTAAAAACCCATGAACTTAAGTACTGCTGTGAAATTTAGATTTTAATGTTCAGACTCTTGAAATGTAACAGCGTACACATGTATGTCTGTTAGGAGCATTTGATGTTCTTCCTTAGACATTGTCATCTAAGACGATAGATCAAATCCCCAAATTATATAAATGGCTAAATATATAATTATAAAATTATCAAACAATCTAAATGGCTAAAAATTAATGTGATGGCAAGGTAGAGGTGGTAGAAACGTAGGAGTGCAGCAGAAAGAAAAAAAGCATCTGGGCATTGTATGATAGAGCAAGTCTGGTCTACTTTACATCCTGTTATTGTCACTTCATTCTCTGTTTGCAGCTTACAGTTACTAATTTTCTACCAGGAATCCTCTATTGCCCTTTAGCTGCTCTATGTAGGCATGTATCCTCATCATGGTACAATTTGTAATAAATGAGTCTTTAACTTCTTATATTAGTTAAGAAGATTAACGGTGCAGAATTTAAAATCTGTGACCAAAATTTGATGAAACGACTTAAAATGAATGACATACAAGATAGAAAGAGGCTTCTGAATGCTGAGACAAAATCCAGACAGCAGGAAAATAAGGTTAAACCATTCTATCTGAAGCCATTTCACAAAAAGGAGAGGAAATGTGTGACATATCGTATCAAGTGAGGCACTTGAAGTTGAGTCTAAAAATGTTTAAAAAGACGGCTGTAAGTTTGCATGATTAAAAAGGGAAAGGAAAGATATTATGATACATCAAGAAACAAGGAAGAGTTATGAAACCAGAGGTGGACTTGTTGGATGTTTGTTTGCTTTTCTTATCCAGTGGTGTCTAATGTTTTTATTCAATTTATCTTCAAATTCAACCTCCACCTCTATCTTCCGTTCTGTTTCTCCCAGTGACATCAGTGCTGGCTATTAACAGAAAAACTGGGTGGATCTTTGAACCCTGAAACCAAATCAAAGAACAATTTAGGGAAAGAGATAATTGCGTATCAGCTCTTCTTCCCTCCAATATGTTTAAACAGATTAGATTATTTTAATAAGTGTTGGATGTGATGGGAACATTTTAGAATAATATTGTCACATGAATCTCCACTGACTGTATTTGAATCATAAAAGTCAGTTTAAAAAAAAAAACACCAAACTTACCTCCCTCTATGAAATTATGTGGTATGCATTATCTGATCTTTATTCTAAGTTAAATTACTCATTTCTTTTTAGTTTTTGTTTATATGATCATTTAGCTAATTAATATTAAGTTGCTTTAGAACTGTAATCTGTGAGAGGGACTTTTACTTCTGCTGCTAGTTCTTGCAAAAGCCAAGTGAATACAAACCAAGTGGCTATTTGCATACGGCAATTTGTCCGTGCGTTGGGAACCCAACGGCGATATTCCTTGGGAATCCCAGGGAGACTAAAGGCTAACTGGGCACAAAGGCTGATGCACTCTCCCCATCACAAGTGATCCTTACCAGTTTTACTTGGCACATTGTGCACAGCTTTGCATGGGCTGAGTAAGCTCAGTTGCCATTAGTTTTACTAGGATTTGAGGCAGGACTATATACTTTTGTTTATGGCACTGGACAAGGCTCGGGAACTAGAACATTAGCTTTCTGCTTTGGCATCCATTTCCTGGCTAAATTACCTGATTTCTCTCTGCTTCATTTCATAAGAACAGTCAAATCTGTTCAGACCAAATGCTCATTTAGCCCAGTATCTCGGTTCTCACAAGGGCCCATAATGGGTGCCAGTGGAAGAGAATAAGGCGGCGAGCATGCAGCAGCGCTTAGTGATAGAGTCTCCCAGGCGCCAGCACTCGTTGTTCAGGGATTTCCTGAACCAGCGGTGGAATCTGGTGTTTAATGCTTTTCAGTGACTTGGTTTTGATGAATTAGTACTGGCATTTCTTGAGCTCATATATCTTTTAAGTATCCACAACATCCCATGCCCTACAAATTGTAACATGTGAGGAACAACCTTTTATTTTGTTTTAAACCTCCTACCTGCCAGTTTCTCATTTTCGAACAAACAGAGAACAGTCCTCTTTTCTTCCTATCTCTTCCAGTGTGCTGTATGCTTTCTAAGCTAGAGGAACATAGCTTCATGCGGTACTGAAAATGCAGGAGTGCCATGCATTTCTAGAGGCATAACAACGATGTTGCTTTTGGTTTTTTTTTCTTTCCTTGAAAGTCCTAACATTGAATTTGCTCTTTTGACCACTACTGGGCATTGACCTCATTCATAAAAAAGAAAATATTTTTTTAAAAAATCTATTGTGACTTTAAAGTCTTGTTCTCAATCTATAAAACACAATACTGTAATAGCATTTGCAGAATTGCTTTCTGTGGAAACATGCAGAAGGAAACGGTGAACCCAGCATTATGCAAAGTGCCAGAAAGTCCTTGAAGTAAATATACAACTTGTTCTGGTTTATTCTAGCTGCTTTCAGTCAGTAATATGAGATTTTGACTCCAACATTGACAAATAAATGTAGTTTTAAAATTACTGTTTCTTTAATCTATACAAAAAGTAATGCTTTTCCTGGTCTTTTGAGGCCTTAATCAGAGGCCACTGAAAGATGAGAGGAGAGTGCCATAGACTGAACGGGCTTTGGAGCAGATGCTTAGTCACTGATATGAGAATAAAATGCCAGTCCTGCAATTTGACTTCTCTGCTACCACTAACACCTCCTGAAACAGGAAGACAGCTGGGCTATTATATTTCAGATTCCATTTGTAAGTGTTAATTTTAATGACTGCACACAAAAGAGAAGGAAAGGGGAAAGATACGTTTCGTTCCCACAGTTTTTCTGTGCATCTCTTAATGCGCGGTATGGGACTGGCAGACCTTGCTAGCCCTCGTGAGGCTTTTCTTACAAGGAAACTCCAGCATCGTTGCAGATGTTTGGTTACTTTTCCTACAAGGCCATACCTCCGAGTTCTTCCCTTTCTGAGGGACTTGCATTTCGACAGGAACCAATTATAGTTGACAAAGTTTCAAAAACTGTCTCCTGTTTCTCAGGGACCTGTAATCAGTGTTCAAATCTTAGGTAAACAAAGTTTCATCTATAAAGAAAAGATAAGCTCAGCAGAGTTCAGAAGGTGCCTCAAACAGCACAAACACCTTCTCCTGTTGAAATGTTTACATCCAGTGTGATAGAAAGCTGAGCAGCATTATCTTGCAGATGGTCTGAGAAGATTTTAATAAATAAATACAAAGGCATGTGTTTTTTCCCTACCAATTAGGATCAAATTTTCTGGATCCAGGGCTCACTTACAGTAAGGAAACACTCAGGTTGTAAAACTAAGACAAGATGGTTTAGAAGCCAGCCCAGTACCTTAAAAATTACATCTGTAATGTGGATGTGCAAAAACCGCATGGATCCTTCTGATATTCACCCTGCTTGATAATCTCCAAAACTGACTTTTTCCTTCAGTTATATCGGCTTTCACTGGGGTTGCACAAGCATCACTGAGGAGACAACTCAGCTCATTGTCTAAAGGTGCTTTTATGATAACAAATTAAAAGGGTGATTTGGCACAGCAAGTGAGATGATTAATATTTCAGGTATTATTATTTTTGTTTTTATTTTTTTGTGTGTGTGTAATTATACATTTCAAGGACGAACAGCTAAGTGCGGTTAAACATTTAACATTTATCTGCATAAATGCAAATGAAGCTTGCATTCCAGTCAAATATTTGAAAACAATTAATCAGTATGGATTAAGAACACACATGGTTTTTCTTCTCAGTGTTTACTACGATTACTTTAACGATGACAAAAAGCAGAAGGGTGATGGTACAGATGCAAGTTTAGAAGTCATATATTCGTCAGTTCAAACCTTTCAAATTGATGGTGATGGAGAACAACTGTTTTAATTCATAGTCATTTGGAAGGATTTGCTGTGACCCCAAGTTAACATGTAAACATGGCAAGGGATATCAGAAAGATTCCTCTGGCGTTCACTGAACTTGAGAGGAATCTTTCTTTAACTTCAGTGGGCTGTAGGATGAAGCTCTGAGAGCACGGCCTGAGAAGATACGCACCAAGCTCTCAGGGATCATACCACATTTGGGATGGCATCATCCTTAGTTGCAGTCTGTAGGGTTTATTGTTATAGTCCTTAAACCCTCCTGTGAGCACAAAGACAGGTCCTGCCTAACTCAATTCATGACCATAAGCACCCCACGCTGTGGCTGTGATCTGGTGGTGGGTGATGAAACATGAAGTAATCTGAATGTGGTATTTATTTCTCAAAAAAAGCTGAATAACTTAATCTTTTGGATTCCATTAAAATTGGCTGCAGAACATTATCCCAGAGGTCAGCAGAACTTTAAGGAGAATTACTTCTTTCCTGCAAGAGGTTGGTGTGTTTGTCAGTTGCTTTAGTCAACAAAATTGTTCTATATTATACTGTACTGCACTACTCTGCAATATATTATGATCTTACTGGGTTAAACAGCCATAATTTTGAGCCAAAGTTCTGTTAAATGAAAAGCAGCATTTCTTCTTCAAAAATATGAGTATCAGTAACTGAGTTATCTGGTCGGATGCTGATTAGCCCCACTGACACTGTGCATTCCTATTTATATAGACATATGATCTGAGTGCATTACATATTCTTGCCAGCGTCACTGACTCTCTCCCCTTCTGGGGACTCCTGGGTGCTAGAAAAGCAGTCAAGATAGTGAATAAATAAGTGAATTTTATTTTTTTTTTTCAGTCACCCTGAATCAAAAACACTTAAATCCATCTGTTTCTGTGTCAGCAAAGTTTCTGTTGCACTGGGAAAAGATTATCAAACATTCTTGAGTTTTTAAAAAAAAAATCCCAACCTGTACAAGAAATGCATTGCTGTTAAACACAGTGCCAAGAGGAATAATTGCAACTTGTCACAGAAAGAGGTTATAATTATGTCTACTGTTAGTTATGTCTCTGTGTGCACAATAGAAGTTAGCTTTTCAAATGTATTGTTCTCTAATGCAATACCAGTTATTAACTTGTTGAGGATATTATTTTTTGCTAATGAAGAAAAATAGAATGAGGCTGCAGAAGGGCTGGGTGGTGTCACACTGAAAGCAAGTGGAGGGAACAGAGACGAAAGAGAAGTGCTTATTGCAGAGATTTCAAATCTCAGCTTTGTCTCAGGAAAAGCAAAATTGCCCAGAGGGTCAGAATTTCAGCTTCTCTATGCCAGACCTTGTTAATGTTTTTTTTTTTTAAATCTGAATATGCATCAAACACCGGGCTAGACCTTACACTTTACAGGCTTCTCCGAGTGAAATTTTGCAGATAGATTGCAGTATCTTAGAGAAAAAAGCAAAGCTTAATAGTTGTTACAGTAGTTGCTGTGGGTGTAATTCTCTCTCTTCTTTGTTACTTGCATAAATTCTCTGAAGGCATGCTCAGTAGGTCTTATTTTAGGGAAAAAGAGTTCATAATATTTTTCTAAGCTTGCTCCTTATTCTGTCACTCATTTAAAGTCAGATTTTGGAAGACTTTAGTTAGGATGTGCTCATATTAGAGATTCTTCCATGCTAGGAATTGAAAAACATATAGGTTAAAAAGCAAGGCAGAATTATGGTTTAATTTTCAGAAGTGACTAACAGTTTCAAGTATCAGAATTTAAATTTCCCAAGTAGGTATTCAGTGAAAATCAGAGCCCTTGAGCAAGTCTTAAATTGGGTGCCCAACTCAGGAGCATGCAAAATCACTTGGGAAATGAGAAAATCTTGGCCATATGCTTATATGTTAACTCCACTTGACTAAGCCCTTTCTATATGTTGCTTCCCCAATTTGCAGTCGTTTTTGTGTTGTAAATAAGATGCCCTTGACTCAGACATGAAAGTTCCCCAGGAAAACTGGAGAACCTTTCTCTTGTTAAACAGCACCCTAATTATAGAAGCAATTTTACAAACAATCCCCTGGGGGAAGCATTTTCGTTCTCATCAGGAAGCTCTTGAATAAAATAACACCTTTGCTAACTTCATTTATTTACAACAGGACACAAGACTGAGACTGGGTTAGATTTATTGCCATTACGTCACTGATGCTCAGTAATTCATAAAACATTGGGTCTAGGAGTTAGCGCTGCTGTTATTTCCTCTGATGCCTGACCTCACCACAGTCTAATAACATACAGGAAATCCAGAAGACAAAGGGGGAAAGCAGTGGTCTTGAATGCTAAAAATAACTATAGAAAACTAGTACAATCGTGTAATAGAGTATGGCCCAATAATTTATTTAACATAATAGAAGAATCTGCTAAAGCAATTAGAATCTGTTCCAAATGTTTTTAATGGAAAATATGTTGGGGGTAAGAATAAGAATACTTAAAGAATTGAGACTTTTAGGTTATGTAGTTCAGTTACGTGTACTGGTTTTAGGTTTGTATATCTTATTGCTTACATATGCAGACCACTTAATAACTTGACTGGAACAGACAGTCATTGTATGGCGGTTATATTTCCAGAGGTCATCCTATATGAGCCAGACGGTGATCTTAGGTGATGTATTACACTTGACAACCTAGAAAGTTGCAATACAAAAGCATTCTAATTCTCAGTGTCCTCTGAGAATTGTTCAATATCCTTGATGGTATCTAGTGTCTGCTATGCCATTGGGATGACATTTTTGGTGTCTTTACTAATCAGTCAAGGTTAACATGTCATTCATGCTAACTGTGTGTTTGGTTTTTTGTTTGTTTTGTTTTATTTTGTTTTAATCACTCTATACTTGCAGGTTTTTTTCTAAAGGGAAAAGTAGTAAAATGACTTTATAATGAAATTCCTTGGTATTTTTCATGTCTGCTCATTTATTTGTGTTATCCAGAATCAGAACAATATTTTATCCAAAATATTTAGGCAGTGCTTTAAAATTGGTGCAAATAGGTACATGACATCTTTAAAAAAAAACCCAACACAACCCCCCAAAAAAACAGTTGCATGAAAATCAGATGTCTGGTGTTTTTAGCTTGTGAAATATTGCAAAAGCAAGTTCACAAACATATACTTCTTTTTTGAACAGCTGCTCAGTTTGACTGTGCCTGCCCTCCTTTTATTTACATATGTTGCACAGTTATTTGAAAGAGGCTATTCTTCCTATAAATACCAATATTAGTATGCAAACTAGTATGTTCAGGTGTGAACTAGTCTTCACTATTTGACATTGACACTTGTTTTGTCTTCCAATCAGAAGCAGAAGCACTTACAGATCATAAACTAGGAATAATGAATAAATTGAACCAGCTGTTCCTGAGCAGCCCAGTTGGCTATGTTTTCCTTTTCATTGAATTATAATTATGTAGACAGGTAGGTAGGTTGGTAGATAGATATGAAACATTTCCTTTTTTGTGAAGGTTTATATTAATTCATTTAATTTCAGAATAAAGCAGAAAAATGTGGGACTTCTGATATTTGACTGAAAGAGAGCTGTTGAGAGGGTTGAGTTGTCCAAATTCAGCTTAGTTTAGGGAGACAATTTTTCAAAACTTGTGGTCACCAGAGCTGTCTACAGAATCTTAAGGCATCTTGTGAACATCGTAAGCCAGGAAAACTTTCCAGTAGGAGTGACATATTGGGATAAAGACAGAAACAAGAATCAAGAGCTCTGTTCTATTTTCATTAATATACAGAAGGAAGCATGGAGCTGGATGTCTTCTCAACAGGTCTTTTATCTCAATATCAAAAATAAGATTTTCAGGTACCAAAATGTCAGTTAATATCTACAAGTAGAGTGGCTCAGTGGAAAGAGTGTTTCTTGGGTATGAAAAAGAGGACACAGATTAATGCAGAGACTGTGTGGTAGCTCTTGCAGTGGTCAGGAAGCTGGGCAAGGTGCCTGAGGACATGCACAGGGAAGTGGGCAGTTCTTCTCAGGAGTCAGTTTTGCAGGTAAACAATCTTCAACAAAGTTCCTTCTCTGTCCCCTTCAGCACAGCACAGCAGCCCAAGAAAGTTTCAGTTCCAGGTCCTACAGAAGCTGGAGACCTTTCTTTGGGAATAGCATTTTACTAAAGATCTGTCACTTAGAGTGATTTCCCACAAGGTTTTAAAACTTGTTTCCGATAATTCAATTCTGCTAAGCCTCAAGTTGGAAAAACAAAGCATAATAAAGGTGTTGCAGAGCCCAGTATCCCCTAAATGTGTGCAGGTAAAAACCCATATGGAGCCTGAACACTAAAAGTCAGAAACCCATTGTGTGTAATTATTTTCTTTTTTCTTTTTTTTTCTTTAAATAATTAATGATTTAAAACAGTTGCATTATTGCTTCAATCACTTTTCACCTATTTCCCCAATGGTTACCACTTGCCTCAACATTTACATTTGTTTTAATATTTGTATTTTTTGCATAATTTCTCACATTATATTTATTTGCACTTGCACTTTTTAAAAAATAAAGCATTCCATGGGGATGACTTTAATAAAAGTTTCTTATTAAAAGTTCCATAACAGCATGATTCCCAAACCTGAAACCAAAGTCCTCATATTTAACAGTTTTCATGACTCAATAGATTAAGTGTGAAATAGGAAATATAATAACAATAACAACATAGCCATATCCTGCACAGTTGTTCCACTTAAAATTATTCTTGAAAAGTAACACAATTCATAAATAAATCATTTCACATAGACTAAAATGTACTTAAAAGACTCTGTGAAATATCCTTGAATTAGTCATAAAATTTGTGCAAAGTTGTATTGAACAAGAGAAAATTAAAAAAAATCACTAAAATTAATATACTGGAGGAGATGGGGTGGGGGGGGAGAAGAAGAAAAAAAGAGAAGAAAAAGAACCAAACAGTGAAACCGTCAGTGACTCTTTTCAAAGTCAGGTGTCTCCAATCAGCTGCCTCAGCCGTGTTCATTTCAGAAGGCTCAGCTCATACCTAAACTCGTATGAAGCTTCCTCTGTGGTCAATGGAGAGAGACTTTGGCCTTGGGAGCTGCAGTTCTGAGTTGGTCTGACTCGTCATTCAGAGGAACCTCTTGCTTTCTGCTGGCTGTGACTAGGGCAGCAAATTTATCCACCCAATTAATGCCTCCATGTAAAAGGGATAAATCCAAATCTTAACAAGTCTGAAAGTTTTTCTCTGAGTTGGAACCGGGGCTTTTCCTTTTGTTCTTACCAACACTGCATAACCCAGAGAACACAATATTTCAATGCCAGCAACATCTGACTCAGTAAGAGACATTGCCACTGGCCTTAAGGGCCTCCAAATGATACTCCTTCCTGGTGCCTTCTCATACTCCAGGCACTGCACTCTGGCAACCTTTTGGGGTTATTTTTACTGGGGGTTTGGGTGGGGGTTTTTTTCTTTTGTTTTTGTTGTGGTTTTTTTTTTTTTCCCCTTTAATCTATTTGTCTTCTAAAATACTTCATGGTAGCACAACAGAGTCCTGTGAAAACAGCAAGGGAAATTTTAACATCAATAATGCTCACAGCTGTGGCTAATTCTACCTTTTTTATTAAACAAAGGATGTGTTAATTCCTAAGACTCTTGGCATTTTGAACGTTTCTGGACACATTATTGTTCGGCAGTTTGTTGTGGAGATCAGCTAGCCCTGGAAGATACCCTGGAGATGTGCTACTTTCTATTTATGGTTTGGGGGTTACAAGAGTAAGGATATGAGTTCCTTCAGTGGCACTAGAACAGCTGGGGAACATCACTGCTGTCAAACCTCCCTACATCTTCCATGCTTTATAATTTAAACCAGTAATACCTTCTTAGTAGCTGTATACAGTCTATCAACACAGACTCTTCAGGTCAATTGCCTGCACTGCATTGATTCATTCTTGACCAACAGCGGTTTTGCTGCATTAGGCTCTGGCCATTCTGTATGAATTGCCGAAAAAGTTTCAGGAAAAAATCAGGCCAAAACTCAACAGTTACTGCTGTCCATTCTGGTAGGCTCGCTCTTCCCCACTAACCACACGTTTTCTCACAAGCCAGAAATAATAATAGACTGTGAAAGAAGGGTTTTGTTTTTTTTTTACCAAAACCAATTAGTGTATGCTCTCATCTTTCTTGTCCTTGTTTTGTTGAGACAGTTCTGGATGGGCTAGCTGCTGACAGAGATGCCAAAAAATTAGTTTTCATACTGGGTGTGTATATGCATGTATATAGTTGGTATATATGTATGTTTATATGTATATATAACGTTGTATCATATTGGTGCACTGGCTGACTGAAGCTATCCAATAGCGAGATATGAAATAAGTCTTGTCAAATAGCAATGTCTTGTCACCACTCAGTATCATCCTAAGGGGCATTATTTCAGCTGTACTTCAGACACTTGAAAGTGAATCTCTAGAGCCTTGAAATGGCAGATCATGGGGCTAAAGAATGGGAATCACAGTAACTTTTATGTTGATTTCCATGACTGAACTATAGTTCTTTCTGGCTCAGTCTTGCCATCTATCTTGCTATGTGCTCCAGAAAAACATGTGCTTTAAGGAGCCAGAAGCATAATCTCCCACCATGTAAAGCATTTATTAGGTGAAACAATCCATGCTAGCAGTCCTGTGACTCTAACTTCAGCTTGCAGTCAGTTGTTGTCATTATGAGTTTATGGAATTACAAGACCTAAACAATCTCTCATTTTCAGTAGTTTTGTTATGGATCATAAAGAAGCATCAATGAGATATAAACCCAGAGTTTAATAACCCAGCACCAACTAAATAAAACACGGTACAGCAAGGTTTTTAACAACGAGGATCCTTAAAGAGGTTTGAAGTATATTGTAATGTCCTTTTGGGCTGCTAGTACAACTAAACAAGGGTTTTAGACAATAAATTGGACTCGAGTTACAAAGGTCTTTCTTCGAATATCTTTTTTTTGTTTGTTTTGTTTTGGGTTTTTTTTGCATTTCTAGAGAATTTCCTCCAGCCTGGCAAGCTTGCTTTGTCATTAATTCTTGTCTTTCATGATATAATAGCCCTCACAAAATTTTGAAATTGTGAGCATTTGGTGAATACACAGTTTTTCTTGATGTTTATGGCTAAGGTATTTGCTGACTCACTGCAGTATCATGCTTTGCATTCAGTTCACTGTAAAACCCAAGAGGCAGCAAAATTATAAACTGATCGGATTTTTTTCTACGAGCAAATAATGTGCATTCTTTCTAGCTAAAAGCTCTTGGTTATACTGTTCAAGAAAAGGCCAGATTCACGCAGTCCAAAGTCCCCTTAAGCCTCTGAGCAGAGTCTTGGTCTTTGCTAGCTATAGGCAGATGATAGATTTTGGTCCTGAGTCATTACCCAAGAGCTGCCTTTGCTCTCTGCTGCCTGCATATAGGTTTTCAGATGTAATTTAGGTGGATAGGACATCTTATAACACTAGGAGTACAGCCTGAGTTTCCAGTCTGATGTGGAGGCTAGTTCTGTGGAAAATGATCAAGCACAACTTTTATAAAAGATTAAGAGATGAAATTTTGCCCTCAAATATTGACATTGACTTCTCATCTCATATCTTGCGGTTATAGCATCTCAGGGCAGAATTTGGATGCAAATGGCACAGACCAGTGGCTAGCAAAACCAAGTACCCATCATTAATCATATTGCCTTCTAGGCTTTTAAATTGAGACTGGGGAAGTATGTAGAAAAGAATTTATTCCTTTGCTTACCTGTATATATTGTTGACTTGTAGACAGAGTTAGTTTGAGTTCAGCACTCGAAAAGCTATTTGGGCAAGCTGCCCTATTTGTGACAAGTTAGACTTCTAATAGCAAGTTTATCAACTCTTGGGGGCCTCAGACTAACCATGATACATTTATTTGGCACTTAACAGTGATGTATTTATTGTCATTATTACTCGCCCATACATTTGGAAAATTATTGTACATGTTTCTACATTACGTTTTAACTGAAATACGAAAACACTGTGGGATTTCCCTGTCATGCCTCTATTTCAAATGTTTTATTCCACAAACACAAAGAGAAGGGTAGATCATCTTTGACTTATGCTGACCCAGTTCTCCTCTCTTTCTTGTCTGCTACACACCAATATCAGTAGTTACAGTGACATAAACCAGAAGAATACAGTCAAAAATCAGATCCTTCCTACACCAAATCACTTTCCACATCTGTTTCCTATTTGTCTTATAATGACACATGGGATTATCTTGGGAATATATTCTGCTTTAACTGTCATACCACTGACTTTATAGCCTTATCAAATATCCATTGGTGTGCAGGTTGAGCAATTATCATCTACTAAGACGAAATCCCAAGAAAATGTAGATTGATAATAACATTTTTCAATAATGGCTTGTAGCATTAGTGCCATTTTCTATTATTGTAGTTAAGGTCTAGCATTCTCCTCAATTTCCACTTTTATTTATTGTGCAAGATCTAGATATGGACCCTACAGCAGAATTTCAAAAGCAGTTTTTTTCATTATTTATTAATTTCTTGTTAGAAGGAGCAATGTCAGAAAATTGGAGAAGAAGCAAGGAATGTGTCTGGACTATTAAGAAATAGAAAGACAAGGGGAAAGAAAGAAATTTAATATTGTGCAAGATATTACAGATACAGGATGACTGTAGAAACATAATCAGGCAGGCTACATCTACAAGAATATGCCTTAGGAGATTGGGCTTGAATTTTGAGATCAAACTTTATGAAATTGTGTCCAAACTTTCTATGTTACAGTACAGTAAGATGCTCCAGATGATAGACCATTCTGGTAACAGTCCATTTTCCGTTCACCTTTTTCACCAGTAAATGGAATGAAATGTGAAGTCCTTCAGATGTTCCTTTGAAAATATGTAAGATATATGCTTGCATGATGTAATTAAATAAGCCTGTAATAAAAACTATAGTCTGTGACCCACTTACAGAAACATGAATTCAATAGGTTTAAAATAATATAATTTGAAAGTATGTTTGGTCACTGGCCTGCGCCATGCCTGGATTCAGTATGGATGAGCAAGATGGGGAAGGCAGGGTGCCAGGAAAAGAGCTGCTTCCAAATGCTTGAATCCACCGCTTGTGAGAAAGACATCAGCTATTTGCCTGAATGATCTTCACATTAAAAAAACATTATCAAAGCAATTGCTGAATAAAATTTGAGTTGTTGGGTTTTTTTTTTGCATCCTCCACAGCATTGTGGAGTGCCAAGTCTCCAGCACTGAGCACTGGAGTATTTCCCTTGAGGGTGAAAGTGCTTTGTGACTTGCAAGCCCAGGACAATATAAGACCCTGGAGTTTACACGCTAGTTAAGCTTTCATAAAGTTCTAGACTGAGACTTATTCTGGAGAAGTGAAGTTGAATGTGCAGCTTAGGAGCATCCTATAACTGTTTGAAGTGTAGTTACGATGGACACTTTTGCCATCTATTTGCATCTTTACCATCATTGCAGATGATATAATAAGGATAAAAGGTCACAAGTTGTTCCTTGGAAGGTTCAGTTTAGAAAAAAAAAAATTTTTCATTACAAGAGCAATGGAAGCTGCCCAGAAAGGTTATAAAATTTCCATTCCTGAAGGTTTTCGTGACTTGGCAAGACAAAACCAAAACTGACCATACCCTGTGTTGACAATAGTCTTATTTCAAGTCCTCATGGACTTGATGATATCTAGAGAGCCCTTCCAGCCAGCATCTGTGTGATTCTGTGTTTGGAAAGGGATGACAAGAATAAGAAAGAGGGGCTTGAGATAGTCCATGAAAGCAGTGAGTGCTTGAGAATCAAGGTAAAGAGCTGATCTATTATGAAATGAGGAGGGGGAAAATATTATAACATCTTCTTAGTTGCTTTCTGCTATCAACACATAAATTTTAGACATATATTATGACATTTATTTCTTTGTTTATTTTCTTAAAACAGATGACTGATCTCTAATTAGTCAGCATGAAAAAAAGAGACTGTATCAAGCTGTAGTTCCTATTACAGTCTAAGCTACTTGGTCTGTAGATATTGGTTAAAGGAAGTCCTTCGGCATCCACCTCATAGAGAATTTTTAGGTATAAGCAACTGAGAACTGGGTGCAGAGGCCTAAGCAACCAGAAAAAATGTTGGGGGTAGGGGCTGTCCCAGCTTTGGAGCTCCTTGACTTACTTAGGTGTCAATGAAAATTAACCACAGTGAAGACTGGAAATGCAAATTTCAGTTTTCAGTGTGACCTCCACAAGTCTTCTGTCAACGTAGAAGTCTACTGTGCAAAGAGCATCTATTCTTCTGGTTTTTTCCTCAGTGAAAAACATGAGATAAACACTCTATCCAAAATGACTGGCAGATTTGGTCCCCCAGTTAAAATTAATTAAAGGTACTGAAAAGCCCATTGCTTGGATTTACTGACCCTGATTTGAGTTAGTGTTGAGTGAGGCCCTTTTTAATCTTGGTTTATATCCCCGTATCTTTTGCCCTCAACCTGTATATTTTAAAAGTTTCATTGCATAGTACTGAAAAATAAAAAAAAGCTCTCGATGCAGTTAAAATTAAATTTGAGGATACATGTAACAGTACGTCACTAAATGCGCTGGTTATCAGCTGGTTAGAAAAGCAGAATGTAGCATTGTATAATGTACTAATCTACACTTGCAGGATATGTCAGAAAAGTATAGTCAGTGAAAAACAGGTTTTGTCTTTTTTCAGACAAAAGTTTCAAATTCCAGCTTCTTCAGTTACTATTACTCAGACATATTCTCAGTGAAAGCAAAAAGAATTCAATGAAACCGTGTAAATTATACGTGAAAAAGAATAGATGCTGTGCATGTGTATATTTACTTTGGACCAGTCTTCAGCACAATACTGATTAGAAGGTGGGCACTTTTGCCAGATCCTCACCTAGTGTAACTTGACTTCGCTGAAGTCATAAAAGCCAGTGTGAATCATACATATTGCACTCTATTTAGTTCAATTTCTTTTTAGTGTTCTTTCATCAAATAACGTTGCTTTTTCTTTCTTCTTTTCCACCCCACAGGACAACATCTTTAGAATGGAAGATTCACATTTTGAAAATGGCAGAGGGAAAAGCCCTTATGATCCTAAACTGCTGACAGCTTCTCTTTTAGTAGGTAGGTGCCACAATACATGTTCAATGAGATGTGTAAATAATTGCCAGTTTTCTGCTTTTCTTCTCCTTACAGAACCTATATAGGGCTTCATTTTATGCATTTTATTTCCAGGCTAAAGTCATCCTGGTTTCATTTTTAATACTGTTGACCCAGGTGTCTTGAGAAACAAGGTGTGTGTAAACCAAGAATCAAGTATCACAAGAGCCACTTTATACCTCTGTAAGACCTTGATTATGCAAAGTGTTTCTCCTCCCCAGAGCTAGATGATTCTGGAGGTATTTTAATTGCCCAGTTTACAGGCTGGCCACACTGACGGTTGTGCCAGCACAGCTGAGAGCAAAGTGAGAGCAGAAATAAGCAATTTCTTACATCGGTTTTGCTGCCAAGGAAGGTCTATCACCCAGCTGTACCTGCCTGTGAGATGGAGATATACAAGCATTCACAGGTCGAGGCCTTAAGGTGATGTTTCAGCTGAAGAGATCTGACAGTGAGTACAACTGAATTCCTGGTCGGAACAGAGGGATTTCCATAAACTAGGGATTTCTCAATTAGTAATACTTAATTTCATGGAATATGCAAGTATAGAGTACCTGGACTCTGTTAATCTAATTGAACTAATCCAATTTATTGAATTATCTAATTGATTTAACTTATCTAATTGAATTAATTTTATTCATTGTTCTTCCTTCTCCTTTACAAAAAAGGGAAAACGATATCCTGTGAGAAGAAAATAAGAGTGAAACAAATTAGATTCTTCTTTCCATTATGACTCTGCCCAGGTGTAGCTACTTTATGTGTAACTTTCTGGCAATTTATTACAACTTCATGTTCAAAGGGGGCAACAGTAATTTCAGAAGATTGCAGATTCTCTTATGTCAGAAGTCTTTGGGAAATGACACATGACCAGATACATTGGTTTCTTCAGGGCTTTGTCCACAGTGCTAGTCTAGGGCCTTGTCTACCATCTACCCTTATTATATTTACATTACATTTAAAAATTAAGTTATTTAAAAGAGACAGCAACAAAAATTTAGTCTTGAGTGTTCCTCATTTCCTGATCTTCGAAGCCCCTGAAGATCACAGGTGATGAGCTACCCTAGGGACACACACTTTTTAACAGGAAAAGCAAGAAAGACGTCCACATCTTGCTTCAACTTGTACCCTGTACAAACAGAAAGGAAAAAAATGTGTGTGTAAAAGGCCAGTGTATAAATTAGTGCCTGGAGCAACTTGAATTTGTGGCAGAGCTGATCTCAAGGGAATGGCTTTACTATTTACTTTAATATACAATAAAGAAAGAGAATGATGACAAGCCAGTATTACATGGTATACCCGGTATGCAACTGCACAAAGTCAACAGCGTCTAGCTTTTCACATTCCTTTTTTTTTTTTTTCACTCAGTCTGGCACAAATATGATTATCTTATTTCCCTTGGCTTAGATTTCATGTCTTTAAAACATCTTTGCTTTCTTGAGCCCAGTCCCTATCACTATGATTTTCACTCCATGTATTCCTCCTCCTGATAAACAGTAGACTGAGCATGATATTTTGTTTTGAATCGGGCTTCAGTTAGAGCCATGGTTGTATTAGCACTATAGAAAATGGTGCAAATTCAACATTCAAAGCCAGTGACTAGTTTCTACTTCAGTGCTTTATACAAAACTCAGGGTGAAGCTAAATTAACATTCCCACATCCTGAACATGAACACCCTTTCTTCTCTGCGTCCTCATAGCTACCACACAGTCATATTGTGTTACTGATTATAATACTGCATTTACTTCAATCCTTGACTGCAGAGGTTCCCCTGATATTTCAGAAAGTGTACGTCAGATTCACCAAAGGTTTGCAATGACTTACTCTTTGCCAAAAAAGTGTACATTTTACGGTAAAATGATGACCCAGCGCAAAATAATTTCCTTCCCCCAAAACAGGTGAGGAACAAGGAATGAACAGGCCAAGCAATGACTGCATGGAGAGGTTTGGTCCAACTGCTCTCTGAAGTAGGCAGCAGTGAAATGAAGTAGTGAATAGGTCTATGAAGGCCAGAGGAGCCTCTTGGCCACAAATGCTTCAGACCAAAAAGAACATGGATAGAGTGCTTCTCCCCTTCTTCTGACCTGAATGATAGCTCAACTGCTCCCGGCCCCTTGTAAGCCAGAAGTATTTGTCCTCACAAGCAACCATGGTTTATCTTAGGTTCAAGAGGGCAACTGTGTAAAACAATTACCCATCACTCATTAAAATGTAATGTTATAATTAGTAACACAGTGTAAGTATCAGGAAGATAAAAGAAGGCTGAGAAGTAAGATTAAGTCATATGGTTAAATACAGGAGGGAAAAATAATGTGTTATTCATCAGAAACACTAAACAGAAATTTTGCAAAGTGTGGAAGAAGAGTATGTTCTTGACTCTGTAACTAGATGGTAAATCTTAGGTAAATGAATTGTAATTACCCAAGCTGGAATTTGGGCAAAACACCAAAGTTAATTTGCAAAAAGTAACTTAAGAACTTTAATAGCCATTAGTGCTATTAAACTATTCTTATTTTATATCTCAGCTGAAAGAAACACTTATAAGTGTAAAAAGGAGCTTCAGTTTTCCTCTCTCCTAAAAAAAAAATCAATAATATTTGTAAAAAAAAACCAACAAAACAAACAGTTCATCATTATTAAATTGTTCCAATATTTTTCCAGTATTCATTCCTTGTTCCATCCACCTGCAGTCATTTTTCATTATTTTTTTAAGAGTTGTTCATTAAAGGTAGTTATTGCTACTCTACTCTAAAGTAAACACCAGCTGGGAACATGATATAACTAGTTCCTAGTAATGTAAGACATTATTCAGCCGTTCCCATCTATGTGCTGCTAACTAAACAATCTCCATTTGAGCAGGCTAATGCATGAAATGTAGAGACTAAGCAGTCCCTGGGCACTTCTAGTTCTTATTCCCGGGCAGAAGGAAAAAGAGAGGCAGAAGGGTTTTCAAAGAATGTAATTACAGGAGAAAATTATAACTGAATGTATTAGTCTAAAGCAATTGTACTGGGATAGTTGATAAAACCTCAGAGAAGGAGACAGCATCATCCATTTTGTCAGTCAGGTGCTCTTTAGGAAATGACCCTCTGGGATTTTCAAAAGCTCTGATGATGCAGAATCCTCAAAGCTATTTATGTTCCTGTGTACCACTGTTTGTTTTTTAAGTTACATATTTCTTTCATTATTTTTTTTCAATCAGTTTAGGTGCCTTAATATTCCCAAATAGGTTCAATGTGATCTGAAATACAGTAGCTTCTTACCAAAGAACAACTTTACCATGCTATTTATTAGAAATTAGTTACTAAGTATATATGAGATTCAGGATTTTAGAGTTTGTTCTACTTTCTGGGAAGCTTTAGTTGTTGACTTTAAAAGGAATGGAGTCAACCCGCTACTATGTACATCTGAAAAGCTTAACTTTATTGAATAAACCTACTAACCAAGGATAGCAGATTTCATTTGGGAACCTTTTTACCAGTGAGAGCAATTGGGACATACAAGACTTGTTTTTGCCTGTGTTTCATATCCATTCAACTTTCTTATTTCTTTCAAAAATGAAGCTTACACTTCTGTACTCTCCAAAAATATCTTTTTAAGAATGCACTTTTCTTCAAAAGCTAAACAGAATCAGTTCAGCAAATAAATGTATACTGCTTAGTTTTTAACATCTTTGTATACAATGAACTTGGGGAGATGTTCACAGTTTCATGCTGTATATGTGGGAAAATGGTTCCTCAAAAAAATAAAGCTCAACATGAGCCAGCAATGTGCACTCACAGCCCAGAAGGCTAACATATCCTGGGCTGCAACACAAGAAATGTGGCCAGCAGGTCAAGGGAGGGGATTCTGCTCCTTTACTCTGCTCTAGTGAGACCCCATCTGGAGTACTGCATCCAGATCTGGGGCCCTCAGCACAAGAAAGACGTGGCCCTGTTGAAGAGAGTCCAGAGAAAGTCCAGAGAAAGGCCATGAAGATGATGAGAGGAATGGAACACCTCTCCTGTGAGGAAAGACTGAGTTGGGGTTCAGCCTCGAGAAGAGAAGGCTCTAGGAAGACCTTATAGCAGCCTTCCAGTACTTAAAGGGAGCCTATAAGAAAGCTGGAGAGGGACTTTTTAAAATGGTAGGTAGTGGCAGGACAAGGAATAATGGCTTTAAACTGAAAGAGGGTAAATTTAGATTAGGTATAAAGAAGAAACAATGAGGATGGTGAAACACTGGCCCAGGTTGCCCAGAGAGGCGGTAGATGCCCCATCCCTGGAAACATTCAAGCTCAGGTTGGATGGGACTTTGAGCAATCTGCTCTAGTGGAAGGTGTCCCTGCCCATGGCAGGGGGGTTGGAGCTATATGATCCTTAAAGTCCCTTCCAACCCAAACCATTCTATGATTCTATGATTACTATGAGCTTTAACTGTTGACTCTTTATTTAGTAAAGTCAGTATATGTATTTTTGTTTGCATTCATATGTCAATGTGTTACTTCTTTAGAATAAAATGGTTTGTGTCCAAAACACACAGCTTTTTCCTATGCAGACCACTGAGAGCCATCAGCTTGTTCTGGACAGTCGTTGCTTTATGCTGCTGGGCTGGAAATACAAAGTGACTTTTTTTTATTTTTTTTTAATTCCAAATACAGTTTTCAAACTGCTCATTTCCATTTTCTTGTTAAAGTTAATGAGCATTGCTTTTAAAACTATTGACAATGGAGATAGCAGAGTGAGGACTATCCATGACATAAACGAATAATTTTCTGGGACAGCAAAGGGTAAATTTCAGTCCAAAAGAAGGTCTGCATAGGGAAATAAAGATAAATGTACTTCTATCTAGACAGGAGGCAAAATCCTCTTGTAGCTTTTGAATAGTACTAACTCAAAGGATGTGCACAGCTGGGACATGACTTGAGGCTCACCCTGAATTTAACAAAAATTATCACCTAAAGCCTTACAAAAATAAATGGTATTCCTTGGTATTTCTATCTGGGAGAAACCAAAATTTGCATGACTACAGCAAATCAGTTCAAACTGCAGACACTGGTCTAGGTATACTGAAACTTGGAGGAGCTGTAGTAGAAAGAAAAGAAAGGTCAGCTAGTTTCCTACGGATTCTTTCTCCTTTGGAAAATGCTGAAGCCCATTATGGACAAAACTTTTACACTATCACCACTGACAAAAAGTACCAGCCACAAGAACCTACCAGCATGAAATACTCTTGGCTTGAATTAAGTCAAACCTGGAAGATATGTTACTTTCAGTGATGTTTAACTCTGAGAGTTAGAAGCTGATGTGCCAAAACCCCTTACAATCCTAAATATTGCAAATATATAAATTTAATGAGGTTTTGAGCTGTATTTGTTTTAATTTTAATAATGTAGTATTAAATATAGATTTTTTTTCTTTCTTGATTGACCTTTAGATCTGATGATAACTAGGAAGCAAAATAGGCCTTGTTGGTTTTTTTCTTTCCCCTTTTGATTTATTTCGATTTATCAGAACTCACTAGGGACTGAAAGACAAGAAAATGAAGATAAGGTTAAAGAAAGGTTAAGCACAGCATCAAAGCCCTTTTCACAGGCAAAAAGGTTTTATGTTCTTGAAAATCTCAGCTGCATACCCTGTACATAATAATCACTATAATTAAGTGATTGTTTCCCCTTTAAAAAAAGTTAAAAATGACATAGAGGAATGATAAATCGTTAATTAATGATATGCTGTTCTGTTTCACTTCTGATTACACCTCCTGCTGGGCACGACTGGCCTCCTTGCTTCTAATCTCTGCTGTGAATTCATTCAATTCCACGCCTTTCCGCTATCATGTTTTCACCCTTCCTGACTTTCATGACTACCATATGGTACAGAGCCGCTGTAGGTTCAATTGATAATTTCACGGTGACAGTGTTGTGGGGAAAAGATGCCAGTGATTTCCAGTAGGCATGCTTGGACATGGCTGTCCCACCATGGAAATACCTAAAATTGCCATGAACGTTATAAACTTGTTCCTAAAGGGTGTTTTAAAATGAGGATATGGTAGAATTCATCATGACCATGAAAAATTTATTACCTTAGCTTAAAGAAAGAGTTATTTTATCCTCAAACTTATCTTTTTCACAGGAGACCCATTTAGGATGAGTAGCTTGAAAAGAGCAGTTGGAAGGAATAATATTTTAAATTCCACATTAAAAGTATAGTGTAGGATATCTCATTTCACATACGTGTGTAAAATGGCACAGTCCTAAAAAATGCTTTTTTAGCAATTTGAATTCAGAGTAATTTCATGGACAAGCTCTACATTAATGTCAGAAAGATACGTGTTGTTCTTTGATCCCTAGTTGTTTTCTGTGGGTCTGATCTCTCTGTGTTTATTATTAATATTCCCTTTACCAGTTGGCACGTATTTAACTTGACCTGGTCCTCTGAATTTACTGTCTCCTCCATGGTACTTCTAGCTGGCTGAGGAGGGGCACGCTGGGACTCGCATATTATGAGTTTCGTCTCCAGCTAGGCTGTGTATGTCATTTATGGGCTGAAGTATCACAGGTCAATTTTTAATTCACTTGTTCACTGTGATATGCATGGGGTCAAGGTAGCAGGGAATAATCTCATATATTCTCTCCCTCAGCTGTTGCCCTTTGCCAGTATCACAGTTACAAAGGTGGCCAAAGGAGAAAGGCATGTTCTGTTATTCCTGTAGAAAGAGGATCTTTCTCTTTTCTGAGGATCTGCTTGCTCAGGAAAAAAAAGGAAAAAAAGAAAAAAATCAAACAGACCAAAAAACATCAAAAGACTTTTTTTATATGAAAAATTGAAGGGACTTGAGGACTTTCTGAACAAAGAGTGAATGAGCTGTACTCTCCAATTCCCAAAACAGTCACAAAAACCCAGTAGGTTGGGAGGAACCTTTGGAGGTCTCCAGTCCAGACTCCTGGTCAAAACAGGGTAACTGCAGTTAGGTAAGTTTTTGAGGGCTGCAAACTACCGCCTGCCAGGGATAGGTGTACATCCAAACTTATTTTTGAAAAGTGTCTGCACTAGCAGTTAGGAGATAAGCTCATTTGAGAGAGGTTACAGTTAAACTCTGCAGTGAGAAAGTGGGTCTAATCATGTATTTTCTATGACAATACATTGCATATTGTTTATTGCTTTGTAATGTTCTCATTATCTCTATTAGTGTAATATAGACATAGGACTGACAGCTTTCTCCGACTTACCATGACTGGAAAATTGAGAAATGTTGCTTACAATTATGTCCTCCCACAGATGGAGAACTGTACTCTGGCACAGCAGCAGACTTCATGGGCAGGGACTTTGCCATTTTCCGAACTTTGGGGCATCATCATCCAATCAGAACAGAGCAGCATGACTCCCGGTGGCTAAATGGTATGTAAAATGTACATTTATCTGGTTACATTCATCTAGCCATTAAAGACTAGCACACAGCCTCGTTCCAACAACATCTGTGACATACAGACCCCTCTTTTATTTGGACCAGAATTTTGTCTTAAACCAGTTAAACTAATCAAAAGTGATTTATAAAGAAACATTTTTTTTTTAATTACATTGAGATTTGTGGAGTGTGATTAAATTTAAAACATATACAGACACTACAGCTAACACAGTCATGCCACAGGAGCAGATTGCTGTAGGGTGCAAGTTGGACAGAAGCTCGAGGCTTGTGGAGGCATCAGCCACACGTCAACACAAAGTAGCTACAGGACTGTGCCTTGTACAGGCTTTAATTTTTGGCTGGATTGAAGGCACTCTGGCCACCAAAGTCCAGCAGAAAGTGAATGAACAGAGCTTCCTGAGCAGGCCAGAGTTGTCAATAGTTTGGAAAAAGTGAAAAGGGTCCTTGGTATTCCAAACTATTAGGTTTCAAAATATTTCATTGTTTAACAAGGCACAATAGCTTACCTTATTGTATGGATATTACTAATCAGGGCTGTAGTTGGGTGTTTGCATGCATGGGGGAAGGGGAACAGTTTCAGAGAAAATATGGTTTTGGCTTCATGTACCAAAATGCTTTAAAATGCATCTGAGTACTCTATCCAAGTTCCACAGAAGTCAAAATTCCAATAACTTAAAGAGAATTACACTTGGCTTTAGCTATACAAGGATATGAGCATTTTAGAAATGAGAATTCATCATTTAAAAAAGCTGACAGTTGATTTAAGTGAGCCAGTAATACTAACTGTAGTTACTCTGAGTTAATTTATATTTTAATTTTTGAAGAGTTGACTACCCACTTTTGCTGTACACACTGCTTGCATCTGCACTCCTGTTTTTGAATTCACAAAGTATTTTGTTCTCAGATATTTTTCACTCCTATCCACATTATTTATGTCTGTGCTGAGGTCCAAGTTTTCTTATGTGGTTTTGTAATTTAGTGCAAAATGTTCATGCAAATTTTTAATGTGTAAGAGCAGACTATGTTTTAACAACACAGTTTCTTATTAGCTACAGTCAGGAACTTCTAGTATCATACTGGTTATCATATTAGCTGTATACATAATCCATGACAAAACCAATCCCTGACTCAAAATTAAAACCACAAAGTGCTATTGCGGACTGGATAAACAACTCTATATATATGATATATGCATTGGATATATGTACCAGATAAATGTATGAGTCTGATTTTTGTCCTGTTAAATATATTTTTTTCATAATTCATGTGGACTACTGTGAGGACAGATTTGGGTCTACCACATATCAATTCTACAGTCTGTGCTTGCCCAGTAACCCAGAAATATTGTTCATTGGTTTATTTTATTATAATAATAGACAAGATTTCTGGACTTTAGGAGACAGTAAAGCACAAGGGTTGCAGACATATCCATCAATCTTGCTACCTGGTAGAGTAATAATATGTTAAAGATAACACAACACCCACTTTTGTTGTGATAGTCATGATGAGATAAAATCCACTCATGCAGACAAAATCTGTTTTTGTGCAGTAGATTTGCACAATGACAGCTGAGTCAGGAGGATTTATGCAGTGGGAAAGCACAGCCATTGTCCATATCCCCTGTACTTCATCGCCGAAAATGTGTCATTCCTTTGTGGATTCGGTTATCAGTCTTTCAGCACTAAATGTGAGAACTGCTTTTCCCAAATTAGCACCAAGGTTACATCTGACAGGGTGCAGAAACCACAACTGCTTTGTGCTCAAGATGGGGAGGAGAAGACAGTTGCACATAAAGAGCTGACGAACCTCAAGCTCTCTAGAGTTTACGTATCGTCCAAAATGAGCAAAAAAGTAGAAAGGTAGTATTTACTGTAGCATAGGGTGAAGAGGATTTTCAAATCTAAGTGTAGATATATATTCCTGTACAGAAAGTTTCAAGCTAATTTAAAAAAGGGAAGAATCAAACTGAGGCATTTAGAAATGATTCTCATAACTGTCTATAATTTAATAGAGAATTATCCTTAAGTACATTTTTGAAATCTCTCTCTCCATTGCAACTTAATAAGTTTACATTCCTCATACGGAAAGGTTGGCTTAAAAACTGCACTACAATGCTCCTATTAAAGGCTCTAAGACTTTATTGTTAATTGCCCAGTGATAAGGTCCTGGCAGCCTTTCCACACAGTACACCTAATTTCAGCATCTAACAGGGAAATACAGAAATTACAATTGTTGGGGTTTGAAACTCTGCAAGTATGCCAGTCCTTTGATTTTTTTTTTTTTGGTCATTTGTCTTTATAATTATAAAAGAAGTTTTGTGTTTGCATGTATTTAAAGTATATTTTAGCTATAAAAGACATACTTGTAATGGAACAAGCTCATTGAAGGTTGAGGTGTACTCTACTTAAAGATCAGTATAAACTAATTTTGAACCTTAAGTTTGCAGAGCTTTATACAATTTTTTGTAAAGACATGGATTACTATGTAGTGGTGGGTTTGCTTTTCTAGTTTCTTTTTACAGTGTGCTTAGCCTCAGGTTAAAAACCACTTTCTAATGGACATATACTGAAAGCTGGGTAAGAACAGCAGTGTTGATCAAAGTTACAAAGAGAAATTCTCATCCCCATGGAGTTTAATAGCTAGATGGCGAGACATCTAGTCATAAGTCCTTGCTAGTGTTTACTTTGTTCAGAGCAGGAACTTGAAGCTGCTTTTCCCATACTAAGGCTAAGGTCAGAGCTAACAGGGTGCAGGAAACACAGTTGTTTGGTACCAAAAATGGAGAGAAGACATAAAGAGCTTGCGAACTTTTCCCAGAATTTAAATATCATCCTGAACTGGTGTAAAAGTAGGACAACATTGCACAGAGCGCTTAAGTTTTTTTGGTTTTAAGTATGAACACAGAGTTCCTACAGAGATCACAGAGCCACTTTTTGGAGATGCTCCACCTTTCATAAAGAAGTTAAAAGTTGCTGCTAAAAGGACTTTGAACTGTGCCCGGCCCAAGGGAAGGTGCTGACCAGCAGCTCTTAAAGACTGTTAAAGTCTTTTAAAGCTATTAACAACTCACAGGTTTCTAAAGACATTTCATTTTGTATAAATAATTAAACAGTCACCAAGCCAAATAAAGCAAGGGAGACTGATTCTATAGCCATGTAGTCAGGCCATTCATCTAGAAGGTAGGGAACCATACATCAGTCACTGTAGCATTGTGTATTTAATTATTGATGCAGAGTTGACCAGATGTGACATGGAGGCATTTGCAAAAACACAGTGAAGTAAGTTGGTGTTCAGGGAAGTCATATCGGACATGAAAAGCCGCAGTTCAGTGCCCCAGGCTGAATCCTGTACTTTGTTATAAGCCGTGTGCACGCTCACCCTGGACATTATTGGCTCCTCTGCAAAGTGCATGGAGTTTCTCTGCTCCGAAAGCTTTGACAGTCTTAGCTGGTCCCAATGAGGGTCAAGACTAGTTTTGAACTCTCAGAAAAAAAAATCTTGAAATTGAAAAATCATCTCCTGTCCAGCTTCACGGTAAGGAGCAATGGCTTTGATGTTACACATACATCTTACAGAGTCTTGCCTATAGGCAAACCCCATGTTTTCCTCTAAATATGCCATTGCCTCTTGTAGTTCAGAGCCATCAGAAGTTAGTGTTACTTCAAGAAAGCATAGATTAAGTCCTGCTTCTATGAACTGTTTCAGCAATAAAAAAACATGAGTAGAAGGCCTGAGCAGGTTGGAGCAGCTTCCCCTGGTGCCAGCAGTTCCCTGGTGAACGACTCGCAGCGGTTGCTGTACGTCGTCCGCGGCAGCGTTCGTGCAAGGGCTGAGGCACGGCTGGAGGCAAGGAGGCAGAAATGGCAGTGCAGTGTACCAAGGCAAATGCAGTGCAAAAACAATGTACTGAAGGCAGTTTTCAAGCTAAAGATTAGGGGAGTGGAAGGAAAGGTCGGAGCTGCTCTCATCTTCCCTGGCTTGAGCACGGGGATCTGGCCTTAAATTGTTAACATTTTGTAAAATAAATAACCATAAATATTTATTTTAAAACCAAAACAGAGTTGGGCTGCAGAAGATTTGAAAGGAAATGAAATCACAAAAGCTGCATTAAGATAGTAGTATGAATCTGGTTTGCACCCCAGAAAAGTAAGGGAATACCGGCCTCGCTCACCTTCTTACTAGACCTGGCGTTAATAGAGACTCTCAGTCTGGATTTCCAGCCTTGGCTTGGAATATCCTTGCTTTTTATGGGTTTAAACCGGTTCTGTGATATTATTGTAGCATACTTTCCATGGCTTAATTTTTAAAGTGGGGTAGTAGCTGTGCTTAGGCTGCTGGGGTTATTGTCCCTGGTAATGTTTACTTTACGGTTACATAAACAGCTGAGAATTATAGAAGCAGAGCGACTGTTCAATAAAAGAAAATGCCCTCTTAAATTTCACAGGCTCCAAGGCAGGAAGCATGGACTTGATACTCTCCTGGCATTCATACAGAATTTTAGACATTGCTTTATGTTGTTTCTGCTTATGGCAGTTTGTAGGATGTCCCAGCACTGGCAACAAACACACATAATTTTGAATATATAAGTATTGTGGAGGAATATATAGAGGAATATATGGCAAGAGAAAGACAAGATTGCAGCTACTTTATAGGGTTTTGCCTCTCTAATAAAATGTATTAAATGTGCCAAAGTGTTTAGAAATGAATATTTGTTCTCTTGCAATTACTATTGCTGAAACTTGGATGTGTTCATTTGCTGCATCCTTGAACCTGTAATTTGTCTCCAGTCACCCACACCAAACCCTTTTCCTACCTATACATACCCACTGATGCCCCCTCTTCTGTGCTGCTCCCTTGTCACCAAATGCCTTCCTAGTTTCCCACTTTCCAGCTCACCTCCTACACATTCCCAATCCAGATATACAGAAGGCACTAAAATACATGCCACCAAAGGTAAGCAGATGTGGAAAATGGCTGACCTACCAGCACAGACAGGACCCAACCATCCTGGTACCTGGGGGTTATTTCATAAAGCACACCTGAGATATTCTTGGAGAAAGAAGGTGATGGATGTTACAATAAATCTCTAGCAAGCAAAGAGCTATTTAAATAAAGGACATTAAAAAAACCCCAAACAACAGGGTATGAACTGCATGTGAATGTATTTAGTCTTCAAATTAGAAGTCTTAAACCATAAGGGGAATGGAATTAGAAAAAGCTGCCCAAAAGAAGTGAAGCAGCCTAGCTGGTTTTAAGAGGAACTTAGATAACATTATTGTGTTGTCATATAGCACACTTGCCTGACATTGCAAGGGACTGCAGTGAGTAGACCAAGAAGTCTCTCCCAGGTCTGCATTCCCATAAGTTTACAAGGGCATATTTAAATAACCTTACTAGTGAAAACACTGAGGGGACTTTTTGTTTGTGTTTGTTTTGTTGTTGTTGTTCTTTTGATGTTGTTTTTTGTTGGTTGGGTTTTTTTCCCCCCACAAGGATCTTTTGCATTTAAAACATGCATTTCTATATTTGAACAAAATTAGTCATCTAATAACTCCTATCACACAGGCTGTAGTGTAGTTTGGACCAAATTCTGCACTTTCTCGCTGCTGCTTATACAGGCATGAACAACTCCAACCCTTGAAGGAACAAAACATGCCCATATATGCAAGTCTCATTTCTCACTCTATACACCCTCCCACCCCCATTCCCATTATCTTCATTGCTAAGAATAGTAATAAATAATTTCACAGTGATAAATTCCATGTGTGACAAATGCTAATGTCACCTAACACAGTGCTAGGAAGTACTCAGAAACTATGGTGACGGTGGCATAATAATGTGAACAGAATGGCATACAAACCTCAATTTACAGGGTTTTTTTCCTCCCTTAAGCCTGTAGATCCTCATTTGAGAGACTGAATATGAATTTTAAATTATTTTTCTCATTGCAATCTAAGAAGTCTTTTCTTTACACTTTTTTATTACAACCCTTCTTTTTCCCATGGAAGAAATGTAGAATTTCTGAAATCACAAAACAATCACTTCTTTCTTAGTGTCATTACTTGATGTTTATACTGCCACTAACCTGAAATGGTTACAACTCAGGAAGCCATAGGTCTAGCTGAAAACTTGATCAGAAGATACTCATGTATTTGAACCAGTTGACTCACCCTGTCTGATAACTGCTCCTTGTATCTTTATCCAAAGTAAGAGAAGTATTTGATTCAGAAAGTAGTGAATTAGTGAATGTACTTTACAGTTCCTCCGGATATGAGAAAGATCATGAAGATGGTAGGTAAAGACAACCAGAAAAATTATAATCTCCCATCAAGTGGACTGAATGAAATTATTTTAAATCCTTCTAGGAAAGAGATCCTCCCTCTCTCTCTGGCCATAGTGTAGGCTTAGGTCATTTTCCTCACTAAATTTCAGTGCTGTGGATGAGATTTTGTTGTGGTTAGATATGAAAAACTGGTAAAAGTAGCCAAAGGATAAGTTTTGAGGCTGGAGTGGAAAAAGCGGGTAGGAAAGATGAAGCAGAAGAGGACATTCCCCTGGTTTGACAGCACATTTTGAGGACTTCCTGACACTCTAGAGAATATGACCTGGGGCAAAAACATTTGCATCAGTAAATATATTGGTCTGAACTATAGCCACAATATGCTTGGAGAAGTTAGGATACAAATTAGTCCAGGAACACCTGACTTAGGATATGTGCCTATTACATGGTTAACCGTGGGTTCATTTATGGGTTTTATCTTGGTCAGCCATATAATCCACACCAAAAAATAATAGCTGGGAGTGTAGATTAGAAGCCATGCTTTGTTGCAGTTCATACTGTGACTCTCTTTATAGAGCATATAAAATAAAAAATAATGGTGGAGCTTAGAGTGCTTTGTGCATTCTTTCCACTGGAGACCAGAGTTTGTCTGCTGCTTGTTGTACAGTTTTAGGAAAGAAGTTCCTAGCTCTCAAAACAAGCACTGTGGAATATGACCCTAGTCCCGAAAAGATCAGTGCATAGTCTCTCTCTGCACAGAGTCTTGGAAGTGATTGCCAGCTTGGGGATCTACACTCACTTATATACACTGAATTGATCTATTGGTGATGTACCTTACAATTACTAAATTTTAGGGGGTTTATGTCAGTGGTGAATATGATATCAGGTCAATGCCCCAGTAAATCCTGGTTCGGGAGGGACCTGAGAGTGCAGCCCTTCCCATCACCTGTGCTGTGACTTTTCTGGGGAGGAAATTGGATGAATGAACCAGAACAAGCTCTGGCAAGATGCTAGATGTGGATAAATTCGTGCACCTGGCTGAGTTGCTTTTTATAGACATAGCTTTAGATGAACAAATCTGAATCTCATCTGCCACCTCCAGCCACAGGAGCTGTGTAAAGACCCAGCTGCATGAGTACACTCCAGGAGTCACATTCTTGGTCTTGCATGTCTCCAGCTCTGTACCCTTCTCATACTGAATAATAAACAGCAGCAACTGTCTGATGACCAGTAGTCCCACCGATATGCTCTGTTCTCTCAAAAATTTGGTGTTTTTTTTTTTTTTTAACTAAGAAGGATTGTTTCTTTGCTTGTATTTATTTCAGTGGATAACTTGTAGAGTTGGCAACAGACAGCTTTTAAAGTAATGGTCTGTTTACATAAGGTTTCAAACAGTATGTAGCTCAAGCAGTGGTAGCTGTGGCAATAATCACTACTAGAAAGCTTTGTGTACTATTTTCAGGTAATAGGTGATTAAAAGGACCGTACATATCTATACATATATGTATAAATATAAACACATCACCCACATGCATCTGTTCATAGTGTTCCTCTCCTCTTGCCCTGGAAAAGAACTTCAATAGGAAAAAAAAGGTAATTTGTCCAGGACAGGTGTAGTGTTCAGGTTCCAAGGCTGCACTTTGCTTTGCTTTTGGTGTAGGCTCCATTTTAAATTACACAACATGGGTTTCTTTGTAATTATTATTTTTACAAAGATCCAAATCAGCTTAAGGAAAAAGAAAGTTCGTATTAGGTGGCCGGATGCCAAAACCAAAGCCTATGTGTTACAGGACTTGCAAATTCAAGTCGGTTTCCATGATCTCTGAGATCTCTACAAGGGCTCATCCCAGCTCTGACTCTTGGAAAACACTGACTTTTAGCTACCAAATTATGTCTTCGTTCCTGTTCGCAAAAGTAACGAACCAGCTTTTCAAAAGTTAAGCAGAAATCTGCTTGTAGGGAATTATTCTGCAGAATAAAAATCGATTTAAACAAAGCTGGAATGGGTCTGATACGGGCCCCTTCTCTGGGATATGACATACATCTGAAATTTTTTTTTATGTTCTTGTGTTGTTTTTTTTTTTCCTCTTCTGCTCTAACCATCAATTTAATGAGTGTTGACCCTGTCAATACCAATTTCCTCTTCTCAGGCCACCACGTTCAGAGTTTGGTGGGCATTCAATAGAGATTTACTGTTGACTGGGTAATTTGAGTTCATGTGTGTGGTGAAAAATTAGTGAGGAGAATTACCCAGAAAAGTGGATGCCATGACAATGCATGTCACCATGGTGTGACCAGCTCTGCTGACACAGGTTTCAAAAGCTCTCCCCCTGTGAAAATGGGGCCTGTTTGCAAATTAATTAGTTTCTGGCAGCAGCTTGATTGTTGACCCAAAGTTTGTAGAGTGGAAAAACAATCAGATTAGTGTGTTCAATATAAAGGCCCAGCGCAGCACTCAAGTGCAGTTTGCCAAACTGTTGAAGCTGTGAATAGAGTGAAACAAATTCTTTTTTGAGAAGCCAAGGCAAAGGTTAAGTGTGATGTGACTAGAGCACGCTGGCCGCAGGGTGGTGGGGGAGAATTAGAGGTTTCAGCCACACGAAAACAGAGACTGCTGAGCAAGTTGCATTGAATTTAATGAAATTCACAGTTCAGACGCAAAAGCGTTTGGCAATGTTTTAGCCTGTGTTAAAGGGAGAAATCAGATGGCTTTGTTTTAAGAAGTTTTCTTTGTACAGTCATGTGGGACACCAGAGATTGAGCCTCTAAAGGGTATTAGAGACACTTCCTGAGCCTCCATGCTGTTTCTAAGCACCTGCAGACTTTGAGGTTTGTACCAGTCCTCCCCGACCCCACCACACACTAACTCCCTTTATCTCTAATTATTCAATCCAAGGCTCCCATTCATCACTTCCAACATTTGGGCAGGTTTCTTCTTTTAAATAGTGCTGGTGCCGTGACTCAGGGGCAAACCTATTAGAAATCAACCTTGCAAATAGGTAGACTAGCTAAAACTAGTTATTCAGGTAGTGAGACGAAAGTTAGATACCAAAAAATACCACAGGTCAGATCTTTAGCTGATATAAATGATAATATCCTTAGTGCAGCCAAGAAAGATCTACTGATTTCTACTCACTGCAGCGCTCAGCTCATTTCATTAATATGCTTTATTTCTTCAATTTTTTTAAATATAAATCTGCCCTTCAATTTATGGCATTCACTGTTATTTCTGCCCTTATAATATTTTCTTCACATCAAACAATCGCTATGCATTTTTTAAATTACTATCTTCCCAGTATGACAATAGAAAGAAAGAAAATTCCAACAAATGTGGAGGAGACCATGTTCATGGGCAGTTGATATAGTCTTCTCTTGAGCCAATGTCTTCGTCCTGTTGTCTTGGTTCATAATACGACAGAACCAGGGGAATGGGAGGACAGTGCAGCTCAGTTGAAATATGAAGGGCTCCAGCATCACATAGCCACCACCCCGTCAAGTAACTGAGATGTTCAGCACACCCAGCAGATAATGATGTGAAGATACAGCCCCTTAGCCTGTTCCTACCTCTGTTCCCCCATTCCATAGAATTACAACTGTTAGTCTGCAAACTACGCAAACTTTGTGATTTGTTCTTGGTAATGGGGCTGAACCTAACCCCCTTTACACTAACATTCCTGAACCGTGAATTGCTTGTCCCAAAAGGCATTCAGTGTTGCTTGCAATTAACACAACTGATTGCTCAAAGCCGGCACCTGATGTGGCATGTAGCCAGCTGGAAACATAATTGGCTCCTTAGATGGAGAAACATCCACTTCAGAGCAGAGTTTGCGATGACAGAGTTGTTAGTTCAAAGTAAGCCAGGTATGTGAATACCTGGACTATACATTAAAATCTCAGCTAGCACTAGACACAGCTGAATTAAGTTGCAGACTCAATGCCTCCCTTTCTCTCTGTTTCCGTAACTTCCCCTTCTCTTTGTTGATGAAATTGTGTAAATTCCAGTCTGAATGCTTGTAAGGTTAAGTAATTGCTTTTGTTCTTTGGGTTATTTAATTACAAATCTCAGTAGATGACAGGTCCTCTGCACTAAAGGAAGACATCACATTTGCACAGTTACAGAATCCCAACACAAATGTGTGTGGCAAATCAGTGACTGCAGATTTATTCATGCCCTCTGGGACCTGCACTGCCTTTTCAGCTTAGCATGCAATATGATTTAAATTACAGCTTGTGCAGAGCTGTGTCTTGGGATTACACTCCATGTTTCCAACTGTTTATAGTTCAGTGAGCTTTAACCTCTGTGATTCCGAAAATTAAATAATGTCACGGCTGATATCAAACTGATGGCTGGTACTAGGTTGCTAAATACTGTCTTGTGTTAAAAGCCTATTTTTACAACAAAGTAGAAACACCAATATATTTAAAACACTGATAACATTCAGGTAGTTCAACAGCCCAATTCAAAAGTCACACTAGCAAAGAATTGCAAAGCTAATATTAAGCTCCATTCTCAAGGATATATTTGGACTTCTGTATTTAGCAGAGTTATGGCTGTTGACTTTACTAGAGCAGGATTGGGCCTAAAGCAATACTTTGTGACTAGGTAGGCATACAGAGCATGTAAGATCAAGAAGTGTAGATAAAGCATCTGTTCTAGTTAAATTCAGATTTGTTAATTCCTTGCAGGTTTTATAGTTTCATTATTTCTGAAATACTATGATATATCAAATCTTAAATCTTGAAGACCTTTTTGTGCTGTAGGTCATCTTAGTATTTCTGTAGCCTTTCAACAGAGGAGGAGAGAAAACACCTAGTTAAAAACCTGTATATTTAATATGACCTGTAATTTCCTAGCAGATTGGTTTTCATCCTTTGCAGGGTTTTAATTGATGCAAAAGATTTTAGTGATTTTTCTTCATTTAGTTCTGCACACCTGTGTTTCCAGGATAGTTACTGTTCCAGTCCCAGTTGAGCAACTTCACTGGGTTCCTCCTCAGGTTCCACCAGGCAACACCTGCAAAACAAAAGGGCGAAACAGATGTCACCACCAGAATCATTTAGCCCAGAGAGCCTTATTCATGACTGTGGTGTAAGGAAGAGAGGACAAGAAGAGAAAAGGACAAATGGGAGAGACAAATGGATACTTATTTTTCACTTGTAACGGTAGCATGTTTGACTAAATAACAGAGAAAAAAAACAAAGAAGGCCCAAATATCCTATTTGCAGAATTGCAGTTATCAGATATGATGGACAGATCACAGACACACCAAAAAAGCTTGACAAATGGTTCCTCATTTGATGCCTTTAAGTTTTGTCTGCAATAGATCCTGAACTTCCTATTTTGCTTCATTGCCAAAGTGGTACTTCTTTTTCCCCTCGATCTTTGAAGCACCCTATATCACTTATCTCAGACTTCAATGCCTAGCTTTTAGGTTTCAAAGCGGTGTCAAAAGTATCCCACCCCTTGCTATTCTATTGGATTCCATGGACTTATATAAATCTATCTTTGTTGAATAGCCGGCTGTTAGATTTGATTTTCTAAACATGTAGCTAGGTGCTTTTACATACCATACAGTAGAAAAGACATAGTAAAGTTTATGGTAACATTTAAGATATGTCAGAGTATACAGGTATTCACCAGCTCATAGAGGATAGTCAGAAGCAGTGAATGCCTCAGATGATGTGACTGTACAGATAAATGACTATATTACTGAAATGTGGTAACATTGCTTTTACAAATCTCAGTTTCTGTCTCAAAAGCAGCAGTGTTGTCTGAAAGTCGCCATATCCAAAAGACTGCTGAGAGTAACCCACCAAAATTGAACTGCCACCTGATATGCCTTTTTTAGTTCTTTCGCCCTCTGTTCTCAGATCAGGTGGCTAGAGGCTGAATGTTTCACATATTGCGAAGGTGAGATGTTTTGTAGCGTTATCAGGGAAAATTACCTCTTTCAAAGGCAAGGGTTAAACTGTAAATCTTTGAGACCACCATCCAGCAGAATTTGATATTTCTGAGCACTTAGGGCTGCCACAAGCATAGTAAGCAAATGAAGACAAAATAGTTCCCTTTCTGATTTACCTTTTGAAGTGATAGTCTGGCCTCTGTATTTGTTAAATTCCTGGATTATGGAAAGGAGTATTTTTAACATATGTTTATATATAAAAATTTCATTTCCCGTTTGTAAAGATTTCTGTTCAGGTAAGTGCAGCAAGATTTGTAGGAATATTTTATTAGATGAGTTGGTATAAGAAGAAACCAGATAACCTTTCAGAGACAGCGCTTTTTTTACAGATGATCATTCAGAAAAACAGAAGTTATTTTAAAGACTGGATTACATATTTTTCCCATTCACTCCACAGTTCTTATGAAATATTTGAAAGCATTCAGTGATAATACATTATCTGTGAATATGGCCATACATCTGATGATTGGTGTTTATTGATTCTTTTACTGCTGTTTGAGCAAAGTTCAATACCCTTATAAATAGTTAAAAGCGTTCCACTGATGTCAGTGAGATTAATCATATTTCCTGAGCTCCATGATAACATTTGACACACTGTAAAATCTGACAGTCATGGGGCACAGCTCTCTTCACTTACCCACCCCTTCGGTCTCTGTTTCCTATTCTCCTCTTTCTCTAAAGGAACTTCCACTTAAAGGTAGAAAAAGCTCCATGAGAGGGAAAGGTGCAAAACCTTCCTATGAGAAATTTTACATGGACTAGTGAGTCATCAGCTTTTTTCATAAGATTGTGTAAATGGGTTGTCATTATTAATACTCAGTTCCACTCCATATTTGACATACTTTCAGCTTTATTTTTTTTTTGTCAGACCTGTCAGTAGAAAGCATTCTTTAAAAAAATGTTCCATGGTTTCCCATTTATTATAGGACCTGTATTTTTTTACTGCATTTCATTCTTTTATTACTTTTTAAATACTTCTGCTAAACTTTCTGCTAATTCCTCTCACTGTATCATCACAAGCACATGTGCTGCTTATTCCTTCCTCACTGCTTTTAAAAAATGCTAAAATTTTGAGTCTGATACAACGTTATTCCAAGAAGGTTTCCATTCTTAAAAGTCATGGTAATTTCATCAAATATTTCTGAAATGTTGTCAACGAAAAAAAAAAAGGAGGATTTGCTTGTACAGAATAAAAGTACATACCAGTTAAACAGAGTATAAGGAGAACAACCTGCAAACAGAGCAGTGCAAAAGGTAATGTTGCAAGACTCTTCTATTTCAAGCAAACCCATGGTTTTCATCACACCTGTGCTATCAAGTACTTTCTCTTTTTTTCTTCTTTTTAATGAGCAGAACTAAGTTTCACACCATCAATAAACTAGTACATTATTTCAGTTGTATACAAATCCTATTAATACCTTATGCTGACTGAAGCTAAATTAAGTTGGAATCACATATTATGTTCACATGACTACTGAACGAGGTTGTCACAACTGATGCTATCACACTGAATACCTAAGGTTGTGCTGAGGGGTTTTGCTTCTGCTTACAGATGCCTTACTGCATTTTATGTTGCTGTGCTACGCTGACAGATCAGTTAAAACCAGTCATTCACCCAGGCCTTTTTTCAGTCTTTGCTGCCATCCCTCATTAATCTTACTTTAATGGATTTTGTGTCAAGTTGCTTTACACTAGCTGTAAAAGTTAATTACAACAACAAAACCTTTTTCATAGTTTGACAAAATGACCTTGGTTTTGTGGCCAAATCTAAAGGATTTAACAAAGAAATTAAATTACAGGGGATTGGATATGTTAGGAAATTGCTACAGGAGTGTTGTCTGCTGGATCACTCCTTGGGAGCTGGCTTGAGCTAATGATCATTTCCCGATGAATGATCATCCCTCACTGAGAATTGAAATGATGGTGGAGTCCTGTCCAGTTTTTTGACGTGATGTCTAGGAGGAAATTGTTTTTACAGCTACACAGCTCCTTCCACACACTTCAAATTGAACCTGGCAGTACAAAATTTGGAACTTTTCTTCCTATTTTGAAAATAGATTATTTCTGACATAAAGGCCATATTTGTTCACATTGTAGGCAGGAAAAAAGTAATATATGTGTGCACAAATGGTCCTGCTAGAGACAGGGTTGTGCACTGCATGGAGCTGACGGAGAAATCTTAAAGAGTTTAGGAGTCAGGAGATATATGGAGGCTGAAGACATACTTGTCAAGCCACTGTTGTTTGGGGTTTCATGCTTTTGCCAATCATGCTGCTGAAGGCTGTCCCACTTTCCCTACAGTGGAATGTGGTTGCCTTGTTAATCCCTAGCTCTTCCTCACACTCAGCCAGGGACATGTCTCCTGCAACGTGCTGCATCAGGAGTTTGGCTGACAATGTTGCTGCAGAGAGCTCTCTTTGACTTCAGGACACTTTCTTACCCTCTAATTTCCAAGTTGCAAAGAGGAAGAATATTCCACCCAGACATAATCACACACCTATCAGCATTCTGAAAAGCCTGAGAAAATCACATTAGTGATTTTAGAGAGACAGGAGAGGAACAGGTTTGGTCTCTGAGTTTTGGGTCACCTACCATAAACTGCCTGGGCATCTCCAGGGACTTGTGCTCCACCTGTGAATCTTCAGAGCTTACAAGAGGCCTGTAGCATGGCTCTGATTGCCAAAAGTGTGTAACACCCCAAATCAGAAACATCTTTTTGTCTTCAGTGCCTCCATGCTCTACTTCCTCCTCTAATACATCACTTTTTAACATAAAGACTGTGATAGTTAGTTTTTGTCACTCATCCAGAGCTCTAAAGATGTAGGTTACACAGTCAAGGCACAGGCTTTTCAGTGTTTTTATTTCCAAGCATCAATGTCAAAAACTTCAGATAAATGATCGAGATAGGAAGAAACAGGCTCTTAGCTGGAACTCTCGTTAGCTTTTTCTGCAGAGAGGTTAAGAAATACAGAGAATTGAGATTAAAATATTCCTAAATGGAGACAATATCCTGCAAGGCTTTCTCTCTGTTCGGTGAAGGACACTAGTTTTCTCAGTTGCCCAATTATTCTCTCTGAGGGACAAGTAAATCAGTTTAAAATTAATTGTGTTGATAGATATACAACACCTTAAAACATAGTGAGCAATGGAAAAGAGGTGTTAATTTTGGTTGTTGTTCTGTAAAGACATAATAATCACCTCTTTTAAATTAAATAGGGTGGGTAGATCATAAGCATTGTTTTGTGAGAAATCTAATTTATGTTGAGAATTAAGCTATAATTTTACTGAACTTTCGCATTCACTTTTCTTCACCATATAATTAGTCATTACAGGGAATCAAAACTATTGTTGTCTCTTTAGAACAAAGGCTTCAGCAACTGATAATTGCATCAGAGATCAACATTTTCTTCCTTCTCCTTCCTGAATGCGCTAAAAATGTTACTCCCAAGAAACAGTCATACCGAGTTACGCCTCTAAGGCAGAGGCGGAGCAAGAGATCTCTGGGTGGTGGCACTGCCTGGAGATTTCAGCCTTGCCTGGCTACTCAGAGGCTCATTTACACCACTTTAGAGGTGTTAAGTGCCACAAATTCAAGTTATGCTCCTGTTAAGCTCATTTGGTCCCGCGGCTCTGGGGAGGGAGCCGGCTCCTCTGAGCTGCTGCAGGCCCGCCCCTTCCGGCCCGCCCCTTCCGGCCCGCGCCTGACTCCTCCGGAGGTGCAGCCAACGCCTCAGTCCCCTGCCAGCGGGGTGGCCCTGCAGAGTCCTGCATTTCTCATAGCTACCCAGCCAGTGTGAGCTGGTATGCCTCAGTATGTTTCTCGGAACTACAGTTGCTTTTCTTTGCTTTTTGCCCCAACTATAAATCAGTAATTCCTTAAAAAAACCCACCACTTAATTCAGATTTAATGTCACTCACAATAAGAATGATTTGGAGGTGACACTCGAGGTCAGAGCACTGAAAAGCCACAACGACTAGATTCCAGTTGCCGTGTATGTAAGAGTAACACTGAGGTATGGACGAATTTACACGTATAAAAGGATTGTGCATCTTTTTTTATGTGTGTCTTTTTGCTTGTTATGTTGCTGTTGCATCCCTGTATTGGAATGGTGGAAGTGTGATGCATTAGTATTATTTTTAATACCTTTCATCCTTGAAAATCTATAATCTCTTTATGTCACAAGAAAATTCACGCAAGTCACCACTGAAACTGAACAGCCGGATTCTGTAGCGAGGAAGATTTTTCTTCTCAATTATGAAAAGAGTGTTAAATCAGGAAAAAAAATAAGACTATGTATGCAGTTGAAATTACAAGAAGCCTTAGCTAAACCTTGAACTTATTAGCTCATATTATAATATGTACCAAAATTGCTTTTACTAGTGTTTGAAAAATTAAAAGAAAAAAGGGATATGACTTCTAAGAAGGAGAAACTAATTGTCATAGCTAACACACTATTTTAAGATCATCGTTCCTCAGCATCAGTCTGGCTTGACTCAAAGACAAACTGCTTTATAAATATCATGAGTCATTAAAACTCTTTCTGTTGAGAATTTCCATTGCAGTATCAATGGGTGACCAAAGTGCTTCTTTCCCTGTGACAGCTGCTAACATCTCAACCATGCATGGGCTGCGTGCCACACATCCACCTTCACCTACCCATGGCTTTGAAAATAGTGTCTTTAAATCACATCTCTACTCTGCGGTCTGTCCTTGGTACTGTCTTCTATGTCAGCACGTGACAGTAAGTTACCAGAAAACCATCATATTAGGTCCCTAATAACCACAAGCCGTCCCTTGTGCAAAGAGCATTCCCACCTTGAGGATGTGGTCCAATGCCATCTGTGTTGTTGAAGGGCTTCACTGTTAGTAATGAATCCATGAGAGCTCCACTGTGTTTGCCAGAGTCATTGGCAACAAGAAGGATGTGAAAGTTGAAGAATTAAAATGAAGGGACTTTGGAAGAACACCACTAAAAGCTTTGGTGTTTTGTAAACTACATTCAAGTGTGTAAAACCACAAACCAGCTTAGGTCTCTCATCACCATATATTAAAAGCTTTGTCCTCTGCTGACCTTGCTGAGAGCTCCCATGGCAGACAGCTCTGCTGTGTACATTTGTGATTGGTGCTGCAAGTCCTCTTCTCTGTGGGTAGTAGAGCTCACTGTGATTTCAAGTTCAGATTTTCTGAGGATAGTGCTTGCTTCTCTGTGCTGTGTCTCAGTGGATGGGCACTGTATGTATTCATGAAGTCCTGAGTAGCTGTCTATTTTTGTTGTTAAATTTTTAATTTCGGCTTCCCTAGTCTTGTTCTTCTCCTCAGGGCCCCAGTCACCCTCCAGTACTTTTCATTAAATTATAGCAATTGCAGTTTTACTGAGCATAAAATTTCCCTAGTTTCCTAGAATTTTCTTTCTGTGAACTGATAAATTAGTCATTTTGACCGTAAATATACAATAATAGGGCCATCCAGTTCAAACTCTTACAAAACATTTCCTGAGAGAACTGCCCTTTTGCTCCTGTCAAATGATGAAGAGATGACCCCAGCTTCTGTTCCTTCAGCTGACTCAATCTTGACAGCTAAAGGTAATTTCTGAGCCTTCAAGTTTATAGATCTTCATTAAAATGCTAATACAATTCAGTTAGAAATCCAATTTCTGAATTTTATTGTTATTGGAGGGGGTGTTTGTGCAATTGTTGCTGCAAAAGAGTAACATTTGTAAAAGAACCAATGCAGATTGATTTTCCTTCACTTTTTCTGAACCTGAAGCGCTGAGACAAGCAAAACATGTTTCCATTACTTAACTAAGCAAACAATGGCATATAAATCACAGAGGCAGCTGGACCAAGGTGTCGTTTTCATAAAGAGCCAGATTTCTCATGAAGGACAGTTTAATGGGCTGCTGCCAATGAAATGTCTGCAGAGGTGGTAATTGCAGGAGGGCACACAAAAAGTGGCACTAGAAAGGTGTCGTGTGGGAGCTGAGAAATAGCCCTACAGCCAAGACAACTGGAAAAAGGAGACTGAAAAAGGTGTGTGCTTTAATAATTTGCTTCTTGAGGCTGATTGTTTTAAATAAAAATCTACATTTTTATTTTTAGCTTGTTCACATTGGCTGCAAGATCAGAGAAGTGTTTTTAGCTGTAATTTTATTTTGATCATGTTTATGCTGTGGCTTTGTTTCTCCTTTGATCGTGCTTAAACATGTTTCAGACATGTTTGTTTGATGTATGCTGTTTTTAAAGCACCCTTCTACATTGTCTGCTTGTGTTTTTTTAAAGCAATGAATCATTGCAAAATATTTGCCTTCAAATTATTTCTTAAATTCATTTTCCCAAAACATGCTTTCTGAACTTTTAGCCAATGGGGGACTGCTTTTAAACAAGAAAGCGTTGAACTGTTATAACGGCATTTTTGAGCACTTCATGGATTGGAGGCAGTTCTAGGGTCACAGCATACCTGATAATTCATACGCAGAAATTTGAAGTCATCCTATGTATGCACAATAGCTGCAGTGCACCAACTTTTACAGTTGTTACTAGTGGGTTTGGATCAAAGTACCACTTTCCAATTAGTAAAATTTTCTTGAAGTTCATTCCAGCACTTCTTTTGTGGCTGTTGAATGTATGAAATAGGTCAACCCTGACTGAATTATTTTAAATGTCCCATGGGCACCCCTTGATATTGGACCTGTTTAATTTTGCAGGGTAAGGCAAGGCAGTCTCAATACTTGAACATACACATTCATGGATGACATTCTTTCTTTTGCTGCATGGGTGAGCAATTAGGAGAGTCAAGGAGAAGTCCCTCATCTGTGGACAACATCTCCCTTCCCTTCCTCAAAGAGCAATATAAAAATGCTACATAGTCCATGGAGACCACTGTGTTGCATGACTGCTGGCCATCTGGCTGATTGATTCATGACGACCCTAAGCAGTTAGTTGTAAGCATGGTCTGAAGCCCTGGAGTTAAATACAAGTGTGCATCAAGCCTCAGACAAGTCAAATAGCTCTTCCACTAATGAAACAATAAAGAACACACTAAAGATTACTAGTTCACACCACCCATTTCTTAGCTTTATAACCTATGAAATTATCAACCACATTTCTCTTCCTCTCTCCACACGTATAATCATGATGTTGCTTTTATGATCATTATATTCATTTGGAATAGAAATTCGTCTATTTCTATATGCAACAGAACACATGTAACCTGTTCTTCCTTTATTTGCTTCATTGCATAGACATAGATCTGTTGTATGAAAGAGACAAAACACCACCAGGTAACAAGAACAAGAGTCCTATAACATGAAGAACCGCTCTTTTATCGACTAAAACATATCGATTTAACCAGATGGCATAACAGTCTGAGGATTGCTCACTAAGAAACACCAGTGTTATTCAGCAAAAACTGTTCCATGATGTACAATGGATGTGTTCTAATATGAGGCTGACTGCTTTATTTTCAGGGATGTAGTTAGGTTTATTAATTAGTAATTGAAAATCTGAATTCATCCCAGATGAACACTGGTAAAAAATGTATACAAAACATATTCTCATGTGGTCTTGCTATGGCGTTATTTCTATCTGCCTGCCTCACACCCCTCCCCTCTGCTACCACACTGACAGAATTATTTTAAACATACATTTTCCATTTCTTAAACTATTTTTCTATCATTCTTGTATCAGTCATGCTTTAATACTAGACTCTCTTACTGCTTCTAGGTTCACTTGCAAAATTGTGAGAGGGAAAGAAAAGAATAATAATATGTTAACCGAGGGCAAGTTTATATAACCTGTACTATATCAGCAATATTATTGACTGAAATGGGACTCCCCACAGTATCTTCATAGGCCAATGTAAAGTTAGATTTTTGATGCCTGATAATTTAGTGATTTATTTTAGAATTTGATATCTTGTGATTTACAAAACCCATTGCGCTAGAAACAAATCATTCGACCATTTGGGAAAGTATTTAGGTTTTGGTTGAATGGGTTTTTTTACCCTTTTCATTAAGACCTTAAGATTGTAAAAACAGTGTATTCAGACAAGAGTTTCTCCAGATCCAGTAGCCCGGAACAGTGTCTATTAATGGGTATCCTCTTTCTGTGATGTATCCTTCCACAGGCTGCAATGCAGAAATTTTCAAGCTGCAGCCTTGTGTTTCTTGTGATACAAGTTGCATTCAAAGCCCTGGTAGATCATACATAAAATAACAGATGTTTACCATGGTACAATATAGTCTCGATATTATTTATCTTGCGTTTCGTGTCAGTGTAACTTGAAGGCTGTTAAATGCTTGTTACAAAGACGGGAAGTGAATTTAGTAGCTTAAGTTACTAGGGTTTGGGGTGGAGAGCTTAGGCTGCTTACAGATTTTGATATTTTCAGATGTCTAAAAAGATTTATTTTAAAACACAACAGGTAATAGACACAGTTCCACAGAGATTTCTTCTGTGGCCTATGTTGTTCAGCATGTTCATAAATAACCTGAAAAAGAGGTTGAGCCGTAGGATGAGAAAATTTTTCACACGATACTAAGTTATTCAGCATAGCAAAACAAAGGAATACTGTGAAGAATTACAAAAGGAACTTATGCAACTGAGTAGCTAAGCAATCAAATGACAAATTAAATTGTTCTTGATGAATGATGTAGTGATAAACCATAGGGAAAACCATGAGGAAAACATGCCTTTCTTAACATATCAAACGATGGGCTGTGGACTGAGCATTACCAATGAAGACTGAGATTCGGGTGGTTACAACAAGTTCCATGAAAATTTCAGATTACTGCTCAGGAACTGTCAAATCCATCTTAAATATCAGGAATTAATAGAAAAATAACAGAATTCAACAAAGACCATTGCTACAGCCCTTGTATAAGAGCACAATTCATCCACATCTTGAATACTGTGGGTATTTCTAGTACAGGAATTAAGAGGCACAAAATGAAGTTAGTAAGATCAATGTTCAAAACATGAAATCAGAAGTAGATCTTGGTTCATTAGATTGTGTACATGAGGAACAAATTCCAAAAGAACACTATGAATGTTGGAAAACTTCATGGATTCAAGAAGAGTCTAGGCAGATAACTGGATGAAAAATCTGTTGAGAGTTACTAAGCACATAGAAAGGAACTAAGCTCAAGGACTCAGCTACACTAAAAATAGTTAGAGGAAGGGAGATTATTCTGGGAGAGTATTATTTGTACACCATATTCTTTCTTTATCACAGATAATTACTCCTGGACAATGTTGGAGTCTGTATATCCATCTAAGTAAACCTTGGTCTAAGCCAGTATGATCATTCTTGTGTACTGTGTATATACACACACACACAGAGTATATGAGAATATATACACACACACACACAAAATTATGCAGTATGTGCTCATATAAGAGAAGCATCTAAAAACACATATATGCATATATATAAAAATATATCAAAATACGTTGCTTACAAACACTGCCATCCTTAATAAGGCAATGGGTTTCACAGGACAGCTAGTGCAAACTGGCAAAACAAAGTACAGTTCATTATTTCCATGACTATATAGCAATAAACATACACTGAAAAGACGTTAATGCCTGACACTAAAGTAGCTTCTAATTTCACATAGGAACAGGACTCTGAGTAGTTAAATATAGTTCACAGTTAATTATCCCAGCAGGATGTAAAATGGTTATAAAACAGATTGGTAAATCTGTTGGATATGCCTTCTTTTTTCCAAATATAGTGAGAGATACCAGCTGAAGTATCTCTATAAAATACAGTGATGAGCCAGATTCACCACTGGTATGAATTTACTGTTATTATTTCTGTAAAATTCTCTCCCAAAACTTCTTTCCACCGTTTTTTACATAACTGATCAGTATGTCTGCATTTTATCTATCTTTATAAAATGCATCATGTTGATAAGATACAGCATGTTGATGTATCTTCTTTATCACCAAATAATGTTGTCACTCTAATTGCCAAGAAATAAAGGTTTTCTCTGAAAAAAAATTCTTTAAAAAAAAGGCAAGACACAGTATTTCAAGAACTTGAATAGGAATTCACAAACATATTTCTCTTCCTAAAATCAGACAAAAATGTTGGGGTTTAGGGTATCATAGTGTGGAAGTAGACAATATCAATCAAAACTCTATTTTTAACTTGAATTTTTTTGACAGTAACACATTAATACTTTTCTAGATGTAAAATACTTACTTTATATATTCTTCATTATTGCTAAAGTTAGGAATATTACATTTGTCTCAATAATTCTCTGATTTTATGTGTGACACATACAGAAAGTTTATTGACCAAAATGAAAACATTCAAACAAAAAGAATGTCAGTAATAAATACATGTAATTAGAAATCCATGCTGTAATGTTATACAACCATTTGTAAAGAAGTTTCATGAATGTTTAATTGCTCCAATAATTATTTAAGATCTGTTCATTAAATATGTGTAGCAAACACCTCTATGTATTAAAGATAAGAGGAATGTAAATACCTGTCACATGTTAATCGTTAAGGATGTACCTAACATAGATATATTTGCCATTTGATGCAAAGATTGATTCTTGGGAAGCAAAATCACAATTCATTTATATAAGGAAGTCAAGTGATTCATTTCATGGAGTAGTAACATGCACAACGGCATTGTCTTCTCAGATCCTAGATTTATTAGTGCTCATCTGATACCAGAGAGTGACAATCCAGAAGATGACAAAATCTATTTCTTCTTCCGTGAAAATGCAATTGATGGAGAGCACACTGGAAAAGCCACTCATGCCAGAATAGGGCAGATCTGCAAGGTAAAATGATTATTTCGTTGTGTGATTGTGTGATTGAGGACACTTTGAAAGTTATTTTAGGAAGTGCATTTTCTTACCTGTAAACTATTCAGTATTAACACTGGTATTTTACTAAAGCAGAGATCATCCCAAGTGAAAAATAGGGGATAACACACCCAAAAGTATACTATTCAGTTGTTCTCTGTTTGGGGAAGCTTCACAAACTAAGATGTTTTGTTTAAAAAGTCATAGGCATCTTCTGAGGCTTAGAATGTGTCTGCAAAAATGAGAATCTTTTACAGGAAATGTGATACTTCCAAGTAGGCCAAAAACATTTGAAGAATTTACGTTTTAAAGGAATGTTAGTACCTTTCCATTCCCACATCAGTGAAAATCTTTAAAACAGAGGCAAAAGAAGATTTAACAAAACAGTTATTTAAGCTTAGCTGTAGAAATTGGCAACCATTCAGAAGACCCTTAATGACCGCAGATTGAATCATTCATCCATGCTGATAAACATCTAAATATTTTTCTGACAGTCTTTTTAAAAGATTTCTGCAAATTAAATTATATTAATAAATGTTGTAACTTTGGCAATTATGATGTTTACAGTAAAATTTTATGTTAATCCATAAGCATAATTTCAGTTTATCTCTGCAAATCCAGAGGTAGCTGCTAGAAAACCAATTACCCCATAAGTATGGAGGCCTTGGTGCACTTTATTCATAAGTTTTGCCACTGTACAACTGATACCACTGTTCTGGCATTTTTATCTACTTTGTTCACTTGCAACTTGCATTTCTACTTTGTTGCTACCCAGTTAAGAGTCATAAACCCCTTAAGCTTTATCAGGACATGTCAGCGTGAGAGCTCTGGAATAAAATATTCTGCCTCTCTTGTCTTTCTCCAGTGTTATATGATGTATTACAATATATAAAGAGGTTGGTTTTTTTTTTTTTTTTAATTATGTGCTATTATGAAATATGTCGCAATACAATGTAAATTAAAAGTGTTTCAGAATTAATGTCTTTGAAAACATAATGCTCTTGTATGTAGAACGTGAATCCTTTTCTCTGTTTTCTTATAAGTAGCATCTTGGTGGTTATTTACTGTATTTTGTCTGTACTCTGCTGATTCTTCAAAGAAAGATTGTTACTAGATATTAATGCAAAATACTTTTGTCATTAGAATGACTTTGGTGGACACAGGAGCCTTGTTAACAAATGGACAACTTTCCTCAAAGCACGTCTGATTTGTTCTGTGCCAGGACCCAATGGCATTGACACGCACTTTGATGAACTACGTAAGTGGCAGAAATGGCTTTGAATACAGAAATGTTGTCAGTTATTATCCATATGAATTTAACTTCATTTTCTTTTCCATCTCTTGTTATTGTTACAGAGGATGTGTTCCTAATGAACTCAAAGGACCCTAAAAATCCAATAGTCTATGGAGTGTTTACAACTTCCAGGTATAGAACATATCATTTTACTTGCATGGAAACTTGTGTGGCTGCTTGTTTTAAATAGGTCTCTTTGTTAAAAATGTTTTTAAGAAACACAAAATTTTCTTAACCTTTGAACTGAGAAGTCAGTAAGAAGTAATGAATTAAGAGCAATGTACATCATCACTCTGAAGCAAGTGATCACAAAGACTATCTGTTTCTCAAGCTGTTCTTGCAATTGAATTGGCTTTTTATAGTGGGGATCAGAATTTGTAGCCCTTCCTACACAGACGTGGAAAAATAACACAAGCATAAATATTCTTGTTTAGCAGCAAGGTGAAACAGGAAATCTGCAGTGTGAGAAATTTGTTACTCAGGGAGGTATTGGTGGAAAATATTGCTGAAATCTGGAAAGTTTAACAATATTTCAAAAGTTCTGTTATTGTATCACACATAACTGTGACTTGAACATTTGGGTTTTATTGTGCTTTCACTGAGACCAAAATTGTACTTGTAAATTTCGTCTGAGGAAGGTTTGCAGTACTGGTTGCATTGCCACATTTATCTGTGAAGGACAAAAGTTTTAGTTTCTAAACAGAAGGAATGTTTCTAGTGATAACCAGGCATAGAAGAGGGAAATTTACAAGTACTTACTGTCATCTGTAAGAAATCTCAAGGTAAGAAACAACACTGAAGCTTGTGGCTGTGCTGCCCAAATGACAGAAGAAACTGCTAAAAAAATAGAAAAATACAAAATGTAGGAAAGAATTGAATAGACCTCTAGGGATAGCTCCATTGAAGTTTACTCAAACTGGGGCTTTGGCCTTCTGGGGACAATATGTTTTAAATAGTGGAATAGCAGCCATCTGCTTAGGAAAACGTCTGAGAGATCGTATCAGTTATGCTGAACTTTCACAGGAGGTGAGTTTGGATTGCTCTGAGCGCATGTCAGAGTTTTGATAATCAGCACATGCAATAAATTAGAAAGCAACAAGCTGCTATTCCCATGGCCTTTCCTTAAAGAACCTGATTTGATTTCTTCTCTCCTCATTTTTAGTAATATCTTCAAGGGGTCAGCAGTGTGTATGTACAGCATGACTGATGTGAGGAGGGTATTTCTTGGTCCCTATGCCCACCGAGATGGCCCAAACTACCAGTGGGTTCCCTACCAAGGGCGAGTGCCATATCCACGGCCAGGAACCGTAAGTACCCTAAGAAATACAGTCATCTAAAAAGGGAAAACTATGGAAAATATTTTGACACATTACATGGGCCTTCAGCTGAGATCCAGGAAAGAAACTGAAAAAGATAATGAAATGGGTAGGGTGGCAGAAGGGAAATCCAACAACTCCTCCAGGTCCAAAGTGAAACTGATTTTCATGTAAAATATGAAACTGAAATAGCAACTTCATTTGGATTTTAATTTTCGCATTCATATTAACAACTTCAGCAGAAGTTTAAGGAATGGCTGGAGAACCTTCCTGAGAGTCAAATGTTTAATAAATTACTCTGCATTGTACTTTCCTTGGAATTTGTCTTTGTTCCAAATATTGGTTGAGTCATTCTTAGTGAGAATGAACAGAAAACAGAGCATCTGTCTGGCTGTTAAGAAACATTCAATTATTCTTGACACTGAATCTGGTACAGTAAGAGAGATATTTCTGCAATGGATGATAGAGTGACTATAACAATTTCTAAATTCCACTGTCATTTTTTAAAATTTATGCGACTACCTGTTTCTTTCATTGAAGTTTATAAATTACTAAAATATCAATATAAGACATCCATATTTATAACTCCCAGCTGATGTCATCACATTCTAGAAAAATTTACCTGCCTCAGAAATTACCAGCAGTCTAAGAAGATGGGACATTTATGAAAAAAGCATTAATTGTATACATTAGGGTAGCTCCTTAGCTAGTATAAATCAGCTTGGCCCATTTAAGTTCTGAAATATCATTGCTGAATATTAAACTTACATGTACACATTAATATATATAAACATGTAAATGTAAATGTAAGTGTAAGTGTAAATGTAAATAAGATATCTGTTTATAATATTCTTTTAAAAATCTCCTTAAATACAAGGCACAAAACAAACCAGGAATAGCTTTGAACCTTTCTTTTAAATCATCAGATTTTCTACTTTTGTCTGGTATGTTTTGAAATTGTTCTTTCAACTGATCTCCAACAGTTAGACAATATATAAGCTCAGCCTAATGAAAATGACTACCTAACTAAAAGAAAACAGTGGCTCCCTGACAGCTGGATTCCTCAGCTTTCCTTGCTCTCTCACTACAACTGCTAAAGGGATTCCTAATTTTTTCCAGAATTAAAATACAAGCTCTGCAACATAGGAGCAGTTTAATTTCTCATTTGATGCTAAACTAGGGTTTTTTTTTTCAATTACTCTAGTTAATGCTGGTATGTCAGAGTTTTTTTTTGAAGTTGTATTGTTTTACATCCCTGTGGGAAATGTGAAGGAGTAGATATTTTTGGTATTTCTTATATAGCTAATGCCATCTTCTTTTCATTCTGACAGACTTAATAAGTTAGTGTTCATTATTCTGTTTTATTTATATTCCTCTTTGATTCCAGTATTGATTAACCTTTCTAAAGAAAAACAAGTAATAGACATTATGTAAAACAGACAAAGAAGGATGGTACATGTTTCTATCACAGGAATAGACTGAGATAAAGAGCTGACTGCTGCACAGTGGCTCTGTTACATTCATTCCTGAGGAGAGAGTGGACGCAGCTCTATTGAGATTCTGAATGCACAGCTCAGATATTTGCCCTAGAGACTGACAACCCAGCTCTGCCTGCCTCAGAGCCTGTGGGTTATTCCAAGACTTGTCTGAGGGTCTTGAGCTTGGGTCCATATGGGAGAATAACTTGATAAAATTCCTGAGAACAAGCAGAAAAGCAGGGACCCAAATCCAAACCCTAAGTGATTAAGTGACCTAAGCCACTAGATCTTTTGCCAAAGTAGGGTAATACAGTTAAGTATTCAGTTAATACAGTTAACTTTTTTTCTGGCTACTCTCTCAGAATGGATTTACCCTTACAATTTCACTATAACATACTTACACTAAGATTCACAAAGAAAGGGCAAAGATATTCAGATTTCATTGTAAACATTTTTCTTGCCTAAGGGTGAATGTGATCCCAAGTTATACAATTCTACATAGCCCTGCAGTCACATCATGTAGTGCAAGAGGCCGTGACACTGTAAACTATGTTAATTACAGGGTGGCTGAGGCCATCCATTTCTCCTAGCCCATTGCCAGTGACTCTAATCCTGGTGTCTTCCACTTTGAAAAAATTTTTTGTTTTCACTGCACAGTGGCTAAAATCATTCTGTTGTATTAGTAGGATAAAACTGAATTTTACAATGAGACACATTTCTGGCTGAAAAGGAGCTTTTTGTTTCTAAATTGATGAAATTTGATATATTTTGAATTGCTTTGAAGACCTCTTAAGAATAAAGAAGAAAGGTTTTTGAAGTTCCTTTAGATGTCAGACTTGTGGCTTCCTTTTCCAAGAAGTGGGGAAAGGCAAAGGAGAAACAAAACCTGAGCTTCTTGCAGTGACTCAGTTCCAGGTCTCACTGCAGTTAAACAGTGCTGAATTATCTGAAGAATTTGATAGGTGAGGTGCCAGTAAACTTCTTGAGCATCTAGAGGTTCTTTTGAAAAGTCAGAAAACTTTGTAAATGATTCTACACCAGCTTCACGTTTAACAAAGAAATTGACAGATTTTTCCTTTAAGTTCTATATTTTTTTTTAACCTTTTAACAATATTTGGAAGAGGAGGAAGGATTTTTGTATATACCTTATCTTGAATGGAGTACCTCATCCTGAATTCATATCTGACTTTCTGTGAATTCAGCTACAGAGCTCAAGTTTTCTCCGCTTCATGGTGTTATCTTCAGTTATGACCAAAGCATTTTTTTGCTCCCACCAAAATTAGCTATTGACTTACTCTGTTGGATTCCCTAATAGGCCAATTAAGGTATAGCCTAGTTACGTCCTCCTGACTAATGAAAACCCCTGACATGGCATACTGGGGACCAGGGATTGAAAGTGAATGTTAAATGCAAAAGTTCTTTTGACTCTGCTTGAATCCAAGATCAAGCACATTTCTCCAAACCGTTTCAGGACATTTGTATTCATGCCTATCTTTTGGCACCTGAAAACTTTCTATTTCCTTGTTATCAGTAGGATTGATTAGGTATATAACCATGAGTTGTGATGAAGTGCCTTGCCAATTAGCTTGACGTAGACCCACAAATATGAAAAGCAGTCCTGTCATTAGCATTAAGGGTAATGTTTTTGTTGTGTATCCTGGTTTTGTGACCATAACGTAAGTAAATGTGACAGGACTTTCCTCCTCAGGACAGCTCAGACTTTCTGTGGGTTGAAATTCCTTTGCAAGCAGTTTGGACTATGGATGGGCTAAATCTCACCTAATGATGGTGCCCATTTCACTCCATTCACAAGGAAGGGAGTTATAGCCAAAAGAGTTTAATTTCATCTCAGTTAGTTTCCTAAAGTGGGATGGGATGAATGTGAGCCACAGCCTAGTCCAGGTAATGCACTTTAATCTTTAGATGGAAAAGCACAAAGATACTATCATTGTTTATTCTCAGAAAAGCAGGGGATCCAAGCAGTAATCTGGCTGTCAGAATTGGGAGTCTCATTTAAACACACGCAATGATGACACTAATTCTAGTTTTATGGTTTTTCTGCATAAAATATGTCTTGGTCAACATTGCTGCAAGTAAAATCCTTTGTTAGAAAATGAGCCAGAAAGCAAATATTCAAGCAATTGAAACACAGCTGAAATTCATTTACTTACAATTTAAATGAATATTCATTTACTGTTGTTTTTCAGTGTTTGCCCAGCTGCAATTAACAATACTTGGTTCTTGTGTAGTGATTTTTATACTTGAAGTACTTTGCATATATTGTCTAATTAATCATTATCTAATTACTCTGAGTAATTAGTATTGAACTGTAGTTAGAATATTAACCGAGATGTAAAGCAAACTTAAAACTGAAGTGTAGAGTTTTAAACACAATCTTTGAGACAGACAAAGGTTTGGCCAATGATTATAAAAAGCCTAAAAAGCCTATCTGATTTTATCTTTGTAATATTTCTGTAAGAGAGAGCAAGAGCATATAATAATAAAAATGCTGGAGAATGTTGTCACTACAAAGTAGATAACTAACTTGCTTTCTGCTTAGTCTGCTCCACATGCATTAATCAAACATCCTCCCTCCCTTCCTCCCTTCCATACCATTTAATGGAACAGAATGCGGGAATTTGCTTACTAACAAATATGCCAAAAAGAGACAATTTACACTTTATACGTCCATGCTGGAAGTGTCCCTTTGCTGAGTACAACAACTAGTCCTTTTGAAAATATTGATTTTTAAATTCAATTTCTGATGAATTATTAATAATTTTGATCAAGGTGATAGCAAAGACAATTGATTTCTTCTGCTGAGCATCCTGCAAGGTCTGGATTCTTCATTAATAAGATGTTGTCCTCTAGGTTTTTAATTTAATTGGAAGATATTCTGTATGTGGATATAAAGGACAAATTATCTAGGGCAATTTAATATCAACTGTTTATATTTCAGGTTCACATGCTGCAAAGATAATTATTGTCAACTGGGTTTCAGCGTTTTATATGTCTTAAACAGGTATCTGAACGAATTAGGATGGGGGACACCAAGTTCTTTGCCAAGTATCTTTGGGCTGGTGATTTTATTTAATTTAATTGTGGCCCATTTTTTTCATCCATTCAACATTACCAACACCCTACTAATGCTTACTTTAAAGTAACCTGTAATTGGTCATAAAATACTTATCAATTCTACAGAGGAGACGAGGGCAAATGGTGGTGATTCTTGAGTCTCCCCATGGGGACATGCAATAGGTGAAAGTGGAACAATATTTTTGTGGCTACCAAAGCCATGGTCATACCTCTCCTTCCCTTCTCAGCCTCTACATTTTGCTCACATTGGGAGAATGAGAACCCTTTGCATTTCACAGATTAGAGGCAAAACTGTCTGGCCCACCCATGGCTGAATAAGGGGGCAAAAGGACTCTACTGTATTATTTCATGGGGACCAGCTTAATTCCAAGGGGATGTTAACTTTTCTGTTACTGCACAATACACAACAGTGAAGACTTATTTCAGTTCTTTGGCAAGAGTCGTCTTACCTAACTGTTCACATTGACAGTATGAGCAGCAACACTCACATGAGGCTTTCTTTAGAATCAATGGAGAGAAAAGAGATGTATTTAGGACGTGACTCATTTGATTTGATTTAGTGTAACAGGATCCACATTATCAGGACTGCATGGATGACACACACTTGTTGAGACAAGCAGGAATTTGAAAAGTCAGTGTAACAGGGAATTGTAGCAGCATTTAAGGATTGGGTTCCTTAGAGAGGAATTGACTTCCAGTCAAATCCTGAAGACAATACTTTGAAACAAACATGGTGGCATAATTAATTAATTTTCTGTTGTATATGTAACCAAATACTTAAACTGCTTGAAATTCTCATATTGAATGATTTTAGATAGTTCAGGATTTATTCCTTCGGCCAATTAATGGCAGTAAATCACTGAAAATCCTTTTGCACTGCATAGTAGTAAGAAAAATTATGTATAAGGATCATTTACATTCTGTTAACCATATTGATCTAAATCCAAAATGAAAAAAAAAGAGACTTTCAGTGATGGAATTAACTTCTGCTGTCTGTCATGAAACACTTGGATGTCCTGTCATATTTAGTTATAGACTGCAGTAGTCGGGATGATTGTAATGAAATAGATTTCTAATATGTTTCTAGTGTTTGATAATAAAATGTAAAACATTTTCTTTTTTATTTCCAGTGTCCCAGTAAAACATTTGGAGGCTTTGATTCCACCAAGGACCTTCCTGATGAAGTTATAACATTTGCAAGAAGTCATCCAGCCATGTACAACCCAGTATTCCCCATCAACAACCGTCCAATCATGATCAAAACAGACGTGGATTACCAATTCACACAGATAGTAGTAGATCGAGTAGATGCAGAAGATGGCCAATACGATGTGATGTTCATTGGCACAGGTGAGAAGACTTGAATCTACACTGTATGCTCCTCCAGGCATTATGGAGACATAGATCAGATGAAATTTCATACTCTGAAAGACAGAACACTGACGGAATAGTGTATACGTGTGAAAATTTGGGGAGGCCTTTGTTACATACGTTCACTGCTACAAGTTCAGGCTGTGGCCTGCATAGCTTAATTCTTTAGGAGTTTTGCCAGCTGGATTAAGATCAAACCGCTCTCTTTTCAACTACTGTTATTAGGGAATTTTATTAGAAATATCTTGCCTTATTAATTATAATTTAGTATTAAAAGGCAGGTTTTGTGGTTCTCATTTTGAAGTGCAGCATAAGATGTATTAACAGGAATGAGGCAAGTATCCAGGTACGGGAAATGTCTTTTGTGCCTTTCAAGTATTTCAGGTATTGCCTTGAGATGCCCAGCTCTTTAGCTAGAAGAGTGCATCATTTTACTTAATATATCTGGCACATACAAAGTGGTTTAAGAAGAGTTGGTATTCAAATAGAAACATGATATCTTCTCCAAAGCATTTGCAGAATCATACAGCTTGGACATTTTATAAAAGTGGAAATATGCACTCAGAAAAGACTTTTTTTTTTCCAGAAGGGTACTAATGAGAAATAACAGTGACCAGAAATTAGCTGATATGCATTTACCTAAGTTCAGTGGCTTGAGAACTTTGCTGATGCAGTTGGTGGATCTGCTGCTTCACCTTTGAAGATATTCCTTTAGTTGGCTGGTGTTTCTGTTATGTTGAATAAAAGTATTTTAAACGTCTATTGAACATAATTGCTAGTAATTAGACATTGGCATCATGAAGTGAAAACAAATCAAACCAAAACCCCACTGTTTCTTTTCAGCTTTCAACCAAAAAATATCTGCCTGGCTGTCTGTCTTATAACAGTCCAATTTTTGACTTGCTTTAAGTACAGTTCTGGTGCTCTAGACCTGGGGTCAGATTTCGAAAGCAATAAGTCTCAAGGTCTCTTTCATGTTAATGCCTGCAATTATTATGAGCAAACCGAGAGCTGACAAAGCTTTGTGTACCAAACACAGTGCATGCGTAGCAATTCAGAACATTTACTGCAGGAAATGCAGCTCTGCAGAAAGTGTTCCAGCTCTTTAAAGCTGTGAACTGAGTTATTAGATACCAGTGCTACAATATGTTTTGCATAAAACATTGAAAAGTAGTTTCATATGATTTTACACAACACATATATTTTCCATCACACATTAGAGACTTCAATGCCATCTACAATTGGCAGTGTTTTGTGCCTTTCAACAAGTCTTCTATTACCTGCTTCAACCCAGGAAAAAAATTAATGTCAATACTCCACTTGGCTGCAATGTGAGGGAACAAGCCCTTCAGCATCCAGAGTATGATGCTGAGCAAACATAAGGAGCTGATTTATGTCTACATGTTGAGCGCAAGAGGTGGCATTTATCTCACCAAAGTTTGACATTCAGTCTAAGAAAGATGCCTTGGCTTCTGCAAAGGAGAGAGAGAAGCACTTCCAGAGAGAGATTCATTGTACTTTTTTCAAGACCCCTATTAGAGTAAGATGAATAGTTATGCAGAAGTTCCTGTCTGCTTTCAGACAGTCCAGGAAGACTTGCTTAAACCTGAGCTATAGCTTTTAGATAACTATCATTACATATAGCGGTTCCTATCTAAATTAGTCAGGCAAGGTCTCACTCTGAAAGAGCCTCAATAATACCTAGCTCTTACCTTTGTGTTGGGAATTTAGGCACTGAATTCCTTAAACCACTAATATTCAGGTGTGTGGTAAGTGCTCTGGATCCCATCCAACATTGCTGATATTTGTGCCCAAGAACAGTAAGAAAAGTATTGAAAGGTTATTACTTGCACTTGCCAAAAGAGGTTTCAGCAACAAAAACACAGCTTCATAAGTGCAGAGCATTATTATTTCCTGAAATACTACTTTTGTCTACAGAAACTGTTCTTTTTCCAGCAGGAGGTTATACCCTCATGGGACAAGAACAGGTGTTAAAATACCTGTGCTTGGAGCTGGGGCACAAAAGGTGTTCCTCTGAGCTCGCTGTCCTTCTTGTGAATTTCAGAATGAGGAAAGGGCATCTTCCACACAGTGGGAAAGGAAAAGAATCAGAACTGAGGCCCTGCCTGCCTTCTGCCAGAAAGCTGCACTGAGCTGGCTGGTGAAAGTCAAAGAAACCAGAAACAGATACACAATCAGCACATATTACATCTTCCCCAAGCAAAGAACAAGCCGGGGAGCAGACTAGAGACTCTGGTCACAGTTCAGTTTTCCACTTGATGACCTGAACCTATGACAAAGCCAGAACTAAGCTCTCTGGGGATGACTGGATTTTTTTGTGCAGGTCTGTCCCATCAGATTAGATACATTTCTCTGTATTTTCCCATTGCCGTTACAGCAATCTACATTATTCCCACATGCTGCTGAACTTCAATATGTTGACGAAATACTTGTTTTTCCTTTTCATTGAATAACTGATGATAAATGAACACAACATAATTAATAGCCATCCAGTGTGGTCACATTTTCCTTTCCTGTGGGTGAAATCTTTAGCTGAGCAGTTTCTTTCCCACTGTGATTGTACCAGTGTGTTTCACAATGGAAATAAAATCCTATCGGCATGCTTGAAATTATATCAGAAAAAAACAGGATTTAAGATACGCACTTAATGCATATCCTGAGTGTCTGATGTTTGGGATCATTTGGCACAGTCAAGGTACATCTGTCAGTAAAGCAAATTAATAACAGTAATCTTATCTTACTTAGCAGAGCCTATTGATCCTAAAGGAGAAGCCTGATTCCATTTGTGTGAAGTTGTTTGAAATAGTACTCTGTAAAACTTGATCTAGAACACAGATAAAGCCCCACTTTGGTACCTGTGGCCTGACCAGAGTCGCCGTAGTGATTAACACAGTGTATCTTTGACCTCAGAGGCTTTCTCAAGCATCAAGCGACTGTAATTGTTGCAGGATCCACTTAAAAGTCAGACTTTTTTTGGAAACAACATTATGTGGGGAACTTATGTCTGCTCACTGCCCGCTCAGGCCCCACAGCTTCCCGTGTGCTGTTTTATCAAAAATACCCCTTTATTTCTAGAATATGGCATTTGATGGACTGTGACTGAGTCACACTGTGGCAGCCATGGTCCCACACAGAATACAGTCATGACACATTGCTACACTGTTATACTTATTGGATCAGAGTTCTTTTTTTTACCCATACAATATATTTATCTCAAAACCACAGTCAGCAAATTATCAGGATAATTAAGGAAATTAACTCATCCATTAAATTACAAATATAACTAACACTAAATTATCTGTTGTTCTGAATTACTCTGTTGTAGAAATGTGGATTTTTTTCTTCTTGTTTTAAAGTTTATATTGCATTTTTTCTATATTGTTCCCGATATTTCTTGAATTAAATATATTCAACTAGTAGCAGCAACCATAATGAAAACCACTTCCAAAACAACTTATCTAGTATATTTTACTAGTTTAGTTTGTACATGTAGCTGCCCAAATAAAAAGAAAGCCATGCTTTGCTTTGTTGTTGTTGATGTTGGTTTAAGAAAGAACTGTTGTTTCTTTTTAAAAAAAGAATCTATGAATTTGTGACTAATGAAAGAAAACAGTGATGTAGATATCTTGTGGAAAAAAATTACTTCTTTCTAAACTTCCAAAAATATGTGCTTAGAAACCAACATCTCCTTAAAGGGGAGCAGATGGAAAAATTGAAAATCTCGGTTGTACAGGGTAGTCTAGGATTTCTAGAATATTTTGTTCTAAATTTATGTCAAGGAGTTGAAATACCAGAACTTTCTCATTAAATTAATAGCTTTTAAGTTAGTCAACTTATAAAAACATTTTCAACCTGTGTAATCTATTTGTTTTGATTTTGTATGAATTTTCAGTATAAAAGTGGTGAGTTGTCATCTTTTTAATCAGAAGTTTCAACTAACACACAAATATATACATACAAAATATATTTTGATTTTGTGTAATTGTTGGTTACTTCTTGTTTTGAGAATGTTGAACTTTATAGTTCTGTTACTTTGAGAATTTTATCCATTTAAAATGCCTTATTTTTCCCTAAACTATTACTGATATAGAATGGGCAACATGAAAAGTTCAAAGGGTTGTAGTTGTTATTCCTATGATATATTTACATGGCAGTATACTTGGCTGATTAAAAAGAAAATCCAGAGTGTTTCCATTTCAGAGAGTCTGCAGTGATGTGTACCAACCTAGAAATTATTCCTTTTTTTCTTGTTGTTCCCTGAAAATTCTACTAATGGAAACAAACAAATAAATCACAGACCCAGAAGCTGTGAAACAGAGATGGTCTTAAGTCTCAACCATATTCACAAAACCAAAAGCTGTAGCTCTGGAATTTCAGGTGTTGACCTTGTTCATGTTAAAGCCAATTGCAAAACCCCAAGAATGAAAATGGATGTAGTACTGAAATGCTGGCACACACCTATTTCTAAACAGAAGATACAAGTTCTATTGCATTTTACCCCTCAGTGAAGACTAGTGTCTAACACACAGAGAAATATAGATGCCTTAAGGGGTTTATACATCTTAGGTACTTTGTTTGACATGGGGAAGATTGCATGTACTTAAGAGATCTAACAGCTTCATCTGTCTAACAACATTTGTCCAGATGTTTTTATATCCATACTGAGCCTTCTGACAGCATCTTCACATGCATTTTAAGAATGCCAAACATCATATTCAAAATAGACAATAAAACATATTGGGGTAAATTTAGTGCATTTCCTTCCTCAATCACATGACTGAAACATCTGTCATTTTATACTGTCACGTAAATAGCATTTTAGTCCATCTCATTCTTTAATAACTGTACTATTATTTATCTTATTTGTTGTGTTTTGATAATTGAAAGACTTCAGTGAAACCTCCTACTGAAATTCAGTGTTTTTCTAGGTTATTTTAAATAGCAGTTGGTATTTTGAATGAGTGCTCAGTGATATGTAGCCTCACAATCTTTACATGTGAAATAATTACATAGTACAAGAAACTCTGGCTGCTCTGAAACTGAAGTATGCTTCTTAAGCACCTGAAAACTTTTTTTTGTTTTCCTTTTCAAGATATTGGAACGGTCCTTAAAGTGGTTTCAATTCCTAAGGAGACTTGGCATGAATTAGAGGAAGTCTTGTTGGAAGAAATGACAGTCTTTCGGGTAAGTGTGGCTAAATTTCAAGTGTCAGGTTGTAGATTTCTCTGTGGACAGCTGCAAACTAAACTTCTTGCAGTCTAGCCAAGGAATAGCCTGGCATACCCCTCTAATTAGCTTGTCATTTAGAGACCCAGACACTAGTCAAAATAAACCTTGAAACATTCAGTGCTAGCTGGAGGTTAATGATAAAAGAAATGGTATTCTATGCTCTTGTTTTCTGGTTTAAAAAGTAAATTAGTATCTCTGAATTGAGGTGCCATTACATTCTGTGGTTAAATATGTATCTGTGCAAGTCTGAGAATAATGTCTGTCTGTTTTCTCCCACAGAGATATGCAATACACGAATTTAATAGATGCATAAACTCTTAAGAGTATTCAGACTATCAGCATAGTGTAACTCTAGGAAGATACTTTCGGAAAAAACAGTGGTCTGCACAGCTTTCTTATGCCTAATAATTTGAGAAACAAAGAAAGTGTTTATATTTTCAAAGGTGACTTTAGGGTCTCATTTTCATGGTTTGACACAAGACACCATAAACACCCCCTAATCTTTAGTACTTTTTTGTGAAAATCAATCTCTTCCAGTTTTCCCATCTGAACCACCCAAAAAATCAGGCATCCTATAGGCACTCCTGCAAGACAGAGTCTGAGTAAACCTTTCAAACTCTTTCCAGACAGAACCCAGGGATGTCTTGTGTTTTGTACACAACGACGAATCATTTACATTCCCCACATTATTCTTTTTGTCAGTGCCGTTTTATGACACCATTTCACAGGCCCCAGGTTTTCAGGGGGAGCAGATTAACCTCGCTGAGAAGACGAGGTTAACCTGACAGCGTGCAGATGATGCGTGCTCAGAGCGCCCCACGTCACGTGGTCTTACTCCAGATGTGCTGACAAGGACTTCTCTGAACCCGCCACAGGGACCCAGCCACCATGTCCTCATCATGCTCACTTGCCATCACTTTATCTTTGGTTTCTGAACAGACACAACATATCTAAACAGAGCTTGTATATCTTTTTATTATTATTTTCAATATTTTTTGTTGTTGTTATGGGCAACTTTGCTTTTAGTGGTACCAATCTTACACTGTTTTGAGTGCAAGATACCAATGAAAAATGGGTATCTGTTTCTGAAATCCATGGTTTTTTTGAAGGCAGAAATGTGGTGGTTTTTCATTCTTTTTTTTAACAGAAATATAAAGTAGAAACTATGAGGAGAAAATGAGACAAGTAATTTGTGACTCCCAGCTTTTCTTCTTTTTTATACATGCAAAAGTCATTATATTAATGCAGGGTAATTTGGCAGTTGTTGATAATGTATGAGTCTCTTTCCTAAATCAAGTAGAAGTGCCAAGGTAAAGGAGATCAGAGAAATATAAAAGTGAAAGAAAAAAAATAGATAGAGTGAAAGTTTTATTTCAGAAAGGCTCTACAGAAGTAGAATGGTTAATGGCAAATTCAAATCTTGTATTTTACTTTACATGTGTATTTGCTCATTACACTAAAGGATTTTGGTGTTCTGATTTACCCATTTATCTACTTTGGCATGTATTTAAGCCTTAAAGAGGGCATTAATGTACTTCAGTGGAATAAGCAGAATTTGTATGCATAAGATACGGATCTTTCAATAGGGAATTTGCAACAGATTTTACAGGTACCTTAACGAAATGTAAGTTTTCTTTAGTTACTGAAGAGTCTATGTGCGTCATAAACAATGTATTTTGATACTTAAACTGCAATGTCCATAACACAATGCTTTTCATTTATAATTCCACGAAACTGAAAGTCTTCTGTATCTGTTACACTGATAAAAAATGCCTCTTTTAACCCCATTTGTGCAATATTTCTTTGAACAGCTGAGCAAACAGACTGATGAGTTCAATTTTCATTCAAATGTTATAGTTAATTGATGCTTTCTAATATAAGGTCTGTTAACCCATTTGTAAAGGCAAGTCCATGTGCTTAACATCCACTGACCCATATCAAATTCTCCCAGGATAAACAAGTTGAAAGCTACATAAATGTAAAAACTTAATAAGGACTTTATTAATATACATAACCAAGAGTATGATGTATGAGATCAATAGCAGATTCTTAGATGGAATAAAGTTCATGCAGAATTGACTTGCACGTTTTGTAACCAAATTATTCCACTTTTACTCTCAGGATTAAAATTCACTCAAGCAGCTGGGCCTAAAAGACAGTGTAACAGTCTTTTAAACAAATCTAAACATATTTATTGTGTTAAATATTTCATACAGTCTGTTTTGTAAGAAAGTAGATTTTGGTTTGACATCTGCTTGCTACAGAGAAGTATAATTAAGAGTAGGCTTAGCTAGAACAATAACTCTCCTAGGGATCCATTTGCTTGATTAAATAATGGGTATTCCAGGGTGCAAAAAAACTCTTGCCAGTTTTAGTTTTATGTACTGCAGATATGAGTAACTTCTTTGTACATGAATAGTGTGGTGCAGTCAACAAAATTACGCTTGGGACTAGGGCTTGTTCTTATGAATAAAATTTTGCAGGAATGGGATTTTCACCTTGATATGGCTAAAAAGCTTACTTCAGTGTTATCACCTTTACTATATAGGTCTACATATTTTGACACAGCCATTATTATTTTCCTGTTACCTGGGAAGTTGTTTAAATGTAGTTTTAACATTAAGTGTAGAACTTCATTTCAAGATGTGAAACTAGTAACAAAGTAATCACAATGAAACTGTAATAATCATGGAAAATTATATATCTACAATCAGCATAGCAATCAAAGATGCACCAGGATATGTACATGCATTCTAATTCACTTACAGCTAGAAACTATTCCACTGCAAAAGGCGACAAGAAGCACCATTACTAAGGAGTGTCTAGTTTAATTTCAGGGTTTCTAGGTTGGGCAAATAGCATTCTAGCAGAATTTTTATGTTTATATTTTAACTTTTTTTTTTCCCCCTAGGAACCCACTGTTATTTCAGCAATGAAGATTTCCACAAAACAGGTACTATATGCACAAACTTTAAATCACTTTTAAATATTTATTGGTCTCTGTCTTTTTGAGACAGTAACTTGGCAGTCAGTAGAGACATATTAATTACAGCAGCAGCATCCCATCCCTTTACATAAACATCAGTAGTTTCTCAGGAAAATGTGACATCCAAAGGAGAAAAGGAAAAGTCTAGTTTGTGTTACTTGCTGGTAAGGTGGAAACTAAAAACAAACTAGCCAGCTGTCTGGAGGCTCTCAAGAAAAAAAAAAATTCCACGTTATGGAATGTTCTCATGACAGAGAAGCTGTTCAAAAGGAGGGACTGAACCTAGTCCCTTGCTTTAATGGGACTAGTTCTAGTCTTTGCAGGAATAGCCTAGTACAAAATGCAGATAGTGGAAGCAAAGACTGGTATCCTCCTGTCTTTCTCTCCAATGCTCATTCCATTCCTGGATGTGCACCGTTCAGCTTTAACAAAGATCTGATTTAGTCCAAATTTTCCATGGCCTTCTTGTTCAGTGACATGGTTAGGAAATATGTTCCAGACTCCAGAATTAATATTTCTTGCTTTCTGTTGAGTGCACTAATAACTAACTTCTTAAAGAAAAGATATAAACTACAGCCTTTGTTGTAGACCAAACCATAACTAAAATGAACTGGACTTCTTGATGAATGGAGCTAAAGTTTTGTCTGGTTTACTGTAAAGGTGATTCCTGCATTTTTGAGCAAATATGGGCAATTATTATTAGGCTTCTTTGTGAAGCAGCTGATGAATTATCTAGTTGTGCAAAGAACTTTGGATTGCAGTCAGGGATTGAAGTGGGTATCAGGGGCCTGCCTTCCAGTTCTGCCTGGAATTAGGTGGATGGAGCCCAGACACTGTCATTTCCTGTCTCAAAAATCTAAGACATAAAATTCTGTGTCAAATTTAGCATAATAAAACTTCTTTTTTTTTTTTTTCCTTTTTCATGTTTGTGTTGATTTGGAACCTAATTTTGTAAACACAAGCAACTTATTCAAACTCATTAGTTTTTCCATTAATGCCATTGTCAGTAAAGAGGAGATTTGGTATTACTTGCGGGACTGAGCACACTAAAAATTGTGTGTGTTATAAATAAGGTTTAGTTAAATAATCAACTTCACTCTATACATTATTAAACAGAAATTGAATTAATTCTGTAATGGACAGAGCCCAATGTTATGTTAGAAATGCTGCATATTTAACTCAGAATTTGCTGTATTTAGGAAAGTTGTCTGAAAATATTCATGTATTTGACAGAAAACATATTGTTTGGGGCCATTCTTCTAACATAGTTTTTGTTTAAAACAAAAAAAAATGTCAGGACAAAAAAAAAGTACTATTGAATACTGCGTTATTTAAAAACAAACCTGTCAAGTTGTATATGTGTTCATATCATACCAAAATTTTCTGCTTTGGATTATTTTTATAAGTACATTCCCTTAAAGTAGCCCATCAGATTTGATAATTGACCATGCATTTTCATACAACCTCTTCTTCAAAGCATCTTTAGTTATTCAGAAGAGTGTACAATTTTCCCTGAGTCTTTTGGAAACAAATTTACACTGCTAAAATTGTCTAAAGCTAAAAAATAGCATAAAACACGAGTTATTCAGGCAGAGTTAAGCTCATGAAAAATCAACCAGCCTCAGGTTAAAAATGACAAAATCATGATACAATATAACAAGCTTTTGACACTGTGTCTCTGTATCAAATAAGTATATGGCAACAAGTTTCCATTTTATATTTATGATTTAAAAATACTGTAGTTTTATAATTCAAACACTTTACTCATTGAGTTCTGATAAACAGGATGTTTTTCATAGAAACAGCATGATAATTCTATGCATTGTAGAAAGCAGGAGCATGAAATGTAAACAGTAAAACCAGCATGTACTATTGAATAACTTTAAAGCAATCACTTAATTTTATTTTTTCACTAACAATTCTTTCATCCAATTATAAAAACATGGTATTGTGTGTCTGTCCTTACTTTTTAATTTTTACGACACTGGTTGTTCAAAGCCACCTCTTTTGTCATCGTGCCAATATGATATGTTACAAATTACCCTTCTAACTAAAGAGAAAAATCTACAAATTCTTCAGGAGCAGAATTTAGCATAAGTTTTAAATGATCTAAAACTAGGGCTTCCATGCCTCTGTCAGTATGAATTTGGCACTTGAGCAAGAGTGACTTTGAGCAAGGAAATTTAGCCTTTATGCACAAGACTAATCCTTGACACTGTCTTTCCCAACTTTGTTGTCTTTAACTCCACAGAAATTATATTTATATTTCCTCACTGAAGATAACTGGGTTCAGAGCCTTAGATTTGTGTAGCCTTACTACCTGAACAACTTATGCATGGTTAGCAGTAGACACAAACTTTCAGAGGACAGCATCCTAGAGCCACTGTAACGCTCTGCAGCCACATGAATTCACAGTTCTGTGGGAGCCAGGCTTCCAGGGAGCCCCTGGCTACCACTTGGCCCTGAGCCTGTCAGGTGGGGCTCCATAATTTTTCCCTTGATTTAAAAATGTGGAAGCAGGCCAAAAAGACAGGCCTGGCTTGCAGTCAAAGGTGACTTTTTGTGGAGCAAGCTCTCATCTTTTTCAGAGGGTCAGGTTTGTGATCTTCTGTTTCAAAAAACCATTGGATTTCTGCCAAGATGGGGAAGAAACAAGGAGATCCTTGACTGATACAGGCCTCCTCCTTGTCTGGTGAACTGCTACGAAGAGCTTTTGTTTCTCCTCCATCAGATTCTCAATCAAAGGCAAGGCAGAGACCTTCAGGAAGACCTTAGTGACTACTTTTATAGTACTTTTCACAAAGTACTGATTTTTATTCAGAGATCGCCATTGCGATCACTCCATAGTGAGCATATAGAAAGGACCAGCTTAAAATGGATATGTCACTTAAACAACCCTCTGAACTTTTCTGCATCAGTTGCTTTTTAAGACATTGTCGTGGTTTAGCCCCAGCCGGCAACTAAGCCCCACGCAGCCGCTCGCTCACTCCCCCTCCTGCAGTGGGACGGGGGAGAGAATTAGAAAAAAAAACCTCGTGGGTTGAGATAAAAACGGTTTAATAGGACAGAAAGAAAGAAGGAAACAACAATGATAATACCAACAAAGGAATGTACAAGAACAAGTGATGCCCAATACAGCAATTGTTCACCACCCAGTGATCGACAGCCCGTCCCCGAGCAGCGATTTCTGCCCCCCGGCCAACTCCAGTTTATGTACTGGGCATGATGTCGGATGGTAGGGAATATCTCTTTGGCCAGCCTGGGTCAGCTGTCCCGGCTGTGTCCCCTCCCAGCTCCCCGTGCACCCCCAGCCTGCTCGCTGGCAGCCCAGCACGAGAAGCTGGACTGTCCTTGACTGCTCAGCAACAACCCAAAACATCAGCACATTATCAACAGTTTCTCATCCCAAGTCCAAAACACAGTCTCACACCAGCTTCTGTGAAGAAAACCAGCTCTATCCTGGCTGAAACCAGGACAGATATAAAATTAAATTAAATGGGATTTGAACATCATTCTCCCAAAAGTTCCTTTGGCCTAAGTTCTTCTTTTTAAGCATTACATTTTTTCATCGCTCTTTTTTTTTTTTTTAATTTGCAAATGGAAAATTCTCAGTTATCTCTCTGTCCGACTTCTAGGGAAAGACTGTATTTTGGGCAGCACTGTGGGGCAAACAGAAACCACTTAAAACTTATTGCTTAATACATTAGTCTCCTCAGCTTTTCTGGAGTTCTGATGCTTCTGCAAGAATTTTTAGAGGACGGTTTTGTTATTTTTTTCCGCTCTGATTTAATCTGATAATCAGCTGATTTATTAAATTAACAACCTCTTGGGAGAAACTCTTTGCCCAAAAGGCAGTTTGACTGTGTATGGCAAAGTAAGGTCAGGCCATTGATACAAATCATTCTATTACTATTTTCTGAATTTTATACTGCCTGGATTTATATATTATTAGTGTCCAGAATAATGATCACCAGCTGGGGACTAAAACCATGACCAGAAGAGCAGCAAACAAGGCAGCAGCCTTCAGGCTGTGCAGCACCTGAAACACATGATGTAGATCACTGAATGAACTTTATGAACTTATCTAGAAGGAATAGAGTCTTTAAGTGACCTCATTTTGGCCTCTTTTTTTTTTTCTTATGTGTTTCTGGTCATTCTTTAATTCTAAAGACATTTATTGGAAATCAGGGAGGGGTTTTTGACAAAATTAAATTGGTTACAGGGATGCATAGGAAACCATCACACCATTCTTCTTTATTTTCCCATGTGCATTCCCTGAGTTGATTTTTATATTAGTTGCACCATGCATTGCTACATGCTTATATATAGATATTAATGCCCCAATTACATAGGACTCAGATCAATACCATCTGGACATTTAAGATACTTAACTGAAACTCTAATTTGACCTATGCTGCCTCCATAATCAGTAAAGAGAAAAGGTATCCCTTGAGAAATGTTTAGGTCCGTTAAGGTTTGAATTGCTGCTCTTTTTAGTGCAGAATGTACCCCTAAGCTGGGTACTTCATTAAGTGACTTAAGTTAGAAGGAGTCAGTTTATCGTGTCTGCTGCCTGTCATCTGCTTCTCAAGGATACTGCAGTAACTGGGGACGGGTATGTACAGTTAAGGCTTTGTGTAGAGCTCTGTGTGGTCAGAGATTTTTGCTCAGAGAATGTGGGTTTGCAACTCAGCTATGGCACTATAATAGATGGAAGCAGCTGCTTAGAAAGGGCTTGGTTTTCAACTTACCAGTGAATTGTCCTTTGGATGCTTTCCCTGCCATATTTTCCTTGAGAAAATACTGATGTTTATATAAATGCATGGGATGTTTCTGTTACAATTAATACGTCTGTGTAAACTGCCAAGCTGCTGCCTCTGAAAGAAGTTAGTGCAACACCTTTTATGAGTGTTTTTGGTTTTGCTGTCTCCTGGCATCCAGTGCTCATCATTTCTTGTAGGTAGGTGACCTCAGCCACCTTCCATCCCAAAATTATCTGGAAATGGTACCTCTGGGACATCGCAAAGCAGGAGATGAAGAATTTTGATAATGTTTCTTGAAATCCTATTTTTCACACCAGCCTTATGTTTTCCAAGAAAGAAAAATTAATACAAATTTGTATTTTCTTGGTGGGACTGCTTGGAGTGAGACCTTAAAAAGACATGTGTTAATTGATTCACCATGGGTGCTGGGTGACAAAGTTTAAGCTTTTGATAGCAAAGTGTCAGTGTTTCCGAAACAGAAGGATTATGCCATTTAATTTTTGTTTATCTGTTTATTTTGTTTTCCCCTAGTTTTGCATCTCAGAGGGAACTTTATTTACTTATTACGTTCATACTTGTTTTCTTTGTGAATTAGTGCTAAGCTGAAATATCTGTTTGGACTTTCACGTGGGATAAGTAGTTCAGTTTATTTACGTCCCTCTGGGGACCAGCTTTCCTAATGGACCACGTGAATTTGATATCAGAGAGGAAATTGAGAGAGGCAAGATGCTCTCTTGTGATGCCATACAAAGCTGTAGTTCATTTTGCATGCATGATTTTTTTATTTACTTTACGGCTTCTCTCTGCATTTGAACTACATCTTCCACTCAAGACCATTTTTTATCTGAAGTAAAGTAAGCCATCTTCCCTCATTAAAGATATGTTTCAATTAGAGTATGTGACCTAAAGAAAAGAGTATGAAGCATCAGAATTAACAGACAAAGAAGTGCATGCGTGGCAGCACTTCCAAGCTGAAATATCTTATCATCAGTCTGAAATAATTTACTTTATGTTTTCCCCCACAAATACACAAATCAAAGTTGTATATAGGAAATTTACATTAAAGTTGTTTTTCTTTAAATTCAAAAGCGTATTCTCCATTGTGTTTTGTCACTGACTGTAGTGCTTCTCCAGTGCCGGGATCTGAATACAAAATAAAAAAAGAGTACTTTAAATTTTTTTACTGTTTAGAGAAGTCACCAAGACCATCACAGAAAAATCAACCTTTTTCCTATTTGTTTTTTTTATCCTGAGGACAATTCTGTTCTCATTCCTTTAGTGTACATCAGGATCATGATTCTTTGTTGCATTTGTAATGGTCCTAACATATTGCTATATAACTTTTTTATGTTTTCCTAGCAAAAAACTTGTCATTTGCTTTTTTTAAATTTTTTTTTTTTTAAACTTTTGTAACAGCAACAGCTTTACATTGGCTCAGCCACTGGAGTTTCACAGCTTCCTTTACACCGCTGTGATGTGTATGGAAAAGCATGTGCTGAGTGTTGCCTTGCAAGAGACCCTTACTGTGCCTGGGATGGTTCATCTTGCTCACGTTATTTCCCCACTGCTAAGAGGTAGGGACAGTTTCAGATGTCTGCATGGTTTGCTATTTGTTTTAACTGATGGTCTCAATATGACCAGAGGGCTTTGGAGATTTTTCATGGGATGGTTAACCGGAGCCCATTCTCTTCCAAAGAAAACATAATTGTGCGAGTTACAAGTAATATGAAGTCTTGGTTGATTTAAAGTGAACACTGCTACTTCTTGGGTTGGCTTAAAAAGCTGTTGTAAAAAAACATTCAGAAAAGAGTTGTCTCTGAAATGGATTCATAACTTTATATTCACTAATAAACAGTAAAAAGAAAAAATACCCTTTCTGTAGCATGAGGAGGGGGTTTGATATTAAAAGAACTACGTGCCCAAGTAAATTACCCTGCATTTTCATGAATTTTAATTCAAAGGAAATATTAATAAATTGTTTGGACATGAATGGAAAGTTATTTTTTAGTGTTATATAGCATTATTTTTCTTATTCAAGTATAACTTGTATGTGTTGATGTGTGTCTAAATGCTACCAGATCGGAACAATCACTATTTTATATTCACGCTGCACTGATGCTAAAGGCTTTGCAATGCAAAGGTTAAGGGAAAACAGACTCTGCAAGTGAAAAATACAACTTTTATGAAATATTTACAAGTCCTAGTTGCCTGATCTGAAGATTTAAAATAATATTTTCCTTACCTGCCTTTATCTCTGAAATTCTTTCTCTTAAAGTATATAAGCTAGTTACTGAATAGCTCTTAGCTACTGAAGCAGAAATTAGGAATAACTGAATTGATAGTCACTTGTAAATAAAAACAGACGATGGTGTAGTTTTGAGATTCCCATGATAAATTGGCTAAAATGATAAAAAAGTGCTCACATTAAATCGAGTATGCCAAACACCTTGCACTTATGAAGAAACAAAGAATCCAAGACCTTATACACACAAGGGTTTATATACATAAAATTAATGGTAGCAAATACTTAGTTGAGAATGTCAAGACTCCAAATTCCAGATTTGTATTGGTTGATGCAGGAGGTGAAATGTGGTAAAGGGTGGGAAGTAGTATTTGTCACAGAGTTTTCAGATGGAGGGGATTAAAATTTCAAGGTTTGCATTACAATGTACCCTAAACAAATACTGATGACAAAAAAAAAGCTGCTTATGGAACATCAGGTTCTATTTTTACACCAGAAAACAGGGTTAATCTGAGACAAGCTTTTTATGAAATTCTTTAGAAAATAATTAAAAAGGAGAAGCTGAATTCATCCCAAAAGAAGAGCTGGTCAAATTTTCTCAGCTGCATGGGCTAAATTCAAATTTGTGGTGGGAGCACAGCAGTTTTTCTGGAGGAGGAGGAGGAGGAAAGAGAGGAGAGGGAACAGTGAGGTTTTCAAGGAGAGTCTAAGAGATTGATTTGATCTTAACGTTTTAAGGGTTAGAAGTCAGTGTGGTTGAGTACTGCCTCTGAGTCAAAGGAGACAGTAAGGTCAGGAATCACTGAATCACTCTTCTCTGCTACCTCCTTACTAATCTTAATGCCTGAACCTCATCCTTTCTCAGCATTCACTAGTACCCATTCCTACTCTCAGCCCAACTCAAGACCCACAGAGCACATCATCCTCTCATTCATCTGCTTACACTGATGGAAGAAATAGGATTCTTTGTCTTTTCCTTACCCATCTCTCCAATTTATTAAATAAACAGCAGACTGAGCTCACTGTTGCCATCAGGGGCAACGGGACTGGGACCTCTTCTTACAAGGGACAGGGTTACTGGGGCTCAACTGGGTTGCACAGATACAGAAAAACCTTGGAGTGCAGAATTACTCTTCTTGAGGCCACTGTGAAAGAAAAAGTAAGTCTTTTCTTTCCTTCCTTTTCCTCACCAAAAAGGGAGTCTGGGATCCTGACAATGCATTCAGAAAAAGCCTCTGTCTCCCGTTTTTCCCTTGACCGCAGCAGCAGCTGCAGAATAAAGGTCTGTGTTACTGGGCGGAGGGGGCTGTTTACCTGGTACCTGCTGTAGCCACTGCCTCAAGCCAGCTTTGGATGTGTGTATGACAAAATCAGCATTGCTGGAAACAGCTTCAATGTCAACATTTTCCTAATAATGAATCCTCGTAATTTTAGGCTCCAGAAGTATTGGTAAAGTTGATTCCTGAAGCAATTGCACAGATTGCTTTACTAATAGTTGGTTTGGGGTTTTGTTTTTCGGTTTTTTTTTTTTTTTCCTCTTCTTTTTTAAAAAGGAGATTTTATGAGCCGTTATTATAATTTACTTCTCTTTCTTTGTGTATTTTACAAGTCTAAATGACAGTTCAGAGCTCCTGTAGTGTGTCCACTTAACTTTACCCCAGATATGTTCTGGTTCATATTTCATAAATCATCGTGTTGATACAATGATGATATGTGCAACATTTTCCTGAGATTCTAACTAAACATCTCATCCAAACTCCACTGACAGTAATATGAGTTGTTCCACAGACTTCTTTTCTACAAATAGCATCCTATAAATATGCCGCATTTCAAAATTTAGGAAGGAATAACAAAATTTTATGGTTCCTTATGTTTTGGTGTATTTTTATTCATTGGTAATGAGTAATATGAAGATGATATCTGAAATTAGGATTAGTACATTTCATGAATCATATATCAATCAACAGAAGGTTTCTTCTTATTAAAGCATGCTAATTCCCTAGGATAATTAAGAGAAGTTTTTATTCAGAAAGCTATAAATATGCACATTCTGAATTGTTTTTTTCAAACAATAAAAAAACCCCTGTTGCCATACTTAACTAATTTCAGTTTTAACATTTCAGTAGTTTTCAGTGGGAAAAAAAAGGCTAAAATCTTTCCTCCAAGAGGAGTCAGCTGTACAGTTGACGGTGCCTCTGTGAGAACTCTTAGTATGTGCTGATGCTGGGCTGTTAGTGAGAGTCTGAAAACAGGGCTGGAAGAGAGATGGTCTCTGTACTGCAGAACAATGGCTTTTTAAAAATGTGGGCTGTTGTCACAAGGGAGTGACCAACAGTGCTTTTTACAAGGCTACTTGACTTTTGCATATCCGTTGCTGGATGCCATAATCTGAAATCACAGCATTGTTCAGCAGCCTAATCCTCTTTGTTCTCTTCTAATTTTGCAAGCCCGCAGGCTTTCTCTGATTCCTAAAGTAAAGTGCTCACACTTGAAACACATCTTTGTTTGCCTTGTTCTTTTTCTTTTTTTATATGAAACGCTTTTCTCTGGCTCAGTTGAGTTTTGTGTCACAGCTATTTAAATAAAAATAGGAGCAGACAAAGAGAGAAAAACAAATGCAAAATAAAACGCCATTAAAAAGCTTTCTTCTGTGAAATACAACACTTTTTAGCACAGATCAATACGTTTTCCAAAAGAGCCAGTGGAAAACAAGCTGGGGAAAGAATATACTATGTTAAATGGACATGCAATAAAAGCTGGAACCCAGACTCAAGCTACAAAGGATGGAATAAATGACATTTCAAAATCTTCACATTCAAGTATTTAATTCTGTTTATTCTAAGGACAAAGGAATTTACAACAGTTTTGGAAAATGTTTTATCAGAAATGTTTTGGTGAGATCTGTAGTGGCTGAAATATCTATGTATTTCAATTTAGATTTTGTAGGAAATACAGGACTTTGACATTCTTTCAGAGCCATCCATCCTATGATTTCATTTTGGGTAAAAGATGCCGTGATACTTAAATTATTCTGTACTTGCAGAAAAGCTGGAGCTTCTTCATGGTTTTTGATGCATGTTAAAAAGTACTGTATATACTTTGATCACTTAGAAGTCCCTATATCTATGAATCAAGTAGTGAATTCTTCTGTGATCAATATTGCCAATGCAGTTAAAATAAACTTCATAGGCTCAGTGCAAGGGATAGGTATTTACCAGTTTCTGAAGACTTTACCTGTAAGAGTAAAGGCTGATTCTACAAACTGTGACAATTCATAGAATATAGTAGTAGCAATATTATTTCCTTCCTAGTGTTGTTTAGGTGCACTTGTGACCTGTGTAATTATATATATGTTCCATTTGTTCCTCTTCAGTCATGGCAAATGTGAATGCTGACCACTGAGAAGGTCATTAACAGTTTTCAAATGTGATATTTGCAGACGTACTAGAAGACAAGACATCCGAAATGGAGACCCACTAACCCACTGCTCAGACCTGCAGCATCATGGTGAGTTACGGGTTTGACTGAAGTACAACTAATTTGTATGTAATTTACAGACTGCATGAGAAGAGTAAGAAGCTCATGAATGATTTGTTGGTGAAATTGTCTTGAACATCTGGGAAAAATGAATATAATATATCATTATCCCAATTTAGATTGCTTAAAATGTCCTGGACCAGACACTAAAGGCTGGGGTTTTTTGTTGTTTTTCCTCAAGTTAACAGTTTTAAGCATCTCAGTTTTTCTGCTTCACTTATAATACTATACCGTCATGCTAGCATATTACATAAGAAAAGAGTCATATCTCCTTCAGAACAGCAAGAAGTATGTACATGTTGCTTCATATAGTTTGCATAGGATGATAATCAAACGCATAATTAACTACCTTGGCTACGTATAGAATGGTCTTTGTTGTAGGTGCCGCACTAGCAGCCATTAAGGTCAGGATGTTCCTTTCAGCAGACCTGCCCTGTGTGCTTTCAGCATGGATTTTCTTTGTCATCTTTTGGTTTTGTTTTTTGTTGGTTGTTCCATTTTCACAATGTATTGATCAGGCTTCCTTTATTGAATTGTTTGGCTGATAAACTTCTCACAGTTACTTATTTGTTGCCAAACTCTTCAGAAGGTCTTCACTCAGGAAACGAAAAATGTCACTTTGCCATAAGTGAACACTTAGGCAATACTTCCCTCTGCTGGAAAAAATGATTACTCATGTATGTGGTACATCTATAATAACAGTTAAACCACTGTACAGATTTCTGGGATAAATAAAGGAGTGGCTGAAAATGGAGATACCTCAAAACCCTCATGTCTTTCCAGTCCTTGTAAAAGCAAGAATGATAACTAGTCCAAAGTTGTACTTTTGTGTCAGCTATAATTCACAACCACTATGTTTCAGTAATAGTTTTCTCTATCTTCCTTTTTAATAATTTGAAACTTGCAGCTAACATTACTATAGCTTTTCTTTTTAATTCTTGATTATCAGACTCAGGCCAAGCTGTTCAGTTGGGAAAAGGATTTGGAAAACTGCATGAAAAGATTATGATCAATATGCAGATGTCACATTTTGAGAACTCATGAATGCACAATTAGCTTAGATTTGAACTAGTCAATGTGGACTAGTAGAAAGTTCACATTTTCAGTTGCATGCTACCTATTAATGCTTATACAGTGCAGATGAGAACATCCATATATTAAAGTTGAGACAACACTTTCAGTTCCCCAACAGGAAAATTTCACTAGGGACTAAACTAGCAGAAGTATGTCTTAGCTTTATCTTTTTACTATCTGGACATTTTACTCATGAGTAAAATGATGATCTGGGCTACCACATGTCCTTTTTTTTTTTAATGTTCTCTTGCCCTTCCTAGCTGTGATTTCTACAACTGTAGATCCGTTCTTCATAGACAAGAAAAGGATTTCAAAACACTTTGTTTTTTATATCTTCCCATATTTGGTAAATATATTTGTCTGAAAAGATATCTTCTGTCCAAAAGGAAGAGAGTAATCCAGCACAGTTGTTTCATTACAACGATCATGAGAATGCAAATTCAGGAATAAGCTACTATATGTGGTACACCTGATCACAAGGAGCTTTAATACAGCTTTGTCAAAATGAGCAGAGCAAGTACGAGACAAGATATCACGGAAAGTTTTACTTAATGGTGAAATGAAGGGAGCATGATTAGAAGAATCATTAATTTACAAAAAATACTGAGGGAATGCAGTTCTAGGTCCTAGACTTTACGGATGCACTGTCAAAATACTTTACTTAATGAATGTTTTAGATTGTTCTTGAGTAAAATTTTCTCAAAATTAATTCTGAGTTGTAAGTCTATAACATTTTCCTATATTTACTTGTCATTTACATGTGATCATTCATTGTAGAGGCAGTTGCATGGCCCATAAACTTCCTATGCCAACTTATGCTGAGTTTTTTCCTTGGTTATGACTAGTAGTTTCCTGGACTGATGAAGTCAGGATGAAGAACTGAGTTTGTCTATAGCCAAAAAAAAGCTCCAGCAATCATTTACTACTTGTCTACTGTTGTGGTTTAGCGTCAGCCAGCAACTAAGTACCACACAGCTGCTCGCTCACTCCCTCCTCCCCCAGTGGGATGGGGTAGGGAATTCAGAAAAAACTTGTGGGTTGAGATAAAAACAGTTTAATAGGACAGCAAGAGAGAAGGACACAACAATGATAACAACAATAATAATATCGACAAAGGAATGTACAAGAACAAGTGATGCCCAATACAGCAATTGCTCACCACATGGTGATTGATAGCCCATCCCCAAGCAGCGATTCCCGCCCCCCAGCTAACTCCAGTTTATGTACTGGGCATGATGTTGTACGGTAGGGAATATCTCTTTGGCCAGCCTGGGTCAGCTGTCCTGGACGTGTCCCCTCCAGCTTCCCGTGCACCCCCAGCCTTCTTGCTAGCAGCCCAGCACGATAAGCTGGACTGTCCTTGACTACTTACCAACAGCTCAAAACATCAGCATGCTATCAACACTTTCTCATCCCAAATCCAAAACACAGCCTTATGCTAGCTTCTGTGAAGAAAACCAACTCTATCCTGGCTGAAACCAGGACATCTACACATTCCTTTGCAGTAACTGCCAGTTGATTCTCCATGTGAACCAACAGAAACAAGAAAAAAAATACAATCTCTTAGTATATATCTCAAAGACATTGCAGAAACTTACTTTGATATCAGTCTAAAGCAATAGTGCTTTTAATAAGATTTAGGTAGATCTTTCAGTTGCCCTTATGTGCAAATGTTTAAGAAACAGTATAAAATGACTACACAGCAACATTACAGGGGGCTGTACAGGTGTTTGGCCAGACATTAATGCTTAAATCTAAAAGCATGGTCACCTTTGTGTCACCTAAAGAAAAATTTTATTTAAACGTAATGTACTAGTGCTACCAAGAAATTAATCAAGTTCTTTTTCTGAAGAATTTGTAAATGAAGAGTCACATTTTTGTAGGTGATTTATCACAAGGGAAGCTCAAAGAATCACTCTGAATTTTACTGTACAGTGAGATTCATTCATCTGCAAAGAAATCCTGGTATAAGTACTTAGCCTTTTGTACTTCGGTTATGTCAGAAATTATGTATTTAAAGGACATATATCAGGTTAGTAAACTGATACTGCTGTTGGGTTCATTTTGGGAATTACATCTCTCAGACAGGATTTTGGGTTGAATTTCATAATCAACTTCATGACTTCTGTAGTTTTCTAATTCCTCCAGCTGCTCTTCTGAACTTCTCAGACTTTCATTCTTCCTCCTAGTCACTTCAGTTTCTCCCTCAGTCCCAGAACTGCACTCTGCTCCTGTGATTATTCCATCACTCTACTTACTTTTTTGCACTCCACGTGCTCAATATTACATGAACTTTATAGATATTTCTGAACCTGCTTTCTGTTCCCTTAAATCATGGAAATGGAATTTGAAGCATATCTTAAATCCTTCCTTTCTCATTGCATGACTGTCACCCATACTATGTTTTCTGAAGCTGTGAGGAAATTTAAAGGGGGCTTCTGCCACTTTCCATGGTGATCTCTAACATGCCAGACATCTAGAATGCCATGGACCAGATCCAAGAAAACATTCATAAGTTTGAAATGGTGTCAGAGCACCCACCTTCAAGGTAACTTCCACGAAAAGTTGTGACTAGCTTTTTAGATACTAAGAATACTTAGAAACTAAAAATGATCAGAGGAATGGGACACCTCTCCTATGAAGAAAGACTGAGAGAGTTGGGATTGTTTACCTGGAAAAGAAAAGGCTCCAGGGACACTTTGTTGAAGCCTTCCAGTATGGGGGCTTTTAAGAAAGATGGGGACAAACATTTTAGCAGGGCCTTTTGCAATAGCACAAGGGGTAATGGTTTTAAACTGGAAGAGGGCAGCTTTAGACAAGATATAGGGGAGAAATTTTTCACAGCGAAGATGGTGAAACCCTGGCACAGATTGCCCAGAGAGGTGGTAGATGCCCCATCCCTGGAAGTATTCAATGTCAGGTTGGATGGGGCTCTGAGCAACCCGATCTAGTTGAAGATGTCCCTGCTCATTGCAGGGGTCATTGGACTAGATGACCTTTGAAGGTCCCTTCCAACCCAAACTATTCTATGATTCTAAGGATATCCTAGGTACCTAAGTTTTCCAGCAGAAACTTCTCTATGTACTTGAAAATATGCTACTGCTCATGGGCAGTAGGACCCCTGCCAAAGAAATATCTATTTTTGTCTTTTGTACTGATATTTACTATCTAGAATGCCGTTCCGTTCGATCTAATGAGACCAGTGTTACATGTGCTCTGCTCCTGCATGATTCATTTGGACTATGTTATGTTCAGGAAAATATAGTCAAGTGCAAGCCACCTAATTGTAACCTGCTGGTTAAATCAGCTATTTAGGATGTGGGAGGAGAGAACTCAAAGTCCACTTAGGCTTTGAAGACTGACTTGATAGCTCTACTTTCAATACAAACACGCAAACTATCAGATGGGTCTTGTTGAAGCTGGGTCATTCTGCAACCATGATTCAAAGTTCATGGAACCTGGGAGAGAAGAATTGGAATAGAACATGCATCCTAGAGTGAAATCTTGTGTTTCCATCCTTTATTCTGGAAGCCTGGAAATCTCTGTTTCACAGAAGCGCATTGCTGGAGCAGTAACGTATGTGTCCCAGGCTATAAAAGGGGTCATTTCCTACTGCCTGTCTTATGCTGCAGCCCTACATGTGCTATCAGTTGTGGATCCCAGTTCAGACATCAAACTTCCTCTTGTTGACTATTTGAGGATCTTTGTCTGCCTGACAAATTCACCCATGCTCCATCTCAGACCTTTCCACTGGTACTTTTGGTTACATTCTCTTCCAGCTTTCTTGCCCTTCTCTTGCTGCTTTGCTTTCTCATTCATTCCTCCATTGCTCCCCATCTTCCTGGGCCAAAGCTGCACTGACATTCTTCATAGGGATGTGGTTTGTGGTTTCTGAGAAATGTCATAAAAGTTCTTTCACTTAGTTGTTTATATAGCACCCCACTTACTTGCTGGAAAGGTTCACAATCCAGCAGAGGAACGCAAACTAACCCATTCCCTGTTTCTATAGTGTTAATAGGCCGTTTGATCTTTCCTTACTGAGAACTGCTCAAGCACCAGTTCCTATTTTGTCCCCCATCCCTTCTTCCCATCCTCTCTCAGGGCTGCAACTCATTTTGGAAAGACATATGATTGCTGTATCAACATAAATCAGGAGCTCAATTTTATTTTTACCTTTGGCTCAGTCATCTAGCAAACAGCCTGTGTTTGCTAAACAACGTGGCCAATATGATAAAGGCACAGTGAAAGCAAACATAACTTGACACAGGGTTTAGCTGAGAAGATTTTGATTAGACATCATTTTCCTGTTAAAACATATAAAAAGTTCTTTAAAGATCTCCAGAACTAAAGATTAAAAGTGGAAAATTGAAAGAATGACAAATAATGGCAAAGAGACAGGAAACCCCATGAGATCAACATAGTGTTAAAGAGCATACCAACCCCATCCACGCTCCAGAATTATTATACTGTTGCCACTTAAGTCCATAACAGTATTTTAAAGAGCTAAGGTGGAGAGTAAGGTGGAGAAATATGATGCTTTACAGCCTCTGCGGTATTGGAGAAGAATCAAATGCCATATAAGTCCTATAGGTATGTGATATTTCCAGCAAGTTGATGAATATCTTGAAACATTGTTGTTACAAAAGGAAGTAATTTATTTAACTTTCTTTTTCCCCTCCCATAATGACTGGTTTATTAACCTCATTACATTTCCATAAATTATATCAGTATGAAAGGAAATGATTAATTGAAGATTGTTTCCTCAAAATCATTATTCCTGGTCATTAACAGCTTCAGCAAACTGCAGTGCCATATAATCTAAACACATTATACTACTTTTAAATAGCCTCATGTTTTATTACTTTGCTCTAAAGTATTATGATCATAGAGCCCAGGAGGCATCATTACAGACATTCCACAACTACACCCTGAGTTTTCTCACTGCATACAGTTTGCTATTAAAAATTCTTGTCGTGTCCTAGATGTTTTCCTTGAAGAATAATAATGAGGTTTACAAAAAATTTCACAATGAAATTGATTAACTTCACATATTGATATGTTAACAGCTGTTAGGATTTAAAATACAAAACTAATTAAAAAAAAAAAACAACTACCAGGGATCCTTACAAAGACAGAGATGTTGATGGAGATTTTCCAAATAGCATGCTGATATGGGGAATTTTTTCTTTTAAGGTTTTTATCTTTAGACACCTTAAGGGAGCCCAACTTCTAAACAAATAAATTCACCTATCAATTAAGATTTTTCTTTCCTGGTAATTTTCATTCTTTTTTTCTTTTTCTTGTTTTACAGATAACCCAAGTGCTCAGACCCTGGAGGAAAAGATTATTTATGGAGTAGAGAATAGCAGCACTTTCCTTGAGTGCAGTCCAAAATCTCAGCGTGCTGTAGTCTACTGGCAGTTCCAGAAGCAAAATGATGACCGCAAAGAAGAGGTACAGTAGAAAAAATTAAGAAGTGCAACTAGTCTTCTCTATGAAGATATACTTGAACCTGAATCCTTCCCAGAATACTGTCCATTTGTATTTTAGTTTAGCAGAATTTCTCTGGAATCTTATAATTTCTCTTGTTCTTCACTATAGTCTTATTCTCATCACCGTAAAATCCCATCAGCTCTCTAATAAGTGTCACAGGCTGTTACATCAGAAAACATTCATATCTTCTCCCTGGTCAGACACCTTCCAAACACACTCAGAAATACAAAAAGGTAGTATGCTATATAAGTGCCACCTAAAGCATCATACAAGGGTTATATTGAATTTAAGGATTACAAAAACCTTAAACTGCCTCTAAAAAAAAGTCTAACTGCATTCATCTAATTATACTGTTTGACTGAAACATGGTCTAACAGGAACATTTACTACATAGTGCGTGCTCTAATACTTTACTGTAGATAAGACAGAGACAGAGTGAAGAGCGGGAAACTGTAGTGGACACAAGGGTATGAAAACATACTTTTTTATCATCAACAACAATACTCATAGAGTCAAAAATCACTGATTTTCTCTGCTTGCAATGCACTAAGCTGTTACTTTATTTTTCTCCTTCTCTTGTCACCAACATTCTTACTCTATTACTCACTCTGGTTCTCAAGTCATGTAATTATCAAGCTAGGTCACACATATCTTAAAAGAATATAATATACATTGGTAGGTAGGGAGATCAAAATAGGAAACAAAAACTTGTTTGTTACATTGAAGTATTTGTAAAGATACCCAAAGTACTCTGAAGCATTTTTTTTAAAGCATGTACTAAATACTTAGTTATATTATCAGCTTTAGATATTTTTGCTGTTTACCTTATTTGCATAAGCAGTAACTTATTTAGAATAATTCTTCTTACTGGAGAAGGCAGCAGGCAGGTTTGTGCCCTTTCTGTCTGCAGCGACGTGCATTCGAAGAATGAAATTATATTCTAGATATTAATTAATTCAGAAAAATACAGTATTTTGGACAGCTGCTTTTTTCATATTAAAATTTTGAGGTTTAATCCTTGTTGTTTCTTTGTAAATTCTCCACTTACTCAGAACTCACTTCTATGCCTAAGGGCTTTTGCAGTAAGGAACAGTAGGAAGACAGAGAACCTTTCCCACAAATATATCATAGAATCATAGAATCCTTGGGTTGGAAGGGACCTTTAAAGGTCATCTAATCCAACCCCCCTGCAATGAACGGGGACATCTTCAACTGGAGCAAGTTGCTCAGAGCCCCGTCCAACCTGACCTGGAATGTTGCCAGGGATGGGGCATCTCCCACATCTCTGGGCAACCTGTGCCTGTATTTCACCACCCTCACTGTGAAAAATTTCTTCCTTAGATCTTGTCTAAATCTACCCTCTTTTATTTTAAAATCATTACCCCTTGTCCTGTTGCAACAGGCCCTGCTAAAATGTTTGTCCTCATCTTTCTTAAAAGCCCCCATACTGCAAGGTTTCAACAAGGTGTCCCCGGAGCCTTCTCTTCTCCAGGCTGAACAACCCCAGTTCTCTCAGCTTGTCCTCATAGGAGCGGTTGTCCATCCCTCTGAGCATTTTTGTGGCCTCCTCTGGCCCCGCTCCAACAGGTCCATGTCTTTCCTGTGTTGAGGGCTCCAGAGCTGGACGCAGCACTGCAGGTGGGGTCTCACCAGAGCGGGGCAGAGGGGCAGAATCCCCTCCCTCGCCCTGCTGGCCGTGCTTCTTGTGATGCAGCCCAGGATACAGTTGTCTTTCTGGGCTGCAAGCGCACATTGCCGGCTCATGTCCAGCTTTCCATCCACCAGTAACCCCAAGTCCTTCTCAGCAGGGCTGCTCTCAATCCCTTCATCCTCCAGCTTGTATTTATACAACCCAGGTACAGGACCCTGCACTTGGCCTTGTTGAACCTCATGAGGTTATATCTAGGCTTGACTAAAAGATAATGATAAATGTGATCTTGGTATTATAGCCGAATGTATCCATGTTGACCCTACTGATTATAGGCTTGCAACTTCTCTAATCTTAGCAGCAAGCCCATCTGACAGAGTTGATACAGATCTTTGTTCAGCAGCAGTAGGGACTAAGGAGTAAATTCTTAATCCCCCAAACTCTTTGCAGTACATCAGTAGTTTTTCCAGAGTATTTGAGCCTTCCACAACTACAGTTTTCCATTGGGGTTTTCCATTCATGTAGTTTTGGGGATTTTTGGCCAAATTTTACCAGCTGAAAGGAGCAGTACTAAGGAACTAGTATGGTTAGAGGATAATTTTGCACTTATATGAAATATAACCATTGAAATAACCACTTTTTTCCAATACAGATAAAAGTGGATGAACACATGATCCGGACAGAACAGGGCTTATTGCTACGAAGTCTTCAACGGAGAGACTCTGGTATCTATATTTGTCATGCTGTGGAACATGGCTTCATGCAAACTTTGCTCAAAGTGACCCTGGAAGTAATTGATACTGATCACCTGGAAGAGCTGCTCCATAAAGAAGAAGATGGTGATGCCTCCAAGACCAAGGATGCTACCAATAGCATGACCCCCAGTCAGAAGATCTGGTATAGAGACTTCATGCAGTTAATCAACCACCCCAATCTCAACACAATGGATGAGTTCTGTGAGCAGGTTTGGAAAAGAGACCGCAAACAACGCCGGCAAAGGCCTGCCAATGCGCAGGTGAATACAAATAAGTGGAAGCACCTACAGGAGAATAAAAAAGGTAGGAACAGGAGGACCCATGAATTTGAGAGGGCACCACGGAGTGTCTGAGCTACATTACCTCTCGGAACCTCATCCAAGTAGAAACTTGTATAGACAGATAACTGGAAAAAAATGCAATATTCATGAACTTTTTCATGGCATTATGTGGATGTTTACAAGAGTGGAAAGTTCAAACAATTTCCACCAGGTTTAAATAAAATCCATTTATAACTTTCCTAGTAAGTCCTTCCTCTCTGCTCTGATTCTAAGACCAGAAAGACCAGAGTTTCAAGGATGATAACTCACCCAGACCTAGCTTACTGCTCAAAAAGTTCTGCAAGCATTCAGCAGGCAAGTTTTGCTTTCTCTTTTTCCTGAGATATAAACAAATTGCTGTATTTCATGCTGTCATCCTAAAGAAAAGAAAAATAAAACCCACCTTTCATCATCAGCACTACCATTTCTGGACTTATATACAAAACTGCATGAACTCATTAAGCTGATGAACGTCTAAACACGTGATTGGACACAAGGATTTTGTTCTTGTTTTGTCTACCAGTTCTCCTGTTTATATGTACTAGAAGAGGAAAAACAACACTGAATGAGATTGTGGAAATCTGAACAACATAAGCCATCCATCATCTGGAAGAACAAATAATGTGGAGTACACTGGCTTACTACTGATGACTTCTTTCAGCTTTGATCTAAAGATGTATTTTATTAAAACTATAATTTAAATGTACCATGAAAAATATGCAGCAAACATTAGCTCTTTTCTAAAATAGATTAGATTTTTTGTCTTAGAAATATTGTGCTTTCTAATTACTGATTTAGAGGAAAAGAGACAACTTCCAATTACGAGCTGCTTTACTCTTCTTTTTGGAAAATCTTCCTGGGGAGCTAGTCACACAGCAGTTAACCTCCTCCCCTCTCAGTAATCTGTATGACATGTAACTTCAAAACAATTTTAAAACTAAGCTATTTTAACACGAAAGTCACTGTATAGCATGGAAGTCTTCTGCATTCTTTTTTTCTAAGTATGGTATTTGAAATGATTCCACTTGTATAATACCTTGCTATAGATTGAACCAATGAAGAGGAGAACATTGATTTTCAGTTGTATATTTTTTTTAATTAAAAAAAGTAAATAACATTAAAATACTCACTACTAACTACACTCTTTCTTTCTTGGTTCGTAAATATTTGTGAATGCTAATATTTAAATACTGTGGCTCATAGACTGTCATATATCCATGAGCAAAGCTCACATTCAGTTTAAGGAGTTCTGTTCCCAGCTCAGTTGTAGAAATATGTCCACACTACTGATTCTCAATGCTCCATTCTTTCTGTGGGCCAGATCACCCAGATGCAAAGAACCAGCACTACACCACGTAAATAATAACCTCAAAGCCAGCTCTCTGTTTTAAGATCTAAGGGACAGTTTTATCTGTGGGCAAAGTCTGCTGCGGTAGTAAAGTGGTGAAGTTCAGCTTACAACTAGTTTATACTAACAGATAATTTGGTCCCACACTTCTGTCTTATTCTATACAGGAGAGCAACAGGGTAAAACAGACAATGTACTGGCACCCTGAGTGTCAGTTTAGAGTTATAAGTAGTGGATTTTTTCACCTCAGCACAGATGTGCCTTTGGTCCCCAGTTCTATGGTGTCCAGTTCTTTTGAGGTCATCTTTCTCCAGCCTCCCATACTTTATCTTGGTAGAGTCCGTAAATGACATAATTTCAAGTAATGTCATTGTGGGGAAAATTACTAGAACAAAGTCCTTAGTTTGCTAAAGAAGGTTTTATATAAAACTGTGTCTGTATTGATGACTGATCTGTTTTGTTGTTATTCACTCCAGATTATTTATCAATATACTACACTATCAGCCTTATCAGATACAATATAACACAATTGTTGTGACAGCTTCTCTCACAGTATGTCCCTGTCTCCTTGCCACTCACTAATTCAGGTATCTTTCTTGACTAGTGAAGCCTTGGCTTCGTGCCTCCATAGAGATTGGGTTTTCACTAACAGCCCAGTCACTTCAGTCCCCTTTGAATCTTTTGCAGGGGATGAACTTGCAAGATCTTTTTTGTCATATAATTCTTTAGCAAAAAATTCATTGAATAGACCAGGACAAGGCTGTAAGGCCATGATTTAGGAAAGCACTTGGGAATTCAGTTTTAAAGCAACTTTAAGTCTCTCATGTTTAATTTAACTCCTGTGAACTTTAATATGACGTTAAATTCCCATGCTTTGATGATGTGCTGAATAGGGATGAATTAAAACATAGGTTCAACTATGTGCTTTCCTGTACAGAAGTGTTAATTTTTCAGCTCAGCTTATGATTACTTTCTGAGCATTGATGTCAGATGAATTATTTAATTGTAATCAAAGAACACTCTTTAGCCTTTTGTGTAGGGCTATTTTGTATCATCGAGTCATTAGAATCCTCTGTGTTACAAAAGGAAACAGTTTTAAAATGAACCTCAGAGAATTCAGTGGGGAAAAAATACAGACTGATTTCAACAAACCCTAAATGACTTTGTTTCCTTTTTTACATATTAATGGAATTGTTGTGTAACTTTTTTTCTCTACCATGCTCATTGCAACTAGTTCTATAACAACTTGCTGCAAAAACTCAAAACAAAACAAATCTCTTTCACCACCCCTGAAGAAGAAACAGATTAAATTAAGTGAGGATTTTAAGATATGTTTTTCTATACAGAGAAAGATAGTCTGTGGGAACAAAATTACAGCAGTTGCATTGTTTTTACCATAATGTGGCTGTCTAATCAGACAATTGATACGATCAGATCTTACAAACTTCAATCCAATTGTCAGAGTCATGAGTAGTCACGTTTATGTGTTTGTATTTGCTTATATACATAAGAAGGTAGAAGGTTAAGCCAGCAGTGGAAATTTTTGATTTTCAGGTTCATATTATGGTTGTTAAAACAGCATTTAATACTGATGTGAGATGAACTTTTTTCAAAGAAAGTAGGCCTTAATGAATTCCTGTATAGGAAGATGCCCTGCAGCTTCAGTAAAATTCATACTCATGTTTGTGTCATTATTGTTTAAAGCAACGTAAGGTTTGAAGACAAAGGTAAAAATGGTATTTCTGTAAATCATCAATAAAACCCTCTAAACCTTTAGTTACAGACTTTAGAAAAAGTAAGTAAAAAGTTGTGTTTAAGCTGGAGAGAAATAAAAGATTTCATTTATAACCAGAAAGATCTATTTTGCTTTGTCTTAAAATACCCATTTGCAAGGAACAAAAATGCATCAAATCTTCTTATTCATCTACACCTTGCACTTGCATGGATCACTGAAGATGGGAATTTGTTATGGTTATGTTAAGCTGTATCATCAAACTAAGACAAGGTGCATCTTTGCAGAACAGAGTTAAATCTTCATGACCCAATAAAGTCACTATGTAAAAAAATAAAATTAAATTAAATGCATGTGAATGCGCATTTACTGATCCTTTTTATGTATTATTTAGTGAATATCAATGGTATGTGTTTAATAGTTCAGTTTTTGCTACCTACACATTAGCCGAAAGAGATGTAAATATTTTTGACTAGATAAGGAGGTACAGTGTAAAGTACTGTTATCTAGAGGTACTCCATTTTGGTGTGTTCAGCATAATACTAAAATGCAAGATTTTGCCACACAGGTGATAAGGTAGTTTATTTGCTATATCAGTGCCAAAGTTGTGCACTTATTCTTTAAGTGCATTCCTCACTGGGTAGTAAATAATTCTACTTCTGTATTTATCACTTCAATTCAGATGGGAACTAGAAAACTGGAGAGAAAAAATGTAATGAAACTGCTGCTGTAAATTATTTCTTTTAGCATGTATTCAGTTGTTAAATAAACATTTCTTCCAAATATTTGAAGTTTGCTGTCTTGTCTGTTTACATGGAAATGTGCCCTGTAACCTTCATGAGCATGTGGAGTGCATTGTTGTCAATATAATGCTATCAATGTATATGAGCTCTATTTACTGGGTGAGAAGGGTTGCTGTTTTTATTAATGTTGTTTATTGTTTCTTTTTGAAGACAACAAACTAATAATGCCTGAAATGAATGCTACAAACTTACCTTCAGCCTATCTGTTAGCACAACTGTGTGGGCTTGTGCAGATAAAGCCACACATCAACACCCCCCCGATGCTACCCATGAACCAAACTGTAAATCCGCCTGGAAGCCACGCAAAACTAGCAAGTTGCTGTACTTGATGAAATTCACTCTGTATGATGCTAATGGGTTAGTGCAGCCACGCTGTTTCCTTTTGGAAACTGGCTTGCACAGACAGCAAGTAGAATAAATCAGGTTCTGTCTGTTATCGACGGACCCTTGTATCCTTAGGTAAATATAGCAGTTGTTTGGAAGTGCCTGGCGGCTGTATCTAAAAGTAATATGCCACAGCACCGAGCATCATGCCAACAGCTAGTAAGACAAATGCTGCCCTGGAAAGCATGAAGTTTAAATTTACCAGAAAAGTGCAAAAAAGAAAGTATCATTATTTCCATTTGGCACATACAGAATTGAAGAATCAACCAGTGGTACTTAATCATCACTAATCCATTCAGCTTTGCCCATGGTCCTTACTGCAAAGCAAAGACAGAGGTGTCCATTGGAAAGGGTGTTGTAAGGATACTTCATGCTTACTACTGTCTTCTGAAGATGAAAATAAGACCTCAGCAGCAGGCAGGCAGCTCAGTGGCATAAAAGATGCCTGCAAATACACCAAGGATAGAATGGATGTGGCAAGCTGTGAATCCACTAACTGAAAGACCAGAGTAAATTCTTTCTGCCTGTCCAGTGCAGCGATTATAAATACTCATAAATAATTGTTTCTGGATGTAGCTATGTTGTGTCCTTTGCTAGAACACCCTGCAGAGCACAGTTAAACTGATTGTCCTCTCTTACTACTTTGCTATATTGCCAGGAATGTCAATGACTAAGCACAGCCTTCATTGACATAGAGTAGGAAGAAAGAAGAAACATTTGGATTTTAATGTTTGTTTATTCATGCAGATATATATATAGTTATATATACACAAACGTTTAAACCACCAGCTTTCACTGAGATTAAATCCCCTTTTCCCTAAAGTATTTGAGGCTCTATATGTAATTCCAGTGCATCTCTGAAGAACACGTTTGGCTGCCTCAGCTATAAATTGTTATAAACGTTTCCTTTGTAAAGACTGAAACACGCTATTCTGTTTCCTTACAGGTCACATTCTCTGAGCTCGCCATCAAATATACATTTAGTGGGAGGCAAAGTTATGATGGCTTTTTCCAAAGCCTAAAACAAAAGCACTATTCTCCCCAGAATGCTCAGTAACAGGATGCAAGTAGATCAGAGTATTAGTGAACCAGCCAGCTTCTTTGGTCCCCGTAAATACTCCAGTGAAAGGTTGGAGGAGCTTAATAGAAAAACTAGAAACTGTGGAGAACAGGCTTTGTTTGGGACTTTATTGTCCTGGAATTTGGAGATATTTTGGAGAACTTTGGGATGATCTGAGCTAAATCCCAAAGCTCTAGTGAAGCAATTTTCACACTGAAAAATCTTCACTTAGGTTAAGAAAGCAACTTCCCTTTCTTTCATAGCTGTTTTTCACCCCTTTAGGAGGAGAGAGGCAGGCGGGAGGGCAGCTGGGGCAGCCCCAGCCCCAGGCTTCAGGCACCTCCCTGGGGCTGGGGACTGAATGTCAGCCCGCAGGTGGACCTGGCTTGGCAAGGCCCATGGACAGGGCTGTGGTGGGGCAGGAGATGGCATCCTATAGCCCCACTGGGGCAGGGACCGATGTGCCCAGGGGCTGGAATGGGGTCCTGGGCCATGGACAGGATGGGGAGCCCCAGGGGTGCAAAAGGACATTAAGGCCCCTGAGTGCACTCGAGCACTGACAGTAGGTCAGTAAACATCCTTACAAGTCCTGTGTTTCCTCTGTGGAGACTCAAGAAAGCGGAGCTGTATCACAGAATCATAGAATCTTAGAATCTTAGAACCATAGAATAGTTTGGGTTGGAAGGGACCTTTAAAGGCCATCTAGTCCAACCCCCTGCACTGAGCAGGGACATCTGCAACAATGTCAGACTGGCCCTTTGAGGCAGTAGGTCTTAGCAAGCAATACAGACACTAATGTGGTGGTGAAGATTAAAACACAAGAACCCTCAACAAATTTTAGGTGTGAGGGAGGTCCTGCTCCCTACTGCTCTATCCTGCTACAAGGTTCTCTGGCCATGAGCTAGGCCTGGTGTTTGCAGCTAAAGAGGCACAAACAGTCCTTCCTGAATTGCTCTTGGTCATCTGAGGTTATTTGTCTTCCAGATTTAGAGATAGTTCTCTGCCTTCTGAAACCCTGCAGCAACCAACAATACCCCAAGAGTACAACTCTGTTTTAATTTAATTGACGCAGTTTTCTGACACTGAAGAAAAAGGTAGAATGTACACCTAAACAGTTACCAAGAATTAATGTGCTCAGGGTTATAATCCTTTTTCTTTGAGCAAAGAAGACCTCACGAAAAAAAAGAGCTAGACCTTCACTCCATGCGTGAGCCAGCCATGTCTGCCAATACAGTAACACATATGCTGAGCTGTGTCTGAGGCACTTTGAACAGGTTTTGAAGGATGAATCTTGTTTCACAAACAAGCCTGATGATTTTTCAGGACGTTTCACCTTACAGCCTGGTGTAAATTAAATCTGATGGTCTGCCCTGGGAACAAAGCTCCTCTTTACACTCCTCAATATAGGGTAACTCTGCAGCCTTTATTACTTTTAAGCTTTGTACAAATATATTATATTCATTTCTGTGGGAGTTTCACAGTCATCTTTTCCTGTGTGTTAGCGTGAATGATGATCATTTACGCAGAGGCAAATGGAGACGCATGTTTCCTCATGGAAAAAGGTAAAGCAACTATGGTAATTCTGCTAGATCCAGTACATCAAGTAAATATCAAATATGACTTGATTTGAATTTCTCATTTCTTGCTATAGCTGGAGGCAGGAGAGGGAAAGAGCAGACAAAAGAAATGCAGGCATTTCAGCTGTGTTTTGCAATGACCAGTCCCTTAGGCCCTTTAGTTTCACATGTCACTTTTTTCTTGGTTTGTGGCGTTACATAGCAAAAATGCATTTCTATAAACTCTGCTTTCACTGAACAATGCCAGATTGAATAGCTCAATAAACCAGAACAAACAGACAGACTGTGCAAGTTCCTCCAAAGAAGGCTTAACTTTCCTCTTCTGTTTATTATTATATTATTATTGTAGGGCCACTGGTGCTCTTTTCGTTAGGCTTTTGTCAGCACTTCTGTTACAAAGCCCTATTTTTAGGGCTTTATAGTTTTGTCTAAAGTAATTCCCTACAGGTTAAAGTTTTTAAATATCAGCTTTTAATCAAGAAATAATTTTACAGTTCCTAAAAGAAAATTGCTAACATGTGATGAATTCAGTTCTGAAAACAAACAAACAAAAAAATTACAGCTGTAGCCATGTCAGGTGGTTGTTTTAGTGACTGTTCTGCAAAAAAATTAGGAGTTGAGTAAAGCTCAGTGAGCATAATTAAAAGCTTCCCACCTCACTGGACTTTGTGTTTGTTTTTGAAGCGTCTGCGTGTTCATCAGATCTCCTGAATCAGACACCCGTTTAAGCACATTCTTGTACAATTATTCGTGACTTACATGTTGCTGCTCCTACAGTGCATTCTGGAGTAGAATGTTTTCTTGCATCATGCCTCAGTCTCTTCATGTAAGCTGATTTTTAATTGCTGTTCTAAGTAAAGATAAAGTAGGCTCAACTCTTGCCCCAGTTCAATAGCTGTCCGATGTCCAGTACAGATGAAAAAGATTGCTTGTGCTCTTTTGCATACTAGTTACTTAAGGAGAAATGATCTTTTTTGTTTTGTGGTAATTGAAATTTAGATGATGCAACTGATCTAGGTATGTTAGGGGACTGTGGAATTTTTCACTGTATTTCCCTTTATTAATCATCTATGTGCACACACCGCTCTTATAAATATGCCAATGCTTCTAGAAATCAACAAGTTGTGTTTTTTGTCTGTAATGCTAAACAGTATACTTAGCTAGATCCTCACCCAAATAAATAAAGCTGTCTGCTCCACCACCTTTTTTATTGACTGGAATCCATCAAACAGTCAGGGTACTGAAAGCTATGAATTTGAATCCTTGTGTTATTCTCTAAGTCTCAAAATGTTACTTATGAAAGCTAAACAGTTCGATGCCGGTGTAAAGCAATTGAATAAAACAGGGCTTCAAACTTGGATAAATATTTATTATATTATACATCTCTGTGATCTTGACTAACTGGAGGGGGAAAAATGATTGAATGTAGAAGAATTAAAGTATTTACGGTTAAATTCACTGTTGCATGTCAAAATAGCAGACAAAATGCAGCTGAAAAAGTCTTATTTGGACACTGAGTGGAACACATGCATGCTCAGCAAATAATGGTTCTTTGTCTCCTAAAAATTCTCCTGTTTGGCATTCACTGTGCTTCAACAATATGTTGGCAATTGTACATACTGTTGCCTGATAGAAAAGCCTTTCTGCAAATATTTGGAACTATTGTTAACCCTAAATCCTTTTTTGTAGCTCTTGCATCTGGAAGAAGCTGAAATCTTAAATAAGGCTCCAGGGATACTCCCAGGTATGATGTCCTCACAAATTGCAGTTTCAATATAATCTCCATGTAAATCATGATAAATCTTTCTATGGCCACTAAAAAGATTAGAGGTAGGCTGTGGACAGAAAAGAAGAATACCAGAACTGGATGCTTTTTATTGAGAAAACATGAAAATATATTATTTTAATTCTCATAGGACATAAAATCACAAAATGTCAGTCTCTATCCAAGTCTCACTGTCTTCTGTGATTTTGTTGTCTTTTATTCTCAAATCTAGGTATTCAAAGTTACACACACTATTTCCTATTTTGTCACTAGCATGAAAATTACTTCTATTACAGGCTTTGAACACTTTCCAGTTCCTTGTAAGCCAGTTGAAAATATCCACCACTAAGAAGAGAAATGTTTATGAAGGTCATAAAATGGGCTGTATAAGCTAAACCTCGGCTTTCAGATTACTTGGGTCCGTTTGTTAGATTTATATTGTAGAACCAGCACATATATACAAGGTTGTAACATGATCTGTTGAGGAATACTTACTCATTCTCCCAAGGCAAGGCAGTGTCCTGGTATTGCCCCCTTACACTGACTTCCCAAACTGGAACTTAATTTAGCAATGCTAAGGAACTGCATTCCTAATGAGTTATCTAGTATTGCAGTGACTCCTAGCAGGTAGATCATAGAATCATAGAATCATTAAGGTTGGAAAAGACCTCTAAGATGATCCTGAATTGTCTGCCATATTTTACCTCAGTCGCTCCTTTGGACTACTATTTTACCCCAACACCAGAGATCTCCAAAAGCATTTATCCAAGTCATTACAATAGTATTATAACTGCAATGCTAAAAGAATTTAAAATATTTCATATTTTCATAACAAATATAAGAAGTGGTTACAATTATTGGTAACCAGTTTTTTATTTGAGTGGGGACATGTACATGCACTGAGCTCTTCCAGTTCATTTCATAAAATCATAGAATCCTGGACTACCAGATTGGAAGGGACCTCAAGGATGATCTGGTGCAAACTTTCTTGGCAAAAATTTGAGTATCACACACATAATGGAGTGCTAAAAATCAGGAAAAGTTCTCAGAAGTTAATTAAATTTGCTTCCTTTGCAGCTCTTGGAAATTCCACCATTATCTTTAATGAAATGGGATCAAGCCAGGATTCGCGTTTCCTGCCGTTGGCCACCAAAAGCAATGGCTTGACACATTCAGACAAGGTCAGGCCCTGTACAGAAACCTGTTTTGGTGGTGATGGAGTAGAAGAGGGTGTAGAAACAGTGTGTTGCGTATTTAATACCACGAAGCTTCTATACATATGACATATTTTAGCCCTGATTTTGCATTTGACTTCTAAGTATAACAGCAAGAAATGTTAACTCGATCTCACTATTTGTTCTACATAAAAGTTTGCATTTCTTTTCTACCTCTGGAATTATGTGTCAGTCTGTTGTCACTTGGAAAGGTGGGTGACAACACTTTCCCCACCAGACAATGACTCTCCAGATTTCTGCTGTAGATCTTGATGTTTGAAATAAGATTTGCAGAAAAAACTAAATAAAACTGTCAGTTTTTCATATAAACACCTCGAGGGGGTATAAGCTTCTAGTATTACCAAGAAGGATATTTTCACATCATAAAAAGAGCTCAGCCTGAATTTTAAGCCAACTGTTTAAAGTCTGAGTTTTCTTTTTTTAGCACCTTTCCTGAAATTATACTTTATAGGAATGGATTAATATAGAAGCTGCAATACTGGCCTACAAAATTGATGTGTGTCATTCAGTCCCACGTTTTAGAAGACAAGAAGCAGCTGCCTCAGAGGAAGGTGTAAACAGTTCTTCAACCAGCAGTAATGAGAGAACCTGCTCACAGAGGAACTTTGTTCCTAGTGCTCATTATTAGAAGATACCTTATGCTTTAAGTTTTCAAAGGCAGTTTTCTCTCTTCTTTCTTGAGGAATGAGGAACGTTAGGTTGTTTGGAAGCATTCAGAACTGCTCATTCAATTAGAGGTAGATATAATCATGATAGAGCTTTGGAAGGCTGAAATAAATCTGCACCACAGCTTGCCGGTTATTACCGAGGCACTAGAAACCAAAGTTTCCTCATGCTTGACTGGATATCTTTGTGGAGCATGTGGTAAATTTCTGTACTATTTTTATGAACTATGTGTGTCTTTATTTATATGTTTCATCCTGTGTTCATGGTTTCTTAATGGTGTAAACAGAGCTGAATTTTGCTAACTCAAGGATCAAAGAGGGGACTAGTGAATGCCCTAGATTCTGGAAAAATCCCTTAGAAACTAGAAGAAAGAAACAAGGGGTAGGCAGCACTGAAATGGAGTACGGTAGGTGAACATTAATCATGAGTTGGGGAAGCCATGAGTGGACCTGAAGGTCATCAGGCTACTGATTTCAATTCTTGAGGAAAGGAATCTACCTTGACCTCAACAGGCAGGAGAAATGGTCTGACAGAAACCTCACAAAGTTCAACAAGGAGAATTGCAAAGTTTTACACCTGGGGAAGCTCCATGCACCAGTATATGCAGGGAGCCATCCAGCTGGAAAGCAGCTTGACAGAAAAGGGTCCAGGGTCCTGGTGGACACCAAGTTAAACACAAGCCAGCAATGTGCCCTTGTGGCAAAGACGGCTAATGGTATCCTGGCCTATGTTAAGAGTGTTACCAGCAGATTAAGGGAAGTGACCCTTCCCCTGTACTCAGCACTGGTGAAGCCACATCTGGACTATTGTGTCCAGTTCTGGACTCCTCAGTACGACATACTGGAGAGAGTCCAGTGAAGGTTATGAAGATGATTAAGGGACTGGAGCATTTCTCACACGAGGAAAGAGTGAGAAAGCTGTGACTGTTTAGACTAGAGAAGTGAAATCTCAGGAGAGTTTTTATTAATGTGTATAAATACCTGAAGGGAGGGTAAAAAGAGGAAAGAGACAGGATCTTTTCAGTGGTGCCCAGTGACAGCACCAGAGACAATGGGTACAAACTGAAACACAGAAAGTTCCATCTGAACATCAGGAAACACTTTTTTGCTCTGGGGATGACTGAGCACTGGCACAGGTTGCCCAGAAAGGTTGTGGAGTCTCCAACCTTGGAGATATTCAAAAGCTGTCTGGACACAGTCCTGGCCAGCTGGCTATAGGTGTCCTTGCTTGAGCAGGGTAGTTGGAGCAGATGACCTCTAGGGGTTTCTTCCAACCTTAGCAATTCCGTGATTCTGTGTTCCAGAATCTATATTCCACAAGTGTACATAGATGTCCAAACAGTGCAGGTTCCTACACTTTGCTTTTGAATTTATAAGCTTAAAGCTCAAGGAAGGGAGAAGAAGGGGATCCGTCATTGTCAATCTTGAGTATCAAAAAGTGGGAAGATCAATTAGAATCTGTTCCAGTGTTCCTTTAGGGTCAGTTTATGTTTTCACAGTACATGTGAAAAGGCATCTCTCGATTCAATTCTGCTTTGAGTTAATATATCACATAATAGTCTTCAGGAAGACAAGTATCTTCACATTTCAGCAGAGTCCTGCTGTTCATAAACTGTAGTTAGACCTTACCCAAATTCTTTCCCATCAGGACCCAAATTTTCTGATCCCTTTTTTTGCTTGTTTTCAGTAATTGTTTTGTTCTTACAGAGTTCCTGTTTTCAGACAAGAAGCACGTTTTCTCAAATATGACATGAAAGAATGCTCTTTTGGTATGTGTAGCTGAATGTCAGTAATACTATTCTCATGAGAATTCTTATTTTGTTATGAAACTGTCACTTTGCAGATCCAGCAGTTTGATTATGTTCTGATAACATCTAAGATAGGAGTTTCTTAGCTAAACTAAATTTGAGACTTCTTAAGAGTTTTTTGTTGACCCTTGAAGAACAGGCTTCAATACTCCTTTAAGGAAATCTATTCTCTTAAATAGCTACTTTAGAAAATCCTTCTGAGAACATGCAATCATTGTTAATTCTTCATAACATAAGAGGATATACGAACAAGTATGCTGAGTCAGACCAGAAGTTAATTTTGCCCAACTACCTGTCTGCAACACTGGACAAAATGTGCACATAAGACTACAACAAAGAAACAACTATAGTGATAATTCCCCAGAATAATCTCCTAGCTTTCAAGAGTGTGATCCCAGGAACCTGGTCCAGAGGTAGTTTCCATGCACCTCTATTGATGCAGTCTTCTGTTCCATCAAATTCTGCAACCTCCTTATCTACAATAACTTTTTATTGAGTAGTTTCACATCTTTACCCTACTGCATAAAGGTTGATACATTATTTTGCATTTTCTGACATTGTTATGTGCTAAATTCATTTAATGGTACCCCTCAAATTTGTATTGGGGCAGTCCTTGAGTTATCAGTCTATGGTCACCCTCTGTTTGGCTTTTTTAAATAATTACAGTAGAAGGTTCACTCATGCATTGTTTTGTGCCACACACGTGGTAGTTCTAAAATCTAATTGCTTTTGAAATTTGATAATTTCATTCTGTCTTCCTGATATTATCTACATATTTCTGCTTAGACTAAATGATAATTTGGTTCTTGTTTTAACATTAATAACATTTGTTGTAGTTCAGCAGTTGTTCTGCTTCAAAGTGAATAATCTAATTCTTCAGTATAAGACCCTAAGGTACAGTCTATGTCTCCACATTGAGAAGTATTTTGCAGGTAAACAGATCAGACTGATAAATACAACTATTCCTCTGCATAGGGATTCCAGTAAGACAATAATGATCTTTTATTTGTAAATGGCAAAAAAATTCTGTGTACATATCGGATACTAAAAAGACAATGGTCCCCAAAAAGGTATTTAAAAGTGATATGTAGCATTCAGTACTAGTTTTTATTTACTGGTGTATATTGTAAGATTGTAAAAAGACCCATGAATTACAAAGTTTAATTATAGAATACACAAATAAGATGACCTGTACGAAAAGTGTGATTACAGCCTAAAGCAAGAAAGAACAAGTCAATATGACAGTCAGCTGGGAAGAAGCACCAGACAATACTGAGATGCTAGTGATTAGTCTAATAAGCAATTGCTTTAGCACAACAGCTACCCAATTATTTTCAAGTATTGTCATATGAAATGAGAAAAATGCCAAAGAAATTTTCACCAAAGATTGTGTGAGAAAACCAATTGCACAGCTGAACTCTGTAGAACAATGCAAAAAATAGGAGTATATTTCTTCTATCATTATCCATTTTATTTTTATAAGCATCATGGGAAACCAATTATGATGACAGCTGTGATAAGTCTTCGTTAAAAATTGTACTGATTGTCACTTGTTTCAGATTACCCATATGAGGAATAACTAGAAAGAAAAATAAACCTGATTCTACATGCAGAGTACAGCCTAGTGTCTTGTTAATTCACTTAACAGATCTTTAAAAACAACTGAATTCAGTGAACAATCAAATGAAAAATATATTGATAAGAAACAACTTTGCTTCTAGGAATATGATTTGTATCCATAGAAGGATAAGGATTATTTTATGTTGATTTCTCTATGCATTGCACTTCCCACCTAAGTAACTTTCAAAATATCTTCAGGACTTCATTATTTAGTGTACAAACTTCTGTGTCTTCCATGATGGGGGTGGAGGTTGCAGTGGATGTCAGTGTATATATGCGAACATTTAGCACATTGCCCACAATCAGAATCCAGTGTTGGAGTGGAATAACAGATGACTGAAAGAGGAAAGACATCTGTATATATTTGAAACCACAGTGATTATTTATCTTGGCATTTGTTCATAACTATTAGATTAAAAGAAACTCTTCCATAAAAAGTCAACTGATTTTTTAAACTAAATTGAAGGATTATTTATTAGATCCTTATCAAATATTAACCTTTTAAATGTATTGTAGAGACAGCCAAAGTGCCTCCAATATTTGATTAAAAAGCATGTATGTTTTTCCTAATCTTCTTTCATGAATGGTCTTTCATTTAGTGGGCTCCTTTGAATATTACACAAAATAACACGGCTCTTTGTAATGAAAGAGTAATCAACTGAAAAATCTCTTCTTAAACCACTTGGATTTCCCCTAGAAATCTTCTTAGTAACGATGTCTTATTTTGGTGTTTAGAGTTATCACACCTTGACAGAGTTAACAGAGCTGAAATTTTATTAATTATAAGCAATCATAGCAACATTTTCAGGCGTATAATCAGAATGTGACTTGATCTATAAAGGTTCTTAGATACTCTATATCATCATGTCTTCATTAACAGGTTTCTTTCTTCCTCATGACATGTGTAGGAAATACAGTGCTTTCACTGCTCTACAGCTGAGCACTCAGGCCAAGGAGAAATAGAGTGGCTGGGTAGCATTACCTGAGGGCCTCAGTCAGAAAACGAACCCAGCTTTTCCAAGTCTGAAACCATAAGACTGTCCATCCCTCCTAAATAAATGGGTTTGCAATATGTATTTCCACATGCTTTGTGTTTGTACTACTCCAGAATCATTCACAAAATTTATGACATCTACAAAATAACTCAAATTCCTTACCACAATTTCTGCTTGATATGAAACTAACCTTTTTTTTGGTATATAAAATAGCCTTTTAATCTTTTTTTCATATTCTGACTTGTTTTAAAACATATCTTGTTTCATAGCAGAGATTATAAGTGGTATGAGTTCAAGCCAGTTCTGTACAAACTACACAGTATCTTTCAAACATATGAAATATATTTGATCAACTATCTGGGAAATATGATTTTTCCATACGGGTTAGTTTTCACGTAAGGGAGTTTAGTGTTTCTATGGAGAACATAATATGCTCAGACGAATATAATAGGTAAAGAGTTGCAAACCACAGAGTGGAAGAAGCAGATGTCCAGCTGGATTTTCACATAGGAAGGTCCTGAAGGTCACTGCTGGTGATGAGGTCTCAGAAATTCCCAAATCCTCATAAAGCTATTCCTTGCTTTCCCAGTACACTAATCTCCTACTGCTCTTGATAATCCAGTGACTCAGGAAGTAAGGCCTGTTTTCCCCTTTTGTTTGTCAGAAGCAGACTAGCTGACAGCAATTTTCTGGATTACCATTTATCAGGGCAGAACAAGGGTATTCACAAAGGTCATCACCCAGAAGAATATTCATTCATTGATGTATCAGTATTTGTCTTCCTGCTGTCAGACTAAAATCTCCAGAGAACAAAAACATAATGGTCGTAATATTTACAGCCAGGTATGGCTTTCCCCACTGTCCCGAAATGGGAGAACAGACAATTTGATATCCTTGTCCGGCAGAGAATTGAGTGATGTCAGCCCATTATAAAGGGAATACGCGATGGTCACTTCCCTCTGCTTTCCATTCCCACAAAGTCGTGGCGTCCATCCAGATGAGTCGGTTGATCTGTCTCAGTTGCGTTTTATTCTCTCTTACCTTTCTTTCTGTTTATACAATTCAGTTTTGGTTACGATTCACAAGGATGATTTGCTTGGTGTTTTCCTCCACCTTGAATTCTCTTTGTAAATTATCCTTCACCTCATGATGTCCCCAGTTCCCTTCAATTGAGGATTGTTTCCACAAAAGAGAATGCAACCACTGCAGGGAGTTGTCTGAGTGAGAAGATCCTGGAAACAAATAAAATAACTTTCTTTGATCATTTTACTACTGTTATTTCTCATTCTTAATACAGCTGGCTTGGAACAGCTTGTGAAGATTAATGAATGCTAAAGTTACTATATTAATTGAGCATTGTAAATATTACTACTCCTTGAGTTCATAGAGGTAATATATTAAGAACACTGTACAGATGCACAGTGCTTTTCAGATAGCCCCTTCAGCTAGCAACATAGCCATTTGGCAGGCTTTGATGTTTTCAAATTTAGCCTTTGGTAAATCTGCATCTGGTTTTTCACAGTAAAAATTGGCTGAGAGGAGGAACAGTGAATATATTTTCTCACATACAATCAGATAACCCACATCCCTCCAGAAGTATTGCTCTTTGAAAGTAAGATGAACAGATAACCCACATCTCAAATCAATTGGGATGTGAGAAATCACAGGCAGGGACACTGCTGGGGAAGAAAGAGCAGGTCCAGGATATAAGAAACAGCAAGATACTGCAGTAAATATCTCATACATTAGCTGAATATGCCTGTAATTTTCACTGTGTCTGTTTTTAAGAAGTTTTGCTGTTAAGCAGCTCTAAATGATTATGAATGAAAGTACAACATCAGGTTAAAAAGTACTTTCAACCTCAAACCAGAAGTGTGCTGAAGTGGAAAAGATTGGCAACCAGATCACTGTAAGTGAGAAAGCTTAGCTGATGGGGGCCTTTGTTTTGTGTTGGCATGACTCAAGAAAGATGTGCAAGATGGTATTTTCTGTTTCAGAATAGTTATTCACTTCCAATTTTGTTACAGGATAAGTATAACAACTGCGTTTCACTTACAATAAAAATAAACTACAGGTAAATTAGTTCACTTAGTTAAACAGTGGAAACAATAAATTCTACCACATACAGAGTGGAGGTACATGCCTTTGCCCAAAACAACAGCATATTAATGACATCTTGTGTCCTTCACTCTGGTTTTCTTAAGTTTGTGTGTGTCGTGGTTTAGCCACAGCTGGTGACTAAGCCCCACGCAGCCGCTCACTCACTCCCCCACGGTGGGATGGGGGAGAGAATCGGAAGAGTAAAAGTGAGGAAACTCATGGTCTGAGATAAAGACAGTTTAATAAGTAAAGCAAAAGCTGCGCACACAAGCAAAGCAACACAAGGAATCCATTCCCCACTCCCCATGGGCAGGCAGGGGTTCAGCCATCTCCAGGGAAGCAGGGCTGCATCACGCGTAATGGTTTCTTGGGAAGACAGACGCCATATTCCAAACGTCCCTCCACCCCTTCCTTCTTCTTTGTCCCAGCTTTATATACTGAGCATGATGTCGTATGGTATGGAATATCTCTTTGGTCAGCCTGGGTCAGCTGTCCCAGCTGTGTCCCCTCCCAGCTCCCCATGCACCCCCAACCTCCTTGCTAGCAGGCCAGCACGAGAAGCTGGACTGTCCTTGACTGCTCAGCAACAACCCGAAACATCAGCACATTATCAACATTTTCTCATCCCAAATCCAAAACACAGCCTCACGCCAGCTTCTATGAAGAAAATTAACTCTACCCTGGCTGAAACCAGGACAGTGTGCTTATGAGGAAGAATCAGGGGAAAAAAAAAATCAAAGGAATAAAAGAGCAGAAAAAGTAAAATAAGAAAAAACATGCTTAAAAAAAGTACTCAGAGTGTGACTCAGAACTGTTATGAGAAACGCTAATTGATTTCAGTGCTGCCTGGAAATAAGCTGAATATTTAAGCAAAATTGTTGTTGTTGTGTTGTTGTTTCTAGTTATTTGACTCCTGTTATGTTCAGGAAAACAAATCTTGGAACAGTCTTTGTAACTAACAAGAATTAAATTTAAAGAGAAAAAGAAAAAAAGGAAAAGGAAAAGGAAAAGGAAAAAAGGAAAAGGAAAAGGAAAAAAGGAAAAGGAACAGGAACAGGAACAGGAACAGGAAAAGGAAAAGGAAAAGGAAAAGGAAGAGTGTCATTCTACCTCTTTCAAATTTTTCCTCTAAACAAATCATCCACAGAGCTTTCAACTTGGTTAAATACTTGAAACAGGAGGGATAACAAAGTAGTGATTTTGGTTGTGTTGGTCACTGTGGTCACTACTGCTACTTGTATGGAAGAGATAAAACATGCTGGTTGTATTATTGCTGGGTGTCTTTGAGAGCATGTGTCACAGCATCGTACGTGCCACACAACTGAACTCCCTTCTCCACCTTGGGGGGCACAACCAAATTACTGATTGGGAACAGCATCTTCTATCCCCCAAACCATTTCTGTAAGTATGGAGAGCCGTAGTTGACAAAGGGCCAAAACTGTAAGAGGGCATGCATTAACAGTTAGACATTGTGGACAACTGTGAGCCAGGACCGGAGCCCAAACCCTGGCTCTCATTCACTTACTAGCACAGACTAGCACAACCCCACAAGTCCCACGTTCTCAAAGTAGAGAGTTGCAGGTGGCCCATTTAGTTTGACTGAGCAGAGTAAGAGCAACTAAGATACTGCCACCCTTATTTTTGAGTGAATAGTTCATTCCAGGAGAGATGAAGGCGTGAGGTCAGATCTTGAAATGGTGTCCACTCCAGTAGCGTAGCTCAAAGAGACTGACCTATGTCAAAAAAAGAAAACCGAAGGCTGAACTTTGATGTTAGTGTTAGTTTCCTTCTGAGGTCCTAGGCACTACACAGCTGGCTCAAAAACTTTGAATAAGTAGCTCTTCACAAAATGGAAATTCTTATATTCTACTGGACGGTCATTGTAAACACATTTTATTATGCAAGTAAGAAAAACAAGACCAAAAGTCGTAACTACTACTAATAAAACCTACCATATAAATATTTATTTACCCAGTTTTGTGTCCTTTATAGTCATCATCATTGCCACAGCTGGGTATGTTAATTGCTGATGAATTCAAGAGCTTTGTAACTATTTTTGTAACTATTTTGAAGAAAAAGTTGTCCCCTTAACTGCCAAGGCTTTTTCTTTTCTGTGACTTGACCCAGCTGATGTTTATAGAAATCTAGGATACAACGGTGGAAAGACAGTTTTGCTGTTATTTCCTTAAGAGTTTATCACCTATCTTATTTATAAATAGAAGGTTTTCTACAAAGCAATGGCACATAAGGTTTGTTGAGATTTTTTTAGCCTTAGGCAAGCTGCAGGGTGAATGATAGGCTTGCCTCTTCAAATATGGTGTTGATGATACCTATCAACAAAGTCGCTAAGAATATGGACATCTTTCACCAGGCCTGATAGACATGAGCCTAAAACAGCGACAGTGACTCAGATTTCCTTTAGCACTTCTTGTGCACCTTACTTTCTGGTGTGCTGAATACTTGGAAAGAAGCCGATACGTGTTTTGGCCATGTCTCAGCCGATGGTTGCTGCTGTCTGGGGATGTATTTCGGATGTGGTAATTGCTCTTTAAGAAGTGTATTTTTGTACTTCACTGATGCAGAGTTAGGCTCCAGGGCGGCTTGCATTCAGATTGCACTGATAAAGTAAGAAAGGGTTGTTTGCTTTCAGTTTCCACTGTGCAGAGACGTTGTGGAGGATTTTATCTTCATCTGACTGTGTTTTCTATTGAGGCTCCCTCGGGAGCAACAGAGGGGATAGCTGCATATTCTACAAGGAAATCCAAAGCTCTCGAGAGGCAGCCATCTGGTAGGGCTTGAATTTTTGAAGATGTTACATCTGCAGTACGGTGCAATACTTTACCACATGCAAAACAAATGTACAGGAACAAGAAAATCAGTCAGTATCACAGAAATCCGCAGTATGATTTGGACAGAAACATTCAGATCTTGACATCTTAATAAAATACATGAGAAGGGAAATATTCTTCACACTGTGGCTTTAGGCATCTCATTTGGGTGACTAAATGATACCCTAGGCACTCTTCCCTACTCAGCAGAGCTCCCGGTCACCAGTGCACCTCTTCAAGCACCTCAACTGCATAGTTCAGCTGAGACGGTGTGAATTCTTTACATTGCCTCAGGCCTTCACCTTGCATGAGAACTATGAGATATGGGATGAGGAATATGCTTTTTAAATTGCTATGGCCCTTTCCCAGTGCCAGACTTAGACGTTTTGTTTTACAGACCGAAGTGAGGGAGGAACATGCTGGTGTAGTGCACACACACTATTTTGTGGAAACATTATTCTGCTAAGAACCATGCTTCTGTGGCAGGAGGTTGCTGTAAACTGGAACGGGTATGCATGCAGTAATGTCTTACCTAGACTGAGGCTGGACACCTGCATGCCAGTTCATTCTTTGATGCAGATTCTCTTGAAATAGCAGAGAATGACGCTCTTGGAGCAAGATTTTTTCAGAGGTTCATAAACAAGCAGTGACAGTTTTGCTTGGGATTTTTCATGAGATTGCCTTTCTAAGCGGTGTGTACTGGCCTTGTTATGTGGATATCAGCTCTGGAAGTACAACCAGTACCAAAACATCTAATTAATTTCCTTAATATACCACCTGCAAACAAAGGTGGGTGAAGGGCTCATTCACAAGGAGCTTACTTGTTCCTTCAGTGGGAGATGGATAGGAGACAGGGCAGCAGTCTGCATATTAATCCTCACTGATTAAGCCAGGTCCTGGCTCTGTTATTAAATAGCTTTTCTGACGAGCTCTAAATAGCAGTGTCAGGGCACAGACTGACAAGCAGGAATCTTTACTGACCATGGATTTGTTCTAGTATTTCACAGAGGTGAGAAGGTTTCAGAATGGGCTCTACTTCCTTGAGGCTGAAATGCCAAGCAGCAAAAGGTCAGCAGACAGCAGCGTGGCAAATCACGAACAGTGATAATATTGCTACTTACAGGGTGACAGACGACAGGGAAAGCTTCTGTGCCAGCTGGCAGGAGCAGGTCATGGAGGAGGGATGCCTTGAGCCTCGGCAGGGGAAAGCAACCAAGGAGTGGTAACTGAATCTACCATGTGTCTAAGGCATTAGAGATGAGATTTCTTCAGCTATAATCTTACTCACATGCTGAGAACTGTACCAAGATCACGTTTGGTACTGGGGCACCTGGATCCCACAAAAGATTTGTATTTGCAGTATTCTTATCTACCTACTCTCACCTACACTTTGGCTCCATTTACCCATCTGGAGCAAAACATCTCACAGAACCATGAAGAAATCAAACTATTGTAGAAGCGGAGGATTATTATTGTTTTGAAACATATTTGTCAGGAACAAAAGATTCAATCCCAAACTTAGTAAGGTGAAATTCCACATTGATGTCAGCAGGTTTAGGGGTAGGAATGCGATAGGATACAGACCATCTTGGCAAAACTCGCCAGTTGTTTTAAGAAGAAAGTGGAATTGTACAGGGAACTTTTGGTCATTTTTTTCCAAGAAGCCTGGAGAACTTATTCCCACCTGGGGAACTTGGTCCTACCAACTAATTCAGAGAACAGGAAAAAGGAAATTGCACACTGGCGGGGTTCACGCTAGACAATGGAGCAATCTCCTTATTGCTTAAACATGCAAGCTGCATACATTTTACTCTACCTCTCTTTTGTTGTGGTACCTGTTCCCTCCCCAAAAAGCTGAATAAACATGAAAGATCAGCGGACATGCTACATTTTACACAACAGAGCATGGCTTTTTGTTACATCTTGAAAAGATTAAGTGCACCTGCATGAGAAGAATCCCTGTCCCTCTGAACGATCAGGCAAAGGCACCTCTCTTTCTAGGGCACAGGCAAAGGAGACGTTGGGCTGCAGGTTTCTAACAAAGCTTGTTTGACCAAGGCTGGATCCTCTAATTTCTAAGGAGCAAGGCTGCCATCCAGCGGCTTTTCTTCAGTACAAAACTGAATTTAACAGCAACAGGGTGAAGAAATGTTCATGTTCTCTTCATTTAAATGGGGATCTCTTAATTTGCTAATTTCTTCTTTTTTGTGTGTTTTTTTTTTAACATTTAACCTAGATAACACACTAGCTGCAAACTACACTGAGAAAAGAAAGATTAACTTATTTCAAATAATCACTAGGTTTTTTTCTTCTTCACTTGGATTTTATAGGTATAACGGTAATTATTCTGCCTACATGAAACTGTAGTTAAGCATAAAATAATTTAAAAAAATGCCTCATAGCTGAAATAATAGCTTTCTGTTAATGTACACATCACATTTTAAAGTGGAAGATACATTTATAAGCTTAATTCAAAGCTCATGAGAATCATTTCATCCTTCAACGTGCTTGGAATCAGGCCCTGTTTGAATAAAAAGGAAATTTGAAGTTATGCAATCTGGAGGAAAATTATCATGCATATTACATATTTTCATCTCTAGGGACCAACAGATCAACAGGTATCATCAGAAGGAAATTTCCTGATGTTTATCCCCTTGCAGATCCCACTCAAGCATAAAAGTTTTTATCTACCGAAAAGCTGAAGCTGAGGATGGTGAATAAGGCAGAAGGGTAATCTGCTCCTGAGGCAGTTCCCTTGGCCTCCATTTCCCTCTGTCTAAAGCAGGGATAATGCTCATCTAGCTCGCAGGCAAGATGTGAGATTCAATACGCTGTGAATGACAAAGGATTTCGAGCTCCTCAGAAACCAGAGAGTATTTGTGTGCTTCTTGATACAGTTTATACAAGACGTAAATCTATCAAAGGAGGCTGCATTGCCCAGCTCCTTCCACTCTGCCTCTCCCCATCTAATACTTTTTAGCAGCCCCCCTGGCTCCCAGGGCAGCAATGAAGATGAGGGACTGTCCTTTCAAAGTGATGTTATTAAGTTCAAGTACTCTTGTTTCAATAAACTCTCTAACAAGAACCATCAAGCTGTTTAGTTTAACCAAAAGAAAGCAAAGGGATACTTCCACCACAGCTCAGTGGCTTTTTACTGGCAGACAGAACTCAGTTAATTAAGGCCTTTGGACTGCAGACTGCAAAGTTTTAGTAAGATTCAGTTCTTAAGATGAAAAGGAATAAATTCAGATGCAAATGAGGGCATGAATGCCAACAGTAAGAATGCTTAAGAAGCAAGTTAGGAGGGGTTTTGGTAGATTCAGAACCAGGGCAGAAATTTAAACTAAATTTTGATTTTTTTAATATTCATTAGGAATGTGAATTTAGTGGTAGAAATCAGATAGCCTGTTTTACCCCACAGGTCAAACTAGATTATCACAAGGTTTTCTCTGACGTTAGAATGTTTTAATATATGGAGTCCTCTGTAAAAATTTTCATTGTTAGAAATACTTATTAGGGATAACAGAAATTTTTACAATTGTTGAAAAGGAAAAAGAAAAACATTTGAAGTAAGTTAAAAACGGGAATACTATCTAGGGAACAGTTGCTAACTTTTATTCAAAAATAATAGAATGTTCACATTCAAAATGTCTCATGCGAAATGTCAAAGTATTTCAGTCATATATCTAGTGACACAATTAGGAATGTTTTGTTGTGGAAAAATGTTACTCCTAAAAATAGTTTTGTCTTCTTTTATATTTCCTCTAAAAACCACGGAGTATTTTGTCTGATTCTTTTTCTTCATACAAAGTTACAATATAAAAAACCTGCAATTTTCTGTTTATGGTGAGCAATGCCCCTCTCCTGTTCCTTCGATCCTCTGTCCCAGCCCTTCAGATGGAAGAATCTGATTAGAGAGTGAACACCAGCTGAAATGAATGCAATCTTTCATCTCAGGATATTGGGAGGATAGGCACTTTTTCTGGGTTTTGGTCATTCTGAGTGAATTAACTTCGCTTCACTTTGGACATCTAAAAATCAGACATTTAAATGAGGAAGTTACCCTTTAAGGTTGTTCAACTCATTTATCTCAGATGCTTATGCTAAGATGAGTTGAATTGCCCTCTGGAGGTGCCTATTTCTCTTCTATGGCTAGGTAAAGAGCCTAGTGTGACTAGCTCAGCTTTAGATGTCTAACTTTTAGATGCCTAACTTTGACAAATGAATTTTGTCTTCTGTTTCCAGCATAATCTAAACTAGGACCACCTAGGAAGAACACAAGTTTCCTTCTTTACTCAAGAGCAGTTTCATAATGATTTTTAAAGATTTTAGTCTGTTCTTATTCAAATCAATTAAAAACTTTTTTTAAAAACACATTACAATTCTTGAACATAAAAGCAAAGAAAGAAAAACATTTTACCTCTTATCAGGCACTAATATCAAAATTCAGTCCGTTTTACCTGAGATGGTAGTCCTACTAATGAACCTGAGGTCATTCAAATAGAGGGCTTCCAAAAGACCCTCATTTGTAGGAAAATTTAAGCCAGAAGAATGAAGCAGCTATATCTTACATGTAATCTCTCACATCTGAAGTTTACTATTAAAGACTTACCTACCAATTGCTGTACAATCACAACAGAATACCCCTGTTTTATAGATCAGACATTAAGGAACCATGTAAGTTGTGAAATACTGACACTGCTCTAATTTTGAAACATAATTTACATCCTTAACCAGAAAAACCTGTCTAATAACATGCTCATGCATATTTTCATTGATCTTGCTACATTCATGTTACAGTTCCCTAAAATTAACAAGTTATTGGAAATATGTCACTTTAAAGTTTATAAGGTTTATTCAGCAAATAACTCCACAGACACTTGCTGTCTATACAGATAACAACAACAACAACAAAGTAGAATATTAAAAACAAAACAAAACCACAATCGATCCTGATCTCTGCACTATAAGGAAGCTGCAAATGTCCTTGCTTCCATAAAGGCCAAGGTGACAATAATGATCTCATTTTCCTTCTAATATTTCATGAAGTGTCAAGCACTGTTATAGCTGTCTATTCCAGCTGGGCTCTGGAAACAAGAATGTGCACCTGAGTAAGGACAGCTGCCCTAAAGCGGACCCTGGTTTAATGGTATGCAGGGTTCTAGCTGCCACATGGAATCTTTTCAAGTCTGTGCAATGAGCAAAACAGTTGACAGATGCAGCCACACTTAAATAATATTTTTTTAACTGATTTTTCCTTATTGCCTCATGACTTCTCTGCCTGATAGGAGGTTGTCTCAGCTGGAAATTATTGTGGTGAGCAAGAATACCCTCTACTGGTAACCTGTAGCCCCAGGCAGACTTGTGCTTGTTTTTCATAGTCTTTTTCCGTTAAGCTTTATTTCTCAGGAAAATATGGCACCAGGGAACACTTGGTTGTTTACAGGTATGGAGCTACCACATCTTACCTGTCTAAACTCACACAACATCCTCTGCCCCTGCTCTGTGGCATCCCACAGCTAGGACTATGTCTCACGCATGTAGCACAACACCAGGGCATCCATGATCTACATCTTCTCTGGATACGCCTTCCAACTGGAGTCATGAAGCAAAGGATCCCTGTGATATATCCTCCTATAGGTTGGAAGTAAACTGTCTAGTAACTCTCTACGTTCAAAAGCAGTCCACTGAAAGGTGCCTGTCCCTTTTGCAGCCAAAGAACTATGCCTTTTTATCCACTATAAGACCTAATATTGCAATTTCCTACTCTATGACATGACCCACCGCATGAAAGTTTGTACACTAGAAAATTATAACATCTTAGATCATTGCTGGTGACAGAATCCAAAGAACTACAGGTGCTGAACCTGGTCAGACCTGCAGGATTACCCCGGTGAAGACATCAAATACTGAACCTGAAAGCCCATTTAATTCTGTTGTAAATCTCAATGTATAGAAGACATTTCCCTCAGAGTCTAGCTGGCAGGATGCTTCCTAGAAGACACCTATGACCGATCAGGGAAAGAGCATGGAGACCTGAGAGGATGCTTCTCTCCTATTCGATTTGAGTACTTAACAGATTGATGGTTCTATACTGATCAGACGCCACGTCTCTCCCAGTCTATAGATACTCATACAGCCCTTGACACTGTAATGACCATGACCCCCAGGTGATTTGGAAGGAAATTCCACACATCAAAAAAAAAAATTTGCAGAAAAAAACACGTGGTGTAGCACATGTGAAACATCCAAATGTGTTTGAAATGTAAAGCTATTCCAATACATGTAAGTGACAATAAAAGAGCTATTTATCTTTGAGTAGAAAGAGCAGCTGTGAAAACATCAGCTTTTCTCAACAGGGGCTTTTTCCAGGTGAGCTCAAATATTATCCATAAGCATATCAAAACTGAACATTTATTTTTTGAGATTTACCAAGTAATTCCTGTGGTTATTATTTATTATTTTTAAACCTACTTGATTTTTTAGATTTTTTTTAAAGGCTGAAAAATTTAAACTTCTTGTAATTTAAAAAGGAAAGATTGTTTTTGGGGTTTGTCTGGTTTTGTAAAACGTTATGTAAAATATCTTAAGAAGAAATGGTATAAAGCCATCATTAAACTATTTCTTTGAACCTTTTAAAAAATCGTCTTGAGTACAATCAAGTTGAAAATGTATGAAAAAGGCAAGTTTTATAAAGATGACATTCTATGCAGGTACTTTCTATTTAATAAAAAGCTCATTTTCATGGAACAGGAGGTTTGAACGACTTTGCCCAATTCTGATATCTTTTTTTACAATATTGTTTAGAGATCTGGGCTGAAAACTGAACTGTACAAAGGAATATATCAGTTTACAGTAAATGATGATCCTTTAAAAAAAGCAATCCACCTAATAATGCAACAAAAATAATCCCTGGCAATCTGAATAGGCATTATATATAACACAGAAGAGAAGAAGAAATGGCACAATCATTTAAAGGCAAGGCTTCAAAAACAGTCCAGTTTGATTTTTCAGAACCTTTGAGCACACGTGATTCTCGCAGACATGAAAAAGAAAACTGGATGCTCACTTTTTTTGAAAATTAGCACTTAGGCGATTTGCCCAGTCCTTCACAAAATGTATAATTGAGTTGAAACTTAAGTCAGCATTCTGTATCCAGTCAAGAATCTTAAATAAAAAATGACCATTACTCTATAGAGATAATGATTTATCTTACAGTTTGGCCTGCTTTGTACGCTGAGTAGTTGTTGCTCCTTTGGATTATGTACTTGAGTTTATCCTTTTTTATTACCATGTGATGCCACATTAACTTTCCCTAATATTGTAGGCTGCTTATTCTGTTCTTTTCAGAACTCTCTCATTGACACTAGAGTTTGTCTCAGTGGCCTGAAGAGTTTTACTTTTCCTTCTCCCGGTTTTCTAACCGTCCTGTGAAGGAGAGAAGCAAGTGACTGCATGCCACCTGTCTTTTGCATGTCTGCAAAGCTTTTATCTGTTCATCCAGATGGCTCAATTTGCATTGACAGTTTTTGTGGCCACTTCAGTTAGCTTAAGCTGCTTCATAGTGCATCTAATCATTCTAGTATGCATTTAAAAACAAACTTAAATACAAGAGCAGATTTTAAATAAAATGCTGGAAGAAAAAAAAATCACAAAAAAATCCCACACCAAAAAAGCAGAAAAACTCCAATTCTTACAAAAATGTTTAGATATGTGGTTATGAGTTTCCAATGCTGTAGCTTGGATAATGTTAGACAACTTTGGAATTTTTTTAAAATATAAATTAAGCTTGCTGTGGTACGGAAAGGATCATTCATCTTTTTATTGTTTTTCTAACAGTTGTTTTTTCTTCTTTCTGTTAAATTGTAGCACATTCTGAAAATTAATATTACATACAGGCCATTATTATGGTAATACTCATATGGAGCAAATTTTGCTTCTGTGAAGGTTAATGTAAATAGGTTAATTCTAGACCAATTTTTACTAATATGGATGAAACTATTGTTTGACTAGAGTGATACATATTTTCTTCAAGGTTAAGGAAAACAAACTGGAAATTTTTGGTCACGTTTGGAGGATCAACCCAATCCCAAACATTTCTCTCAAATAAATTTTCCATGGAGGAGGAAAAGAGCCTTTTGGTTATTCTTCTCTTAGAAAATAAATTAAAAAAAAAATTATTTTGGATCACATTGATCTGGAAGACAATGTTTCATTTTTAACATGACCAGAAAATACTTTTGATGTGTCCTACACAATGAATTTGTTGTCAGCCTGACTATGTCCCATTTACACTTGCCAACATTGACTAATATGGCAATTGTTAAACTTTGTCAGACTTAAACCATGTCAAATCTACTGCATATGTGCAACCGATCTGTATCACGAGTCCATCACATCCTAGACACTTCAGATTTACCACACATACCAATTAGCCAATTTTGTGAGCTATGTAGAGGTTTCTTCTGGAGATCTGATCTATCACCTGCTAGAGATTCTTTCTCAAGATTTTAGCTTACCATGCAAATTGCTAGAGCTGCTATGCTGCCTCCCCGGCAATGTAACTTCAGGGTAACATTCCACGATCTCTCTGTTTTATTGTCCTATTTCGACTACAGCTCTCTACATTTCTAGATTAAGTATATCTTAATTGTGGAAGTGTTACTTAAAGTTTTAATGAAGATATATAACTGGTTTTTGGATTTATAAGAAGTTGGAAAAGGAGAATGGAGAAATGTATGGGAAGCAGGAAGAGGAGATAATATAGTCAAGTTATTTCAACTTTATTCTGGTTCAAGCACAAAGAAAATAAAATCAAAATAACAGTCTAGACACAACTGCAGTTTAAGTGAGTAGTCTGATTTGTTATTTGATTCAGCTAAAAATTGCTTCCACTGCCTTAATATACTTGTTTGTGGTTTTGTTTGTTTTTATCAACCATGACTGTACCTGGTTTTTACCCACATAAAATGGAAGAAGTTATAATAATGAACAGAAACTGTTAAAAAAAAATAGGGTGGGCAAAACCAATGCCTTATGTTTGTAAGAGTAAGGAGTAAATAATGTGACTGGTATTCCCTCCTCCCCCAATTCCAAAGCACATTTCACATGCTTTCAGTAAGATCGAATCATGTTTTAGTTCATGATGGATTTGACGAAGCTTCCTGACCTCTGATTTCCACTAGAAGGTGTCCTCTCCTTAGTGATGTCTATGTGACTACTGATGTATATGTCATTAAAGTGACTTACTAAGATATTGTAATCCTCCAGCTTCTATTACAGAAATCAGAAAAACACATTGAAAAAGATATAATTTTTCAGGAAAAGCTTAATGTGGTTGCAATTAGCTTAAGTAATGCAGTTGTGCTATTTTACCAGAGGTCTCTTTTAATGATCACATCTCCATTTAGGTCTCAGTTTTAAAAGCCCTGCCTTACTCTTTAAAGAGCCCATCATAACGTTTTTCTTTCTTTTTCAGTTTATTCATTTTTCTCTTTTCTGGTTTGCTGAGTCTTTCAGTGTCAAACACATTTTGTATTAATGGATTATTAATATGAAACAAACCCAGAATAAAGCAAACAGCAACCTCTGAAAGAAGATTGGCCTGAATTAAACCTCAAGTTTTTGATTCATTGACAAGCCATGCATAGCCCCTCTGTGTAAACATGAACAAATCATAAGATCTTATGTTCTTTTTCTATTTGGAAATGGGGATTATAATATCGTTTTCTACCAGTACAGGGTCACCACAACATTCACATACAGAAATCCAGGGATTGTTGGGACAGAACAAATGCCCATATTGCCACTCACTGGCAGGTTTCATAATGTCTGTGCTGTGCCAGTTCAGATTCATATGAAGCCAGTGGATGTTTGGAGTAAAGAAATAAATGTTAAAGCAGTATACTACAGTTAATAAAAACAAGTTCCTACTTAACATATCAGAAAACAAAATATGTTCCCATAGATTAGCAGACAAAAGCGTGACAGTTTTAATCCTCTTTTAATGTGCAAGCCTTTAGCACGCAATAAAAGCGAAGTAATGTCATGTGATAGAACTTGCAATGAAAACGGGTTAAGCAAAGTTACTAGATGTTTTGTTGCCATAGGCTAAGAACACAGACAATTACACTGGTTCAATGCATGCTCACAAACTTCTTGAGCAGTGGTAATATGAACATGTCTGAGTCTTCTGTACAATTATTTTACATCTCCTGTTGCTGATTGATTCTGACTAAGCGGTTTTCCTTTCTGTTTTGTCATGTGTAGCAGTATGCGTTCATTTTTCTGTGTTTTCTGTGTTATATTTCTTATTCCTCAAACTTCTTTTCTTCATTCAAGGTCCACACTGCTCTTTTTTCAAAATTTCTGTGTATTTTAACAGTGTGTTAGCCACAGCAACAGACTAAAGAAGGCCACCTCTTACATAGCTGAATTGGAAAAGATCCCAGAATAAAGAAAATATTAAATAGAGCAGGAAAAAAGTCAGCATATGGATGCTATCGATGCAGCAGGAAAATAGCCAACTGCACTGCAGAAATTCCCACTCGGAAGAGATACAGGGAAGCAATGTTTGTTTAGCTCACACTGCTGCCAATACAAAGGACCATCATGACTTGTAAAGTAAACCCAGGAGGTGGAAGAATTGTCTCATAAAGGTAAACACAAATATTGTACATTCAGTTTTCATTGTGACCAAATGTACATGAAGAATGTATTAAAAATTTAGAGAAGACCTCTCAGTGCTACCATATGGGAGAGTACACAGTCAGCCTAAGATCAGCTACTTCTCAAGGTTATGAGAATGCACCTTTAGTGACAGACATCCTCAATCTAGAAAGAATTTCTGGAGTCAACAGCTGGTAGGAAGGCAAAATCATATCAATTTGGACTGGAAGAGAGACCTGTACTATTAAAAAACAATTAACCATCATTAACTACCATCTGACTAACCATCATTAGTCATATTTTAATAATACTGGTGCATTTGCATCTCTGTAGGGATCACACTGAGATCATATAGGCTCCATATTGAACTTAATAGTGAAATATGTAATGATCTCTGAAAAATCACAGTAAATTGCATCTTTGAGATACATCATTATGTCTTCCAGATTTGCATGGAGGAATGAATGAGGTATGGGCCCATGAAGATAGCAGACTCTGTATTCCAGTGAGTAAAGAGCCTGATCTTTCTATTAAAATGACTGTGAAAGAAAATTGTCCAGGGAAAAGAAAGAAATCATAATAGCCTGTGAAGCTGATAGTCGAAGAAGGAAGATTTAATCTTTGGCTATAGTTCACCTGAGTAAATTAATTTACAGTAGATTTAATTTATTATCATATTAATAAAAAAACCCACCTTTGAACAAAATATTCTATTGAGCAAGAAGAGAGACTGCTAATGATTATGCAGGAGCTAATTCATGACTAACATCAAACCCTGAAAATGTGTATTTGCTCCAAGACACTGGATATTATAACTCAATCGCTTGTGCATTCTTCATTCCATACCTTTGCTTTCTGAAAAACAGCCAGTGTAAGGATGTTTTGATAATGAAAGAAGAACAAGGGAAGAAACATGGTAATGTCTGGCTAGTGAACCACAGGCCATACTACAGATCCCATCCCCTGTACTGTGTCTAAGTTACTGAGATCTCAGAGGCTTGGTGGAAGATAAATTTTAGTAGTTTCCATATGCATTATCACTTTTAGCCTAAATACTGAATTTAAGAGTGTGTTTCTGCATTCTTGTTTTAAAACGCAGGATTTTTTGTACCTTTGCTGAGAAAAAAAGGGCATTAAAGGAATGTTTTGAAGTTGACTACATGTGTTAGACTAATAGACAGGGAATACACATATACAGTCTAGCATCTTTTTTTCACAAATTCATAACTAGCTTCTGATATTAAGCAACACTTCAAAGTCTGATGCTGATCTAATACTTTAGCAGTATCTTCAAAAAATGTCACACCATTTTCTTGATGAAGATGAAATAAAAAACTCACTTTCTTAGTCACTGAAGAAGTAGAAGTGGTTTGTGCAATTACAGAAATACTGCAGATCATAAAATAGTGGCAAAAATTAATCTTATTAAGCTTTTAATGAACAAATCTAAATGCAATCTAATAAAAATTCATCAGATGGATTCTTGCCTTGATGACTGCATTCTGTCTTTTCATTAATTGGCAGACTACAAAGGTCATCGGTTGCACTTCCCAGCAGTGAAAAACAGCCACGAAGAGATGCTAATTCCAAAATGATTCATAAGCATATGCACATTGCCCCATCCTGCCTCATGGTATCCTACAGTCTACAAATCATTCTTGTTGAGCAAGGACAAGTCTGAAACCACTTATGTGTTGTCCCAAAGATCAGGCATTAAATAAAAAAATAAGACTTTCAAATTCAGTTTGATTAAAGCATATAGAGTACAAAAAGACTTTAGTGTTGAGGAATGATTTTATTAAAATTTGAGCGGACATAATTTACATTCTTATAGTTTTCAGAAACATCATTGTACACAAGAGCGGCAAGTAAATGAACCAGCAAATCCACATAGCATATGGAATGACTGAGTATTGAGTTATCTTGCTTGGCTGGAATATAAGTAGTCTAAGGATAGACTTAAAATAGCACAACAATTTATACTGTGTTAATTCTGCCTATCAAATGCAGAATTGTTATTAGTTAATATTTCTGCTGCTACAACACAAGTTAACAGTTAGGATGTGTCTGTAGTAGGCTCTATGCCTAAGAGAGCCTTATAATCCAAGCAGTCAAAGGTTCTGGTAAATAATGATGTTAGGACATTTTAATAGGTTACACAAATAGTGGCAACTATACGTCCTTTCTTCAACTGTTAATGAACTGCATGAAATTGTAATTTAGCTCTCTTTTCCTGAATTTTATGTTATTCCATTTAATTTCATCTTTGCCACAGTTTCAAATAAATCAAGTATAGCAATATAAATCCCATACCAACTAGGTAAAAATCCAGTTTCTGAGATTTTTTTTTTAAACTTGAAAATTACTTTCTGTTATTCTAGAACTAATAACCTGCTTTCCTGGAGATTGCTTAAATCTATACTTGAGTAGTTCTAAGTCTTTCTGAAATTGTGTAGGGAAATTCACTGTGGCTGCTTTGTCACTCTGATTTACATCACTATTTGAGGAAGTTTATTTTACCCACTTCCTTTTTGTCAGCTGGAAGTCGAGAAAGCCAACAGTTCTTTGAAAGATGAGATTTAGAAGCTGTTGAAGTTTAAATGTTTCTGAGTTCATATTTTTTATTATTTCAGAAAAGAATGTTAAGGATTAAACATCCATATTAAATTATAATAATTGTGCTATCTGAAACATGGCCAAAGTTCAATTGAAAAAGTTATTCCATCGTATAATGTAAAATGCACTTATTAAAAAGATATTTTCTTTTAATTTCATATATTTCTAAACATGTCTATATTTATAACATACAGCATACTGTCCCAAATCTATTTTTATCACACTAGTTAACGGGCTTAATTTGTTTGCCAAAACTGGAGTTCTGACAACTGTTTCCCATTTTGATTCAAATAACTTCCTCCAAAATAACTCCTTAGGGAGAAACATGAAAAAATGGAAAACAAGGATATTTTTAATAAAATCTTTCAATATTTTGAAACCATTTCTGACTTTCTGAAAAGCTCTAACTTTCTTCTGTTTAATGAGCAAGCGGTTGTATGAAATCTCTCTCTAACAGAATCACAGAATCACAGAATCACAGAATCACTAGGTTGGAAAGGACCTTTAAGATCATCAAGTCCAACCATTAATCCAGAACCACCATGTCCCCTAAACCATGTCCTGAAAACAAGACATAAATGTACATTCAAACATACTAAGATAAATTTTGGTTTCTGTAATTGAGACTCAATGCATATGGATCACTGATCAAAATATTACAAGGGTTTATTTGTCTTTCTTAATTCCACCATCAGGTGCTATTTCTCATATAAAAAATTCCTCAGAGCAATAATAGAACCACTGAAGTCACAGACAGGTTTCCTATTTGTTCACATGGTTGGGATTTTTTTGTTGTTGTTCTTTTTTGACATCTTGAAGCTGTACTTGTAAAAGTCATCTAGTAAAACAGAAGAGAATTTTTCACTTCCTGATGTCAGTGTTGAGCATGATGTGGCTGATTTGTGGATTCAGAATGGAAGCCAGAGCACGGGCTGTCCTGGCTCCTGTTTGCAGGGCTATGCAAAAAATCTACTGCTCGCATTCATTCAGCCTCCAGCCACAGTAATAATTTATAATGACAGCCTTTCAGAGGAAGCACTGACTGGCAAAGTCTCCCTGTACTCAGCAAGCAAAGGAAGATGAGCGCCCTGCCTTTTGTCTTCACGGGAAGGAAGCTTTTTAACTGGACTCAGAGTACTCAGCCTCAGGCATGTGTTTCAGGGAGGTGAACATGCGTGCATCATACGAACAATAGCCAGATCAGATTGTGGCTTTCTGAGTTTCCGGAAACCTGTGGCTAAGGTTTCCACAACTTCTCACGTAGAATATTTAGCGTTGATCAGCCACCTTGCAAAAAATAGCACGGAAAACAAAATCAATGAAGGATCAAAGCTGGCTGTAATTGGTACAGCTCTGTCAGAGAAAGATGTGCAAGACGTTTGGACATGAAGGAGTAACATGTTATTTAACTGGATTTTAGCTCCCAGAGAAACATCAAGCAAGAAGATGTGACTGAAGCAAAGACTCCTGAGTAGAACTAGGGCGGTGGTATTACTTTCAACATTCTTAGGGCTGAAGTTCAGCGAATGAAAGCGTCAATGCAGCGTGCAACGCGTTGACGTTACTGCTCGGAATCGTGCAATAGTCTCACAGAGACACAGAAAACACTGATAGGGAATGAGGTTCACAGTTTCATATCAAGTGATGTAACTGAGCAACTATCCAAGCAAACTCAAACTCATATTAAATGGGCTTATATCACTTGAAATCAGGGCTCTGAGAAGACACAGAAGGAAGAGTTTAGGTACCACGAAGAGCAGTGACATAGGTCAAAGAGTCCTCCAATGTGCTGAAGAAATAGAGGTAAGGGCAGTGTAAAGGCTTTATTCATTTTCAGAAAACGTAATATTTCTGTTATTATCAAAATGAATTATTTGAGAAATCACATGCCATTAATATATTTGGCATAAGCAATAAATCCAGTGTCTGTTTTCCAGTTTATAGTGGTAAAAATTCTGGGAATTCTAGTGGAATCTTCTGGGGATGTCAGAAGGGCAAATCCAGTTACCACAAAGTTTCTTTCAGCAAGAAGTCTTACAGTCTTGTACTTCATTTCTGCTTAACATTAATAAATATACAGACAAAAATATTTTCCTTGAATTTTTCAAAACACTGAAAATAAATGTTTTCTTCCAAGCAGCTGGATTACTCAGAAGTCATATCTACGGCTATGTTTATTCCTTTTCAATGTCCCAGAGATGCCAGTCTGCAGCCCACAGTCTAGCAGACTGTGACCCAGCAGTGCAGCCTAAAAAATATCTACTTAGGGAGAGTACTACCAGGAAAAGTAATCATTGTAAGTGATTTGAAGGATTAAGAAAAAGAAATCTGGGAGTATATTTGGTGGTTTCTTTTGCTGTTGATTGTTTTTGGGGTTTTTTTGTTGTTTTCTTTTTCTGTCTTTAAAAATCATGTTCTAGTTTAAATAAAAATATCCTATGGTCTGTGTTAGACAGAAGGATACACTATCACAATAAATGCTTCTGGTCCGATAATCTATATTTGTAGAAATAAAGTACAGCATTTAATGATGCATACATTCACCTCTTTCTCTTGACACTTACATGCCTTTGATCTATCAATTCATCCATTAATGCAACAAAAAGATATTAGTTTCTAAATGTGTGCAGATTCACTTTCTTTTTTATTATTCATTAAAATCTCATTTTCTTTCCACCCAGCCAGCCTCTTTTCTTGATTCTAATTGGCTCCTGCAGTGCTGTAAAAATGGTAACACAGCAAATATACCTTTGTTTGAGTAATATTTTGTAATCCACTGAAAGCTTTTTATATGGTCTATGATTTTTTACAGTTCAGCTACATCTTCATATGAAATGAAACCTACACTCTGAAGGCATAAGACAGAAGAATGATAAACCATTTCCCTTCAGAAATTCTATATTTAAAATTCTGGTTTAGGTGGTTGCTCACAAGTTGCATTTATCAAAAAGAACGAACAGTAGCAAATTTGAATCTACCTGTTCGCCAAAGACTTTGAGGTCTCTTTGTCCTGAACTATAGTAATCAGAAACACATGTAGGATAAAAGGACAATTTGTGACCAAGTGTTCAATAAAAAAAGTAACTCAAAAAGATCAGCTTTCATGCTTCACCTCACTGGATGCACAAAAGTCCCTTAAGCAGCTATACTTAGTATAGTATATCCTGAAAATACCATTTTTATGAGAAAAACAATAATCCCATATTTGTTCTTCCCTGTCTTTCTTTTTGATCACTTTTAGACAGGCTAGAATTAGATTTCGTATGTTACTATAAGCAAATCACTTAAAGGATAAATAGTGGGCAAACATTAACTAAAATTTTTTGACAATGAGTGCAAGATACGTCCCTCTTGTTTGAAACTTTGCAAATCATGTATATCTCTCTGTACCTCTCTTGACTGTCCATAATATGGAGCACCAACGTGTTGCAAATACCTTGCACCAATAGAGTATTGCATGTGAACTAAAATGAGAATTGTTTTGTCTTTGTCATTCTACTGTTTCTTTCTGCTCCCTTCCTGTAAAACATTTTTGTGACATAGTGGAATTTTGTGGGGATCCCCAAACAGTCTGGTCATCCTTTGATCTCCTGCAGTAATCTGTTCCCTCATTCCCCTGTAGTGCCAAGCAGCACAGCAGCAGGCATTGAGTTATTTCTTAGTGCTCATGCTTGCCAGGAATGTTTCCTAGGATACAATGTACTTTAAGAAAACTGCTGGTTATTTCAGACAGTCTCTAAACTTTTAGTTATAGCTGTCTTGGGATAGTAACCAGACAGAAATGCAAATCCTATCTCTTATGATGATGGGGAATCCATAGTCAGCAAAGAACTAGATCAACCAGGAGTCCTGTTGATGAAGGAGAAACAGGAGGCTGACCAGAAGAGCCTTGCAAGCCACTTTGCCAAGAGGGGACTTGCCTGAACTACATTCATTACTGGTGAGTCAAGGTTGTGAGGCACTGTAGGAACAGATGACAAGAAGGGTGATGCAGTGAAGGTGCAGAAAGGTTTAAGCTCCCATAAAGTCCTACAGAAATGGATCCTTGCATAAAAAATTTGCAACATCAGCAGTCATCTCACAACCTTAGGTGACCAGGATCTCTCTGCCTGGAGATACTACCTTGAGCTCAAGAAACTTCCTATTATGGATCCAACATTATTGGAGGCAGGCTTGTTGTGCACCTGGTTATTCCTTGTATGTCTGCAAAGGCTCCTTTTCCTTGCCAGTCTCAGCCTGTAAGTAATAACATTTGCTACTGAGTGCCTGGGTTTGAATATGTACAAAGCATGAGTATGTCACATTTGCTGTGGTGGTGGTGTGCTATACTGTGCTTTGTCGTGGAGATGTGTGGGAAGTGGCTGGGTAGAATCATAACGTCACAGAATCATTTAAGTTGGCAAAAACCTTTAAGATCATCAAGTCCAACTGCCAAGTCCACCACTAAACCATGTCCCTAAGCACTACATCTGCACGTAAATAGCACAATGTGTACTGAAGATATTGTCTGGTTCAACCAGGTGCTGCTTCAGAGCACCAGACAGCTGGGCAATGTATGCTGGGCACCGGATAGTCTAAGTGATTGGCCCATTCGGAAAGTGCCCCTTTTCTGACCATTGGCAGACACATATCTTTTTTCTATTCCGGAAAGAAAGAAGAGAAACGATCACATTTACCTGGTATTATCTGACAAGCCGCTGTAAGCAGCAATCACAGGATTGTCTTAATCATGGCAATAATATTTTTTTTCTGCTATCATTAGACATGTTCTGCTTTCATCTGTCCAGAATCACTGCAAGGGTTTTTTTTGTGTGGTCAAGTTTTTTGTTGCTGTTTCATTTTTTTTTTCCCCAGTTTGGTCTAGCTGGAAAATTCTTTTTTCAAGATTGTCTCTAAGTAACTGGGTATTAAATTCATCAGAGAAACAAGTTTGCATCATCAAGTCAAAGTGCATAATGAAACCCAGCTTTCTCTTGAAACCACAGTGCAAAACAAATCATCTTTGATACACTAATATTTGTTTAGTTCAGATTCTGTTTGTCTTGCAAAGACAACCTTGATCTTCTGCCTGTTAAACATAAGGTAACAACAAATGAGATCACAATAAAGAGGCAGAAATGTCAAAAAAACCCCTCAGACGTAGTCTGAGTGAGTCTGTGGAAGTACGGTCACACTGCCCAGGCAGCCATCACCCTGCTTTTCTTATTCACCATCTAGAAGCAAAGAAATCCAAACCATGACAGATTACCAGAGCAGCAGGGCACATAGTTAGCAATGACATCTTTACAGATGTTCTTCACAAGTGAACCAGTACTTATCATGCAAGTATAAAATTATATAGCTATACTCATGCACAGCCACAATTTCATTCCTATGTAATATATAGTACATATATAACATTTATTATACATCTCCAGTGTTCATTAAAATGGGTTAAATAAATTTGTGCAAATGGTTGTGACAGGGTCAACAACATTTTTCAGCTTAGCTATAATAGGACCCATAAGTTTAGAAAAGGATGACTTTTTTTGAATAAGAAAGCATTTAAGAGTGCTTTTGATGCAGTTAATGTTCCCTTTCATTACCATTCTTTCCTGTTTCCTGATACTGATTTACATCTTTAGTGACCCTCATTTGGTACAAGTCAGCTATTTCTTGCTGCAGCTGTCACTCTACAGGAACTGTGTGTTGCACATCACAGATGTTGGATCACTTTTTCAAGTTATCTATACACTGCAACTTAATGTTATATAAGGCAGAGGAGGATACATGGGAAATAGACTTCAGGACTCAAAACCATCTTTGGATTCCCATCACTCCGCATAGCTGTCATGTTGTTTTATCTGACACTTTATTTCAGATACAGTGATTTTTCTGCCTGCAAAACCTTTCTTCATAAGGTAGCTCAGCTTGATAGCTCTGAAAACTCTGGCTGTTTGCACTAAAAAGGGCGTAAGATGTTCTAACAAATCTTAGAGTCACAGCAGGAAATGGTGAACTTCAAAACTTTTAGCATTTGGCTTTGATTGAGGTAAGAATCAAAAAACTTGGATAGATAACTGAACCAGTCTGACATCTTGAGTTAGTGATGTGAGGTTGAGAGTCTCCATTTTCAAGCTTTCTCAAAATATTTTTATCCCTTTGCTGTATTCCTGGCAGAAAATTGCAAAAGAACAAGCTCTATTCATGCAAATGACAAGGCATCTGTGATTTCTTTGCTACAAAATATTATTGAGGCCAAAATATTACATGATTTAAAACAAGACTAGACATTTATATACAAAGCAGAAAAATTCAGAGTGATCCCTCTAAAAATTAACCCTAGTTGTATGGAACATATAAAAAATTTGTAACAAAGGTAAATCTTCATCATGAATGGCATAAACCAACCCTTTATAAAAAGTGATTAGCAAGAATCACAGAACCACAAAATCATTAAAGTTGGAAAAGACCTTTAAGATCCTCAAATCCAACCATCAGCCCAACACCACCATGCCCACTAAACCATGTCCTGAAGTGCCACATCTAGATGTTTTTTGAACACTTCCAGTGATGGTGACTCCCCCACCTCCCTGGGCAGCCTGTGCCAATGCTTGACCACTCTCTCTGTAAAGAAATTTTTCCTAATACCTAGTCTAAGAGTTGCCAAAGGAGGCACTAGGTAATACCAGTAGGCTATCCTGTAAATACTCTACTGCAATATTTCTTCTGTTTTTTTTCCTCTGAAGTCATTTATAAAGGTGATTGAGGCAGTTTTCAACCACCTTTTGTATGTGAGTTACGATAATTAATGGAGAAAGGGGCATGAGAAGAGAAGTAAAAGGTTGAGTAGAAAAGGACACATCAACTTCCCAAGCCCATAACAGATCCATCATGGAAAATGCAAGTGAACTTTGCTCAGGACAGTTGCCTGAAGACTTTACCTTGCGAAAAGTTCAAATATGAAGGGATTTAAGAAAAAAAAAAATCCAGTTCAATGAAGAGATATTTTTCAAATAACCTTCCCCTATCAAAAAAGTTCTGACCAACTTTATTCAGTTCTATCAAACTAGTCCCTTGCTTTCTTAGGGCACTGTATAAGAGTGATTTCTTTCTTTGCTGTGTTAAATAGTTTCTCCTTCTTTACACCTCTTAACATAAATCGTATATCATATATTGATCTGAATGAGTATATGACACCAGAAACAAAATTTCAGAAAAGTGTACAAAATTTAAATTTTAAATTTCATCATTTATATGGCTCCTACTTTCTGATAATGAAGTTCCAAAGAGCTGTATTAGCAATTAAATTTTTAAAATTTGCAGGCAACGCAGAAAGGGCGGAGGTAAACAAGGGAGATCAGAATAGTTTTGTCCTTCTTTAATGAAAGTTAGCAAATAAACCAACTTTGTTGGTGTAAGATTAGAATCTTTCTGTATTTTTGGTGATAACTCAGACCTAGACCATCATTTAGACTCAGTTCTGTGCTGAAATAGAGTTCTCTGTGAGACTCTTTCTTCCACCATTTTCTACCTGATGCTGCCAGGAGTGCAGGGCTTGCTGTTCTGCAGACAAGCCCCTGTGTGTAGCACCTCTGTGGAAAGCTGCAAACAGAAAATTGGCCATTGAAGCCTCTCTCCTTTCTTCATCTAGTGACATCACCAAAGTATGCATGCCTGTACCTCATGGTGTCATACAGAGACTTCACATTGTTTACCGAGCAGAAAGCCAGTGATTATGACAAATACATTATGATAATAAAACATTAATTTTCCCCCCCAAAATGGGGGATAACAGGAAACAGGTGCTGTGGAAATAAAGGCTGTAGATACACCTGGGTGCAGAAATGGCAGACAAAAGCGTCCGTACACATTACTAATTTTCCTGATAGACGTTTTCTTTCCATTTTCTTTCTTCTCCACTTTTGATTGTCAGCTCCACAATAAAAGTTCTGGTTGATTTAAATAAGTAATTACATTAATTTAAGAATACAAAGATCTGGGATGAATATCCAGAAATGCTCCTGAGAGCAAACCTAATGATCAGCAAAGTCTCCCAAAGGAAGCTGTAGAAACTCTGTTACCTGGGACTCTTAAATTAAAAGGTACTCTGGGGAACAGTTTTGGGAGATAGGCTTGATAACTTACTAGGACTTTCCTATCATTAAGCCTGGAAAGGCAGTCGTTATCACAAAGACTAGGAACACGGTTCATTAAAGTTTATAACGAAAGCTGAAATACTTACCTATGTGACATGAATGCTGATGAAACAGAAAATAATATAAACACCACCAGACACTGAGGGAGTCTCAACTGTCCTTTAAAGAGTGAGGGAAGAATGGTGCAATATGAGGTTTTGTTCTTTCCACTGGCCCGTGTGGTTCCTGTACACCTCACATACAGATTGACCTGAGGGTTTAAGCAGTTACATTCCATTCCCCTTAGTGAGCACACGAGGCTGCATGTCCATATCATTGTATTTCTGTACTCCTGGAAAAGATAAATATATTTTATAGCAAAGATTTATAGGCAGCTCAGTAGGCAGTAAGACACATTGCAAAATTATGTGAAGGAAAATAGAAAAAAAAAAAGCACTTATGAAAGCAACTCAGTAAGTAAAAGTTTTGGAGTGGTCATTTATATTTTTAAATTTACAGGCCACACTTGTCTGCTCTGTCCTACCATTCCCTCGTCATATCTAGGCTTTCTCATCCAGGACAACTGAAACTGGTGAGATTAACAATATCTGATGTCAGCTGACAAAGAGTGGCAGGGTCCACTTCCAAGGCAGAAGTCCCTTATTTTGTCTGCTTTAAAGAACTTCACAGTGTTTCTGGACTAAGAAGAGTGGATAGGGTATTCAGGATAGTACAACCAGTCACAGTTTTTGTAAGAGACCTTATAATTCATGTAAGCATTGGTCTATAAAGACATTTAAGAGCATCACTTCTATAATATCAAACAGAAGTAACTGGCTAACACTTTGAAGGATCAAATATTAGTTTTTTTGTGCCTAACTCTATACGCAGAATGGGGATAGTAGTACTTACTGCCTCACAGGGTATAAATGCATCCAGATTAAGACATTTCAGCACTGTGTCAATAGAGCCATAAAGTCTCTAAACTAGATAGGTTGTGTAGTGCACGTTGACACTAACACACCAGAGTCTCTGGCCCAATGACTTTAATTCTGCATTGCAAATTGTGATAACAGGCTCATCTAACTCAAGGAGAATTTTACTTATACAGTGTCATGTACTTAGCATGTACGGAAATATTAAGCAAGACTTAAAGAAGATTTAAAGCAGAAAATATTTCATTTTGCGTAAATAATTTAAAACGAAAAAATGTTTAAACTGTCTTAAAGTAATGAGTTAGTCAACCCTGAATCCTGCACTAATGTATAATTACAGCTACCTGCCACTACAAATTCTTCAGTGTCCAGGTACCGTTTATAAAATACATTAAATCTACTTTTGATTTGATTAGAATTTTATTTTCCACCTTAATTATATCAGGCAGTGTTAATCTGACAGTTAGAAAGCCCTATATGCAGTAATTTTATGTAGAGGATTTAATGAAGCCTGGGGGATTGTGTTTTATTTAGCTGCATAAGATTTACTTGAATTGGAAATTCTTCAGTTGGCTGGTGCCAGAAGTTGCATGACATTTGTGTTGTTATCAGCAAAGAAGGGCATCATACTTGTTTTGGAGCAAATCCTCACTGAAATCTAAAGTTACCTGAAAATCTGTGCAATGCTGATTCAATTCCTGTGCCTAAAAAGATCCAGTTACAAAAGACTTTCCTAACTGGTGGGACTCACTTCAGTGAGGAAGCAAGAGAGCAAGAGAAGGGAGATTTGGCATGTGAGTGCTTAATCGTTAGCATGCCAAGCGGCACTCGGCACTCTCCAAGACAATATCCAGAGACAGTTTAGGGTATAGCTTGCACTGAAGACTGTTTAAAATAAGGAGTGTGGAAAAAGCTGCTGCGATGGTTTTGGCTGAAGGGAACTCAAACGCAGCCACAAAGATGCATGGATGCAATCTGAGCTGCACCACTTGCTCACAGAGCCAGAGAACAGTCTTTGGCCCGTTTTCCTTACTACCATGAATGTATCCTCTAGCTTTGCTATCTGCCTCCTGTCTCCCCTTCATCAAGCCTGGGGAAAGCCTGATGACAGTTAAGAGCATGTTGGTGAGTGAACCCGGCTCTTCCGAGGTCTTGCAAGAGAGAAAACTGACAGCAGCTGCAGCCCTGACTTCACTGCATTCAATCTTTCTGGTAGACCAAGAGTTCTGACAGCAGCACATTGCAGACTTGCAGCCATCCCTCCCTGCCGTAGGTCCTCCAAATGTGCCTGAAGGACCTTCCTACACCACCTCAGTTAATTGCTCCTTGTTTTCCCAATAACTCTCCAGTATTGCAGCAGCTGTTCTTGGAGCTCCCAGGAGCCTAATGCAAGTGCGCTCATCCTCCATCACTCTTGGGGACTACTGACACCTACTCCATTACACAGCTCTTCAGCAAGGAGCAGGGCATCTGGAAGACATTAGTCAATCATTTTTGATATCTTTCTCTCCAGAGAGCTGGAAGGACTGGTAATTCAAGTTTACTTGGACACAGTAAAAGGATTCTTGCACAGGTTTGCTAAAGACTTTTAAAAAAATAATTGTTTAGCAGTTCTGCCTCAAGCTAAGGTGAAATTCTGTAAGCTATTAAACTTATCAGTGCACTTATCTGCTGTTACCAGGTGTGTTTTTCAAGTGAAGCTTAATAACAAAATGTTTGGAGATTGCTCATTAAACTCACAGTGACAGCCTTGATGTGATCACAAAAGCCAGATTTCTGCTCCGGATGTTGAATTTTACATTCAGTGATGCAAAAGGAGATCTTTTTGAACTTATTATCCAAGTATTCCTCTGCTTAGGAAACATCCTTCTGCGGATTGTAAATCCCTGTTTGAAAACACTGTGCAATTGCAAAAATGAGAAGTATCCAGAAGATCTTCAGAAATTCTAGACAAATAAAGAGAGAAACTTTGCAGCCACATTAATTTCAGCTGCCATCACAGTAGATTTCATAGTCTAAATCTAATATTTGGAGAAGAGATTTCTAAAATCCAAGTACGTAGGAAGGAAATTAGAGGTTCTGTAGGTAGCACTATTATATTTTTTTTGCAGTAGATGTTAAGAAAACACTATGTGTGCTGTATGTCATTTTTCAGAAAATACAGACCTTGATTGTAAAAAAATCAGAAAAAACCTCGTGGGATATGTTTGCAGAGCTTTTTCCTTGATGACCTAACTAAATTCTCTTTGGGTGATCACATTCTTCCTATGTAAAATTACCCTGTAATTTCATTGGTTTACATTACTCTTCATTTCCTTTCCTAAACATGGTATGTAACACTGATAGCAGAGAGGAGATGTCATACGTCACATATGGAGAGATACGTAAACAACTTGCCAAGTGTTTTGTGGTTCTATAGAGTGAAAGGTATGTAATAAAAATAAGGTATTGTGTTTTGATGTGATTGTCACAAAATGTAACTTCCAGGAATGATGTCATTTTTTCGCTGGAAGATCTTGGCTGACCTGGTAATGCCATTTCTGGAAATCCAAAAGTAAGAAAAACATGCAAGACTACAAATAATTCAGCAGGTTGAATGGTTTTGTGATAAGTAGATAGGGCATGCATAATTCCAGTCTTTCCTGCCAAATGTTAAGTCATACTGATGTTAGGTAAGATACAGCAATGGATTTTTAACTCATTGCTTCATAAGATTATTTCTGCACTTCATCTTCATACAAGTTGTGTGCATATCTTTGTGGTAAACTTAGTTCTTGTAAAACATGTTGCAATGATCACATGAGACATTATTAGCAAATCGTGCCACATCCAAACAGTTCTGAGTTGAGTCTTCTGGTGTACAAACAAGCAAAGATGTTTAGGAACATGGTTCTACGATATATTTTTTTGTTTGTACCGTATTTAGGATCTACACTTCTGAGCAGGACTCTTAAGTGTTCATGCAGTACATATTATCTGTAATAGTAATGTTGGAACAGCCGAGATGTCCGTGTTACTGTCACTGACAGTGATCAGTTAGCTGCTTTTGTTGATACTGTCACAAAAGCTCCACTTTGAATAAGGTTTAATAATCTGGCTATGAAGAAATTTTCTTCCTCATTTCCATTATTTTACTGAAGCTTTAAAGATGGTACCCTATTTCTTCATTTAATTGGTTTTTATATTGTCTCTTCTAAATAAATAAATATTTTTATAATATGTTTTGACTTTATGAATTGGATTTGTTCCACCATAACTTAGGAAGAATAAAGCAAATGCTAAGATTTTGGAGGGGTATCTAAGAGGTATTCTGCTGTAGCTTTAGGCCTTATTTTTATTAGAAAATATGTTTTCTTCCTATTTTAAGAAGGGTTTCTTCCTTCCTATTTTCCTTGGACGTTTCATATTGTTCTGTTATATGGAAAGGATGATTTTTTATTATTATTATTGTTATTGTTATTCAAAATAACTTTATGAGAAGTTCTCAGCATGAGGAGAATCTTATTTACACTGCAATAATGTTGCTACTGGTCTGGAATCCTGAGCTTCTGCTTATTTCTCCTAACAGGAATATTCCTTGTGGAAATAGTCTGATCTATATCAAGCAAAGGACCCTGAAGTAATCTTTCATTTATCAATAGTTACCATCAGACCCAGCCGTAAGAATAGGCAAAAAAAAGGTTATTTGCCTAAAAAGCAGATCTCTGGGAGATGTAAAAAAACCCTATGTTTGCTGCAAAGCTGGAGTGACAGGTCAGGTTTATCCAATAACTCTTCTTGAAAGCAGTGTCCTCCTTCTTCCGTACAGTAGGCAGCACAGTTGGCCGTACGTCTATACCATTGGGTGTAACGTACTCAAACTCTATACTAATACTCCATTGCTGACAAGGCTGAAGCTGTTTCTGTCCAGATATTATTTAATCTTATCACTGCAATAAAAGATTTCAAGCCTAGGTGAAGAAGCGGAGTGACCTGTAACAACACGCTGATGAAGATACGCAACTTGTGTCTGCAGTGCCATAGTAAGTGGGGTGAGAGGCAATGGGTCTCTGTACCAGTTTGAACCGGACAGGACAACCCAGCAATCGTTCTGCTTCTAGCTCAGCATGGTCTTCACACTCACCAAGCTGGGGTCACAGAGGAGGGGAGGCAGTAAGGGTAAAATACAAGACCACAAGCTAACCAGGAAAGGGTTACTGTCTACCTACCTGGTGTATGACTGGTGTCAGGAGCTAAAGCTGGCTACCTTCTGTGGGCTATGAAAAACAAGAGAAAAACTGTCTGGAGAACAGTTGCATGGTTCTCTTAGAGCAATACATTTTCTTCTGAGTGTAGGGACTGAAATAGTGCTGGGTGTGAGTATGCTGGTGTCTTCCTGAGTGAGTGTCCTTCCACCCAGTAGAGCCAGAAGGAAGCAAGAGTCACTGCAGTTTCATGGAGGGCATACAGGAGGTGGACTGCAAGAGGGGAGAGAGAACATTTTTTCTATGCAGAGGACAGGTTTATACGTGATAATGACAGAAACGTCTTGATAAGGTCTGAACCCCAATCATAAACAAATGGAGAAGTCTGATCATGTATTTGTTCCTCTGAATACTTCATATGCTTCAATAACCTGAATAGTTAGTGTTTACATTGTAAAATCCAGCCCCTTCGGTGCATTTATGCTTCTAAAACCTTTGAGGATTTCGGCAGAAGTGACCATGTCTGTTTTCAACAGGGGTCAAGAAAGCATTTGCACGCAACAAAATACCTTCAGGGGAATCAGTCTTGTACTTTAATCTCATTGAATCTTGCTTACTGCTTAGAATTCCCTTTCTTGCAAAGCCATAAAGTTCCCGGAATTTATCATTAAAATGTCCCCACCTTGATGAAGCTATTGGAGGCCTCTCCTTATTTTCCCATCAGTCTTCCTTTGCACAAATGGCTTGATCTCCCATGCCTTTCTCTGTCCTGTTGTTGTCTGAACCATGTAAGTAATACAGGACTCCCAACCCTTCAGAAAATCCTACTTAGGTGTCCGGCAGCTGCGGGGCCCTATGTTAGGGACCAGATTTTGCAGGACATGGGGGCAGTAGCAGCTGTGGGTTTTGCTGGGCTACTCCTCTCTGCATCATTCAGCATCAGCATATTAAGAAGATCATGTGGCATCTCTGGAGAAATCTCCTGTTACTGGACAAGAGCACAGCAATATAGGTGTTTGAAGACATATAGCAGGAGTATTGATTTTTTGGTCAAATAGCTGCTTTAACCCATCTCCTCTGAGAAGATCACTAAGCTAACAAATATATCTTGTGAGCTGGATGTGGTTCTTATATCATCATCTGGTTCACTTCAGTTTATGATATTTGTGTTACTAGGCTTAATATTTCCAGGGTAGCATTAATATTATGCATTACATTTTCCGAAAGTGCTGAAAAGTAGACTTCACAGTGAAAATTGCCCCCAAATTTAGAGTCACCTTTAAAAATCTTTGATACAAAGAACAGGAAGAACAAAACTGCTTCCAAAATTCAGGGTATCACAGAGGCTGGAAATGAAACTAAATCAAACCACGGCCTTTGTCAGGCCAAGAGAAAGAAGATCATAGCAGATCTCCTAAGAGATTAGTCATTGTTAGTGGAGGTGGTCTCTCTTGTGTGGGTATAACTAGCTTTGATGCTCTCAGGGGAAGGGGGAGCCTCCTCATTGGAAAGGCCCAACACATGCAGATCTACATTGCTTGTGTGGTAGTGTGGTAACTACATATGGATTTAATCTTGCCACCAAACCTAATGTGCGTCTGTATCAGATGTTAATGTAATTTACCATATCAATTCAGAGTTCAGTGAAGCAAGTTCCCCGTGAAAACTTAATCTCCATCTCTATTCCCTTTATGTTTTTTTTTCCCTCTTCCCCTTCAATGAATTTTATCTGCCTCAGATTTCAACACCTCTGTCAAGCAGTCTGCAATGTTTCATTTTTATATCATTTTACCTTTCAAATATAAATACAGTGATGTATTGGTATTAGCTCACTAGGTTTTCTGATCTATGTGATTGTAGCTTTTCAAGTATCCAGTTAACCAACGGCAATATTAAATGGTAGTGAGCTTTTTATTGATCCATACAGTTCTACATTAAAAAATAGGGAAACACATGCTTGCATGTAAACATGTTCAGAAATGATCTTCTCTCATCTTCTAAACTACACAAATGGGGCGACAGGCAGTAGGGGAAAAATATTTATTTATTTGTTTATTTATACAACTTGAGGATGGATTGACTGATTTGGTTGAAGGAAAGAACATGACTTGAAGATTTCCATAGGTTCTTTTCTTCCATAGAAAAGAACCAAATCCCAAAGTCTTTTATTAAAAAAAACTTTGAAAGCCTTCAGTTGATTTTTATTGAATGAGTTATATTTATACTTTGCCTAATGCAGGAACTCAACTTTCAGACTGCCAAGAATACAGGATGGGATCATGTGGTTATTGGCTGGTCTACCCTTCAGCATAACAAAGTAGTCATTGAAGCATTTACTTTTGAAATGATTTGGTGTATCCACATTGACCAACACTGTTTAGTGTAAATGGCTCAGCCTGCCCACACACGCCACTCACAAAATTCCAGACACAGTTCCTCCCTTTCTATCCTGTGCTTGGCATTTTTCAGGATATTACCTTTTTAATAGATTTTAAAGAAATAAAATTCAAAAGAGGGGTAGTGTTCCGTTTCACTTAAGCGTTATATTTGTAAAGAAATTCTGAAAATTCTAAGCAAAAGTCTAAATAATTTCAAAAGGCATCCAATACACAAGAATGTATTCTTACTAATGTTATTTTTGCCGAGTTTGACAAGTGCTTAGACATTTGTTTATGATTTGAGATAGAGGTTCAGTTCTCTGCTTTGCTGGAGCATTTCTCCTATGACCTTAGGCAAATCATTTAGCTGTGGTCAAAAATAAACATACAAATGCAAATATAAAACTAGAATAATATATAGGTAATAAAATGAAGTATGAATAATTATATCAAATATTGTGACAAATCACAAAAATATTGTGGTAGCTATCAATATATGGCATGCCATATTGAAAACTATGTTATAAGTGAAGACAAATATTAAAGATTAGCACTGGGAAACTATTTTCAGTTAATTCTGCTGAGCCCCTTTTTCTGGTTAATGAAAAGACATAGGCACTTCCTTCTCATACTGTAACAGTTTCCAACATCTAGGCATTTTTCTCACTGCTATCTTTAAGGTGTAATACCAGGCTCAGAGAAAAAGCCTACATTTTAGATACCTAAAGTGAAATTAATTAAATTCCATGGTCTCCTTGCTCACCGGTCAAGAAAAGATAACTGGAGACTAACACCGATAGCAGTTTGTAACTGTCCCGCACGGAGTTGGCAAAAGCCATGAAGTTTATGTACTTGTGCTAGTGAAGTCTCACATAAAAGATTTTCAGATGCTTTAACTGATATTTATGGGATACTCTAAGTGGCAGAAATGTTACTAGAGAAGAGCAGCAAAAAAGTGGCTCTGAAAATGCCACTTGCTGTCTCTTGTGTATCTCATTTCAACATTGCGTGATAAGTCAGTGTTGCAACTCTTGTAGCATCTGTTTTATCTCAAGCCATAATAATACTTTCTGACAATAGGTTCAGTTCATTGGGACTGAGAACAGGTTTTCCTATTTTATCTGAAGCATCGTGTATTTGAAATCACTATTGTACTAGAGAAGAACCTACTAGGCAGCTGGAGTGGTCTCATGCAGCCGCTCCTGTATATCTCTCTCCAACAGAATGCATCTGCAGGCTCCAGGTAAAGAACTAAGGTAAGCAGGCAACCCAACTCCATCCAGTCTTACAAGCATCAAGGGAGGTGCAGGGACTTCCTCTAACATGCCAGAAGGCTTCCTTCCAGGCTTTATCCAGATCTCTGGCCAACTGCAGCTATGTCAGTTGACCTATAAAGTGAAATGTCATTTCATCACCCTGACCTTTTTTTTTTTTTCTTTGACCAAAATAGGTTCAACAGTTTAATAGTAGGTCTTTGCTAGCCTAAGGGTCCTTATTTTGTCTGAAATGAGTTAGTTCCAGTGGCAGCTCTGTGGAATGGATAAAGGGCTGAAGAGATAAGCAAGTGGGAACAGGCTGAAAGGAGTATCTTTTCAGACAGTGTGGGTACTAACTGGTGACTGGAGCAAAATTCTCTGATTCTTGAAACAAGTACAAACAAGGAAATCTTGATTTCTTATACAAAACTGTTCAGCAACATATTCTTGATAAGGAACTAAGTTTTGGGTGTTTCTATTGAATTCCAGTTGAATTCCTTTTGGCTGCATTTAGTAAGTTTTGGGACTGTGTGTGTTTTTAAATAATGTGTTGAAAGCCTCTTGATTACTTCTGTAGATGTTAACGGGATAAAAAATAATGGAGAACAATGATAATTACCTGCCATCCCCAGGAAAGTTTTATGAAGTTCATTTTGTTGAAAAGAGCTGTCTATAAGTCTCTAAGAATATCAGCTAACATCCAGAATATGCCCGGGGACTGTGTCATACGAGCAACATTTTCCACAGACTCTTCAGTGAGGTTCTAATAGCTGTTTTCTGTTTAGCAGAACACTGATCCTCTGTCTTCAAAATTAATTCAGCTTTCACTAAGCCTGAGATGTGGTTGTCTTCATTTATTGTCAGACTGAAACTGTACTTTATTTCCTACCGTATATGACATTGCAATTTAGAATCGGAATTGGATCAACATTTTCTTACCCCATCCATCTCTAAAATAAATCCCAGTTATGAAGTTCTATGTATGCATATAGCTGTGACGTTATTTTTAATCTCATGGGTAAAAAACTTTCCACAGAGCCTCAAAATAGCATGTACCTTAGAATCAATTTCTGAAACACAAAAACATTGTAGATACTAAAATAATTTCATTCTGGCTAGTAAGCCTATCAAGCACCTCTAGTTTGGCCTTGATCTGAATATCATTCTCAACCATGACTTACTTCTATATGGCTGAAAGGATAGATATTATGTTTCAGTGCAAGGTATTTCTTTCTCCCACATCTGAATTGCAGAAACATTTGGTCACCCACAGTGACCATTCACTGGTCTGAAAGTTGATTCTGTTATATATTGCTATAATAGCTCCTAAGCTATATGAGGGTTCTGCAAAAGAAAATTATCTAGCTGGTCACATTTCACTTGGAAATATAATCTCAACATTTTCTAGAAGATGCTGCATGTTGTGCCTGAAAATGCCTTGTTATTCTGGAAATTAAACTATTTTAGACTACTCTAGGCAATGTCAATCTCCAAAAATGTTACTGTCAACATATGAAAACCAAGGTAATTTGTTCTGTACATAATTTCATGGCAGAGCTTCAGAGCAATTTATAAGGGAAGTAAACATCCTCCTCCCTTATACGCTTTCCTTCAGCAGTCTTTTTAATTCACAAAAAGCTCTTTCAAGTTTTTTGCCACATAACTGTCTGTAAAGTGTCTCTGAAAATGACTCCTTTCTCTTATCTCATAACTCTATGGATAAATTTAATGGATGGAAATAGCAGTTTTGTTTAATTTTATTAGACATTTGGTTTGAGTCCCAACAAATATACACTTCTTTTTCATGTGTTAATTGTGGGGGTTTGTTTCAATTACCAGCATTAAATTTAATCTGTTCCTCCAAAGCAGTATGAAGAAACATGATTCCTATCAGTTCTTGCTGCTACTTTGTGTGTCAATTAAAAACACATTTCAAGGCAATGTCTATTAATTACAATTTACAGAAAGCCCTGACAGAAACTTGTGACACAAAAATCATAGAATCATAGAATCTTTGCGTTGGAAGGGACCTTTAAGGTCACCTAGTCCAACCTCCCTGCCATGAGCAGGGACATCTGCAACTAGATCAGGTTGCTCAGAGTCCCGTCCAACCTGACCTGGAATGTTTCCAGGGATGGGACATCTACCACCTCTCTGGGCAACCTGGGTCAGGGTTTCACCGCCCTCACTGTGAAAAATGTCTTCTTATATCTAGTTGAAATCCACACCCTTTTTGTTTAAAACCATTATCCCTTGTCTTGATGCAACAGGCTCTGCTAAAATCTATGTCCACATCTTTCTTACAAACCCCCTTTCAGTCCTGGCAGCTGCAATAAGGTCTCCCTGGAGCCTTCTCTGCTCCAGGCTGAACCCCCCCAGCTCTCCCAGCCTGTCCTCCCAGCAGAGCTGTTCCAGCCCTCGGAGCATTGCTGGGGCCTCCTCTGGCCCCGCTCCAACAGGTCCATGTCTCTCCTCTGAGCCGAGGGCTCCAGAGCTGGACGCAGCACTGCAGGGGGGTCTCCCCAGAGCAGAGCAGAGGGGCAGAATCCCCTCCCTCGCCCTGCTGGCCACGCTGCTTTGGGTGCAGCCCAGGACACGGTTGGCTTCTGGGCTGTGAGCGCACATTGCCGGCTCATGTCCAGCTTTTCACCTGCCAGTCCCCCCAGGTCCTTCTGGGCCTGGCTGCTCTCAATCACTTCATCCCCCAGCCTGTACTAAGACCAACAGTTGTCCTGATGGAGGTGCAGTATCTTGCACTTGGTCTTGTTGAACCTCATGATGTTCACATGGACCCACTTCTTGAGCTGGCATTCCATCCCTCAGGCATGTCAACTGCTCCACTCAACTGCTCCACTGTCATCTGCAAACCTGCACTTGATCCCACTGTCTGTGTCACTGATGAAGATATTAAAGAGTACTGGTCCCAGTATGGACCCTTGAGGGACACCACTTTGTTTTCAGATACAATTTCTATACAAATCTTCAGGCTACTGTGTTAATGGCTGCAATAATCACTTAACTCTTATGTTTCATTCCTACACTAGTTAAGTTTCCATCATATAATATAACCTCAATGAAAGATATTCCATGATTGATATCACTGTTACCCAGAAACACCTTTGGTGATTGAATCAATGCTTCTGGCAGGAGTTGGCTTCAGAACTTTCTTTGAGCAGTGGGTTGTACTCTGGAGGTCTCTTCCAACCCCTTCCAAAATTCTGTGATTCTGTGATTCTCGAGGCAGTGAAAAGATCCATCAAATTATATTGGTTATTAGAGATAGAAATATAAAGGGGAAAATTCAGAGTCACCTGCATGTTTAGTGAAGAAGGAAGAAAAATAATTAACAACTGACTTTGGAAATTTAACAAATAACATCATGTTGAAAAATATACATGAAAATTCCTAAAACTTTTCTATTGAGCTTCTTTGGTTTTTTTAATTTAATTTAAAAAAAAAAAAAAGTAGTAGTAAGTAATGGAGGAAAACAAACCCACAGCTCTGGCTTTACATAATATAGGAATATTTTCAGTGAAACATTATTCTCTTCTAGCAAATAATCATTGTATTTATTGGTCTTAAAATCCTAACTTATGAAGAATAGTACTTTAAATTACTGAAGTAAATTTTCATCTCTTTTTTGCAATGGTGTTCTGCAGCAAGATAACAACCGTTAGAACAAATACTAGAATGGCAAAAGAATTTTTTATAAAATTTATACAAATACTTTTTTTCTGTCTTTAAATACCATTTCAAAATAACTAATGTAGAAAATAAGCACCTGTAATTTTAAAGAGACAATGCTCATATTGCTGCTCTATTGTCTACTCAGTAGTATATTTTCTACAGTTTTCAAATCCTGTAAACTATTTTGGAGATACAAGGTTGTGTTTACTCAAAGGACATGATTTTGTCAGAAAAATCAGAGTCCTTCAATGATATTTGATTTTAGTCCTGAAAAAAGATAGAAGTATGTAAAATTACTTGTTACATAAGATGACAGGCTGAAATCACTGATATGTTCAACAAACATATTTCTATTACAACACAACATCCAGTACTGAGTTAACTACACTTCTTACTGCAAAATAAGTTCCTTATTCTTCATAGCTTTACAATATAATACAAAGTCAATGAGATAGAGCTTTTTTTTCTGTAACAGGTTTTTTTTTTCAATTTTGCAGTAAATCAAATTATGATTAACCTGCTTGATATTTTATTACCTAAACAATAGGAGGCTGCTAAAAATAATCCAATGGGGCAAATCTGAAGGGAATTCTTCTAAATGTTTATGCTCTTTTAGGAAATGAGAAATATATTAACCACCTTTCATTAGGCTAAAAGAGTTTGCTTTTAACATAGATTAGAAACAAAAGGGGAGATAAACCATAAAATATGCCTTGAGTATGAAGAGTAAGAACGTTTTAACATATTGCCAGAGACAGCAGTATGAGGTACACCGACAAAGACATTAAATGAAGGTTGGACATTTTGCTTCAGTTTCATAATCTACTTCTTCCTTGCAGTAAGTGGAACCAGAGGTTTAAGAAACATCTAAGATTTAGGTAAGCAGAAACTGATGTATAAATGTTTTTACCATTATTCTGCCTTCTGTCCCTTTGGTGAACAAACCCTAATTCTGAAAAGGCTTCTTTGAGTCACTTACTGAGCTAATGTGTTTAAAGGATAAAGAGACTTGTTGTGTTAAGTCAAATGGGTAGTAAGAGCTGCTACCCTGGGATCCGCTCCAAGAGTAGATTGCAAAATTGTGAAGGTGCAATCATTCTTTGAGGGAAGTGAAGGAAACCTACCATGTCAGGGGGGCCATCTGGAGAATTAGATGGGATCTCCAGAAAAACTCATGAATTATTCACTTCTTGATTCATCATGTTCAAACTCAGAAAGGAAAACACGTCAGTTTAAGTTGGTCTCTGCCCAAGACACTTTCCTATGTTTTTTAATCAAAATGGAAAATAAAATTGATTTCAGGTTCAACAAAACAATTTAAAGAAATTCCCCAGCAAACTGGGGAACTAGCTTGCTTTCCTTCTTTTCTGAAGAGGTATTTCACTATTGAGGAGTTTGTCTTCTTATCATTTTATCATGGGTCTGTGTGGCCTTGCTTAAGCAGAGGGGTTGGACCAAGTGAGATCCAGAGGTCTCTTCCAACCACAACCATTCTGTGATTATGTACTATGATACAGACAATTTTTCAGTTAGTTGTTCTCTGTCTTCCCACTTCTTCTTTATGTGAACACTTATCTACTAATTAGGGGAAAGACTGAAAGCTATCAGTAGAATTGAGCCACCTAAACAAAAACCTCTTATTTAGATATTCTAGGGTTTTACGTGCTTTTCCAGAAGAGCACGTTTCTCCTCTAAACTCTGTATCCAAATAATGGCCTCAACAGATGTCTTAGTTATGCTATGAGATCACAAGCGGCCCTCAAAAGCTTAGTTACCCAACCTAGGTATCACGTGCATTTACAAGTCTGTAACCTCACTTTCTATTTCCCCTGATCAGTCTGCATCTAAATAACTATTCAGAATAAACAAGTACCATAGGAGAGATTGAGGGCAACCTATCTTTAAATAGTTCACAAAATCATCATGACTTACTTGAATATACCTATTACTACTTTTCCTCTGGTCAGAACTTAAAAATCAGTCATGAATGAAGTAGGTTTTTGATGACAGAGGCAAGAGTGGAAGGCTGGTTTAAATCTCCAAGTAGTCTTCCCCTCCACTCTGTGTAGGAGTAACTGGTTCATATCCAGAACTCAGCACTTACCTACATCAATTCTTGCTCTACAGCAACTTTACTGTCTGCCTTTCCAAATCTTGCTTCAAATTGGAAGCACTTGAAGGTACTGAAAAATCATGTCATTATTTCCTTTTCTTACTTTTAGAGCAAGAGGATGGCTAACATTTAACCAGTCTCCTGACAAATTAAAACTTCTCTAGCATTTAATATGTCTTTGGTTTTTTGTTGTTTTTTTTTTCTTTTTCTGGAGCTATTTTCTTAATAGGCTATAAGGAGGTCTTCCACTTGGTATTATTTCTTGTTTGCTAAGCATGCTGTACAGCATGTTGAAATCAGTAGAAGATTCATATTGACATCACAGGATTAAGTCTTACTAATGTGTAACTTCAGTTAAGGTAAATTTTAAAGATAGGTACATTTTAAAGGTAAGTGTACCAACTAGCAACCTTATCACAAAAGGTATTACATTCTGCTACACCTTTTGTCGTATCTGAAAACGTTCAATATGTAATTTCCTTAAAAATAATCTGGAACTGTAAACTCTGTATTTATTTTTTTTTAGTATCTTTTTAACTCCATAGCTGATTTTTATAGAAAATAAATAATCAAAGTTTATATTGAACAGAATCGAGTTAGACCAGGCTATCATTAGAACATAAACATATTGCTAAAACAAAGCCTCTTATGTTATTTTTTTTGCCAAATTCTTCTAGGGGCATTCCTACCTTGCAACTTTCTTCTGCTTTTTAGCCTGTCAGGGCCAGTTTCAGAGATGTATACAAGCATGCTTTGAAGTGTTATTGCTATTACACTACAAAGTTAGTCCTTCTACATTATCAATATAAAGCCAGGCTGAAAATTAGTCATATTGTGTATATTTGCTCAAATGTACATATACTTCATATTTCCACAATACAAATTAATATATCCATGATAATTGTAAACTACTTTTGTAAAGTAGCATAGCTTTTTAGGTTAATTATGGGAAGCTCTGTTTCAAAGGACTTTCAAATAATATTCATCCATGCTGTATCCTGCTCAAATACTGAAAAAAACCTATACTCTCAACAACCTCGATGTCAGTCAGGTGGTATTGGATGTATTAGTTCAGGTTGTAATCATATTTACTGCTTAAAGTATAGTTACAGTATTAAATGGACTGTTACTGCTGATTCTTTAGATACAAGAAATTGCTGAACACCACAAATATAAGGATATATAGTAGACTGTATAATGTAAGTGTCATGTTAGAGCTCCTGTGTTATACAGTGAAGATAAGTCTGTGGTTGGAGCTTAACTAATAATAGGAGTACATCAAATATTCTACAAATTCAGTAGAGAGAAGTACCTAACATAGCTCTTATTTAAGGTAAATTTGTCTTCAACTCCCAATAAATCCTTAGGATTTAAAAGCTGACTTCCTTTTTTGTTTCTTATTGCTCAATTCTAGTTCACTTGTCACGCATTCCATAAAAAAGCTAATTAAAGAAAATAAGTCTTTATTTCCTTTCCCTTCCTTTTCCTTAAAATGTTAAAAGCTGTGTACATTCATAAAGGCAAGTAGTCTGGGGAAAAGATGGGACTCTCATTAACTAATGTATGAAAAAAAAAACCAATCCAAAAAACCCTCCACAAAAACACACCAGACTTCTAAAAAGCTCCTGCCAGAAGTGGAAGAAACCGCTTTTGCCTGAGGCTGGATTTGCTGCTTAAGGCTTTTCTTCCTCCATCATTTCCTCTGCAAAGTGAAGATTATTTCACCATCAAAAGCAACACATAGTGTGTGATTCTCTTTTTTTGGCATTTTGGAATAGAAATTTTACTACCTTCCTGAGTACGTTCATGTTTTTACATGGCTGCTTCTTTTTTCTTAAAGTGCTGAAAAGTTTCTCAGTGGCATGGGGCTTCTTTCCTGGAGCTTTTGTGCTAATAAGTAGCAAAACAGTAATGTAAGATGTGGGAGCTTTCATTATTTATCAAGAAGTTTTGATAATCAGTATTTTCTAGAGGTGTTCTAGAGGAAAATCGTCAAAGTACAGGATTTAATTCTATTGTTCAGCAAATAAAGTAGGCTTTGTCTTTTCTATATTTAAAATAATCCCTGGGACTGACATCCCAGGATCTCTTCTTAGTTAAGGGAGAGAAATGGGGATCTCCAGGAAGGATTCAACTTTTATCCTAAAGTAGATGTAAAATTAGCCAGATGTACTGCACTCTGGAGTTTCCTCTTTCTCTCTCTACCACCCTCTGGTCCTAAATTAAATACTTGTCTACACAGATTCAGCTTGGAAGCATGTCCTGGCACTTCTAGGGTACATTTTATCTGATCTGTCTTAGATGTCTTCTTCAGAGTGAGATGAACCATGCCCTACAAGTACCTACTTCACTCTGTCGACTATAAACAAGATCTAAACAACTCCTTCTGTAGGCAGCTACATTTGGCCAGATGATTCCCATGCGCTGTCTAACACAGAGCACATAGCTGGAGGCAGAGTTAGATCATTTCAGAATAATGAATATTCCCAGTGGTTTATATACCCCCTCTGGGGCTATATATAACCAAGCATTTGTTGAAGCTGTTCTGATACATGTTAGCAGCCAAGCTGGCACTAAGATCAAGGGAGAGCAGAGATACCCTAAACCACATTTCATATTTCTACTTCTGGCCAGTCCTGAGAACAGGTGACATTCATTGAATCCATACTTCATGAGATAGACAAATGATAAATCTTTATCCAAACCCACATTTTGTCACAGGATAAATTCAGAGCTAAATTTTATGGCATTCCAGCCTGCAGAACACAAGGATGATTTTGTGCAAGTTTGGCCAAGTTACATATGAAAGCCTAGACAGTATAGATGTAACATACAACTTTGTGGTACTTTGTGAGGTGAAGGGAAATTTTAGGGGAAATCAGACAGCCTTTTCACAGAATTGCTTATGAAGTCTATCAAAGACTAGTCTAGCCATTTGCTACTAATTTTCATAATTTGGTAACACTAAGCTATTAAGGAAGATTGAGACACTAACTTAATGACTCTTATTAGTCTTCTTTTTTTAACTTCTCATCCCTCTTTAACGTCATCCATCTTAAAGCAGGATAAAAGGGAGCAGTATCATCTTCATATTGCGCAGATGGAAAACAGAAGACATCAGAATGTTTCCTAAGGATAACAGGCCACTGGAAAATTCAGAATTACAGAACCTGTTTTTTTAAGCTCTAGGCCAGGCTTCTTTACATGAAACAGCACCCCTTACACTGGAACTAATATAAAGTGTGTGCACATGCATTCAAGCATGTCTAAATCATCAGGATGTTGACATGACAGCATTTAATTTTCCAGACTAAATTATATTCCATTTCCATTGCATGGTGCCTTAAGATCCAGTAGAGAATATGTTCTCAGGCAATGAATTTGCTTTCAGTGATGTGAGGACTGAATATATTTCTGAAAAATTGTATCAGTCACAAGGGCAAGCAGACCCCAGTGCTGTCAGTTGGCTGAGTTGTTGCTGTATTGTTCTAATCGTGCTCAGTACCTTGCATGGCAGAATTCGACGCTGTAGGCTACAACCTCTTTAATTTTTCCTTAATATTGCATGTGTAGGCACAGATACAAAATAATATGGTGTTGTGACATGACTCCTCATTTTAGTTGGCAGTGTTCAAAAGCAGATAGAGAACGAAAACCCAGCTAGACTGAAGTGCTTAGAAATGAGTAATTAATGAAAAAATAAATATGGGGCCAGCTGAGAGTGTACTCTGTTACAAACAGGTAGAAAGATGATTACTCTCCGAAGAATGAAATTATTCGAGTAAAAAATATAAGATATAGATCATGTGGTAGCGTGGTAATAAACTCAGAAGATTACCCAGGAAAGGAACAGCGCTTAAATAAACACTCTGTATTTACTGGGCCCCAAAGCTTTGGACTTAACAGCTCAAGAGCTTTGCATTTCAGTTTTAGAGACTGCTGAACTAGTTAAAGGAAAGTTTGGAAAAACATATTTAAAGAGCATTTAAAAAATGAGAGCTTGCATATGCCAAGCATTACTCCATGGAGACTTGGAAAGGCCAAGAAATAGGCTCTGTGGAGAGGCCACCTTGCACTGTGGATATTATGCACTGCCCTCAGGCTCTGCACACAATCCAGGCACTGTCAGTGACAGCTCCACCAATTCTGACTAAGAGTAATGTGAACTAGTTTTGTCTGGAGCTGTAATACTTCATTACTTCCATGGCGTTCTCTTGATCGAGATACAGTAAAGCAACCATGAGATGTTAGCTCTATTTCACTCGTCTATATGTCCTGAAGGAGTTCAAGTGGGTTCAACAAAGGATCCCCCTGTTTGATTATGCCTTCCACATTACAAGGCTGTCATTCAAAAGTCATTTTGTCTAAGGCAACTTAAGATACAGCTACACTGTCTTTAAATTGGACTTGCTTACACTCAGGGTTTGATTTGAGATTTTAGAGCCAAGTGGCTTAAACACCTTTAACCATAGAGTCTGTACGGCTAAGGTTTGGCAGGAGGCATTTTTGGCTCTCCCAAAGTTGAGTTAACGTATAAACCAATACATGGCAATGGAGTAAGGAGGAATTTGTACTTGAATGTGAACTGTAAACTAACATGATAATGCAGATATATTCTTACCTATTCTTTATCACTTTTAGATTTATACATAATGTCATTATGGAATGAAAATTTAAAAATTATAAATTTGTTATACAGAAGGGTTAGCTGCACTTTTCATCAGAGTTAAAATGTGTTTATTCTATAGAATCCAAGATATATAAAAAATGTAGTTTATGTCTTTGTTTTGTAGAAACAATCTCTTCAGTTCAAAACACAGAGAGCTTGCATCTGTGTCAGCTTTAGTCATACTTAAAATAGATAAACTAAGGTGTAGCTTCTCCTTTCATCAGCAATGTTACACTTAATAGCTCATTCATCTACTTCTCCACTTTCTTTAACACGGCCTCCTATATACTGTGCTCTGCAAGCCCATCAACAAAAGCACTGCCCTTTCTCCACCTAAAGCTACTCGACCACTTCTGCTGTCAAGCCTAATGTCTCCAATTGCCTCCCTTACTCAGTTATGCCACACACAAGTACCTGTGGAAAGGGCACATAATGGTGTAAGTGTTTTTCCTGCCAGGTTCTCCACCGTCACCTTACTACTTTCCAATCCTTCTTGATTTATGTTAGTCTTCTACATTGCTAGGTTAAATATTGTGTCATTTACAGTATTGCTGACCTCAGACACTCAAAAGGAATGTGTTAGCCCCTGAATAATAATAAGCTTGGTTTTAAAAATATATATTTGTATGATCGTATTTATACATTTTATTTGCCCTCTGTGATTTTATGTGAGACTTTACAGTTAATATTTTAACCATGAGGGTTAAGGTGGGTTTTTTTAAAATATGAAAGTTGAGATTCTTGTATACAAATATTACTCTAGGAGCTGAACGTTAGAGAAAATATCAGATATCCCAAAAGCTGTGATTAAATGGAAATATGGTATTTATTTGTGTTGGGGAGACATTTGTTTGAATACTAAAGTTTTACTGCACTGTTATTTATCGTCCAGGATCACGGAGCCCAAAGCTCTCCTTTTGGCTGAATTCTTTGTCTACTGATCAAGAGATGATAGATCCATAAAAGCTGAACCTCTGATGAAGTTCTCCACCCTTTGAGAAAGAGTAAAGAAGGCCAAGACTATCACCCTTTCAAAGTGATTTTGTACTTTGGCAATTAGATACCAAAGGAAGTGTTCACAACAGCTTACCAACCTGTTCACCTCTTTTCTTGCCACAGCTGAAACAAGAACTTGAAGCTGGATGCACAGAGAGTGACAAAGAGGATTCCTAGCTAAGGTTGAAAATTTTGTTGCATGAAAATCCTGTGATGCAGATCTCTGTGGGAAGCCTGGGAGGTGGATCTGAACCTTAGACATGATATGAAAGTACTGTTGTATGAGAATGAGAGTAAATGGGAAAACAAATATCTCACACACCTAATTCCCAATGAACATAATGCTAACTAGTGGCAGATGTGTTTCTTTAATGGGTTCTATCACCATTATATACAGAGGATTTAGTAGTGGAAATCTGGTGCTCTGTTGCTATCAGAAAGTTCAAATCTGCTTTCATGGTTTTCCTTTTTAATGCATATGGTGGGAGGGAGGGAACCTAACACACGATATTCCTGCAAGTGTCTAACTAAAAAGGGCAGCCTGGTAGATGTGTTTGTAAGTGAATATATTTACTAATCCCCGCCTCCCATCCAAATTATGACCATAAATGGTTTACATTTCATTTTGGCTTTTTCTTTCAAGTTTGTCAAACTAATCCGCAGTCTTTCAAATACTTATACGTATGATTAACATATGTAATAATGCTTTCATTAATTTTAGTTGCAGTATGCTACACATAACATTAAATACCTGCATGTTTATGTTATTGATATTATTTTATTAGGTACAAATGAATAAATATGAAAACAAATAATCAAATATAAATGGGAAGATTTAAATTCTTGGTCAGAAAAATTTATAGGAAAATCAATGTGCCAGGTTTAATGTGATTGAAAATGTTCCGAATTTTGTAAAATACATTTAGGACCTTGTGTTTAGGACACTTGGTTACATAGGACATATGTTTGTTACATTTGCTCCATTATTCAGCAAAGGTTAGTGGGTATATCTACGGGATGCACAGCTATAGACTAAATATTTCCAAATAAAAAACAAAACATACAATTTGTGAAAGTCCTTAAATTCACCACAACTATTGAACGCAAAGAAAACATCTGTGTGAGCACTCTAGATGCAGCTCTGACATGAGAACCTACACATTATCCTGCATGATGAACAGTGAAGAGGTTTGCAGTAGTAGAAAGAACAGCTTTGTGTAATTTTCAGAGAAGAACGGCTGTCTGATATTTTAAATGATGATATGACAAACTTATTAGATTGCATAGAGAAAAGTTACTTCCGATATTAGTCAGTGGAATGCAATTTCAATTCAACAGCAGCAATGCTCTTGTGAGGTTTGACCAAATAGGAACACTTGGAAAAGATAAAGATCAAAGGATGGTGGGCCACAGCTGTGGGAATCACGTCAATAAAATTCCAACTCTAGATGAGCAGCATCCGTTACTCTCAGCTTTTTGGCCTCCTTTCATTCCATCCAAAATGCAGCTGCAAAGATTTTCTATCTTGCTTTTTCCTTATTTCCTTACATATTAAGTTCCAGCTTTTCTTCCTCACTTCCAAAACACTTCACTCCTGGTGGCACCAGTGCCCTCCTCACTTCTTCCTGCTCTCTGCAGCCTGCCAGCTCTCTTTTTCTGACTGCTCTCTTTGTCTTCTGAACCTGCTGAACATTTTGCACCTTTTTTACTACGCCACCCTGTAGGTCTGGAACAGCCTTCTGATTATTCCAGACCAAATTCAGTTCCTCTGCTGCCCTCAAACCCTTCTTTAAAAATCCCTCACGTTCATGTTTTGGTATGTCAGGGAACAGACTTTCTTACCTTGATTTGATGTATAGAGGAATAACTTCCACATGTAATTTCTGGCAGCCCACATCCACATACGAAAGGAGATAATGAGCCAGATTTCATGGATGAAGGTATATGGGGTCTCGGCATATAGGAAACCACCACAGCTCAGGAATGGAAGCAACTACATGATTTTAAACATGTGGAGTTAAAACCAGCTGAAAGGATGTAGGGACATTCTTACTCATTTTGTTTCAGTCTTGATTTTATTTAATGTAAACCATAGATTACTTTGAAGCCAGCATAAACCACCCTGATCAATATGAAGGTGACATACAGCAGCTTGCATGAATTAATAAATTTCTCTTTCATAGCACTTTTCATTGGTGCATGTGAGAGCACTTTACAGGGAAGATGGCTGGACTGTTTCCACTTTGAAGAAGGAGAGACTGAAGTACAGAGATTTGAGATCCAATTCCAAGGACAGAACAGTCAGTAGCAGAGAGGTAGAAATAAACCCAGGTCCTCTGAATTTCAGCTTTGAGCTCTATCCACTACAGCATGTGGCCAACTGCCTGTTGTATCCTACTTCTTAACAAAGCCATGTAATTGTAGGTAACAAGAGAATAAAATTCAATGGTGAGACCATGAGGTTAGTTTTCTTATCAGATTAGAAGATTTTATAAATTGGGCAATAAGGTTGAGAACAGTCTTCTGAAGTAAAGCACACAAAAGCTTTTGTCTTCTTTTTTTTTTCTAGCTAACTGAATTCACATTTTTGTTACATCTGGGTAGGTAAATCCCCTAAATAGGTTCTTTCCTCTAAGAACAAAAAAGAAGTCAGAAACTTTTCCTCATAAAACATAAAAACCCAAATATCTTCCTCTTCAAGTATGCAGAATCATTATCCCCAGTTAGTGGGTCGTGCCTGTTGCCTTCTAGTTCGTCTGGTTGGCTGGGTTCAGTAGGAAAAATGTTTTTATTTGAAAACTTTTGGAGTCATCAGGAAAAAAATCTCTTCGGAAAATGAGAAAATCAGGTAACGCTTAACTTGTGCACTCACTTTTATTCGTTTATGAATTCCAGTAACATGGGCAGAAGACTGAAATAAACACACCCATTTTAGACAGCTATAAATAAACTGGAAACACAGTCCTGCCGACAGAAAGAGCTCATGGGGCTCTTTATTTTTGGTTTGCCACTGGAAAGAAGCTCTTGCCTTTCACAAATGCTTTACAATGAGACTGTATTCAGGTTAGATAGTGCTATAAGGTCAATATATATATTTGGAAAAGAAAACTTGCGGAAGATATATGAACAATTTCCTTTGTTTAATACAGAGGGTTGTGTTGGGATCTTCTAAGAGAATGTATTGGTAGTTTGATTCAGAAAATGAATAAAAACATGACCTTTTGAGAACCAAAGGTTAATCTAACAAAACAACATCCAGAGGAGATGTTATAACTACTCAGAAGCCCTGCGGAATAGCCTGAGGCAATAACTCCCAAACAGTGAAGAGAGTGGCCCAAGAAGGATAAGGACTTTTTATTTTTGATAAAAAATGTATTCCTAGCTGGAATATAGACTTTAAGTCAAGGTTACATATACTATCAGCAAGTTGCATATAGATTCTGTTCTTAGGTCCCCTGGGTTCTCAGGCACTCCGGCAGCAAAAACTAGCCATTCTGTGAGTTTCAGGGGTCTTATTAAATTTAAAAGGAACATGAATAGTTCAGTTTACCTTGTAGTTTTTATTTTTATGTCAAAGACATAGTTATTAACTTTTTGCTGTAGAATGTTAGTTTGTAGAATATGCAATTTGTACCATAATTCACAGAGAGCAGTGTACAAAGTCCCTGTAAAAATCAAGCAAATCAGAGTCTAAGTACAACAGGTAAATCCAGCAGAGTGTATTTTTAACTGATGTAAACTAATTTTATTTTAATTAATATTTATTGATATTGAAAGCTTGTGATTCTGAAAAATATAACAGTAGTTTTGGTAGTGTGATGATACCAGCTAGCAATCTTGTGTCCTAAGCAATCAGGCAGCGATTGTGAATGAGGACGGTATGCAGTTTCCTCAGATACCTCTTAAAACTGTGATGGTGTTTACTTAGACATGATTTTTTTTAGGATACTCAGAAGATTTTCATTGTAGCCATAGGTAATTTTTTGCACAGGTTTTCTACAAGTAAATTCTGTTACTATAATCCTAAAATATTGATGCTTATGTACAGGATCTGAATCATACAGACAGAACAGAAACTGTATATCATATTGGGCTAAAATCTGGTTTTAAAATTACTACGATATCGTATTTTTGTCCTTGAATTTTCTGGATAAAAAATTATAAAATTAAAGGGTACATGTGCGGTTGAGACTAAAAAAAGTCAGAAGCTACATAAAGTTAACCTAGAATTTTCTCTGTGTAGCACATGGATCACATCATTGTCCAACAACCTTTTGCAAGATATTCCTTTACTAAGAAAACCAGTGTTTTCCAGTCAATATATTTTTCACAGTGGTACATTTTATAGCCAGGCTGCTTCCATCCCTGCATGAGTTACCTCCAACTGGAAGGGTCTCACCTGCACTCCTGACTCTTCTTGCCCTTCTTCAGCTCTTGACTGTATAAGTTTAAATAGCGCAACGATAGACTGTAATGTAAAAGAAGAGCATTGGCAAAATGATTCCATCTAAGTGGATGAACAGGTGTTTGCTCTCTGGAAAAACTTCATCATTTGGGATTGGGTAACCCAATTATTTTGTTTTTCAGTTTTGGCTTGACTGCAGTTCTTCATGAAACTCTGTGATTAGTCTTTCGATGTTATACTTCCATCAGTAGAAAACTTTACTTCCTGAGAGATGTTGGCAAGAAGTATCAAAACACGAATGTAGCCTGAAAGTGTCTCCTGCTATTCCTAGCAAATCTGTACTAGACACCTGATTTCCTAGCTATTTTTTCCTTTTCCTTTTCCTTTTCCTTTTCCTTTTCCTTTTCCTTTTCCTTTTCCTTCTCCTTCTCCTTCTCCTTCTCCTTCTCCTTCTCCTTCTCCTTCTCCTTCTCCTTTTCCTTCTTCTTTTTCATCTTCTTTTTTGTCTTCTTTTTCATCTTCTTTGTCTTCTTTTTTGTCTTCTTGTTTTTCTTCTTTTTTTTTTCTTCTTCTTTAAATAAGTTTCTCTAAGAACTGCTTAAGACAGTACTGGTGAATGTAAATGTAAAACTTTTATTAAGTATCTGCAATATGTAGTTTGGCTTTCAGAATTCCTCTTGATAAATACTTATTTTTTAATGTCCAAGAATAGTAATGCAAATTATTTCCAGTAGCTTTCCCAGTCTGCAACATCATATTGCATATCTGGGTCCATTAATGTTTAACAATGTTAGTATATAATATTAGTATGTAACAATATAAAAATATATAACTATATACTAACAATGTTAGCTTATAACTTTTAAAAGCATACAAATGACTCATGACAGCCAAACTTGAATGAATGCTAAAGCTGAGCACTAAAAATTCTTGAGAAAAAAAAGTACTTCAGTTTCTAGTTTAGCTTACACAAAGGCATATAATAAGGGAATTTGGCATACGGCTTGGAAATAAAAAAGAATAACGGGCTAGAAAAACTGTTCTTTTTGTGTGTCACATACTCCTTCTTCCTCAGGTGGACGTGTCATGTAGGGCATTTGGGAGTAAGGCCGTCTAAACAACTTGGACTTATTAAGAATGCATTTACTTCACAGAAATATCCCTGAAGAACTTTGGAAAATGGGATATGTTTTGTGTTTGGAAGTGAAAAATAACACCTAGTATGCAAAGAGGCTGTATGTTTATTGTTGACAAGTCAAGGTAGATGGAGTCCCTTTGGACATAGCTCATTTGCCGCGGTGTTGGGCTTATAAAATGCACTCTGTTTCTCTCTCCACTCCTTCCTGGAGAGACACAAATTATACTGAAGTATTGTTCTTGTCTAAGCAACGTTTAGCATCATTAGCCTCCTCAATATATTTAACTGTCTCATCAACAGGGAGGGGGCAAATGTACTTGGTTGTGCCTTTTTTAATTAATCACCCAAGTGAGTTAATATCTGTGAAAGAAAACCAGACAAGAGAGTGAGGACCCCTGTTCACAGGTAAAATAAGGCTTCATGCAGCTCCAGGACCAATGCTGTGGAGTGGTGTATCTGGTCTTTCAACAAGACAGATAACAGGGATGAAAACAGCTGGTGGAAATAGTAATAATTTCACCTATAGCTTTACCACATTACTGAAAAGCTGAACACTTTCTCTGAGTTTCATTGTAAAGGTTGTAGGTCTACCAGACTATCTTTCTGTACAAAGCCCATAGCACAACTTCAAAATATTTATCAGTCAATCCGATTCAGCTGAAATTGGTCAATGTAGTCCAGAGCTATTTAGAGAGCACATAGGCAGGCAAACATATAGAAGTACCTCTTCTATTTACTTAGAAATCAGCCTAAAAACAGGAGCTGAAGTGCACTTCCTTACTTTCTCTTTTTTTCCAAAATAATTAACAAAAATGCTTGTGTAGAGAGCAACCCTCATTCTATCAGAAATGTGATGCTTGGGGGAAAAGAATAAGAAATATTTCTGAAGCTGCTGAACATCTAATTTAAAAGAAAGTCCCTGTTTACCATCCACAGCTAAAGAAGAATTAAATTTACCAAAAGAAGAACTAAACCGATCAGCAATGTCAAGTTAATGGCCTGGGATTTAATGTACCGTTAATGCTTTTAATTGTATAGATAATCCTATCTTCCACATCTCTTTTCTCATCTTCTCTTGGGACAATATTCATTTCAGCTTTCTACAGGCTGTGCAGCTTTGATACAGATTATTTTGCCTTTTTCTGTAGTTATATCAATAACTCATTTGCATTAGTAACACACACAAAAAAACTCAGCAAAAAGCTTTATGGTTTGGCAAATCAAACAGCAGAGTGAGGTTCAAGACACACATGTGAGGATAAAATCACTTGCTGTATTACCTTAAGCAAGCTACTGCCATTTGTTCCTCTATAAAATAGGGATAATGATAAAGGATTTCTCTGTAAAGTGTATTGGGATCCACAGATAAATTGTGATAAGAAAAAGTAATGTGTGATTATAAACTTATTTATTCAAATGAATATGATTTAATGTTCATAGAAAGTCATAGAAGGAGGATGCAGTTAACCACCTGCTACACCACCTGGACAACCATAAGTTCATGGGGCCAGATGGGATCCATCCAAGAGAGCCGAGGGAGCTGGCGGAGGAGCTTGCCAAGCCATCATTTGTCAGCAGTCCTGGTTAACAGGGGAGGTCCCAGAAGACTGGAGGCTTGCCAATGTGACGCCCGTCTACAAGAAAGGCTGGAAGGAGGATTCTGGGAACTACAGGCCTGTCAGTCTGACCTCAGTACCATAGAAGATCAGGGAGCGGTTCGTCTTGAGGGTGCTCACAGGGCATGTGCAGGACAGCCAAGGGATCAGGCCCAGCCAGCATGGGTTCATGAAAGGCAGGTCCTGCTTGAACAACCTGATCTCCTTCTATGACCAGGTGACCCGCCTAGTGGATGAGGGAAAGGCTGTGGATGTTGTCTACCTGGACTTTAGTATTCTCCCGGAGAAACTGGCGGCTCGTGGCTTAGACAGGTTTACTCTTCGCTGTATAAAGAACTGTCTGGATGGCCAAGCCCAGAGAGTTGTGGTGAACAGTATTAAATCCAGCTGGTCACAAGTGGTGTTCCCCAGGGCCCAGTTTTGGGGACGATTGTAGTGGTTTAGCCCCAGTCGGCAACTAAGTCCCACCCAGCCACTCGCTCACTCCCCCACGGTGGGACAGGGGAGAGAATTGGAAGAGTAAAAGTGACAAAACTCATGGTTTGAGATAAAGACAGTTTAATAGGTAAAGCAAAAGCCTCACAGGCAAGCAAAGCAAAACAAGGAATTCATTCACTGTTTCCTGTTGGCAGGCAGGGATTCAGCCATCTCCAGGGAAGCAGGGCTCCATAACGCGTAATGGCTACTTGGGAAGACAGTGACCATAACTCTGAACATCCCTTCCCCTCCTTCCTTCTTCTTCATCCCAGCTTTACATACTGATCATGGTGTCATATGGTACGGAATATCTCTTTGGCCAGCCTGGGTCAGCTGTCCCAGCTGTGTCCCATCCCGGCTTCCTGGGCACCCCCAGCCTCCTTGTTAACAGGCCAGCACGAGAAGGTGGACAGTCCTTGACTAACTAGCAACAACTCAAAACATCAGCACATTATCAACATTTTCTCATCCCAAATCCAAAACACGGCCTCACACCAGCTTCTGTGAAGACAATTAACTCTATCCTGGATGAAACCAGGATACCGGTCTTGTTTAATATCTTCATCAATGATCTGAATGCTTTATTTTATTGAGTGCTCCCTCAGTACATTTGCAGATGACACCAAGTTGGGTGCGAGTTTTTGTCTGCTGGAGGGCAGGAAGGCTCTGCAGAGGTATCTGGACATGCTGGATTGATGAGCCAAGGTCAACAGTATGAGGTTTAATAAGGCCAAGTGGTGGGTCCTGCCCTTGGGTCACAACAACCCCATGCAACGCTACAGGCTTGGGGAAGAGCGGCTGGAAAGCTGCTCGGCAGAAAAGGACCTGGGGGTGCTGGTTGACAGCCGGCTGAACATGAGCCAGCAGTGTGCCCAGGTGGCCAAGGCGGCCAACAGCATCCTGGCCTGTATCAGAAATAATGTGGCCAGCAGGAGTAGGGAAGTGATTGTGCCCCTGTACTTGGCACTGGAGAGGCCACACCTCGAATCCTGTGTTCAGTTTTGGGCCCCTCACTACAAGAAAGACATTGAGGTGCTGGAGTGCATCCAGAGAAGAGCAACAAAGCTGGTGAGGGGTCTGGAGCAGCTGAGGTAACTGGAGTTGTTCAGTCTGGAGAAGAGGAGGCTGAGGGGAGACCTTATCACTCTCTACAACTGCCTGAAAGGGGGTTGTGGCGACATGGATGTTGGTCTCTACTCCCAAGTAACTAGCGACAGAACAAGAAGAAATGGCCTCAAATTGTGCCAGGGGAGGTTTAGACTAGAAATTAGGAAAAATTCCTTCACTGAGAGAGTGGTCAAGCATTGGAACAGGCTGCCCAGGGAGGTGGTGAAGCCACCATCACTGAAGTCTTTAAAAAATGTGTAGACATGGCATTTTGGGACATGGTTTAGGGAGCATGGTGGTTTTGGGTTAACAGTTGGAATTAATGATCTTAAATGTCTTTTTCAACTTTAATGATTCTGTGATTCTGTGATTCTGTGATGGAAGACGTTATGAATAGAAGTTGATCCCTTCCTTCTGCTAACACCACCACCGTAGGCATATCCAGACTCGGCAAGCTGGTTGAAAAAATAATGCATTAAATACATGAAAGGTGTTACATTGCACAGTTTTGTGAAGACTAAAAAGTTTTGGTTCTTCCAGCAAGTAGGAGAGGAGTTTAATAATCCAATATTATTACTCTTTAAACATGCCTTCCATTGAAGCTGCAGAAATAACACAAGTAGCCTGACTGGAAAAAGTTTTGATTATTCATAATGATAGATTGGAATAGATTTGTACTCTGTCTGAAAGTAAGATGGAAGGCTAATCCGTTTGCCATATGGTTTGGAAACACTATTACCCTTACAGTCTAGATGTTGGTCTCAAGAGATCATTATGGTTATGCAATATAGACTAGCCCCTGTGGCTCATTAATTAGCTTAGAGGTTAGAGAGATAATTGAACTGTTATTAAAACAGAAGACTTGTGCATTGCCTATGTAATAACAAAAAGAGAGATCTGAAAGGAATAAGGAGTGCCTTCTGAAAGAATTGGCAATGGGATATAACAACTTGTGAGCCATTATAAAGAATCATGTTCTCTGCTAGGAAAACAAGTAGGAACAATTTTGCACAATTTGGCAAACAGTCATTAATTATACTGAAGAGGCAGGAAATATAGAATAGACTTTTAACTATGTGGCTTATACTGTGGTAACTGAAGGATAAATTGTTTAAATAACTTTAAGGCTTGGAACTTAATGAAATAAGGGAAAAATAGTTTGTGCCCAGGCTAAACTTGACAGCACAGAATACTGGAGCCTCTGCTGATTTATCAAGCGGACTTGCAGAAGGGAATATAAAAAGATTTTTTGACATGTTGATTTATTGATAGGTGACTATTAGCAGATTTTGTATCTATATTATTAAGCACTTTCTACTTACTAATCTTTCTACTATATACAAATATAAAAGCTAGTGATTCCTGCATCTTATAAGCTACTACAGTGTCTTCAACAATGAACTGTGAATAGATATTGCTCAGTGGAATATCAAATACCAGTGATATTGCTTATAGACCAAAATTTATTTTAACCTGATTCTATTTTAGGAATAGAACAGAACTTCCACTCCAGGATGAAACTTTTCAAGCCTTTGACTTCAAAAATTTTAGTTGGCAAAAATATTTTCCACTAATTAACAATAATTAATTATAAGAACAGTAATCTTTGCAAATACCTTGGGAAGTAGCATTTAGCTTTAATGACACTTTAATATGTTTCCAAAGATGAAGAAGAAAGCTTGTTAAGTAAGAAAGCTTGAAGTGCAGGATAAATGTATGCTTTTTGAGTGAGTTATTCCCAATAGGCCTTCTTGCAAGCTTGCAAACTAAGGTTTTCGTTAAACTTTGGTCTTATCTATGAAGGTAAACATTATCAGAAATACTTGTAGCTTTAGGACTTTATATAATAACTGTAAAAAGCCTTCCAAACACTCTACAAAAACAAACCATAGAGCAGAAGACAATCTGAGGTAGGAATTCTTAAAACATACAAAACATTCCATACATTTCAAGGATTATACATGGAATTTATTTAGTACACATGCAAAACATCTACAGCTGAGTCACAAAAAATATGCCTTTCCCACTCAAAGCCAAACCGATACCTTTATCAGTAATGTTTCCTTTCAATCATCAATGAATAATTCAAATCTTTCTTTTCGTTTTTATGTCCAGTGATTGTAAACATCTTTATGATTATGTCATAGTAGTATTGATAATGATGGCAGTTTTATGGAAATAGTAATACCAGTGACTAACCTCCGGTATGTGCCATGAGTATTGCCACCTTGTTACATTTTAATGAGGATTATTTCTAACATTGTGTTTCTGTCCAGAAAGCTCTGAGGGGGGCAAACGGATACGAAGGCCCTTGTAGTCTTCCTGTTAGCATCACAGATAAGTGTGCTCAGATTTGACTGTGGGACATGGGAGAGCCTTTGTGGTCACAGAACTCTCTTTCCTAAGCAGATTGCGCATATGCTTGTCTCCGTTTTTGCTAGTGTTGAAATAGGAGATGTGTACCTCATGAAAGCTTTGTAATTCCAGCCTCTACCTCCACTATAAATTCAGTTCTGATTGAATTAATCATTGTAATGACAAGCGATTTGAACAGTTATTTCTTTTGAAAATGCCAAGTCAAATTTTTAAAGGTATCTTAATATCCAACTTCATTTTTAGGTATTCAGTGGTGATGGAGTGTTCCATTAGGTGCCCATTTAGTTTATTAGTTATATTAATAGATTTTTCTACTTCCTAGTGCCTAGAGTAGCAAATCAGGAAGACAAAAAAAGAATAAACAGTCACAAAGTGATGACACTTGTGACTCTCACAAGTATCAGTGATGACTGACACAGAAACTACACAAAAAAGTTTTTCTCCTGAATCAATTGCTTTGTGATTTGTTTCATGGTCTTATTGCTAGTATGGCCGCTCAACAATGCCCCATAAGTTCATAGGGCTGCATGTTTACCCCAATTTGTAGTTGTAAGCTGTATACTGGAATAGCAATAAGATACCACGAGATGGGTACCAGGAGTAGGTAAACTGATTACAACCCACTCCATGCTACTAGATATATGCTTATTTGTTCAAATTAAGCATAGGCATCTGAAACATTTAAATTAGGAGCCAAGTCTCCCAAAGCTGTTTCTATAATCAGTGGAGAGATGCAAACCCTTCCCACGGTAATTTAAACTGAATCACTGGCAATTCTTTAAATCCACCTATTAGTGGTACTGCCTTCTTGAGATGCCTGTTTCTGTTCTCCAAGCTTAGATGAACCTAGGGTGGGTAGGTTGTTAAATTAACACCTGCAGCTGGAGGAATTAATCCTGCCATCAGTGTCCATAGCAGCTGTGTGCTGAGACTCTGAAGGTGGGACATGGAGAGGACCGATAGAATCACAGAATCACTAAGGTTGGAAAGGACCTTCGAGATTTCTGAAAGGTTTTCCTATTCTATTGATTTCCATATTTTTGGAAGAATAATTGTCCTTGCTCTTGGCACTGGAGTTTTGCCTTCCCATTCACTCAAGAAAGGGATAGGACAATAAATAATTACCAGACTGTATTTGCTTTTAGCACTATTGTAAGGGTTTTAGACACACAATAAATTCAAGGACACGTTCTTAAAGGAAGATATGCCTGCTGCTTCTTAGATCCCTAGTCAGCTACAACAGGATATTTAAGCATGTGTTTTTAGACAACGCAACTGCAAGTACATCAAGTAACAAGAAGCTGGTAGTAAATTTTTGACAAATTATTTTTATTTGATAAGAACAACAGTGAATTTTAGAAGGTTTTACAACCTGATTTTTCATTCTGTGAATGTTTGAATAATGTAACAGGAAAATACTCTTTGGATTGATCAGCTTCCAGTCTGTAAGATTTTGAGAAATTTCTAGCTCTGAATGTCAGCAATGTGTAATGACAATTAATACAACTATGTAGAAGATGGAGAAAAATTAAGAAATAAGAAAAAATGCCAAGTTTATTTTGAAAGGAGAACTAATAATAGTCAGCTAGATCTGATACTTTATCCTACAAAGAATGGACACACTGTTATGATTCTCTGAACATAGGAAGATTTGAGCAGACTGTTATTCCTGTGTTTGTGTTTCTATGCCTCTCTTCGAAGGCTGCCTGCCTGCCTTTGTCTACAAAGTGGTACTTAAACAATGGGTTTCTGTCAGGCTTATGATCCAATTTAGGCTTTGGAACTTCACCTGAAGTCAAGAACCTTGCAAGAACCTTAAAATATTCATGTAAATATTTGGTGTAATGAGCCTAATTTGTCACTGGAAATGTTTGGGAACTATTGGTCACTTCCTTAACAGTCACAGTCTGATGTGTGACCATTTTACACTATACTTGAAAATATGATTTTAATTGAAGCTGAGGTAAGAAACTATTTGGAACAGAATAAATTACATTTCAGGGAAAAAATAACCTCTTGTATCATAGAAGCTTCAGTAAATGCGACTTTACAATTAAACAGTAAGTTTTATTTTAAATCTCTCAGCTGTTAATAACTAGAAGGAGACATCTAATTCATAATGCAAAATTTGCCAGTAAAATGAACTGTCACTGAAGTCTTTTTAAATCTTTGAAATATATTAACCATTACTTTGAACTGTGTTAACCATTACATGTATAAACCCAGTGATGTGGCTTGTAGCACCACCAGAGAATTTCTGCTGTCTATCTTTATATAGAACTGAACAAGCCAAATGTAACCATGTAATTATTAGTTATGCAAATATATACGAACTTGATCCAAGGAGCAAACATTTCCACTGTTTGCACAACAAATAAACATCTGGTCTCCAAACTGGCTGAAGCCAGTTGAGAAAACATCCTCCTTTAACACTTTGTTAATTTCTCCAGAATCCCTTGTAAATTTTGGTTTACAGAATCACAGAATCATTAAGGTTGGAAAAGACCTTTAAGATCATCAAGTCCAACCATCAACCCAACACCACCGTGCCCACTAAACCATATCCTGAAGTGCCACATCCACACATTTTTTGAATATTTATTACCTTCACAAAACACTCAGCTGAACCAACAGCTGCCTCAAGCTGAAGTGTGCATACACTTTAAAGGCAATTCAGTGCTGGTGGCACTGAACAACAGTGTTTTTCCAATGGCAAAAGTCAGTAGGGAAGACTGCAGCACTGGTGCAAAGACCAAAGGCCTTCAGTCACCAGAAGCATACAAACCCTTGGCTCGTTGAAGGCTGTGACAGACTGTATAAACTTGGCATTGAGGTTTTGGCATTGCAGACTTGGCATTAGATGTATGCTGTCAAGTATGAAAGGTACCAGCATATGGTAAGCACTCAAATATGCTTAAGGGTATGGGAAGCAACTACGCAGAATTGGTAGCAGATGTTCCTTCAGGATGCATGTGTATTTAGGTCCTATGGCAAGGCCCACAGCTTTAATGACAACTACTAACATTTCAGCTATACAAGTATCTATACATTCTACCTTACCTGTAGAGATTTCTGTGTAATCCAGCCACTTCCTCAACATCCTAAGATAGTCTTGTCATTTCTGTGTAATTAGACAGGACAACTTCAGAAGAAGTCATAAAGCTCGTCTGGTTCTCTAACCATTTAAAATTACATATTTCTTAATAAAAGAGTTGACTGACATAATTAAAATTATGTTATTTATATTTTTTGCTCTAAAGATTCAAATTGGTGACAAGGATCTGTGTCCTGGTTTCATCCAGGATAGAGTTAATTTTCTTCACAGAAGCTGGTGTGAGGCCGTGTTTTGGATTTGGGATGAGAAAATGTTGATACCGTGCTGATGTTTTGAGCTGTTGCTAAGTAGCCAAGGACAGTCCAGCTTCTCATGCTGGGCTGCCAGCAAGGAGGCTGGGGGTGCCCAGGAAGCTGGGAGGGGACACAGCCAGGACAGCTGACCCAGGCTGGACAAAGGGATATTCCATACCGTATGACGTCGTGCTCAGTATATAAAGCTGGGACAAAGAAGAAGGAAGGGGTGGAGGGACGTTCGGAGTGATGGCGTCTGTCTTCCCAAGTAACCATTACGCGTGATGCAGCCCTGCTTCCCTGGAGATGGCTGAACCCCTGCCTGCCCATGGGGAGTGGGGAATGGATTCTTTGTTTTGTTTTGCTTGTGTGCGGCTTTTGCTTTACCTATTAAACTGTCTTTATCTCAAACCGTGAGTTCCCTCACTTTTACTCTTCCAGTTTTCTCCCCCATCTCACTGTGGGGGAGTGAGCGAGCGGCTGCGTGGGGCTGAGTTGCCGGCTGGGGCTAAACCATGACAATCTGTAAGAAGAGACTGGGAAGTTTATAGAGCATGGCTGGGTTTTAGGGTAAAGTATCCTCAGTCTGGAAAGTATCCTATGAAGGAATAAAATTGCTTCAAAAATCCAGTGTGACTGTTATGAATATTTCAGAAATGCAGACATAAACAATTCTATTTCATTCATTTTGGACTTTTGTTTCAATATCACTGGTCTTTTTTTTTTGATTTTTTTTTTTTAAATGTTCTATATATTCTATATAGTTTTCTTGTCTCAGTTTCTTTATAGACATTTTTCACTGTTGTTCCAGGAAGTTCTCTTCCTGGAAGACAAGAACTGATTTGACAGGAGGCTAAGGGTAATATGGATTGAACCACAGCAAGAAAGAATCTGTCTGTGGGTGAATGATGTGTCAATGACATTTTTTAGGACATGACCCTGCAGTTTCTACTCAGATGACCTATCTCAATGGACTCCTTGGAAATTTTGTCAAAAAGAACTCCAGACACTTTTTTTTGTTTTTTTTTTTCATTAATATAGTGGGTTATATTATGACGTTCACTCTGGACATCCTCATAGGCCATGAAACTTATTTGAACCTAGATATGAGATGATATAACATAAGGACAGGTTATGGCGGGAACAGCAGACTTAAAAAGACACTAGAAAAAATTGCAAGGTGATTCAGAAATTACATTCTGATTCAAGTGAAATTTTGTATACAACAGCAGGTCATTTATTGCAAATTTTGGGGCAGATAGCATAAGTGGAATTACTAAACTGTAAATTAAGTTAAATTATAGCAGTATACAAAAAATAATTGTTACTCAAGTGATTAGCAATGAATAAAGACAGCAAAGTATTCATCTTGCACAATTTTTTCTATATTCCAAAATGGACGGATCATAACCCAGTACATGCTGTGATCCCCTGCCATTGCTTGATGCAAAATTCATTCAAATAAACAGAAAAATTCACAGTGATTTCAGTGTCTTCATATTGAGATCATAACTTAGCAGCAGGGTAGGTCTAAGTCACAAAAGTTAGCTCTTTTAAAGTTATCCAATATCAAAAGGTTTATCTTTGGCCTGTGTTTCCTCTTTTTATCACACATGCTCTCAAATGGTTGCCTATTTTCTTCCAAAACTGGCTTTTTTCCCTGTTTTCCTGCCATAACCAGTGCTTGACGGACTTCTTGTTTTCTTTCCTGAATGTGGTCCACAACATTTTCCATTACTGGAAACATTATCCACAGAGATAAGAAAGTTGATCACTCTGCTGGAAGTATAACACAGCAGAGAGGAAACAATCTGGGAGGTTCCTGGAGCGTGTGGAAGGTAACTTCCTGACACAGCTGGTGAGTGAGCCCACCAGGGGAGGTGCCTTCCTGGACCTGCTGTTTACAAACAGAGAAGGACTGGTAGGAGATGTGGTGGTTGGAGGCCGTCTTGGGCTTAGCGATCACGACATGACAGAATTCTCAATTGTGAGTGAAGTAAGGAGAGGGGTCAGCAAAACTGCTACGATGGACTTCCGGAGGGCAGACTTTGGCCTGTTCAGATCACTGGTTGAGAGAGTCCCTTGGGGGACCGTCCTGAAGGGCAAAAGGGTCCACGAAGGCTGGACAGTCTTCAAGAAGGAAAACTGAAAGGCACAGGAGCAGGTGGTCCCCATGTGCCGTAAGAAGAGCTGGCGGGGAAGGCGACCGGCCTGGCTGAACAGGGAGAATTTGCTGGGACTCAGGACAAAAAGGAGAGTTTATCACCTCTGGAAGAAGGGGCAGGCAACTCATGAAGAATAAAAGGATCTTGTTAAGTCAAGCAGAGACAAAATTAGAAAGGCAAAAGCCCAGTTAGAGCTCAGTCTGGTCACAGTCATAAAGGATAAAAAATGCTTCTACAAATATATTAACAACAAAAAGAGAGGCAAGGAGAATCTCCATCCCTTACTGGATATGGCGGTGGAACATTGTCTCCAAGGATGAGGACAAGGCTGAGGTACTTAATGCCTTCTTTGCCTCAGTCTTTAATAGTCAGACCAGGTATCCACAGGGTATTCAGCTCCCTGAGCTGGAAGACAGGGATGGAGATCACAATAAACTCCTCACAACCCAGCAGGAAACAGTTAAGGACCTGGTATGCCACCTGGACACCCACAAGTCTATGGGTCCTCATGGGATCCACCCGAGAGTACTGAGAGAGCTGGTGGAGGAGCTTGCCAAGCCACTCTCCATCATTTTTCAGCAGTCATGGTTAACAGGGGAGGTCACAGACGACTGGAGGCTCGTCAATGTGACACCCATCTACAAGAAAGGCTGGAAAGAGGATCCTGGGAACTACAGGCCTGTCAGCCCAACCTCGGTACCGGGGAAGATCAGGGAGCGGTTGGTCTTGAGAGTGCTCACAGGGCATGTGCAGGACAACCAAGGGATCAGACCCAGCCAGCACAGGTTCATGAAAGGCAGGTCCTGCTTGACCAACCTGATCTCCTTCTATGACCAGGTGACCCACCTAGTGGATGAGGGAAAGGCTGTGGATGTTGTCTCCCTAGACTTTAGTAAAGCCTTTGACAGCGTCTCCCACAGCATTCTCCTGGAGAAACTGGCGGCTCGTGGCTTAGACAGGTTTACTCTTCACTGCGTAAAGAACTGGCTGGATGGCTGAGCCCAGAGAGTTGTGGTGAACGGTGTTAAATCCAGTTGCTGGCCGGTCACAAGTGGTGTTCCCCACGGCTTGGTTCTGGGGCTGGTCTTGTTCAATATCTTCTTTGATGACCTGGATGAGGGGATCGAGTGCTCCCACAGTAAGTTTGCAGATGACACCAAGCTGGGTGGGAGTGTTGATCTGCTGGAGGGAAGGAGGGCTCTGCAGAGGGATCTGGACAGGCTGGATCGATGGGCAGAGGTCAACAGTATGAGGTTTAATAAGGCCAAGTGGTGGGTCCTGCACTTGGGTCACAACAATCCCATGCAACGCTACAGGCTTGGGGAGGAGTGGCTGGAGAGCTGCCTGGAGGAAAAGGACCTGGGGGTGCTGGTTGACAGCCGGCTGAACATGAGCCAGCAGTGTGCCCAGGTGGCCAAGAAGGCCAACAGCGTCCTGGTCTGTATCAGGAATAGTGTGGCCAGCAGGAGTAGGGAAGTGATCGTGCCCCTGTACTCGGCACTGGTGAGGCTGCACCTCGAATCCTGTGTTCAGTTTTGGGCCCCTCACTACAAGAAGGACACTGAGGTGCTTGAGCATGTCCAGAGAAGGACAACGAAGCTGGTGGGGGTCTGGAGCCCAAATCTAATGAGGGGCGGCTGAGGGAACTGGGGTTGTTCAGTCTGGAGAAGAGGAGGCTGAGGGGAGACCTTATCATTCTCTACAACTACCTGAAAGGAGGTTGTAGCTGGGCGGGTGTTGGTCTCTTCTCCCAAGTAATTAGTGATAGGACAAGAGGAAATGGGCTCAAGTTGCACCAGGGGAGGTTTAGAATGGAGAGTAGGAAAAATTTCTTCACTGAGAGAGTGGTCAAGCATTGGAACAGGCTGCCCAGGGAGGTGGTGGAGTCACCATCTCTAGAAGTGTTCAAAAAACGTGTGGATGTGGCGCTTCAGGACATGGTTTAGTGGGCATGGTGGTGTTAGGTTAACGGTTGGACTTGATGATCTCGAAGATCCTTTCCAACCTTAATGATTCTGTGATTCTGTGTGAATTTGGTCTGTTTTTTTACTTCCCGTGAATATCCAAAACTTGTTATCAAGACTGAAATGAAAGCCTGCTATAATACCACCTTGTCCATTTAAAGATTAAAGGAATTGTGTCTAAATGAGTGGTTGGTGATCATGACCACAAATCGTCTTTTGCAGCTTTTACAGTTGTTATAAAGTTGCCAATACTTACTGAAATAGCTCTTTTAAAAATAGAAACACAATGTATGAAATGAGAGGTTGCAAAGATTTACATCTGGAAGGTGAAAAAAGTTGAAGTTCTTAGCATTGCAGTGTGCCATTTTTATCACACTCTGACCAGAAAACTGTAGGAAAGGATCAGATAAGAAGGGTCTTGTTTGGGAAAAATACATGCATTTATTTGCTTTCCCCTTGTATTAATTGTGAGCCAAATCCTGCTCTGTCCAGCACATGCACATTTGTTCCTTGTCTGAACATGATACTTATGAAACATTTTATAATATTGAAGAAAGAGTCAGAAAGGAACTCAGTTCCCAATGTTACCTGAGAAAAATATCTATAATTCAGCTTTAGGTGATAACGTGCGTACTGTAACATGTAGTATGCGCTAGACAGCACAGAAATACAGAAAGTACTACAGGGTTGTATAATTTTATTTTTACTCTCTCTTCTTATGTTTTGTTTAGACATTCATATCGAGACTCTATTGGAAACAATTTACTGGCCTAAATAGAGTTTTGATCAGATGTATCATTTTACCAGGTGCCTTGTAAAACTTTTTTTGAACGACACATGTAAATAATATTAAACAGATTTTTTAGCAAATATTTTCCAGTAAAATTTAGGTATTGGATCTGGCTTCAGCCTGTAAAAGGTAAAAAAGTCTTTTAAAAAAACCATAATGAAAGACTAGAACACTGATTGTCCCACTGTGGTAAATTTGCAAAAGCTATAATTTCACCTGAAACCATAACAAGACCTTGAAAATACAGGAATAAAACCAAAGTGTAATGAAGGAATTGGTTTAGAATAAAACCGTGTTCAATATTTCATAGATGTTTATCTGTTTTGGGATTTCCTATCTTTTGTGCTGTATTCTCCCATGTTAGTCTCTCCTTTGAAGTTCTGAGTTAAACAAACAAGTGCAGAGGTCAGAGCGATGCATTCCCTTTTCACCTTTATCTTTCAATAATCCTCATTTCAGTTTGTCCACAATTCATTGTCAAGATCTGGTTGAGGTTCCTTTGGTTCTGCTGTGTGAGAGAACCAACTTTATTGCTCCAGTGTGAACACCTATGAAGTCTAAGTGGTATGATAACAAAACCTGACAAGTGATTAAAGAATAGTTATAGTCTCTGACTAAGGGATAAAGAGTAATTTGCATTGTCTTTCACAGCAGCTTTTAAATCCCGCCAGGATAAGTTATTGTTTGGAGTTTTTTACTTAAAAAAAAATCAATATGCATGGAAATAAATTAACAGAATGAAACCTGGAACTACAATAATGCATTCTCATTATATCTCACAACTACATTTTTTGCGCTTTCCACTCCTAGAGCTTTCCATTAATTTAGCATTAGGCAGAGCTAGATATCTGAAGAGAACTGTTGTTTCCCATTTGTATTGCTGATTTTTGGTTTGTATTTTCTCTCAGTGGTTGTTGAAATCCACTATTTCTTTCTTCCATTCAAATAGCCTACCACAGGCTCTTCTTGTGCTAGTGACACAGCACCTTGCAGCCAGAGGGCCCTCTGTACACAAGTTAGGCAACAAGGATTTCTCTAATTCGCCTTCCCTCTTTATCCCCCAGCTGCATGCTGGATTACTGTGATTCCCCTCCATGGAAACAGAGCATATTCTCTGCACTAGCCCTAGCACAGAATTTCCGTAAGAATTAAGTATGAACTTTTGGCTGTAGAAACACAGCCTTTTATAAATTGACTTAAAAATAAATAATAGCTAGGACTTTTCATCCCTGAATTTTCAGCAAAGGTCTATCAAAACCACTACGTCACTTATATGCACTGGGTAGGAGACTTGGCTTGTTAGTCTGTGTGCAAAGGAATTCAAATGACGTATTTGCCACCCTGTGCCTCACCCAGGTCTTTCCTCTTAGCAACAATAGGTTTTTATCCTGGGGTGGACCACACAGGATTCACAACAAAATTTCCCTGTTGTATAACACTGTTTCATCTTCCAGTAGGAAGCTAAAGACTAAATGAAACTTCATTTTAAATTAAATACTTCTTTGTAAGCCAGAGCTTTGTGAATGATTTGCTTGTGAGCCAGGACTTTGTACCTCTACAGTTTAGGATTTGTCCGCAAGGAAACTGAAAGGAGTGCAGTGGTGTGATTTATGTAACAAGCAATAGGAAAAGAAAGGCTGTTCAATAATTAGTCCGGTATAAACTCTATACAGTGTAAGTAATGAACTAACATTTCTAATATTTTTCAGCTAGTTACTTTCTTGATTCTATTTTGGTCTTTGTATGTATAATTAATTCTTCTGGGATCAGTTAGACATCTCTGGCACTCTACAAATATTGACGAACGTATCCTTAAAAAAGACCTTGAACTAGGGAAATACTCTTAATTCTTAGTTTAGAGGGGGGTGCTAAGGCACAAAACAAATGCAATTTATACAGACTCAGCAAATCTGTGGCAATGCTTAAAACTAAAAGGGAATCGTATATTTTTTTCATTTTTTCTCTTTTTATAGCCACAGGGGATCAATTTTAATCATAGGAAAGTTAAGCAAACAGCTTATAATCATTAATATTTTCATCAAAAAAGTTCATAAGGTCATGTTGAATTCAGTGTGGCCACCCATTATGCATCACATAATGTAACTGGTCATTATATCCCATATGTAGTACACCCTGTCACAGGCCATGGTTCATACCACGGCAGGTGTGGGCAGCATCATTAAAAGTGTCAGAGCTGGTTCCAGTAGTGGTGTCAACCAGAGCCTGACCTTCATGAAATTGTCTGTTCCACTCTGCAAAGCAAAGAAGGATGAAAATGTGTCTTCAGGAGGACATTGCAGATTCCTTCTCTGCAGTACAAAGTCAGCATAGACAGCTCTGTATTTCTCTTTTCTTAATGAAAGGGAAATGTCTAATGGAAGGAATAAGAATAGATGGCTGAGCAGATCTCGGTGGTCTCCAGTTTTGTCAGGTGAGAAGCTGGCAGAAAGCCCCATGCTATTCCACTTCAGTTCTCTCCACTGAGGAGCATAGCTTCCATGTCTTCACTTGTCATACAATGCCTTCTAAGTGTTGCTGTTACAGTAACTTACAATGATCAATAAAAGAAGTTGAGCTTCAAAATGTAATGATTTTGACAGCTGTGCGATAGCCTTGAAGACGGTCAGGTAAAGGGAAAATGCAATTCTAAATTTCTTATAAAAAAGGTTTTGCTGTCTTAAAGTTTAAATAATTTTGGAAGTACAAACTCAACAAATATATTGCTGACTTATTGTGCTGGTTTTGGCTGGGGTAGAGTGAATTTTCTTCATAGTAGCTACTATGGGGCGATGTTTTGGATTTGTGCTGAAAACAGTGTTGATAATATAGAGATGTTATTGCTGAGCAGTGCTTACACAGTCAAGGCCTTTTGTGCTTCTCACCCCACCCCACCAGCGAGTACTCTGGGGGTGCACAAGAGGCTGGGAGGGGACACAGATGGAACAGCTCACCCAAACTGACCAAAGGGATCTTCCATACCATATGATGTCATCCTCAGCATAGAAAGCTGGGGGAAGAAGAAGGAAGGGAGCACCAATCGAAGTTATGACTTTTGTCTTCCCAAGTAGCCGTTATGCATGATGGAGCCCTGCTTTCCTGGGGATGGCTGAACACCTGCCTGCTGCTAGGAAGTAGTGAATGAATTCCTTGTTTTGCTTTGCTTGTGTGCGCGGCTTTTGCTTTACCTATTAAACTGTCTATCTCAAACCATGAGTTTTGTCACTTTTACCCTTCCGATTCTCTCCCCCGTCCCACCAGGGGAAAGTGAACAAGCAGCTCCGTGGTGTTTAGCTGCCAGCTGGGGTTAAACCATGACACTTACTGAGTCAATTATCACACTTCAGCTCTACAATTCACTAGTTATAAATAGCATCTTCATCACTATGTCTTTTGTATCTATTTTCTCCTGAAGGGTCTATGATTGACATTCTTAGCTGATACATCTCTGGAAATAAGTTTTCTTTTTTGTTTGACTTAGATTCAAATAAAGGAGAACACACCTAGTTATATTGCCTGTGCTTTTACATCTTGAACGTTGATTGATAAGATTATTTTAAGAACAGAAAAATAATACGAACTTATTCTGATTTGATATTGTAAATATTTAATGCAAACATAAAAAACAACAAAAAAAGAAATTTCCAATGCTTTGTGAGGCTAATGAAGGCTGATCTCTTACAGGTTTGTGTTGTTAGTCGCCAAACCTTTCTGCAGCAGTAACCATGGCAGAACTCAGGCAACAATTGGGAAAGATTTAACATGTGCTACGGATAATCCAGAAGTACACATGCTCTTTGTTGTCATGTTGGCAGGCCAGCCATCTGTCTGAGTGAAATATATAGTTCTGTCTGTCTGATCTATGAGTCCTATCTGTCTGAATTTGATCTGTCTTTCCCACAACGGCACTGCTAATTCAAATCTCTTTCCAATAGGCAAATGTCTATTTTCACAAAACTTGCAGGAATTCAATGTTTTTTTAGACTTTCTCCTTCTTTCAGATTTGTTCAAAATGTTCAAAGGTGATTAGGAAGATAATGCAGGGAGACAAATTAACAGATGAATAAGGAGGCAGCTAAGGCAAATGCACATACCTTGTTTCCTGGGGAAATAGCAGCAGCTCAACAATGGCAACAGAATTGTCAGTCATTAGTAAGATTAGAGAAATACCCAAACTTGTTCACCTCAGGTCATGTAAATGTAGGACATGTCACAGTAGGCAATTAGCAAGACAAACACCTAAAGACACTCAGGAAATAAGTGGAGTTTACAGAATATACAGTCAAAATTTTCATAAAATGAAAATGTCTTGCACTGCATAAATACAAGTTCAAAATTCCTAAATGTTATTTTAATAGCAACATCATCTTGCCATGCAGATGGATGAGGTGGGGGAGGGAAATCAGTCCTCTTTGGGAAAATGACTTCCAAGGATCAAGATACGGGACTGGTTTGCTCTGGTGTTAAATGTAGCCTGGATAATGAAGTTTGGATCTGTACTGTTTCCTTAGAAAGAAAATCAGCTGAAGGCAGTATTCTTCATCCTGCAGAGTCCCTAGTGTAAAGAACTATGTCAAGGAAGGTGGATAATGGGACACATTGCTGGTATACAAGCAGACAACTTCTATACATTTTTTTCTTTATGAGAAGCCTTGGGGAACATCTAAAGCTAGAATCATTTGGAGAAATAATGTTTTTTCCCACAGAAGGTAATTTACTGATCTTGCATACTAAAAATGAGCTCTCTGCAATCACTGTAACCTGAGGCAACTAGCTTTGAGTTCCTCAGCTTGCGCTGTATGCAAAAACAATTAGGTGGTCATGGGACAGAGGCTCCTAAGTCACACTGGTGACTTATCCATCTTACCATGAAAGTGACTACTGCTTTTAGGCCATTAAAATAACTTACACATTTTAAAAAATAAGTCCTTGTCCTAATTAATTTAATTAAAACTTTACCACATATGTCTTGCTCTGTGTAACTGACACACATAGCATATTGCTAGTGAACCTAGTCGTAAAAAGTTACTCTGTCTTCTCTACTGCTGGGTTTGGTGGGTTTTTTTTACTTACACTTTAATGACTAATAAAAGGTCTAGAATGAAATTAGAATGTAGAGGCTGGTACATAATTCTCCCAACAGATCCTCTTTCTTCTCTATTTTTTTGTTCTTTTTCTTGCTGTCAGTCATTTCTTAATGTCTTGGTGGTTCCTGTATCTTATTAACTAAACACTGTAACATACTATAGAAATCAGTTTTCATATTTTCTTTGATGAAATAAGATAGTTGGCAGGCATAATAAATATAAGGTTCATCTCGGCTTATGTTGAAAAGATCTGTCCTTTTAATATACTATGTATATTCAGTTAGCGAAAAACCATGCTGTAGTAATATAATATATCATCTTTTTAATAAAACACAGACTGCAATGTATGTATCTGTTTGTTGTCTTCACAGTTTCACAGTTGTTGAGAAACAGAATTTCTCCTTTAGTTCCCAGTCATAGACTTCTGGAGAATATTTCCAAAACTATAGACTCAATTGTTTTCTGCTGTTCTTGCAGTGAATAAAAATAGCTGATTTTGATTCTATCACTTCTCTTTTGATTCAGAGTCTCAAAACAGAAAATATTTTCAGGTTCAAGGGTGGTGGAGGGTGCATTCTTCCTCATTATTCATTTCATAGCTCAGGCTAGTTGAAGCAATCAATTGGTCCTTTTTAAAAAATCTTCATGAAGTGCTATGCCTGTGAAGACCAGGGTGTAGACAATAGCATAGTAGCTAACATAGTGAGGCATGAGCTTCTTAATGTGAAAAATGTGAGATAGAGGATCTTAAAGTCAAAATCAAAATGCCTGAAGTTTGATAAGTTATATGATTTGATGTAAATAATCACATTTCTCCTTTAGAGCAATAGAATACCTCCCCTATGAAGAAAGGCTGAGAGAGTTGGGGTTGTTCAGCCTGGAGAAGAGAAGGTTCTGGGGACACCTTATTGCAGCCTGCCAGTACTTAAAGGGGGCTGATAAGAAAGATGGGGACAGACTTTAGCAGGGCCTGTTGCATCAGGACAAGGGGTAATAGCTTTAAACTAAAAGGGGGCAGATTTCTACTAGGTATAAAGAAGGCATTTTTGACAATAAGAGTGGTGAAACTCTGGCCCAGGTTGCCCAGAGAGGTGGTAGATGCCCCATCCCTGGGAATATCCCAGGTCAGGTTGGACGGGGTTCTGAGAAACCTGATCTAGTTATAGATGTCCCTGCTCATTGCAGAGGGGACAGATTAGATGCTCTAATGGTCCCTTCTAACCCAAACCATTCTATAATTCTCCATGATTCTTCTAACAGGTTCTTTGAATTTATTTGGAACACTACATCCCAATATATACTTTCCTGGTATAAATTGACACAGTCCATTTTATATTAAGGGAGCTATTGCAATTTATGCCATCTGAAGATTGGTAATAAATATTGTTGTTACACATGTTAGTTCTGGTGACTCACTAAGACAGCTGCTACTTCGTAATTTTTTTCTAGAGAGAATGAAAAGGAAGGATTGAAAATCTTTCAGCTAGAAAAACTTAAGAGTTGTCACACCTGGAGAAAAGGATTGATCTCTATGTTCTTTGTTGTTACCCTGAAGTCAAATCTGTGCTGAGGAAGGCAGAAATTCTGACCCTCAGAATTGAGCAGATTTCATGTTAAAGCATCTGGAAAGATGGTTGAGAAATATAATGTATGCAGATAAATCTGTATTACAAGGACCCATTTTCCCTGTGCTATGCTGGATTACATGTGATTGCTGAAATAAAATAAAAGTCTATAGGACATCAGGATCAGTTGTATATGATCGTCTGAAAAACTGTCTGATCAGGTTTTACATTCAATCTGGCCATGGTCGTAAAGGATAACAAAAAATGCTTTTAGAAATATATTAACAACAAAAAGAGAACCGAGGAGAATCTCCATCCCTTATAGGATGGGGGAGGGGAACATTGTCACCAAGGATGAGGACAAGGCTGAGGTACTTAATGCCTTCTTTGCCTCAGTCTTTAATAGTCAGACCAGGTATCTCCAAGGTATTCAGCCCCCTGAACTGGAAGACAGGGATGGAGAGCACAATAAACTCCCCATAATCCAGGAGGAAGCAGTTAAGGACCTGTTAAGCCACCTGGATACCCACAAGTCTACGGGGCCTGATGGGATCCACCCAAGAGTGCTGAGAGAGCTGGTGGAGGAGCTTGCCAAGCCACTCTCTATCATTTGTCAGCAGTCCTGCTTAACAGGGGAGGTCCCAGAAGACTGGAGGCTTGCCAATGTGACACCCATCTACAAGAAACGCTGGAAGGAGGATCTGGGGAACTACAGGCCTGTCAGCCTGACCTCTGTACCGGGGAAGATTATGGAGCGGTTGGTCTTGAGAGTGCTCACAGGGCATGTGCAAGACTACGAAGGGATCAGGCCCAGCTAGCACAGGTTCATGAAAGGCAGGTCCTGCTTGACCAACCTGATCTCCTTCTATGACCAGGTGACCCACCTAGTGGATGAGGGAAAGGCTGTGGACTTTAGTAAAGCCTTTGACAGCGTCTCCCACAGCATTCTCCTGGAGAAACTGGCGGCTCGTGGCTTAGACAGGTTTACTCTTCACTGCGTAAAGAACTGGCTGGATGGCCAGAGAGTCGTGGTGAATGGCATTAAATCCAGCTGGCCATTGGTCACAAGTGGTGTTCCCCATGGCTTGGTTCTGAGGCTGGTCTTGTTCAATATCTATATTGATGACCTGGATGAGGGGATCGAGTGCTCCCTCAGTAAGTTTGCAGACGACACCAAGTTGGGTGGGAATGTTGAAATGTTGGAGGGCAGGAAGGCTCTGCAGAGGGGTCTGGACAGGCTGGATTGATGAGCCAAGGTTAACAGTATGAGGATTAATAAGGCCAAGTGCCGGGTCCTGTACTTCGGTCACAACAATCTCATGCAACGCTACAGGCTTGGGGAGGAGTGGCTGGAGAGCTGCCTGGAGGAAAAGGACCTGGGAGTGCTGGTTGACAGCCGGCTGAACATGAGCCGGCAGTGTGCCCAGGTGGCCAAGAAGGCCAACAGCGTCCTGGTCTGTATCAGGAATAGTGTGGCCAGCAGGAGTAGGGAAGTGATCGTGCCCCTGTACTCGGCACTGGTGAGGCTGCACCTCGAATCCTGTGTTCAGTTTTGGGCCCCTCACTACAAGAAGGACACTGAGGTGCTTGAGCATGTCCAGAGAAGGACAACGAAGCTGGTGGGGGTCTGGAGCCCAAATCTAATGAGGGGCGGCTGAGGGAACTGGGGTTGTTCAGTCTGGAGAAGAGGAGGCTGAGGGGAGACCTTATCATTCTCTACAACTACCTGAAAGGAGGTTGTAGCTGGGCGGGTGTTGGTCTCTTCTCCCAAGTAATTAGTGATAGGATGAGAGGAAATGGGCTCAAGTTGCACCAGGGGAGGTTTAGAATGGAGAGTAGGAAAAATTTCTTCACTGAGAGAGTGGTAAAGCATTGGAACAGGCTGCCCAGGGAGGTGGTGGAGTCACCATCTCTAGAAGTGTTCAAAAAACGTGTGGATGTGGCGCTTCAGGATATGGTTTAGTGGGCACGGTGGTGTTGGGTTGGTGGTTGGACTTGATGATTTTAAAGGTCTTTTCCAAACTTAACGATTCTGTGATTCTGTGATCTTGTTAGTCACTGTAAGTATCTGTGCACCATGAGAGGAAAGAGAATTTCTGGGGTGATTGATTAAATATGTTCCTGGTTTGGATTTTCTCACTAAAGGAGAATAATAATAGACTGATTCTCAGTTGCATATTTCAATTAAAATTAATATGTTTAAATATCATTAATTAAGCAACCGTTCCAAATTTCCTGTCAAGTAGAGACCCAAGGAACACACAGTGTCTGTGCATAGTAGCTGGCACTATATCTTTAAGGAATTCATACAATGTAATACAAAGCAAATTGTAGAATTTCCTGGATTTTCTGTCATACAATTTCCCAAATGTTGGTCCTCCAGCCCAACATATGATATCATATTTGACACTCAAACACAAAGACATAAAAAAATCTTTGGCTTAAATAAATACCCACTTGTAATCAGTTAAAAAATCCTCTGTCTTCATCATACAAAAAATGCATCTCTTTGAGCACTTTTGTAGTATCCTTATATTTTAACAGAGCTGAATTGACATGAATCCTACCAGCTTTGGAGGAACAAAGGTTAACAGGATAATAATATATAACCTCTACGTAAGCTGTTGTAGGCTGTAATTAATATTTTCTGTTACATGAAAGAGAAAAATTCTTGTTGTAAGGGACAACGTAGGGTTAATTTTTTAGGGCCTTGTTCATCAAATCAGCTGCTGTGGATCCGGGTGCTGTTCCTTTTTTTATTTCTGCATCCAGAACCTTACTCTTCAATTTAATGGGGAATGCTATGCAAAGTCTTGATGTCTTTTTCTTTAACTAAAAGCTTTCATAATTGGCCATTCCAGATTCTAGAGCTACCATTTACCAGATGTGTCTTTAAGATATCCTTCTAAATACTTTACTTAGTAAGATTGCAGAGAGCGGTGTTTTGAAATACTATTTCAGATCATTTTCTTGTGAGAAATAACATAAAACTCATTATCAGTGTGGTTCTCAGTTTGAACGTGTTCCTCCTTTAAATTTGTTGGGTTTTCCTCTGTAATAATGGGTTTTCTTAGTAGATTGGAGGAACACTTAAGAAATTTCTTATGATTCTTTGGAATAAAATAATTCTACAGATTTAAAGGAAAGAAGCAAGCCCAGCAATATTTATTTCATTATTTTTAATCTCAGGAAATGTTTTCTGCTCTATTTTTTATACTTTGTAGAAATAATTTTCATGTATCATTAGTCTTTTACAGAAAGATAAATGCATCTACAACTGTTAAACCCTTTTAAAGAGATCAACTCTCATCAGAGGTCAATCAGAAGTCAAACACAACATTTTTTAAGCAACTGAATAGGAGAATATTCCATTATAGATGTCAAGATGAGATGTGACTAATGTCACAGAAGTTAAAGGTTAGGGGCTAATCCACCGAGAAGTCATTCACGGATCATATTTAAATTGCTTCAGACATTTTTTAAAAGTGTATTCCCTCATAAGATCCCTGCTGTCTTACAGGAGTTGCAGTTACATGTGTAAGCAGACTTCCTCTACTATCTGTGTTAGGATTCAAATTGCTGAAATAGACTTCTCCCTAAAAATAGAAAACCTTGTTAATTAATTAAAAACAATATCTTCCAAAATACATTAGTTTAGTCAGACCTATTTTTTTTAAAATCTGTTCATTCTTTCTAGAACACCTTCTAAATGAAAATGAAACCCGATTAAAATATGTACCTGGGAGAGCAGAATTTTGAGTGTTAATGTGGTGAACAAATCCTAGTATAAGAAAGACTATTTGTTTATTCATAAACTTGCACACATTTAATAAACCTGCTTTGAAGGATCTATTTTGAGGGAAAATGTTAAGAGCTGTATATAGTCTTTTCTTTAAATGGATGCTGCCAGAAGATCAAATTAAATAGACAGTTGATAAAAATGTAATGAATTTAAGCTGTTCTTTGTTTAAGGGAAAAAAATAGCAGTATTTGTTTATATGCAGAAAGTACTGAATGAAAAATACCAGCATAGCAAACATTTCAGGACCAAGCTACACCTTTAGATGTCCTTGCACTACTTACATGGAAGTTTTAGTGGGAAGAATGTCATTGTCCAAACTGGATTATGGCCAAAATACAACAAATCCACCTTGATATATTGTTTTAGTGATTTCAATAAAAAAAATGGTGGGATTCAATGAATAAATGTAGATGTCTCTGTTGTAGATGTATGATCTAGTCATCATTGTTCTGTTTATAGACAGTAGACCTATACAGACCTATACTTTTCATCATAAAATATGAAATAATATGAATGAAATCCAAGGTATATACCCAAAGTAATGATAAACAGTTTGGGTAGAGATGATGGACTGCTTCAGTTGCCTTCCTACAGTCTAATCAGACAGAGAGAGAGAGGTTTCCTTTCCCCTTACAACCTTTGCAGATCTGTTTTATTAAAAGGCAGACAAAAGACTCGTTGGAGAATTGGAGGATTTAACTCCTAGTGAATATCCTGTGTATCATAAGACACTGGAGACTGTTGGGTTTGATCTGGGCAAAAAAGAAAATACCACTGTTAATTATTACGGTCGTGTCCAGCCAGCCAGATGTATGCTGATAGGTTGTATTTGAAATACATGTTTTGAGGACTACCTCCAGAGTTTCCATTTGGGAAAATAAAGAAATCATTTTGCTTATACTTTGTGTGTTGCCCTAATCTTTTAGGACTTCAAAAAGTTTTCTGAATTTATCTGCAGAGACAAGGTTTGAAGTTAAGTGCTAGAAAGACAAATAAATTGAACAAAATTCTTATGCAATTACAGCTCTGTGTATTTGATTTGGAAAGGAAGGAGAAGTGTCTATTTTCCCTCTGGGGATTATTTAAACAGCTAACTTTCTAACTATGCTAATATTTGTGGCTGTTTGAAACCATACAGCTGGCTTTTTTGTTGCCTTTGAACTGTATTGTCATACATAAGCTAAGGACTTTGTGACCCCTCATCTGATTTCGTCTTCAGTCCCAAAATGTGTCATAGTAGTGTTGGTAATTGTTCTGATTTTCCCAACATCATGATGTTTTATATTAAGTTCATTGGGTAAAATAATTTTTGGAGAATCCTCATTTACGATGGTTTCCAGCCCTCATTCCTACAATCATATAAACAAACATTGGAAAAGGCCTTTGGAGGTCATCAGGTCAGGCCCGACACTGAAAGCAAGGCTAAATTTAAACTACATAGCTCAAGATAGTGATAAGATGTCCTCTCTGCCTTCTCTTTCTAAAGATGAACCAGTGCAGTTCTCTGAGCTTCTGTTCACATATTATATGCTCCAACCCCCTATCATCTTGGTGGCCTTGCCCTAGACTCACTTAAGTGAAAGCAAGAAGAAAATAATCAAAATATTAACTTAGTGCTTTCACTGTTTCTTATATGTCAAGTGATTGGAGCAGCTTTCATCATTACATAGATTTTAATTTCAATATACTTGCTCTCTTTCCCTTGTTGGAGATTTCAGTGCTTTCATGAGATAGGAAGCAAAGCGAACAAGCAGTTAAGACATCAGTTCTGATGAGATTCCTGCCTGCTACTCTGAATGAAAACACGTTTCCTCGCATGTTCCTCTTTGTGATCCCATGTGTTTCTTGTATTTTTTCACTTGGACTGCAAGTCTTTGGGGTCAGGACTGTTTCATTCTGCCTCAGCAGCATCTAGTATAATGAAGCCATGCCCTTGCAATACTGATCCTGATGCTCTGGGTACTGCTTTCCCTCCTCCTCGTCCCTTGTTGCAGAGGTAGAATAAGTAATGCCTCAGAAATGTGTCCTCTCAGCCACAGTGTCTCCTGAAGCTATCCTGGCTTCTATGCCACACATTCCAAGTGCCTTAACGCACCCCTCAGCCTCAGCATACAATTAATAAAAGTCTACAATTCCTGCTATGAGCAATTACTGAATCTCTCTGCTCAAAATATGCTCTTTTCAGCTGGAGTACCCCACTCAGTTTATTAAGACTTGGCTCTGTTATAATGTGTTTCCCAGCCAGGAACTATGAGAGTTATGACACAGGAGGAAAACTAAAAAAGCAGAACTGACATTGATTTCCATGTGTGCATGATCTTGCTCCAAAGACTAGTAACATAGCAACAAGGCTTGGATTTTTTTTAAATCTCCTTTTTCCCCCCTATTTATACAGCACTATTCATGTTTTTTAAGATGAATTTAAGTTGGATGCTTTCTTCAGGGCATTGTGCTTATATTAAGAATAGAAGGTGAGTTCACAATACCTTGTTCACAGTACTCACTTCCAAATGTATTATGCTTGTGATAGTTAAACACTGATGTAGCATCTGGTTTTGATGGAGTTTCTGCTTTTATGCATTAATGTTGTTGGTCTGACCAGGTCATCATGTGTGACTTCATCTGATATCAAACAGCATGGTTTAATTGGTTTATTTTACATCTGAACCTTGACATCTCCATTTCACTCTTTATAGCACTCTTGTGTAACTTTCTTCAGTAACATCAATCAAGAGTGAGCTGATTTTTAGAGATGCATTTTATTTCCACTCTCCTCTCAGGTTCCCTTTTCGTGTCAATACAGTATTATCCTCTCGTAACCTTAGCAGTGGAGCAGAGCTACCAAGTTATGTATGAGCATTAAGACATGTTAGGTTGTGTAACACAATAATAGCAAAATCTCAGCCAAATTTTTGGGTACCCCACTCCCTGGACATTTATACACTCAGAGTAGGTATGGGGTCTCATTAGACGATGCATGAGGCTACTGTGCACTACAGAGGGGAATTTCCAGGTAGCTCCGTGCTGAAGAAGTTGAACAGTCAGAAATAATGAAGAAGCATATGGTGGTTTAACATTTACCCTTCTGACAATTTGGCAGGTACCTGTGTCAGCTCAGAACTCAAAGATATGAAACCTCTCAAAGTTCTTTTTCCAAGAGGAAAAATTAAAGATCAAATCCCTGACAAGATATGATTTTCTTCTTATACTGAATGTTTAGAGAACCTTCTGACAGCAAAGCTGAAGCTGAAAACCTTTATTACAAGTGAAAATGCTCCCATGTATGTTATTTTTATCACCTAACTTCACTAACATCCCTAAGCAGCTTTTACTGTGAAAAAGAGACAGGATGAATCAGAGCAAGAACCTAGTTACATATTGACCTAGTTACTTGTAGTGATTTTGGAATCTGCTTATAAGAAAAATCAAGCTCCTGAAAGAAAAAAAGACCCTAATGTAAGTGCTCTATTATACCACACTCAGTTGAAACACTTCCTAGTACAAAACTTCAGTCCTTGTCCCTCAGACACAAAGTTTGACTGTTTCAGAACAAAGTAATTCAACAGAAGCTCAAGGTGTCAATCATGCTCTTTCTGTCAACCCTAACCCTCTTGCCAGGACCAGCCTGCCTATTCACCACTCCCCTTCAGCCAAGCTTCTAGCAGGCTTTTATGAGGACCAGGTGATCTTCAAGCTATTATTTGATCCCCCATCTCACAAGTACAATTGGGAGGCAGCGGATTAGTTGCAGATGGAGCTGGTTTAAATTTTAAGAACTTTAAGAACTACCACGGTTTATAGTACCTAATGCCAGATTTCAACTAAGTGCCAGGGCTCTGATCATTTGTTTGATCTCCAGATGTGCACATATTCAGAAATTGTTAATTTCACCATTTCAAACTATCTCATAAATTTTTCCTGAACTTGGGTAGGGGCCAAAAAGCCATATAGCTTTCAGTTAGCTTAATTATGCCGTGGTGACAAGAATCAGGAGAACAAAAAATATAACAGACACTAGATTTGACTGTTACTGAATCTCAGGAATTTCAGTTGTCAAACAAGATTCTCAGCAGTAGGAACTGATCATGTAATTTTCTCACTAAGCACAAATAAGAAAGAGCATGTTTTGTGTTGCTATTATCTGTGAACCACTTTTAAAAGGAAAACTGAACCTATTAGAATTTTCAGGTAGCAAATTTCTGTCTGTCCCCAAAGAGAGGGACTATATTAGGACTGCTGTGGACCTGTATATTTAGCAGGTGGTATCTGTTATGTTAAAGAAACAAGCAAGCTGTAAAACTGATGAAACTTGAATATCTTGTTTCTTTTAAATTTTTTTTGGGGGGGAGCAAGAAATTTTGTTACTGCAGCCAGAGATTATGCTGTTTGCTATAGATTAACAATTATATTTAAAGGATTCTCCTGTCTTTTTTGATTCCTGGGAAACTAGAACAGAAATGCCTATGAACAAGAATATACTGATAAATTCAAACAGACATTTCAGTGCTTTAAATAATTTATTAATACTTAGAAAAGAACAGATAAACACACAGGTGGCTAATTTTTAATGTGAACCTCACATAATTTACTAAGAACATCTGCCAGTTGGTTTATGTATGTTCTGTTCAGTACTCAGATACTCATAAAGAAGCTGTCCTGAAGGAATGAGAACTGCTTCAGAGCAGACGTGATGTATACAGTGCAACGCACATGTCAGTGCTGATAGAGAGATTAAGTTTCTCTCAAGGATTGTCAAGTACAAATGGACTTTTTTTTTTTTTTTTAGGTATGCCAAAATTTAGTCAGAGGATGAAAAATACAGAAAAAGGATTCGGTGGAGATTTTGAGCAGACATAAATTGTATAGCTCTTTGTGAACACTTTGATGAAAAGATTTTTATGAGCTGGTAAATCTTTCTTCAAGAATCTGTTACAATTTCAGCAAAACAGCTTTAGTATGTTTTACTTTGACTGTATATGTGGTTCCACTTAGTTTGGCTGAACTTAAACAAAACTCATGATTTAATTTAGTCTACGCTGGAAATCAAATAAGATTATAGTGCTAAGTATATGTGGCTGAGGATAGTTCTTATGAAAATAAATTGTGCATACTAATGTGAGTGTAATAGAGGAGAACCGAGCCTCTGGTACATTCATGTGCCACTAAAGTCAGTGTTCATCCTGAAACACATGATCTTGCGGTGGATTATAGCTGTCACATGCCAGTATCTCCAAACAGGTCAAGTTATTAAAGATAAATATGGGGACAAGTGTCCCCTGAAATGCAGTCGCTTGATGGAGGAACTCAGGAATACAAGCCCTATCCAGTACAATGGCAGGCACTACAGCAAAGCACTTAAATACCTCTGTAATTAAAGCAAACAGCGCAGTCCCCCTGACTTCCCAGGGAGTTCTCCCACACCTTAAAGGAAGCTTATGTTCCACTACTTTGCTGTCCCGGGCAAGAATACTCCAGTGTAAGTTTTGAATCTTTAAAACAGAATTAAGCTTGGTTTAATTTATTTTTTCCTTCACTGTTATTCCTCTTTGGATAATTATTTGGACTGGGCAGCCCATTATAAATGTAATTACAATTATTCAACTACAATTATTCTACACAATTATTCAACTAATTAATTTGATAACTTTGTGCAACTTATAAGCAGTAACATTTCTCTACTAATATTCCTGTGCTGAAACCCTCAAAGGATATTCAGCAAATAATGTATTTATACTTAAAGTAACTGAAAGATCCTGAATCACTGCCATGGGTTTATTTCTACATAATTACTTCAATATTTTCCATTATTTTTTTCTCAGCAAAAGAGCTTCTCTTGTCATCACTTGGCCTGGATACAAAAATGAAGATTTTTATCCCATTGTGCCAAATATACCAACGCACCACTACTCTTCATTAAAACTACAGACTGAACAAAAGATGATTTATATATGACTGTTCTTGATGACTTATAAGGCAGGACTGAATCTCACTCTTCCGTTTCTTTTGCCAAGCTAAAATGAGTTAAAAGATTTTTTTTTAATCATTACAACAACAGATTTTGCTTGTTACAGACTGGGAATCTGAAATAATTGAAACTAAAGATGAAGAACTTAATCTTCAGGGTCCAGACCACTGACCTCATCTCTGTAACCATCTTTTGTCTGTTGCTTTAAAAAGTTGAGCTACTCCTGAGTACCTTATAAACAGCAGGGAAACCAAGAAAATAATAAATTAATTTACTCACCCACAAGATTTCTCTTGCCTTCTTCCTCAAAAAATCCTAACCAAATCTCCCAAACAATAAAAAGGAACTGTGAAGGTGGAAGGTTGGAAAAAAAATCACAAACGGAAGCTGTTTGTGTTTAGTATTTCTTTTATCAGTTAAGCCTACAGTTATTTCATAAACTCATAGAATCAGAAATGTTTAGGTTGGAAAAGACCTTTAAGATCATCAAGTCCAACGTTTAACCCATCACTGCCAAGTCCACCACTAAATCATGTCCCTAAGCACCACATCTACACATCTTTTAAATACCCCCAGGGATGGTGACTCAACCACTTCACTCAGCAGCCTGTTTCAATGATTGACGACCTTTTCACTGAAGAAATTTTTCCTAATATCTGGTCTAAACCTCCTCTGGTGTAATGTGAGGACATTTCATCTTGTCCTATTGCTAATTACTTAGAAGAAGAGACCAACACCCACCTCGCTACAACCCCCTTTCAGATAGTCGTAGAGAGCAGTAAGATCTTCCCTCAGCCTCCTTTTCTCCAGTTCTCTCAGCCGCTCCTCATAGGACTTGTGCTCTAGACTCTTAGCCAGCTTCGTTGCCCTTCTCTGGTCATGCTCCAGCAACTCCATGTCTTTCTTGTAGTGAGGGGCCCAAAATTGAACACAGGATTTGAAGTGTGGCCTCACCAGTGCCGAGTACAGGGGCACAATCACTTTCCTACTTCTGCTGGCCACACTATTTCTGATACAGACTGGGATGCTCTTGGCCTTCTTGGCCACCTGGGCACACTGCCGGTTCATATTCAGCCAGCTGTTTTCCGATATCCCCAGGTCCTTTTCCACTGGGCAGCTTTCCAGCCAGGCTTCCCCAAGCCTGTAGCATTGCATGGAGTTGTTGTGACCCAAGGGCAGGACCCGGCACATGGCCTTATTAAACCGCATACTGTTGACCTTGGCTCATTGATCCAGCCTGTCCAGATCCCTCTGCAGAGCCCTCCTACCCTCCAGCAGATCAACACTCCCACCCAGCTTGGTGTCATCTGCAAACTTACCGAGGATGCATTCAATCCCCTCATCTAGATCATTGATAAGGATATTAAAGAGAACTGGCCCCAATAACGAGCCTTGAGGAGTACCATTTGGGACCGGCCACCAACTGGATTTAACTCCATTTGCCACAATGCTTTGGGCCCAGACATCCAGCCGGTTCTTTAGAAAGCGAAGAGTACACCCGTCCAAGCCAGTTGGAGAGCCAGCTTCTCTAGGAGAACATTATGGGAAACAATGTCAAAGGCTTTACTAAAGTCCAGGGAGACGACATCCACAGCCTTTCCCTCATCCACTAGGAGGGTCACCTGGTCATAGAAGGAGACCAGGTTGGTCAAGCAGGACCTGCCTTTCATGAACCCATGGTGGCTGGGCCTGATCCCTTGGTTATCCTGCACATGCCCTGTGAGCACTCTCAAGACCAACCGCTCCCTAATCTTCCCTGGTACAGAGGTCAGGCTGACAGGCCTGTAGTTCCCGTGATCCTCCTTCCAGCCTTTCTTGTAGATGGGTGTCACATTGGCAAGCCTCCAGTCTTCTGGGACCTCCCCTGTTAACCATGACTGCTGGAGAGTGGCTTGGCAAGCTCCTCCACCAGCTCTCTCAGCACTCTTGGGTGGATCCCATCAGGCCCCATAGACTTGTGAGTGTCCAGGTGGTGTAGCAGGTTGTTAATTGCTTTCTCCTGGATTATAGGGGGTTTATTGTGCTCTTGATCTGTGTCTTCCACCTCAGGGGGCTGAAGACCCTGAGGATAACTGATCTGACTATTAAAGACTGAAGCAAAGAGGTCATTAAGTACCTCAGCCTTTTCCTCATCCTTGGTAGCAATGTTCCCCACCGCATCCAATAAATGATGGAGATTCTTCTTGGCTCTCTTTCTGTTGCTAATGTATTTATAGAAACATTTTTAATTTTCTTTTACAGCAGTAGCTAACTGGGCTTTAGCGCTTCTCATTTTCTCCCTGCATAACCTCACAACATCCTTGTAGTCCTCCTGAGTTGCCTGCCCCTTCTTCCAAATGTCACAAACTCTCCTTTTTTTCCTGAGTTCCAGCCAAAGGTCTCCAGCCAGGCCAGTCTTCTTCCCTGACAGCTTGTCTTTTGGTACATGGGGACAGCCTGCTCCTGCATCTTTAAGATTTCCTTCTTGAAGACTGTCCAGCCTTCCTGGACCCCTTTGCCCATCAGGACTGCCTTCCAAGGGACTCTGTCAACCAGGCTCCTAAACAGGTCAAAGTCTGCCCTCTGGAAGTCCAAGGTAGCAGTTCTTCTGACTCCCCTCCTTACTTCTTCAGGAACTGAAAACTCTATCACTTCGTGATCACTATGCTCAAGATGACCTCCAACTATCACATTACCCACAAGTCCTTCTTTGTTCACAAACAACAGGCCCAACAGGCAACGTTCTTGATTTGGCTCGCTCACTAGCTGTGTCAGGAAGTTATCTTCTGCACACTCCAGGAACCTCCTAGACTGTTTCCTCTCTGCTGTATTGTATTTCTAGCAGACATCTGGTAAGTTGAAGTCCTCCATGAGAACAAGGGCTAGTGATTGTGAGATTTTGCCCAACTGCTTATAGAATGCTTCATTTGCCTCTTCATCCTGGTTGGGTGGTCTATAACAGACTCCCCCCATGATATCTATCCTGTGGGCCTTCCCCCTCATTCTCGCCCATAACACTCAACCCTATTGTCACCATCATTAAGCTCTAGACAATCCCTAACATACATGGCTACCTCACTGCCTCTCCTTCCTTGCCTATCCTCTCTGAAGAGCTTATAGCCATCTGTTGCAGCACTCCAGCTGTGTGAGTCGTCCCACCATGTTTCTATGATGGCAACTAAATCATAGGTTTCCCACTGCACAATGGTTTCCGGCTCCTCCTGTTTTTTGCCCATTGCTGCGTGCGTTGGTGTAGATACACTTCAGTTGGGTTATTGATCCTGACATCTTTTTTGGGGGAAAACCCTTAACTCCTACATGACCATCCTCAGGTGCTTCTGTGGTTTCTAACACATCAATAACCCATGTGTCTTTGTTGCTGCATGGATCTCCATCTGCTGCCTCCACTGAGAGAGCAGACCAAAGGACCTTGCTAGCACACCGTCCCTCAAACATTGCCATGCCACCTCCAGGCTTATCTCTAGTGAGCCTGGTTTTATCCCTTTCTCCCTTCAAATTTAGATAAAAGCTCTTTCAATGAACCCTGCTAACTCCTGTGCAAAGATCCTTTTTCCCCTTCGACATGCGTACCTCATCTGTCATCAGCAGGCCTGTTGTCATGAAGACACATGATCAAAAAATCCAAAATTCTGCTGGTGACTCCAGGCTCTGAGCCAGGTATCGATCTGCTGGTTTTTCCCATTTTTTCCCTCATCATTTTCTGCAACTGGAAGGATAGAGGAGAACACTAATTGTGCTCCTGATCCCTTAATCAGATATCCCAAGGCCCTGAAATATGTCTTGATTGCCCTTGGACTTCTTGTTGCAACTTCATAGCTGCCTACCTGAAAAATTGATAATGGATAATAATCTGAGGGCCATACTAGGGTAGAAAGTTTTCTCTTCACATCTTTAACGTGGGCCCCTGGGAGGCAGCAGAGTTCCCTAAGAAGTGGGTCTGGTCTGCATATTGGGCCTTCTGTTCCCTTCAGAAGGGTGTCTCCTCTGAAAATGACCCAACTTTTTTTCTTTATGGAAGCAGTTTTGATGCAAGGCATAGGCCAACAACGTCGGTGACACCTCCAAGCTAGATGAACCATCATCCTCGTTATTGTTCAGTTCAACTTGCAGAGCCTCAAACCTATTACGCAAGGGCACCTGGGAAGGTGAGGTAGTCACAGAGGAAACATCTGCTGCTCCAGTCAGGAACTTGTTGCCATTGCCCCCTATCCCTTAAGTCACTGTGTTCAGCCAGGCAAAGAGAGGATAAGGAATCCTCCAGTGTCCTGTCTGCCTGTTGATCCTGTCTCAGGGAAGGCAAGGTGCAGCTCCAGTAGTCTATCTCTCTCTTGCACTCCCTGATACTCAAGGGTACTCAATCTACTCACCTCTCTCACAAAGCAGAGGAGTTCCTCACCTGGGCATACCTCCCACGCGTGTGCTCACTACTGCTGCCCAGTACTGGCATAAGAGAAGGGCACAGCCTGCAGCCTGACACCTGGGTGGCAGCGTGTTCCCACCGGAGCTCTGTCTGGGAAGCTGCGTTGGTCATGGTGGGTGCAGAGGTTAAAGAAGTCGTGGTTTTTCATAGCATTTGGCTAAAAAGGAAGCAAAGTTACAATGCTCATCTTCCTATCTAGAAGCGTTCTTCAGGAAGATATTCTAAGAAAAAACATTCACATCTAACTGGGGGTGAAAGTATGACATAACTAGGACATAGTCACTGCACTTTTGCTCTGTAAGATTCTCTGTATTCTAATCTGTTTTCACTCAGTATCCACCTGGCCTATTGTCTTTAGTCCTTTCACATTTTTTGACCACATTTAATGTCATCCTGAAGAAAAGAAAGCAATCTCAGGTATTATAGTTAGGATTGTGGAACAACGGGAAAAATACAGTTTCAGTATACAGATCAACACTGACTAAAAAGACTGCTACCTTGTATAAGTACATCAAATCAAAAAAAGTTTATCCTCTGTATCTGCCCTGGACAGATATTTTTGTCTGCAACAAGTATAATATTTTGCAATTTTATTTAACATTCTTGGTAAGAACGACTTCAATAAAGCAGGTCTCTCCACCTCTCAAGCTGAAGTTAAATAAATAAAAAGCCATTTACTGGTAGCTCTTAATGCATGTTGACACAGTAGGTAGTGGCTGATTCAACATTAAGAAGCTAATGAAAATCAGTGTAAGGATGATACATGATCTGGAAAATACACCTTTGACTTTCTACTGTATAACTTTGTATCACGAAATCTTGAGAACTCTTATCTGCCAATAAATTAGAAAAAAAAAGATTAATGAGATTGTGTTGACTTTATCACTTTGTCATTTGTCTTTACTCTCTAGTTAGACTTTGAGTCATCAAAGCACTTAATCAAAACCCTAACTTTAAGCATAACAGTGTTAAGCAGATATTTCAAAGCGAGCTTCCCATTGTGTCTTGTTAAAGTGGAAACAGATTATCAAGTAGCATGATGTGAGATATGATCCTTCAGTTAAGCCACACAATATGAGACACCTATACCTTTGCTGTAGTGGTGGTAAACAGCTGTCCAACACAATTTTTGCATTTTGTATCATCTGGGAAAAGTGCCCATAGACGGGGAGACAACTGACACTTTCTCTTTCAGCCAAGGTCCTCCTCCCACCCCTCAGGGGTTTCATCTAAATGTCCTCTACTGATATAACCACCAGGCTGAGCCAACTCTCAGCACTTCCCTTTTGGCCTGTCTACCCTGCAGTCAAAGGTGGAATTTCAGGACATGTAGGCATACCAGCTGCCCCAGGTACCAATAGCCATGGAACTGTAAACAGCACGAAATGACAAAAATATTACATGGCTGAACAAATACAGCGGGTCTAAGGACACAATAGTCCATGTCCTAGGCGTATAATAAAATCAATTAGAGGTAGTTTTACATATGTTTCAGCACACATCCATGCCACAGAACAGACATATCCTAAGTATGTTGTATTGAAAAGGATTAGGGAACAAACTACTCCCTAGAAGATGACAAACATGAGCTGCAGTAATGAAAATCATAGCTTAAATAAAAGCAAGCTGTTGTGGGCCCAACCCAGCATCCTTTCTCTACAAAGAGCCTGTGCCAAAGCCAGTCGGAGAGCTTGCCTTTACAAATATGGAAAGATCATGTCAATTCCTTCCAATAATAGTCATTACTCTTTAAAATATGTAAGGAGTAATAAAAAAGCAAACAGTGTTTGAAAGCTAGTGTTACTTTTACCCCCAGTGTAGGAAATGTGAATGATGTATATTTCTTCAAATAATAAAATTCATCATTTTTTTCACTCTATAAAATAATTAAATCACTTGGTAAATGTTCATATTTGTTTTCTTTATTCTTGTTTCTAACCTGAAAATCTGCATGTCCTGTGTTTAAAAAACCCCACAACATTCTTGCACATATTCTTCCATTACTGTAGATCCAGGCACAACAACTTTGTGTTATTTCATCAGCCAGCAAGACAGATACATGTATGTGTCTGTCAGCGTGTCAGGGTACAGGTCCTGCCTAGACTATCACAGATGAAGATGAAAGCATAACACGTAGGGTAGTCCCATTTCTCCAGGCATTGAATCTCCCCCCGATTTTCCACCCTTGAAGGAAGAATGGTTTATGCTCCCTCATGCTTTTAATGGTCTCAATTTTCTTTTATTAATATATACCCAAAGTCTACTGTGTACTTCAGACCTTTAAACTCCTCCTAAAAGGGTCATTTTATTTAACTTTCCAATCCTTTCACATTCCTGTTCATAAAATTTTGATGTTTAAATCCTGTACTGTTTCAAGTCATTGCCAAAATTTACAATAAGTACATTTACAGCTGGAGCTTCAACCTATTTTTATATTTGATAGCTATTTCATGAAAGACACTGTATTTAGCAAAAGTTGAGATATTCTGATGTGTTGCTACATACTTTTGGTCATCCATTTTTGTTTTTCAACATCTTTGTCTTGCAGAAGTAGAAAGCTGCTACAGTATATGTGGACTGTGCATCATAATGTGTGTCCCATGCTTATAGTCCTGAAACATATTTTGTGCATAGATGACTATCAGAATGGTCTCTCCAAGAGTGCTTTTTGAACATGTATCTCTCAGATTGCATTTACCATTTTTTGCAGTCACAGACAAGACAAGGTAGCTAAATTTTACTGTTCAGTTTTCTAGATTTCAAGAATGGAGAAATGAATGTAAATGTCATAATTTCATTAAACAATAGGAGATGAAGGCATAAAATATTAAAAAAAATATTTTTAACCTGAGCATTATACATTTGGAAGATTCTTTCCATTAAAAAAACATAAGAAACAGAAAACATTTATACCTCTGTATTGCAGGGTCTCTGTATATTTTAATTTTTTTGTAAGCTGGCAATAGTTTATCCTTGAAAACAGTGAGTTTTCCCCCAGATGTCTTCTGGATTTTGCTTGTTCCTGAGGATCTCAGCTGAAGCACCTAGTTTGGGAACTAGAAAACTTAAGTGTCATATGACCTTAATATTCTCTGCTTCTTTTTTTTTTGTTGTCTGCATGAATCATCTAAGGGAGTGAAATACCTTGGGACTAAGTTTTCCTTCAGTAAGGTTTTGCTTAGCTCACATAGTTACTAGACTAAACTAACCTTACTCCTAGTGCTTTATTTTTAGAAGAGCCAGTAAGTGTGGTTTCCAGCTTTACAGCTTGAGCTCTTATTATCTGAGACGCTTTAATAAAGTATTTTGCTCGCTATATTTATTGCTATAAGTGTTTTGATATAGTATTATCCTTAAAAATAATAACAGTATTTTAGGTGTTATTATTGAATATAGTGAGAACAGAGAGGGTAATGTAGAGAGTACAGCATAAAGTTAAAGAAAATATGAAGGAAAATAAAGCTTCGCTATTAGTTGACACCTTAAGCATGGAATTTTCCTTATATATTTTATTGTGAATCTGTTCCTCAATTAGTTTCTGCTTTCAGTCAGTCTTGAGCTGTTACCATAAGAACAAAAAAATGTCTTTACACACAGACTATACACAATTCTTTGCCAACGCAGAATTACTGTAGTGTGCTTTCATGTAGATTATTGTTTGCTTTGGCAGTTTTTCCCTTTTTGACTTTTTTCCGTTGCTTGTTGAATGTATCTTCTTTTTGACAACTACCATAACTTAAGTCCAAAGTGAAAAGATGTTGCAGCTCTGAAACATAAGAGAAAAAAAGACCTGGATTTTATTATAATTCAATAACTTGTTCCAAACATCTCAAAAGCTGGGGGTAGGTAAATATGCTTGGGTTGGACTAAATTAAAGATTATTGTCCTTCTATTTTCTACATCCCCTTTTTGATGTTAATATATATTTTTAAACTTGATGATAACATATATTTTTAAACTACATAAACTCAAATATCACTCATTAAATGTGATGCATATGTTCTTGTTGATCACGGACACATTATTGCTGTAAAAGGTTATTTTCAAAGATCTTTTGGAGAGCTCTTTAAGATTGTGTGGCTTTAATTAAGAAATGGATTATCATTAGTGTTTTTTGCCTTTCAAATTTTTTTATGAGCTCAAACCTGAAAGTTTAAAAATGGAGATGATATATTTTCATATAGGTTCTACTTTCACTGAAGTCAGGAAGTTCATAATGATGGTTCCCATCACAACTGTAGTTTGGCCTCAAATGCATGTTTAGTACTTTATTGGTTGTGTTATTAAATTTCTATGCTTATACAAAGTAAAAGCTATATAGAAAAGATAATTTCCTGTAATTTCAGCTCAATATTTTCAGTCATAATGTTGGATTGTTAGATTTTTTCAATTTTTTTTTCCACTACCTTTCAAGATATTGAAACTGAAAACGTTCAAGAATATATTGCAAACTCATTCTAGAACTTATACTTACATATTTCTCTTCCCAGGGCCTTAGATTTGGGGGCTAGTGGGGTTTCTCAGCCTGACATTGTTCCTCTGCATGCTGCTGGGCTTCTGTGTTTATGGTGATATAGCTTTTAATCATTTAATCTAACATGCATATTACAAGCAATTTTTCCTCATATCAGAGTAAATTGAATTTACAAATTAGTAATCACCCTTCATGGTCAACAGCAGACTATAAGTGCACATTGCATCACAGATATTTTGAAGGCTTGCTTTGTAGGGGTGTATGAGCTGTTCCAAGCATATGTGAGTATAATCTTTACATCCAACAGTACGTTGCTCTTGTCTATTCTATTCTTTTCATTCCTATACTCCACTTACGAATAGTAGAGTTTATTTAATCTTATTTACATATACTAATGCTGCAATAAATTTATGTTAAAGATTATTTTTTTCCTTTGGACTTGAGATAAGAGATAATGAGAATGATGGTGACTTTTGTGTTGTAGGATTTACTCCATAAGTTCTGCTTTATCCTTTGATAAACTCTTATGTTCTAAGGAGAAAATCCTTACTTCTGTGCTTGAATAATGGAGGTTTTGCCAGCATATTAGTCATCTGCTACTACAAGATCTTTTAAGACTAATTTGATTGACAGTGTTGAATGACATAAAGACAAAGACTGAGCCCAAGAACATTATTTGATAGCTTGTTTGGATGCCAGTTTAAAAAGTGAATAGACTTAATATGCTCTGGATAGTCTGTTACTCAGGAAATATACCTCAACTTTCAAGACTATTTTGAATTTTATGTATTTTATGTGTCTTGCTGATTGTCTGCTGTATCACTGTTACCTGATGGCATCTATTTCTGACCTTTGGGATGATTAATTATATCATGTTGGGACAGTCATCTTAAATACCTTTGTTAGGAGATTTGTATTCATCGAAAGAGGCAGGGGAAGATTCATTTTATATTGACCATAGTTCAGAATGTTAGCATCAGAAACTGAACACAGAGGTAAAGTTTCACATCCTTAGTTCAGGAAAACTTTTTTTTTAATCACAATACTAATTCTGAATCTTGAATTTTAGGAAAAAAATGCTAGGTTTAGTCTCATGTGAATGCTACAGAATAGTTAACTGAATTGGTTTTTGAAGAAGTCTCCCTCTGGTCCAAGGTAAGATGGAATTTGGTAACAAGGTAAATGGGCCTCTGTTGTGGTTTAACCCCAGCCAGTAACCAAGCCCCACGCAGCCGCTCGCTCACTCCCCCACAGTGGGACAGGGGAGAGAATCGGAAGAGCAAAATTCATGTGAGTGAGAAAATTCATGGTCTGAGACAAAGACAGTTTAATAGGCAAAGCAAAAGCCACGCACGCAAGCAAAGCAACACAAGGAATCCATTCCCCACTCCCCATGGGCAGGCAGGGGTTCAGCCATCTCCAGGGAAGCAGGGCTGCATCACACGTAATGGTTTCTTGAGAAGACAGACGTCATCTCTCCAAACGTCCCTCCACCCATTCCTTCTTCTTCATCCCAGCTTTATATACTGAGCATGATGCCATATGGTATGGAATAACCCTTTGGCCAGCCTGGGTCAGCTGTCCTGGCTGTGTCCCCTCCCAGCTCCCCGGGCACCCCCAGCCTCCTTGCTGGCAGCCCAGCATGAGAAACTGGACTGTCCTTGACTGCTCAGCAACAACTCAAAACATCAGCATGTTATCAACATTATTTTCACCCCAAATCCAAAACACAGCCTCATACTAGCTTCTGTGAAGAAAATAAACTCTATCCCACCTGAAACCAGGACAGACTCATAGCGGATTTACTGACCCTAGTGTCTTCTTTTCAACTGCAACCAGCTCTTCAAATCACAAACCATACAGTCTGCAGCAATGAGTTAACTTCCCACAAAGAAATATCCCTCTTTCACCCCATACGGTTAAGTTTTATAAAATACTATGAAGCCAGTGTGACTATAATATAAGGGAGAGGGTTTTATTTTACTTTGTGTGAGAATGAAGGATACACGTTTGTCTTTAGAGGATGAGATACCTTCTAATTTTTGGTGGTGTTGGTTTTTTTAATATGGAAATGACATTTTCTTATGTTAGAAGCATTGCATGACACCATATTGGTCTTAATAAGCTCTGGAAAGGAAAAGATTTTGATCATGCAGGTAATATGGGACTCTCTCTCAAGCCTGAAAGAAAGTTCACTGGCCTGTGATGTAGGTACAATGGTAGGGCCATCAGCCAGTACAGTGCAATCCGTTAACATTGGCTCATTGGCTTTCTGTTTGTATTTCATCACGCACTACACAGTTACTAAGCAGTAGGCTTTCCAACATAGGTCATTTTGACATGAAGTACAGCATTAACATTTCATTACAGAGTAGTGTATAGAAATAGTGCATCACTATATGTTATTTTAAATATTTTATGAAGAATGTGTGCTTTGGAATCTTACTTTATTTTTCACCGTGTAGCATTCAGTCTATGTATTACTGTATATCATATATGTGTTTCATTTAAAATGTATATGGTTTCAGTGCACTTTGTGCCAGAACGTGAATTATAAACCAAGGAGCACCTCATAAGTTTGAGAAACAGAAGATGTTGCAGAAGCCAGATGCTTTCTGGGGAAGTGTGTAGGAACTTCATTACATAAATTCTCTTTTGTCCTTAAAAATACTTAAGAAGAGAAAACAGTGGTTCTCATTTGTAATTGTGTCCCTTTGTCACAGGCCAAAGTGATAAAATCTGGTGAGACCTGCTAAAATGAGAATTTCTTTATTCAGGGAATTCTATATTGATGTAATCGCTGCAGCGTGCCCTAATAAAGACCTGCAACACAGGCAGAGGAGAAGCTAAAAAAACATTAGCACCTGTAAACTATTGGTGTAAAATATGAGCTGAAGCACATCAGTAAATAATTTCTGAGGAAAAGAGTGGATAATTAAGAATATTGACAAAATAGGAATGTCCTCAGAGCAGCAGAGGAATCAGCAATTTTTGTTCTGTTATGAGAAATTAAGGGATTTCTGAAGTTAAACAATGTGTAAAAAAAGGAAAGTAAAGCCACTGCCAATGGAAAGGGCCTGTAAAACTACAGATAATTTAGAAGAGCAGATGAATGTAAAAAAGAAAAGGAATTAAATGTAGAAATTAACTTTTATCTACACACAGTATCAAAGAAAGTTACTAGCTAAGCAAGAAATAACTTTGCACAGAAGACAGATTAAGCAGATAAAATTTGAGTCTGCATGATTTTCAAGTAAAACAGTACCCAGATTTGGAATGAACCAAGACACTCTTCTAAGAGTATTCTTAAAATACTTCTCACATTTGAGAAGACTGAGATTAGTTTTTATCTGAGTGGTGCAGAGATGCTTTTGACTCTGAATGACACTGAGCATTGTCAAAATCTTGAACCCAATGATCTGAAATTTGGAAAGAGATTAATTTTGTGTAGGTGCCTTTTGTGGAATTTTTTGAGCTAGAGAAGATATTTGCTGTTCTATTCTTGCTTATTTTCCTTAATATACTTCCCCTGGAGAGCTGGCAGGAACAGCATTCCTAATTACCTTTGTTGGCCAAACTGTTGAAAGAGACAGGCTTGCCCAGGCTTAGCTAGAGAGCTGCAGAGAGGTGTGTAGAAACATAGAATAAGTTAAAAATACTCTTAGTTAAAGAGTTCCAATGAAAGTTGTGAAAATTAAATCAACAGCTGAAATTATGCAAGTTTTGAAAGAAAGAAGTGTTGGTATCCACACTATAGTGAGATTAGTTAGAAAGTTTTCTATTTTCTCTGTAGAAAAGAGAAGAGTTTTGGAGAGGAAAAGTTTTTAATGTTTCTGTGTGTTTTCTCCTATCCTCCGTGATGAAGAATTCTCATCTGGGAAATTATGCATCAATAATACACATTTAAATAAAAGTATTAACAATCCTTGTGGTGATATTTGGTAGCCAACATTTCCTTATAAATGGAGACAACAAAGAGCAAACCTGGGAAAACACACATATAAGAATTACTATGACAGAGAAGTATTTTGGTTGAATGAGAAATTTGACTCAAGAATGAATTTTCAGAAGTACATAATTTCTGGTTTTAAATTTACAAGCCTTTAGTACTTTGACTACATCTTTGTATCGGATTTTGAATAGGATCTAAGCTCAGTCAAATGTTAAAGTTTAATGAGTTAGTCTTTGTTACAAACTAGAGCTATTGACCCTTTATGTGTTGTGTGCTCATGGTGAACACAAGGCTGTTAAAAATATTTAAGTGCCTCACCTCATATTTGTGAAAGGATTTGCGTTGTTTTTCACCAACACTGTATTTATGCCCTGTATCTGTAAAGCAGTGTAACATGGGGTTTCTCTGATTCTGAAACTGGAGTCTAAGATGAGTGACATGAACCACCCATCTTAGTCTGGTGGTATCTTTTCCCTCACCTCTCAGTGTTGGAAGACCCTGGACAACGATGATGAAAGTTCAGTGAAATTTACCTTATCCTCAAACATTTACTGAATTTTTTGTATCATGTTTAAGATGGAGTTCTGGGAAAAGTAAAAAGATAACTTGTGTTTTCTGCACTCTGCTGGGTGTAAGGGTAGGACAGTTCACGAGAAGATCTAGTGGCAGGAGATAGGACACTTTGCTAGGTACAGTGTGAAGCACCTTCTGAAAAGGCACAGCAACTGCTTTGCACTTGTGAGGACATCACATAGCCACTCTTGTGTAACTACAGCTTTCCAGGCTTTCCACCAAGCAGTGTCAACCAGTGAGAACCAGCAAATGCAAATAAATCCATAATAGTTCAAGAAATTAAGATAATGCTCATTTCTGCATTGTATGTTTACTGAATGTAGAAGTTCATGTTAAAATAAGATTATTAAAACAGCTTCTGACGACTAAGGAAATATCAAGTTTAAGGTTACCTGTGCAAAGATAAATATCCATATATTTGTATATGGTATATATATGTAATATGCTCTTTCGAAAAGAAAAATTAGTCATATATTTAAAAACCACATCATATTTCAAATGAAAATGGATGTTTCTTATTTCCTAATTTTGAAAGTCCATAATTTACAGAGATTTTTGGATTAATATTTTCAACATTTCAAAAACCAGACTGATTAAAATAATAACTCTATTACATTACCACTGTCTTGGCCACTAACAAGTTTGAACTGTAGGTTCATTGTCCAGACGTGTCTACTGCACAGGTAACCACCTATTAACTGTCTATAATCACAGGCTGTTATTCTTTATGTGGGTGAAATAAATGAATACTCACACATTTTGCCACTGGTTTTCACTGCAGAAGATGATGAAGCACAAATACGCAGCTCAAACCATGCTCCTCTTTTCCTCTCCAACCCTTCATACCTCCTTCAAGAAATAACTGGCACCTTTCAGGTCCTGCTCATTCCGCTTCATCTTCTCCTAATTTTTCTTCTCACCAGAGAGCCCCTTGTCTCTTTCTCTTTCGGTTGGTTTCCCCTGTATGTATGTGTGGTGGCTTTGTTCCCACAGCTGTCTCTGCACCAAAAGCAAAGGTCATATTCCAATTTTTTTCCTACCATTTTGAATGCTTAAGGCAAGACCTTCTCAAAGGAAGGGATGATGAGAATTTGAATTAGTCATATAGTGTTATTCTCAGACTTATTCTCAGCCTGTTACAAGGGGGTGTTTTATTTCATTAATTTTGACATTTTGTTATGACTGAAACCTTCAGAGAAAAGGTACAAACTATGGCAGACTTATGGAAATTTATCCTAACACACTAGTTTTGTCAAAACTGTAAACAACTAAATTCAAGGTCTACTGGGTGCTCTTAATAACAAGCAGTGATATATCACCCTTGAATCCAAAAGTATGTGAACTGCATTCATGCTTTGGAAGTACACTTCCTGAAGTAGGTGTTAAGCAAATCTGTTCTCAGGTCATCCAGCCCATCTCTGTTTTCTTTGGTGGTGAAACTACTCTGAAAGGTTTCCAGCATCCATATTTCCCTTTCACCTGACTTCCCAAATCACTCTAATCTTGCAGCCAGGGCTCTTTGGCCACACACGAGTTGAGATTTACTGCTGTGAGATTTTGATGCCAAGGCCAGGAATGTATTTTTTCCACCAAGAATAGCACACGGTACATGGCAAGCTTCCTGTCTGGCCTCACTGCTTTTGCCATTTTGGACTGCCATTAGAGGCCATTGCAGAAAGGCTCTGCTCATGAGTTGTCTTTTGTCCTATTGCCATTTTCCTTTGACTGACTTCAATCTGAAAAACTTGTTCCATTCTGAACGGTTTATTACAAACCTGGGCTTACAAAAATAGCATAAAGAGACCATTTTATGCAAGGAAAATACACTTATGCTTCCACTGTGCTCTTGATATACTTTATAGGTCAATAGGCAAGTTGTGAAACTTTAATTTGCTATTGTAAATTGTAAAGTTTTTATGTTTTTAAAAGTATTCAGAGAACAAATAGATTCCTTTCACAAAAAGCTCTTTGTTTATATATATTTAACATATAACAGGGCAGCATTATCTGCTATGCAGAGAACTGGGTGGAGAATTTTACCTAGTTCTTACTCTACCTTGCGGTTGCTAGATAGCTTTAGGGAGGAAATTTTGCATTTCTGTGCTTTAATTTCTTTTCAGGGTCACCCTGAAGAAGTCAGAGATTTAAACAAAATTTGATAATGTTGAATGGTCAAGCTGTGAGATTCGAGTGCCACAGATGGTGTATCCCATCTTCAGTGTACGATTTATCACATGATAATATTTGCAAATGGAAACACATTCAGGTGGCAACAGTCTTGTATTTTTGTCTGTGTGAGTGAGCCAAAAAAAGTAGGTATTATTTATTGAACTTCCTTTATTCATATAGGAGAAGTAGTTTCAACAAAAAAATCACTTATTATGAGACTCCCTTAGGCCTGATCCTGATGAATTTACAATCATCTAAGATGAAAAGAGAAAAGGAAGAAGCACTGTTATCTCATTTCAAGAGGTAAAGAGTTATGGGCTTAAACACATGGACAAGTTCCTACAGAGATGGCAAGTTACTGAATAGCAACCAACATGTTGTAACTGCCCTTTTGCGTTCTCTTGGTTTGTGGCAAATGTGAAGTAAATCAAATAATCCTTATCCTCTTTCATCACATATTTTGTTGAGGACCAAAGAGATGTAAATCACTTCACGCTTGTCACAGGCTAAGAGACTGAAGATAAACACTGTTGCAAACCAGCTACATTGGGTAACTCATTATGGCAACATGACTTTCTATATGTCTGTGACTTGAGACCTAGATTGACTTTCTGTGCCAAACACTGAGTCTACACTTCTTAAGCCTTACTCCCATGTCCAACCTAAAGACAAAATCAATGCCACTTTTCTATTTTTTCAGTGCCAGCTGTGACAAGAGTAATTCAAGAAAGCCTAGCCCTAAGGTATAGCTGGCCTGACAGGGTGGAAAAGAGATACCAAACATATTGAAAGAACTAGATTTCCTGCTGTCATCTATAGACTCAGGAAGCTTGGGTACTCAGATAAGCAACTAGCATTTGGAATATTTATTCAGTGAAAGTAAAATTGAAACCTTTGGGTGCTAGCCAGTTCTCCACCGCTATTCATTATTATTAACATGGTGTTATTCCAAACAACCACCCTTTATTTGACAAGATTATGATCGCTCCTAATAACATATCTTGAGGACAAGAGAAAAATTCTAGCAATGCATCTGCAGCAGCTGCTCAGTTTTGGTGCGGTCACTGTGATTTTTAAATTGTTACTCCCATATGCCTTGGGTTTCTTTTTTGATTTGTGGGAAATAAAGTTTTTTGTTTTGTGGGGTTTTTTTCAGAACAGTTTGACACTGGGAAGAGAAACTGAGATCATTAGTGCTCAGTCAGAACACCAGCATAATCAGTTACACTTTTTCATCTTCCAACACACTACCAATTGTTTGGGCTCAGGAGAAGGATGTCTTCAGCTCTTAATTTCTGTAGCTTTTGTGTATATATATATACACATAGCCTTTGTTCTTCAGAAAAAGGGTGAGTTTTTAAAAAATATAATAAGCCATCTTTGATGAAAGTAAGTTCATAATTTATTCTTTCCTTACAAATGGCTCAGTGCCACTCATGAATATCTTGCAGTCTAGTCCTTCTGGTTGCTTAAAAAATACAGGAATGTTAAAATACACAAAGTCCATGACTCCTGGAGCAATTGTCGGTCCATTTTCTGCTGAAGTAAGGTCAGGAAGTATAAGTGACAGCAGTAACAGTTCCTCATAAGGAATAAAGAGGAACCAACACAGACAGATCACTGACTACAGAAGGTTTATTGTGCAGTCTATTCACCACATTATCTAATTTAAGCTAAACTTGGTGCCTGGAAATACCTCCATTTAACTGTCTTTGAAAAAGCTGCCTAGAAGAAGGTTTGAATGTGTGTAAGAGAGATTATCTTCTTCTTTTGGGTGGATACAATGATGTATTTTATCACTTGCTTGGTTGTGTTTCAGAACTTTCTGGACTCATTTAAGGTCCTTTCCTCTCTTCCCAAACTCTGTCCTCCAAACCACTGCCTTTTATGCATTTTAGTCTTTATGACAGATGAGATTGGTGTCATATTTGTTCTTGGTCATATATTTTCCTCTTTTAAGAAGATTAGGTGTCATGGAATCCCTTGGGAGCAAAGAGAGAATGTATCAGAAGCTTCAGGGGGTGACAGGCAAAAGCTTGTAAGTGTGGGACTGGGGAAATGGAACTCAGATGATGAAGGTGCTGTGAAAAACAGGGACTGATCAGCCAAGGTTTAGATGAAACAAAATGAGAAACTCCCAAGGGATTAGAGCATGTACAAAGTTTACTGTATTTCAAAGATCATTGAGTTAATGACAAAATCATATGAAAGCAAAATTCTACTGGCAAGGAGGCATGAGGAAAGGGGAAGTCGGTGCATAAATATTTCTTACTTCTTTTTTGTACTTCTTGGATAAAAAGAGTTCTAAAATATTCCTCTGTATCAAATACCCACAAATTCTAGCCTTCTGTCTTATAAAAATGTATTGATTTTAAAAGCCTTGTGGTCTTCTTCAGGGAGCTCATTATAAGGGAAAGGTCTAGATAGGTCAACTTCAAAGTAACAGTTAACTTGGAATCCTATCAATACTTTTCAAAGAAAAGTCTCTCATTTGAACTCAGTGCACTGTCAGTTTTCTCTTTCTCTGTCTTTGTTCCTGTGTGTGTCTGTATGCATACATATTTATCTCCTAGAAGTGCAACTATATGGTTTCTTGTATGTATATACCCATGAATATATATACCCATGCATATATATATGTAAACTTATATGAAGATACATATATAAAGTGCAGCTATTATCTCCTTCAGTAGAGAGTTACTTAAGAAAGTCTCATTTTAATTAAGTTCTTATTTGCAAAATATTATTCAAAAATACATTTCACATGTAAATGCATATCATACTAATTTGGCAAGAACAAAGACAGTTAATTGATCCCAGTTACAATGAATAGAATTTCTCTCCCACCATTTCACTCCTGCTTTTGGAGGTACCTCCTGAAGTTAAAATTGCACATGTGGCATAGATGTGTATTTCAGACAGTGAGTTCTGTTAACATAGTCATTAGGGTTAGATTTATGTGAACAGGAGACCAGGAGCAGTCTACTAGTCCCAGTGGATTCCTTCAGTTTGGATTCACAGTTTGTGTAAGTTATGATAACAGTCTAATTAGTGCTTTGGATGTACAGTTTTCCACTTGGCAGATAGACTACAATAGTTCTTTCAGAAATTCTGCTCATTATGCCTTATTAGTATCAGGCAAGACAAATACAAATCTCATTTCACAAGAGATTTATACGAACTCCTACTGGGAAGTTGTCCTTTTTCAAATTAGCCCTACTTTCTTTTTCTGTGTGTTGGCTGGATATTTCTAGAAAACAGACTTTATTATAAAGTATAGTACGTAACAGTATCTAAAAATGTCAATGTCTGAGAATGTAGATAGCATTTCCTCAAGCTAAAACTGCTTTGAGGAAAAAAATAGTGCTAATACTAGTGTTTCACCAAATAACTGTATCAAAATGAAAATGTTTTTAGTATAAATTTCCTAATCAAACTCTGAAAAATTCTGGATTATTTAACTGTAGTTCATTTTCATTCACACGTGAAGCTGAAAGTATTTTTGAACGTTTTGATTCTGGACAGGAATTTTGGGTTTAGGCCAAAAGAAAGGTTGTTTTGCATTCAAAAGAATTCTCCATTTTTTTAAAAACTAAAAATTCAGAAATCACAGAAGATTTACACATTTCAGAGAAGTGGATTTTGGTTATTTGTCCTAGAATTAACATGTCTTCATTTTGGTTGGCTTTTATGAGAATACAGCATGTCTAATTAAATGTTGAGAAAGTTTTAGAATTCTTAAGACATTTCTATGTTGTACAATGAAAGCATAAATTGGAAAATGCTATTAATTCTGCTTCTGGTAGAGTTTGAGTACGAATAGTTGTCCTGTTAAGCACAAGTTTCCCATCCTGCAAAATTAGTTGGATCATTCAAAACCGCAGCCAGAGGGAGACCCAGCGTGCAGCTGATGTTCAGTGTCAGGAATTTGCGCCTGAACTCAGCGCCATGGCTTTGTAAAAATCCCGTAGCTAGATCTGGAGTACAACCAGCTGGATCTGGAAGAAGCTGCACAGAGAGTAATTTCAGTGTAAGGTACGGTGATGGTTCATTTATCATCACTTTCCACACTGTCATTGTGGTTTTTGTTGTATTGATAACGAAACATGAAGAGCATTATATTGTATATGCTGTCATGCCACTTGAACGGCGTTCGTTGAGTAAAAAGAAGGTAACAGGCCTCTGTGTTTCACACTGCACTGGCAGGAAAGCGCACGTGATTTGGCAAGTTCAGTATTCGTGGAGCATATTCTATATTCAGTGTGAATTATACAAGTGTCCAAACTTCCTATGCAGTGACAAATCCTACAGAAAGTATTTGATACTTGTTTTTAGGAACAAACATGGTTCCTATTGCACTGTAAGAGATTATGCATGTCTTGATTGCAGTTCACGTTTTTAGTATCAGCAAAACAATATATTTCTCTGTATGAAAACAGGGAGGCTAAGATGCCTTTGCTTACATCCGCATGGGCCAATGACTCATGCTGTATTTTAGGAACAGGCCAATTTTCAGTCTTTGATCACTGTCAGCTGAATAATGATTTGCAAAGCCAAAAAAGAAAGAAAAAAATATAATTTTTTAATCTCTTATAACTAAGTACAGTGTACTCAGTAACAATGAAAACTAAATGCATGGAGCCAAATTCTGGTTACATACAACAAACTTAATTTGTAATAAACCCTTTCAATGCATTTATGGTAAAGTACACGTAAACAGATGCATTTCCCAGTTGCTCTGAACAGGGGATGAAAGCCAAGTCTGCAAAGTCAATCGACTATTCATTTCACCTCACACAGGTGATTTAAATCAAAAGTCTCAATTACCCTATGTCTTGGATCTCTTTTACCCCAAATTTGGTTTTGGCTTCTTATTTGTTTAATTTGGTACCCTTTTACTTTCCTGTTGCATATATGGGAATCAATCTGAATAAGGTAAAATACATCGGTTTCTGTAGCTATTTCTAAAGGTATTGTTTTAGGTTACAAAACCTATATATCATATGTCTGTCATATGCTATGGAAAAGATAATAAAATAGTATTTATAAAGCAATTAAGTAATTCACCAACCTTAGGTATTAGTTTAATTTAAATATTTTTATTTCTTACCTATTTTTATTCTTACAACTTTTGAATTAATAATTTTGATGCTAATATAGCTTTATTTGAGATATATATGACTCATTTATGATCAAATTATATGGCTATTGCGTTGGAAAATGCCTGTAATATATTTAAGCCTTTAAGCTTTATAAGAGAGATTTTCTTTCTTTCAATTAAAAAAACTCAAACAACCAAAACCAGAAGTTGCCTATTTCTAGCATTTTTTTTCTTTTTTGTGTTTTCTAGAGATGTTTTAGAAGAAAGAATCCAAAGTAAATCCTCTTTAATTTCCTCAGCATCAAAACTTGACCTAGGTATTTTGGGTTACAGATGAGATATCCTAGTCATAGTGAAAACTGTTGCATACCTGGATTTCATCAGGCATAGTTTGGAAAGTCATAGAATCATAGAATGTTTTGGGTTGAAAGGGACCTTTAAAGATCATCTTGTCCAACACCCTGCCTTGCACAGGGACATCTTTCACTAGACCAGGTTGTTCAAAGCCCCATCCAACCTACCTTGAACACTTCTAATGATGGGGCAGCTTCCCACCATCCTCACTGTAAAAAATGTCTTCCTTTCTCCCAGTCTAAATCTACTCTCAGTTGAAAACCATTGTCCCTTGACTTATCACTACAGGCCTTGATAAAGGCCTCTGCATTGTTCTTATAAACACTCTTTAAGTATTGAAAGGCTACAGTAAGGTGTCCCTGAAGCCTTCTCTTCTCCAGGCTGAACAACCCCAAGTTTCTCAGCTTTTCTTCATAGGAGAGGTGTTCCAGACCTCTGACTATTTTTATGCTGATTCCCCAAGACTTGGCTAAAATCAATGCATGTACTTACAAAACACACATAAGGTATTTTCCTTCCACAGATTTAACAGAAAATAAACTTCCTTATCAAAACCTAGTGGACCAAAGGTTTTTGATAAAGATTTAAGATAAAACAGATCTAGTAACATTTTTGGGGGTGTACAGGAACTCTCCAGTTTCAAAGCAAAACCCAGCTGAAAACATGTCTTCAAAAAATGTGTCTTCATCTAAAAAAAGGATTATATTTGGAACTTATCCCAACATAAAGGCACTGATTCTCTGCAGAAACCATCACTGTTCCACACTCTGGAGTTTTTCCTAGCCAGTTGGGTGGGTTATGAATTATAAGTACTATCACAGTAGTAGTAGAAAGTGCAACAAAACACTCATCAGCTTGCGGAATGCATTGCACAGACTTTGGGATGTCTGTTCCTGCAGTGACAGTTGCTCTACGGGAAGAGAAATTAAACAAATACTACTACAACCAGCAGTCTCTGTCTGAGCCACATGAAAAGGTAGGAGTGCTCCACTCTTTGTTCCCAAGTCTCATCCTGAGCACCCGCAGGTTGTTGCCTGGCTCTGTACCCCCGCATTTCTGGGTTTCCTTTCAAATGAAAGGAAGGGAAGAAACCAACACTCATTACAACTCATCCATTAATTGGCACAACTTGGGAGACCACCGCAGAATATAGCTGCACCAGATAGCTACACATATTGTATGACATGGCCTGAGGTTACCTGTGATCAATAACGGAGGTAGAAAATGGACAATGTTTCTGCAATGAGCTTTTTATGACTGTACGGACCTCTGTTGACTTTGGGATTGTGCTTGGGTGCAGAAATCTAACCCATATGGGATAAAAGTCATATAGAGTTATAAAGAAAAGGTAGAAGAACTCTTCCCTTGTTTTACCAGCTGCCTGCAACACCTGCTGATTCCATGAAAACTGAACTCAAAATGTCACTTTCTTTTTAATTACAAAGCCAAGAATTAAACTATGCTTAGCAAAATGTAAAAATAGAAATCTCTGCAGACAAGATACCATTACCCAATGTCTTGTTAGTAATTCATTTGTTTTAAAAGCAATTGCCAAGAACAAGTCACTGTTAATTGTATAGCAGGTTATATTTACTTTTCACAAGAATGTCAGATGGAACTGCATTTTCAAAACCCTTTTTGAAAGCAAATCTCAAACTTTCCAGGTTTGTCTGAAAAGGGAGGTTAGTATTCAGAAAGGTAGGGTGTGAATTTACAGAACACTAGTTAATCCACATTAACTCCCAGTGTGAACAGCCCAGCCCTAGAAGTAGGTAGTGTGTCAGAAATTTCTATATTAGCTCTACACACAAAAATTTTCCTGTGAAGACAAGGCTTCAGGCACCTTTTATTCAACAGTCTTGTTCCATTTTTTTTCAGCAAAGCCTTATTTTACTGCAACATTTTTATATCTGTGTTGTACAAACTCAATTTGCTGGAACAGTTGCAAAGAAAGTCTTAATAAATTGGGCAGAATCTTTACTTTACATCTTGAAGAACAGGCATTGGGAATGCAGCACCACTCAGCCCCCAGTAGACCCTCTCACATGGCTTTCAAAATGGCACAGAGACAGGGGGAGGGAAGAAAGCCATCCTCAGGGAAATACATGCGTCACCGTGAGATCTTATCTATACCAACTATGGCAGCCTAGTTAATGCTCAGAGGGCTCCTTACCTTTCCAGGAATGACCAGCTACTTCAATAAAGGAGCAGTTGTTGTTGCAGCATGGATGAGATGATAATGCCGGGAAGAGATGTTGCTCTTACATAATCTCCATCACATTTCAAATGAACAAATTCTTACTTTTTCTCAGTAAATTCACTACAGTTGTGAATAACCTTGATCCTATTTATCCTCTTTATATCCTTAGGCATTATAAACATGCATTCATACACCATTTATAGCAATTCTTTATTCCTTGAAGCAAACACTAGCAAAACACAGGTGTTGGGTTGCACACAGTCACTGTACATCTACTGAGCAAGAGAATCAGCAAGTAAATGTGTCTAAAAAAGTAACATAAGTCCTTTGAATTTGAAGGTGATATTCACATATGAATATAATTAGTACTAAAGCTAAAATGACCCTCCCCAAAGCCCCCCAAAACAGTAAGAGTTTGAGATAAATCTACAAAGTTTGTGGTGACAACTCAGCCTTTTGTATACAGATTTACATAAGTAGATCTCAAAAACCTTTTTGATTTAATCAGTGTCATTACGCCCTCTTAAGTCAGGGAAACTGAGACTTAATATTGATTTCTTTTTGCTCTGAAAATTGTCCAGCAGCAGAAGTGGAAACTGCATTAGCCTATGCGATAAGCTAGTAAACTATATGTATCTCAGAAATTGAGAGTTTTGTGGCTGAAAACTGCCCATTCAGTCACCTCAATTTGTGGCTAAACTTAGTGGCCCTGTGTAGTCCCCTCGAGTAGCGACTTCGTATTTTCAAAGCATTCAACATTCACCACTAATTTATTCCTCTTCAGCCCAGACAAATATTGGGGTTTTTGTTTTTTGTTTTTACAGGAGGAAGAAATTAAGACAGAGAAATTAGGATTTTTCTCCAAGCTTAGACAAAATTTTCTGGGAGAGACAGGATTACCCTTGAAGAATCCTGGTTTCCAGGGCTGTGCTCAGGCCACTTTCTCACTTTCGTTCCTTCAAAAAATACAAATATAAATGCTCATCTGTGTGTTTAGTTTATATATTCTAGGCTTAAAGTCCATGGTGCTAACATCACAGCATTGCTAAACGTTTTTTTTCTTTTTTATTTCGGCATTAAACTGCGAGTCTTTACAGTAATGCTTCAGGACAGAAGGAGGCCATGCAGTCCATTGCAGTCATTCCCAGTAACACAGAGCTAATGTTTTCATTGCTTCAAAGTGCTTGTCTAACACTTTTTGAATGATCACAGCTGTGGTTTCTGGTGCCATCTCAGATGATCCATTCTCCGTGTTAATTACTCCTTTACATTCTGCTGATTGTCATAGTGCCTGATCTTCTCTTGTTTGACCTTGTGTCTGTCAGCATTAAAACTTCCAAAGATCTATGTAACTTAACTCTCTTAATTGTCTCTTCTCCTGTGAACATTTGCAGTGCTGTGGTGGGTTAACCTTGGCTAGATGCCAGGTGCCCACCAAGCCGCTCTATGACTCCCCGCAGCTGGATGGGGGTGGGGGGAGAAAAAAAGATGGAAAAAACCCTCATGGTTCAAGTTAAAGGCATTTTAATAAAGCAAAAGCAAAGGCCACATGCAGAAGCAAAGGAAAACCAAAGATTTATTCTCTGCTTCCCATCAGCAGGTGATGTCCAGCTACTTCCCAGGAAGCAGCGCTTCAGTACACACAGCGGTTGCTTGGGAAGATTGACGTCATAATAACAAATGCCCCTCCTTCCTCCTCCTTTCTCTTAGCCTTTATTGCTGAGCTGATGTCATATGGTATGGAAGATCCCTTTGGTCAGTTTGGGTTAGCTGTCCTGGCTATGTTCCCTCCCAAGATCTTGCCCACCACAAGCCTACTGGTGAGGGGCTATGCTGGAGAGACAGCCTTAATTCTGTGCGAGCACGGCTCAGCAGTAGCCAACACACCGGTGCGTTATCAACGCCTTTGTAGCTACCAACACAAGGCACAGCACCATGAGGGCTGCTATGAGGAAAATTAACTCCATCTCAGCCAGGCCCAACATAAGTGCGCAGAGAAACATGGAAAGAGGTTCTACCCCTGAACTCTGTGTATTAAAGCCTGATTCACATGCAATCTATTAAGATGGCTGGCGGTGAAAATCCAGGTTTCAGATTCTGTACCATGAGTTACTTGATAATGCCTAGTAAGAATTGCTATTCTACATTCTTCTGCTTAGGCAGGGAAATGTGCTTACCTTTTCCTTAGGTACAAGAAGCCACATATTAAAATTCAGAGGCTAAATTCATACTGTATCTCCCACAGACTTTAAAGCAAATTTCTTCTGAGTGTGGCAAGCTGATTGATAGGGCATTTCTTCCTAGCCAGGTGCACCTCAGCAGTGACCCTTTCATTTATAATAATACTCTAAGTTTAAGGCTTACATCTACATTTCACATTTCACTTCTTGTTCAGTGAAAGGTAGTGGTTACGATCAACCACACGCACATTGTGATTTGAGACCATCTAGTGTAGCACCCAGCAGGGCAGCACTGAAGCAATCAGGACAGAAATATGTAAATTCATGGCAATTTCTCATTGAAGTCTGGAGTACCGGACACCCCAAGAACAAAAGAGTTCACAGAGATGATTTTCAGGATGGAGGACATCCTGTTATCCATGTCCAGCAGGAGTGTGCAGATGCAACAAAGTGATTTGCACTTATGTTTGTAATATTTTTCTTTCATGCTGGTAGTTTGGGAGAAAACAGCTAAATTTAGAAAACTTCAGGAGCTCAGCAGAGCCCCACATGAAGGTAAATGTCAACCAGTTCCCTGGCTCTGGTGAGGCATCTGCTCTTGTTCCCATTGTGTTCCTATAAATACTATGGAAAAGGCTGGCTGAGGGATCACTGTCTCTCACAGAGGCAAAACACCAGTGACCACAGGTTCTGCTACATCTTGCCCCTTCACAAGGCCGTGGCTCTTAGACTTTGGCTCCCAGATGCTCTCAGCTCTGAGGCAGAAGTTTACACCTCTTGTACAGGCACTATCTTTTTTTTCTGTGAGAGCCAGCAGATATAAATCACAAATACTTATATCCTGAAAAGTATTTTCTGCATTCACTTCCTGTTCATTTTTCCTAAACATTTAACATTTGCCATTCACTAAATATTAATAGCATAGCTATTACTCAAACTCATATTTTGTTTCTGTATTTATTTTTAGAATTACTTTGTGTTGTCTTCTGCATACACAGTGTCTCAAAATTCTTCTTTTTCCAAAGAATTCTTGAATCCTTTCTCCATAATTTTCAGTATCTTGCTTATCTGTTCTGTTATTTTAAAATACAAATGGTGCATAAGAGTCTCGCCTCTGTTTCAGCAGCTGTCCACTATCTTTTTTCTTATCTGCATCTGTAGATTTTTTGCATGTTTCTGAAATGACCTTCAGGCCCTGTAGACTTTTACTTTGGATACCTGTTAAACCTCTGGCACCAAGAAAATTAATGAAGTTCAAGGAATAATAAAACTCACTCAAATATGTATTTCTTGCTGTCCATCCTGATTCTTTTCCCACTCCACTTTTTCTTCTAATTATGGTCTGAAAGACACCTCGTGAGCTGAAAAAGAAGTACAGAATTGTTAGTCTAGTATTATGCCTCTATTTTATAACTTTCAGTATTGCCTTGCTGAGTTTCATAACTATGTTTTCTTGTTCCCTTGTTTGTAATCTGCAAATTGCAGAATTCTCTCCCAGTTGTGATCTGATTACTGAATCATAGTGAGATGATATTGCCAGAACCCATTTATGTTTCCTGAATAATAGTTTCTTCATCTCCCAGAGGTTTGCAGGTGGTGTGGAAAAGTTCTCAGCTGATCTTTTGATCATGTAGTTTTCAAAAACGTTTTCCTTTCATGGTTGGATTCAGCTTGGCTTCTAACATATCTCCCCGGTGCTTTTAAAGGTGACAGTGAGCATGTTTAAATGATTTTTTTGTATTTGCTAAAAAATTCTGGATGGCATTTACCTCTACATGGCAGAGGTAAGCACACTCTGCCTGTGGGTCTGTCCCTCCCTCTGCTCTAAGCCAGCCCACAGCCATGCAAAGTCCAACAGGCCAAAAGGCAGGATGCCTGAGCTCAAGCTGGGGAGAATTAAACTGCCCTGCTATGGCTCTCCTTTGATTCTGTGCATTGGCAGGCATCTCGATTTTGCCTTCTTACAAAATACTATATTAACAGATTCTTTATGAACGTGGTCCTTGTTCTGCCTCCCTGCTCAAGACAGCAGCGGGTCGGTGATGCGATATGCCAACACTACTCGTAGTTCATTTGGCAATGCATGATAATGATTCCCATTAAAAATGTGGATATCCCCCCAGTCCCTCAGGAAACTAGGTCTTAATATGCCTTCTATAACATATTCACATTTCCCTTTCTTTGGAGACTTTGACTCCAAATGCATTTGAATATCCCTAACATGCTGGTTAGCTTCCAGGGTACATCCAGTCATTCTCCAGAAGTTAGATTGCACATATTTGTTATTTCTTGACAAATAGTAAATCTCTTAGCCATCTCTGACAAAGCAGTAAATTGTGGCTTCCTGACTTAAGGCTGCAAGTGTCTCCAGAGATGACTTTCCCTGGTTTGTATCACATTCAGACAATCACAGTGTTAGCAGTGGCGAACTGTGTCAGCGCTGTCAGATTTGTTTCTTTCTTATAACATCCATTACATTTCTTACAATTTATTCAACATGGTTGTAGCTATTGATATCTCTTTAACTGTGCTGAGGTGTTAAAAATTAGTGTCTCTATATATCTGTCTCCACATTCTGTGCTTTATAGCAGTCATTTACCAGTAGGTGAGTCTCAGTGCTACTTCTTTCAATGAAAATGAAAAAGCCTCTTCCACTTGACAGTAGCTATGGATGGAGAATTGCACCCTTCCTTCATATTTTTTTACTGGTTAAGAGGTTTGAGTTGGGTTTGACTTAGCCTGAAACCTTCATGGGAGACATTATTCCTGTTCTTCTCAAAGAAGACATTTTGCACTGCAACTCAGTAGAGCACTTGGTGTGCATTCATGCTTTTTTAAAAACGGTATAATTTGAACATGGTTCTCACTGCCAGTCTTTTAAGCTGAGCCTGTTTCCACAGCATGCCTCTCAGCTGTTGCATAATGTAACTTCTCCCATCAACTGGTAAGCAGCTGTGGAGTCAGAGCTGAATAAACCTGAGATAAAGGCTGCTATATGTGATGTAAATAGATGTGAACTGGCAATTTAATATTGCCCTTTAATTTTTTCATTGTGTATAGGACTGTTCACTGTTGGGAACTTGAATTTAAACTTGATAATTTATGTGGGTGCAAGTGGATGCCTGTGAGTGAGATGAAATGATTTAGGCTAATGGCAGCATAATCTCTGATTTGGAGAATTTTTAAACTCACATTTGTAACCACTGAAATGCAAAGCAATGTATACTTCACCAATGGATTAATAAACTAAACTAAGATTTACCCAAAGATCTATATAAAGTACTAGCAATATTCATACAGATATTCTCTGTTATAAATATTATTTGAATAGTAAACTGAAACCACTGGTGAAAAATTAAAATAAGACCTGTACAGCTTTAAACTACTCTTAAAATATAACATCCTGTTACTAGATGGTTTACAGACAAATTATTGGACTCAATAGAGGGGAAATTCTTTTGCCTGTGTTATACAGGAGGTCAGTTTTGATGATCGAATGGTCCCTTCTGGCCCTAAAAGCTATGAATCTACTCCTTTTCTGCAATGTACACATGAAAGGTCAAATTTCCAAGGCTGGAATATTTCACTGAAGGACCAGAAGCTCTCTAAGATGTCTTTAAAATAGCGAAGGGGGAAAAAAAGACATAAAATAAGGACAAGAGAAAGAATACAAGATAAACTGAACTAAGGAATTTCTTTCACCCTACAAATGGTAATAAAATATTAAATATCAGAGCATATGAAACAACTTAAAAACAACTTAAAAAGAACTCCAGCACACAGCTCAAGGTAGTCTGTTTTGGAAGGGATATTTATGCATAATCTCTCACCTAACAAGTACCTGAAATTCTTTACTTGGGGAAAAAATATTTTATGAACTGCATGTGTACATGTCAGCCCATGTAAATACATAAACATAATTAAGGAGTCACAGTGAGAAATACCAGGATCAAAATAGCTACTAACTACCTAACAACATTGCCACAGTCATGGTGTTAGTACTCACCCTCCCACACTATCCTGAGAGTGAAATATCTACAGAACAACATTTTCGTTTTCGGAGTTTATGGTCTAATCTCAGTAGGGATTTCAGTGTTTAGAGGAAGTCTCAATGAGGGTTGCTCTTAAAAAAGGGGGTACGTGCTTTTGAGTCACATCTTGTTTCTAACTGTGCCTTATTTATAAAGACATTATACACTAAAAGTGTTGTTCTACTATTTTAACTCTAAATAATTTGGTGGCACCATGAAAAAAACCCCACTCAACTGCAAACAGTACAAGCCTATACCCTCTTAACAATCAGTACATAAATTAGGTTCCTCCAAATATTTGCATTTCTCAGAGATGACTTATCAAATACAAACAGTAATGAACATTCCTTCTCCTCCACCTGGATGAGCTCAGCTTCTTTGCAACATTGACTCCCTTATAATAAAGGGTTTCTAAACTGTTATAGAAAAGGGATACATTAAAATAACACACACGCTACACATTCATTCCCTTCCATCCGTATGATCTTTACTTTGTGCCCCATTAACTTGTGTGCCTCCACCACTTGACAAGGGTTTAATTTCTAATCCATAGAACTATTTTGTGACAAACTATCTGTGCCTGCAGATAAGGCAAAAGTAGAAAGACATGATTTTTTGAAGAAAAAATGCTGAGATGGAGAGCATGGTAAGAGTTATTTTATTTAAATGACAATCTTTCATATAACAGCTCTTATCCAAAGACCCAAGAGAACTCGAATTTTACAGCTTATATGTTAGATCAGTGTACCCATTATTGAAATTCAGCTACAGCTGGAGAAAGAATAGCACAGCTTTGTGAACGTACATCAAGATGACACAGAAGGTAGGAGAGTAATAAGGAATCTTCATACCAGCGTAAGTAATACAGATATAGCAGCAATTAGGTTAGTGAAATTTAGTCATGATCCAAGAATTATGTCTCTGTGGCACTGAAATCTAGCTTTATTACACTTACATCTTACTCAAAGGATCTCTCTCACAATTTCTGTAATAATATGATACTTTCTTTCTCTTTAGTGTAAAATACTTTGTGTTCTTATACTTTATTATTTATTACTAGCAACTAATTACTGCAGATAAATTCCCTCACATGGGGGGTCAGATTTTTAATTGTGCCGTGTATTGTGAAGTTTTTTGCAGGATTAATAGTTTAATTTCTAAATCTAAAAACCAGGATTTTTAGTGAACTGTTTAATCTCAGAAAGCAGTCAGAAACAATGTTGTATATCTCTTTCTTTTCCAAGGTACCTGAGCTGAATCCATTTAGGCTCATATTATGTAAAGTTTCAAATATAAGATGAAGAATGGAACTCTTATTCTGTTTAAACAGAATTCTTATTTTAGAACTGGCTGTGATAACATCATAAAATTTTTGTCTGTGTCGCTTTCTGTAAAAACACAAAGCAGGTTTTATATCGCTTCTTTTCCCTACACCCCAACCCCCCCAAGCCGTACTTAGGAAAGGGAAATTCTTGACAGAAAGCCCTCGTTGGCAATGACCATCTGTCTTTGTGCTCACTGGTAGGTGCTAATTGGCACGAGTGCCAGGAGGTGGTAATAAACACTTAGCCCAGTGTAGCCAGCCCTGTTTGACTGAAAATGAAAATTCTTTGAACTTTACTAGATCTTCAACAAATAGAGATTTTCAGGGTAACAAATGCTTAGATTTTTACCATTGTTAACAACACAGTAGTTGTGTCTATAAGGATATGGAAAAACATACAGGCCTCAGTGATTGGTTTTATAGCAAAAGAAAAAGTATTTAAGACTGGTACATTTTCAGCTATTAACATCGCTTTAGGTTTAACACTTGCTACCCCAAAGGAACAGTTTTGGTGCTTGCAGCACTTTAGAGAACAGAGGCTTTGGTGTACCCTATACCTTCGTATGATGCACTAATTTCACTGGAAGTTTCTCAGATGTCATAAGGTTTAAGGGGAATGAAAAACATAACGTCACTCTATACATGTGTTTTGTATATGAAAGGCACAACACGGCAGTCATACTTAATGTATGTGCTCAATAAAACATTCCTTTCCCCAGGTCTGAAATTAGTACCACTGGATTCAATAAACTAACTCAGGGCAGGGAGTGACTGACAGCATCAGATCCATCTGGTATCTCTAAATGTATCTTTAAATATTTTCTTTTTGCCTAACTTGAAAGCTAATCTGAGCTTTTTTAGGTATGAGTTCTGCAAAATAAGTTTTAAAATCCTCCAAACAAGTCTCTTCAGTAAAAGTAATAGGTTGTGCTGAAAAATCGTAGTATGATCTTTTGAAACTGCCAGATAACAGAAGAATTATATTGCAGCAATATTTAGGACTGCTAAATACTAAAGCAAATAAAAATATTTTAGATCTTAACAAAAAAAAGAAATATTGACTTATTTTGCATGCTGATTGTCTGTGATTTTTAAATTATCCTTGTTGAACTTATCAGTGTTCAACAGGCACCTTGGGATTTCAAATTACAAGTCTAACTTTTACATGTAAAAACATAGGTGAGACAAAATTTATCTCTGGTTTCTGTTTGCAGCAATGCTACTACTTCTCTACCCCTGATAAATCTATTCCTGCCTTATGCTTATCTTTCTTCATGTGAGTTCAAGCCATAAATAAATTAGTAGATGTAAATTCAAAATTTGTGACATTTTCCTTCTTTCAGTTTTTTTGCAAATTGCAGTCATTATAGGGACAGTATTTCATTAAATACTGTAGCACATAGCATAAGAAGGACTACATCTTGGCTGGTAATTCCAGCTGCTACTGATATCAAGAAAACATCCTGTATCATACATTTCATATGCCATTATGAATTTGACCCCAAACACCTAGAATGCTCAGCCACACCTTGGTTCTAAGGTAAGAAATAGAAAATTAATTTCCAAATTTATATATTTGCAAAATGACACTTGCTAGTAAAGTTGTCAAAATCTTAGTATGTTTCTTCAGTTGGAAGGTTTATAAAAGCTGCTTCATCCATATTAAATTCTAAAGTGAAATAGATTTACGTGGGAGAGAACTTCATCTCAGTTTAACATCAGTACAGTACCCCAAAGGATCACAGTTCATGTCGAATTGAGCTTTTGCAGCACAGTCACAATCACCTACATGAGGAGATTAAAAAGATGCCATAACTCTAAAGGAGAAAATACTTTATTCTGATCTGTTTACTCCTTCATTTTTGCTTTTCACTCCTTCCCTTTCTACACTCTTTAAAGCAATAACACACTGCATTTTAAACATTCCCACAACAGCTAAACATAGACATGTTTTCCCAGTGATGACCTTGTTTATCAATACTTGAAAAACTTAAAATTATATCTGGCCTTAGTTTTATAATAAAATTGAGCTTTTTGTTTTTGCAATTCCTGTTGAACTCTTCCTATAAAAAAGGCTCAGTTCTGGCAGTTGGGAAGAGCACTATAACTAATTATTTGGATACTTACCATTATGGCTGCCACAAAATGTTAAGACCTCTATAGCTGAGTGTATGGACATCTCCAGCTTAAAGTATGAAAATCAGCCTCCAGTCTTCAGCCCATAATATCTTCTTGTATTCTGTGGAATGGGCAAAAAATTGGGATCCCTACCACACAGTTTCTAGTAACCTATTTTAGATTGTCCTGTTGCCAAAAACATTCCAGAACAACTTTTTTGTAATATTAGCTTCCCAAGAACAAACAGGGTTACTGGAGGAGCTTTAGCATATTTTCTTTCACTCTTGCCCAGATCAATAGGAATAGCTTCGGTAATGTGAAATATATATTACACACTAACAAAATAAGGTATAATGCCTTCCATTGGATTAATGAAAACAGGATGCTAAGACTACCTCTGTCAAAAGTGTTGCTTTCAGTCTTGGTGTATACAAATTCTCTCGACCTTTCTCACCAAATTCCAAATTCCCTATAGAAATTTGTAAAGATATCTAAAGCTGTCAAATGGAAATGATGGCTGTGCATTTAGGTAGGAAATATTTTGTAAGTCCACTTATTACAGGGTAGAAAAGGTGGTGTTATGTGTTTTGCCCAAAAGGCCTTGCATTTAATCCCTGAAATTACTTGCTGTGCCTTTCTGAAATACAAGAAAAAACCTCACTTGTTATTTCTCTCATGTCTTCTCTCATCTTCTTTGAATGAATGTACTGAATCAATCCAATTGTTAGAGGGTGATTGAGGAAGAGGTTCAATCAGATAGCTTTTAAGGTGAGAACAATTGGGGATTAACACTGACAAGCAGGAATCAGTGCCCAAAACCAAGAGGAGCATCCAGACTAAGCAGGAACAAAGGGCACATTTTTTTGTCTGATGCAATGTGGCATTTCCTTCCCAGATCTGAAGCTTAATTTTTTTGTACTAGTTTTACAAAGAATAAACGAACTGGTCTCATTAGATAATATTTATGGATCCTGGCTGTCTACTTTCTTGCTTCTTTTTTTTTCTCCATTCAAAGATTATACTGGGACACAATTAATATCTTCATATGCCAAGAACCCTAGCTAGTTGCCAGCTAATTTTATCAGTCAGGAACAACTTGAGTTAATTCAGTCAGTAAATCACAGTCTTAATGCCAACCTGGTACTCTTAAACCAAACATTTACTTTCTTAAATACTGAGTAAAAAGTTTTCAGTTGTCTAATAGCACGAATAACCTTGACTATGATTATCACTCTCATATATCAATGCTTTCCTAACTTGGTGCTAGTTTGTGAGCTAATGATAACATATGAAGATTTTACTGAATGTTTTTAGTAGAGAACTTACATGGGACAAAACTAAGTCATCTAAATAAAAGGAGGTGGCAGCTACATGGCCCTCCATAGAGTGTTGCTGTAATGCTTTCCTACTGAAACATTTTTTCATGTCTAAAGTAATCTAACTGATGCTGAACAGGGAGATTGGAGACCCTTCTGTGGAGAATGGTTACACACTAGTTTGATGGGACTTAGAGCAAGTTACAAGTGTCACAAAAGATTTTTATTTCTAGGTTTTGAGGGAGCTTTTAGAGAGACAAATGAAGAGTACTACAGCTGCTTGAGAAAGGAAATAAAAAATCTGAAATACCAATGTATGTACATGAGGAAAAAATCTTCTGTCTTTCAACTGTCACAACACTGGTAACTTTGTGATTGATATTCAGCATGCATCGCCCTAAAATAAATCAATGCACATTTTGAATGCTGTCTGTTTGGATACACATCGTTGTACATTTTTATGTTTTTAGGTCCTGATAGTGAATCTTATGTTCTGATTTTACAATTAGAATGTGATACATAGCTTTAAAGTCATTAGGACTAATGTCAGTAAAACTAGTTAAGATCCATATTCTGAATAAAATAAATATTAAAAAAAAAGTTTTGTTTGGAGTAGAGATGTGCCTTGAGTATATAATCATTGTTTTCTATTTTCCATCTGCCTTAGAGTTCATTATTACATGTTGCTGGTAGCAACCTTAAAGCCAAAGAATGGCTTTGTATTCCACAATCCTTTTGGAAGTTAAGCTCCTCAGAAGGATGGCTGACTGTTGCATAAATAAGATTTTACATAAATCATTCTTAATTAAAGAACCATTATAACTGTACTCTGTTTGGGGGTATGCTACACATTATGGAACAAACAGGTTTTTCCAGCCACATGTAAGGAAGTGCCAGCCTGTCCTCAGTCCCTCCACAACTGTTTCTAGGGGATCTAATAATTATAATGCATGATGATTGCCAAGTGCACCCAAGACTCTTGGAAAGTAGCTATAGCAATGAAAGAATATATCAGATAAGCCAAAGTCAACTGTCATTCAAACATCAGGAATGTTGCATTGGATAATGGTCACTGTTAGACACAGCAGAGACTTCGCTGAAATCCTCTGTGGTGATTAAGGAAAAAAACCCACAAAATAGAAGTAGGTTTAAATATTGATTTAAACCTCACGGGCATCATCAAAAGGATTTAACATCTTGGAAAATACCTGGAGAATACAAGGCCTCTATGCATAAAATCTGCCTCCAGCTTGGAGGCATGTTGACATGTTCCTAGAAGAGAACAAACGTAAGCTGTATCAGACCCTGTTACAGGTCTCAGATGAGAATGTTGTTCATAAATACCTTAATGTCATTAAGTAACATGGTCTGACCTCCTCCATAATTCAGTGTATATATAATTCAGGTGTAATTCAATATAAAAAATAATCTAGTTTTTCCTGTATGGAAACTAATAACTCCATGTGAATAAAACACAGCTTCCAAAACACACTTAGTTTTATTTTGAAGATTTGGAAGTGGGGAATCCAACATGTCCTCCTAATCTGTAGCATGATTGTGTTAAGAAAGAATAGGGACCTTATTTTTATGTAAATTTTTCTGTCAGATTTGTTATCATGGATTCTCATTGTGCCTTTCACCACAAGATTAAAGTATCCTTGATATTTTTATTCTCATTTTGCAAAGGTTTAACAATAGCAAGGGAAATCCTATTGATGAACAGCTGGAATGTAGGTAAATCTGTCTTTTCATCTTATTTTCAGTCATTGCTTATGATGATATTAAAGGAATACACAATCCTTACTGACATCTCAACTTTGGAAGTACTAGAGCAAACATTGGAAGTCTCTCTCCTCACATTAATAGCATTTGATTCAACTTTCATAGTATAAATTGAAGAACTGAAGGAATCATGCAACCAATAGGACTATTCTGACGATCTGTGTTTTCTAACATAAGATGTGTGAATTCATTGAATACCATTTCAGGCTCTCTTTATTTGGATTTTCTTAAAAGCAGATGAATTACTTTAGTTAGACTGAGTATTACTTGTGTCCAGGAATAATCTCAGGGAAATAAATGGGACTGCTTGTGAACCAAGGATCTAATTTAAGTCAGGGTGAGGTGACATAGCTTGATACTTACTTTGACAGTTTTAGCAGGCTATATATTTTTGAACTGTTTTTTTAAAGTTTAAAAATTTTTCTCTATCTTTACCTAAAGATTGTGCAGTCTTTTTAAAGACAGATCAACAGACGAAAGCTACCTAAGAATGTGAAATCACAGTCAAGTAAAATCATTAATATAATAAATATAAATGTAAATATCTTCCTTCACAGCAATTAATTAATCTTTTCTCTTCTGCTTTCTGAAACTTCTCTTTCCTGATCTGGACACAATAAGGAAATATCAGTGCATTTCAGCTATCAGAGAATGCACTATAAAGCAAAGAAATTTTAGTCTTTTGGATAAAAGTAATACAGACAGGACTATCAGTTCCTCACTGACTTTTCCTCTTTGTTATGAGAATATAGATTTCAAGTATCTTTTTATTCTAATTGGTAATTCTCATCAAACAAGGAGCCAGGAATATAATCTTGTAGAGGGTTACTCCATGTTTCCCATTAGTTTTCTTGCGTCTTTCTCTGAATTATCTGGTTCCCACCACTGTAGAGGAAAAAATTCTAGACTTGACAAGTGTGATTCACTATAATAGTTGTTGTATTTTAGGAAGCATATTAGTCATTGACAGAAAATAAAAATGTTCATGATCTTGCACAGCCATACTCCTGCATTCTCTAGAAAGTATTTATTCCTATGTAAATTGAGGATGTTACTCAATCATTTTACCAGAAACTTTCTATAACTAGAATCACATCACTGTACCCTCAAGTGGCACCAGTGTAATTCTGTCTTTGCCTAACTCTTTCCTTAAAAGCTAACTTCTTCTGTAGCTGAAACAAATGATAGGGCTATCCTGAACACCCAAGTAATCCAGCCATACTCTGAACATATTTTCTTTCACTATGAGTAATTTAAAAACCTGAATTTTTATTTTCTAAAAGTCTAACCAGTGTCATTATAGAGTATACAGGTCTTATCACCAGTTTCATTCACTATACTATTTACTGTGCTAACTCTGTACAAACTTTTTTCTTCTTTTTCTGAGCAACCACCCATAATGTCTATGCATAGAAATTAGACCATTATAAGCTGCTGCTTCGAAGTCAACAAGTACTTATCCACTATGGCGGGGAGAAAGTTCTTCACTAATCAAGATTCCACTGCCTCTAAATGCCCAGTAGTTACCAGCTGCAAATAGATATTCTTGCTCCTGCTGCCCTCCCTCACCTGTTTATCAACTCTGCAAAGGTCCTGGGAGGGCTAGTTGAGACATGGAGTGGGAAGGAGGAATCTACATCTCAGAGGAAAAACCCTCTCTATTAGCAAGAACTTCTTGAAACCACCCTTTTTTTGTCTTGTTGATTAAATTGACAGCCCAAGCAGAGAGAGGGAAGGCAACAGGGCATTGCTGTTATTATTTTATGCAGCATAAAAAGCAAAGAAACAAAGTGATATTAAATGACGCTGATGAAGCAGAATTGTGAAACAGAAAATGTTATGTCACTGCATAAATAGCACAGTACCATTTATATAAAATCAGGGATAAAATATTCCATATAACTCAAAATACATTTTAAAAATTTTATTCCGATAGCCTGATAAAATATTGGACTATAATTTCACATAAATGTCAAGAGTTAACACACATAGACTAAGAATCTGGAGTCCATCTGAGCTAAAAGACATGGTCCAGATAGATAGAAATTAAACTAGCATTCTGCTTTTAAGGGTCTTCAACATGAAAGTTGAGAAATCTTGACTGACCATGTGGAAATTTTCTGCCTGCTTGTAAACTTGTGTTTTCAGCTTTCTAAGCATGGAAATTATCAGAAATAAAAGAAAGCTATATATCTTTTACTGTAAGCAGCACTGGTACATAACCAAGAAAAATCTATTTTTTAACTTGTTTCATAGTTTGTCTTTCAGACTTTTCTTGTCATTAACTTCACGATTCATTCCAAGGTAGAAGGGCATCTTCTTTGGCATGGTATAAGAAAAGAAAATGTACAGGACTATTCCGGAACCACGTTTGCCACACATCCGGCTGTACACTCCAGATTGTGTGAAAAGGAGACAGCAACTTTGCCAAGCGGAGCTCTTGCTAGCTGAAGCTCCACAAGGCACCGTGATATCACGTTATCTCCACAGCAAAGGAGCTCTCAAAGCCCTACCAAGTCAGCTGCTGGGTCTGGCAGGTGGGTGACTCTCCTTAGGAAAGAGCCTAGCACAAGATACTTTGAAGAAATTGGTCCCCAACGGGTTGATTACAATCTTTACATAAAAGATCTTTTCCTTCCCGTGTTGCAGTTTCCTGTACAAAGAATGTATGATATATCTGAGGAAAACTGTAAATATGTTACTTCAGATACATATTTTTTTGTTTCTTATTTTTCTTCTCACTTTTAAATAGAGTTAGAGAGCACTATGGTATATCTATGTAACCAGGAAAAAGTATGCTTCACAATTACAAAGAAAAAATAGAGATTGTAAAAGCAATTTTTTTCTTCTTTTTTTAAATTACAAGTAGGGTAGTCTTAGCATCCTGTTTTCATTAATCCAATGGAAGGCATTATACCTTATTTTGTTAGTGCGTAATATGTTTTTCACATTACCGAAGATATTCCTATTTGAAACCTGTGAAATTTCATCTGCAAGTCTGTAAAATTTGATGGGATTACTGGGTACTGCTCTGTATTCTGTCTCCTTACCACTTAAATGCTTTCCAATTGCTATCAAAGTCTAACTTAAGTTGAACAGATATTTTATAAAATCTGAATTTTTTGAATGAAAAAATTCATTTATTTTGATTGCTAGTCTCCTACCTATCAAGAATAATAACAAGCAGGATTAATATTCCATGGAGTTTGCAACTAGAATACTTGTGTAAAGCCTAGACACAAGTGATTACGTGAGTAAAGATTCATGTGAGCAGTGTTAAAAGATGTATGCAATATTACAGAAGTTAATGAATCTACTCATCCGTCTTATAATTTCTCATGCAATAATTTTAGATTTGAGACTTCAACGTCAAGTGCTGAAGATCTGCTTTGAAATAAATGAACTTGTAGAAAAAAAGTAAATAGCAATATGAGGGAATGATTAAGAAAAATTAAAACATATGGTGATATAATTTATTCCAAATATGAGTAACTCTCAGCAAAAGACTGAGAGTTTCCAATTTTGGAAAGTGAATTCTGTGACAAATTAAAAGCAATGTCAGCAGTAAAAAAAGTTGTATTAGTTTGACTCTAATAATTAACTTGCATTTTTTCTTTGTATTTATCACAAAAAGTTTTGGTTTTCTGTACAAAATAATGGAAGAAAACCATACAAGTTCCATTCCGTGTTAAATAGGCTATTATTACTATTATTATTATGGTATACCTATAGAATTTTAAACCTTATAGCATCCCTGTACTCAGGGTCATAACTTAATATAAAAACTAGTGTCAAGTCAAATTTATCACATGATGTGTAAAGGACTGCAAGTGTAAAGGAGTGCAGGTCGGTCTCAAATGTATCTTCCTTGGTTTATAGCAGATGCTGGGAGGAGAAGGAGCAACATGATTTTATTTCAATACATTTGATATTTTGGATGTTCTGGAGAAAACTGAGTGCAAAAGAAAGTAAGAAAAAATAGCTTCTATCTGTTTATATTCCAGTATTTGAGGCTGGGGTTTATAGTACTAAGCCACACTCAGGACTGTCATAAAATATGTTCTGTCAAATAGCTGAAAAAAGGGAGGGAGGGAGGAAGGAAGGAAGGAAGGAGAAAAAACCAACCTTGTAAGAGTCACAGAAGAAGCCAATGAAGCAGAACTACATCACATTGACTTGTTGGACTGTGTGCAATTTGCCACTCCATTCTAGTGCAAACTTCATCAGTTTTGTACTATTAAAAAAACAGAAATCAATGCAAAAGAAAAAGTCTTTCAGATGAACAGTACCTACAGATGTAGTTATATAGAGATTTCTCCTGTAACATTTTCTTTTAAAGGAAAAACGACATTCCTTCTTACTCAATATGTTAGTTCTACCACCTTTAGCAAAAATAACACATTGTAATTTTATGGTTCACTTACAGTGCTACTAAGTTTTTATGCTTTTGTGCAGTACAAGCATGATCTCTACATTGATAATTAATAACATCTGCCTCCCTTACATGACGAACGATGTTTCTTAAACCCGAGTTGTTTCATTTCCACAAGTTTTGCATAGGACTCAGGAAAAGTTTTAAAATGTTTAGGTCTGTATAGCTTTCTAAAGGGTTTCAAGCTTCTGGGAAAGCAGATTATCTTAACTTTTGAATTGGAAAGAACATAGCTTATTTGTAATTCAGCTTGTTTCTGTTGTAGTTGTTTAAATAGGGAATATGTTAATAGGAAGAATTAGTCTGCAGCGTGATGTGTAAAGTGTTTTGAAGTTAAACATGTATACACTTTAATAATTAATATTTAAATTAATATTTATTTATTAAATTTATATTTATAAATTAAAATTTGTATTTATTTATACTTGTATTCCAGACTTGATATCTTTAGAGCCCGTAAATATTCAAAGTAATGTATTTGCTGTATGCTTTTGACATGAAAAGTAATATCTCTGTTTTTTCTTATGGGGAAACTCAGACATTAAGAAATGAAGTGACCTGAACAAATATTACAAAAGCAGAACCAGGAATTGAATCTGGATCTTCTGAATGCTAATTCTGTGTTTTTATTTGATGAATTAGCCTTTTAGGAAAGAAATTATGTGTTGCTGTTCTGAATCTTTCATACGACATTCCTGCAGTTCTTTCGGCTCCCAATGAAGTAGTCATGTAGTTTAGCAAGCAGCAAAAAGCTGTATATTCATCTCAGCAATTGTGAAAGGAAACAGGTGACTAGCTGTTATTCAAGTAAATTCTACTTTTCTGGACCTTGAAACTAAATTTTATAGCCAGCTATAAATGAAATTTCATAAATAAATAAATAAAATAAGAAAAAAATGTTGCATTAGTTCTGTCTAATGGCTGCCAATTGGAAGAAATGGGCTTGTCATTAGGAATCACATTTTCTGGTGAAAAACGCAATATATGTTGTCAGCATTTTGGGGAGACTGATTGCATTGTTGATAAACCTGAGCAATTCAGGTAGGTCTTAGCTCAGCTAAATTTAACTGCCTAATATATATATATAACTATATATATATATATAACTGCCTAATATATAGACATCTAAACTATGCTATAGGTCATAGACGCCTAAACATCCTCTACAGTCAATAAAGAGATATACTTTCAATACAGCGTAAGATAGGCTTCTGAGGCTTAACACTGGTAGCTGACAAATATTAAGGTGAAAAGAACTCTGCACTTAGTGCTCGTGCACTATTTAAGCCTTATGGCCAAGACATCAGATGCATCCCAAGAACTCCAGAGGGCAGAGGAAGCCGTAAGAGAGAGAGATGACTTTGCGCTGGGTGGAGCAAATAGGTAAAAAATGAAAATGACAAATCAAGACATGTTACATTTAAGAAGTAGTTACTATAAAAAGAATTGCATCCCTGGAAAAAAACTGCCAAGCAGTTATATTTATCCTCTAGGAATTATGTTGTTGTTGCTCTGTTCATCTACCTGTTCAAGCATTCTCTTTTCTTCCTTGGATGAATATTTTGTTTGTTAAATGGGGTTTGTTAAACTCTTTTTTGTCAGGTTAGAATATTATTGAGTAGCATAAGTGTCTGTATAATTTTCCCAGGTTTCTGGATGGAGCCAGTGTTTTTGTAGTGTCTCCTATAAAATTTAAGCACAGCTCTTGTTGCTGCCAGTCAAATTTTGGCAGAAGGAAACACTGTACCAATATCACATGATCTTCATACCAAAGATTCAAAATCATAAGCCTATTCTTCAAAACAGAAACAAGTGTTACAAATAAAATCCCTTCCTTTTTTTTTGTTTTTAATTTGATTATTATTTAACTGTACAAAGAAGAAACTTTATAGAAAGGGAAGAAAATGGTGGGGGAGGTCTGAGGGAGACCAAAATGCATGCCTAAAAGCAAATTAGCTGTAATAAAAGGAAAATAATTATTAATTAGATGGAACATTTCACATTTTATTTTTATTATGTTTTTAGTAGGAGGCAATTTAATCCAAAATACCTAGTGAGATCTAGAATCACATTTCAGTATCTGGTGTTAATAAAAATATTGTCTTTAATACAAGATACTCAGACACAAATGTTATGTGGTATTTATAAGGTGTAAAGATGTGAGGAATGTCAACCTGAAGAAAGTTGCATTTTTGGGCATTTTGGTCAATGCAACATCATAAATGCTGCTATGAGCCTTTCCAGTAGACTGAAGACCAGGAAGTTTAAATGATCTTTTTGCTACCAAGGGGTCAATTAAATGTGGACAGCTGTGGCAACCCACAGATATGAAGGGCAGCCTGAGTTACGGAAAAGATCCAACTAAAACCAGTTCTCAAAACTGTTACTGATTATTAATTTTTAATTCTTCCTAAATACTCTGTATTCTTTATGTTCCAACTAACACAGAGCAAATTTACAAATTTAAGAATACAGTGCCAGAATTAATACAGTCTACAGAATAAAACTTCTGATTCAACTCACAGCTTCCAGAGTACCAAGCATTTTCAGGATTTGTTCCAGGAAAAATCCAGTCCAAACATTATCAGCTACAACACGATAATTTTTAGTTTTATTGTCCAGTGGTCAGTGTGAAATATTTGGGCTGAGTCCCATTTTCATCTGGATTTAACACTGTAAAATGACATGTGACATCTCGTGGTCGCCTCAGCAAAAAAGGACAAAGACAGATTTGATTATATAAAAACGTGGTTCTTCTGAACAAGACTGGTTGTGTGTTGTTTTTTTCCCTTGTCAATACTGAAGTACACTTGAGCACCAAAATGTACACTGTTTGTCTCTGTGTGGTGTTTCTTCTAAAATTAAATGAAGATACTTGGACCCAAAAGCTGACAAAACAACTCGTTCTTGAACTGATGCCTTCTCCTGCTGCTGTGCTTTGGAGGCAAAGTCAAGTGGCCTGTAGACATGAAATATCCATGCCCATCCTTTCCATAGCCATAGGCATTGGGACCTTCCTACCGTAATATGGCAGTTTCCATGTTCTTTGTAGCTCCTTTGAAACCTCCTCTTGAAGTTTTTCCTTCACTTTTCTCACATCTTATCCTAAAAACAGAGTTACCTGAAATGACATTTCTCAATTTCAATATGCATCTATATTCACCTCTCTGCATTGGCTCTTCTTTGACATACGCCTTGCAAGCAGTTTTTAGTATCAAGGCACTCTCTTTCCCTCCTTTGTCTAAAGGAACGTACATTCATTTATGGTAAATTCTATCTGTGTTTCTTGCTTCTTTCAAGCAGGAAGGCACTCTTCATAAGTATTAATTCCCCACAAAAATGACTGAGAAAGGAAGTGCTGGTGAATAATTGCCCAGTGAAAGCCTAAAATTACTGAATGCAGAAAACATAGTTTGTTAATGTATTTCTCAGATCATGGGGTTTGAGGATCAAAGTTGTGTATCTTCTCTAGGAATTATAAGAGAATAATCATAAGATGCTGAGAGCATTAAAATCTGGAGGAAAATATTCAAAGAAATCTTTATCCTAAGACAAATTCCCGAGAATATCTGTGGAAAGAACTAGTTCAATGACACAAGCTTAGAATTAAGTCTTTCCAAAAGTTAAGTGCCAGTGAAAGACATGTGTGAGTATACAATTTTATTTTTAGGGAGATCATTTAAAGATATTTTAAAACCAGAATATTAGCTGTGGAAAATTACTGGCCTTTGAACTGAAATAAATAAAATATGACCTTCAGTACAAAATAACTCCTCCCCCCTTACAGTTATTCAAACAGTGAAGTCAATTGGTCATTTGTTGGGTGTTCAACCCACAGAGAAATAAGCTCCCAGCTATGGCTGATCAAGATTTATGTATTTATAAATATATACTTTTAGCTGGCAGGCTTTCTTGATCAAGCACACCCCTTTTTTAGAAGAAAATGGCACATTTCCATAAAAGTGACAAGTAATAGTAATGTTTCTCAGACAAGCTTCCATTCTGCTGAGTGTTTTAGTCTGATGATCTGAACATGGGAACTGAGTGCCAGATCTGCTGAGGTCCTGTGAATAGTGGCATGTGAATAACTGTATTTCAGTACTTTAAAAGTGAAAATGAAGTTTCAAGTTGATTAGAATGTGAAATTATTTTTCTCAAATTAAAATAAAAGTGTTTCTGCTGAATGAAAGATTACATTTACAGTGAACCTCAGAGGAAAGGTCCAAGTAGATTTACCTCAGCTAATCTTCTTGTTTGAGGTGTGCATGCAAAAATATTGGACCACAGTTTAACTTTATGCACTGTCTCATTCAAAAAAAATAAAGGATTTTAGATTCATGGTATTAAATAAAATTGTGACGTAGTTTAAAGTTGGTTCTCTCACATCTGGACATCTAATCACTGGGCTATAAGGTAAGATGCACACTGTTGCTTTAACATTTTTATAAGCCTAATCATTTCCTTGCTATTTCCATGAAAGGTAGTTGTATCTGAAACAGTTCAATCAACTCAATGTGAATTTGTCAGCAGCCAGGAGACAACAGTCATTTTGATCAGTTAGTATACCATTAACAAGACCTGACATCTATGTTATATGAGTTCCAAGAGTTTAATTTTGGATTAGTTCTAGTCTGATTCCCTGGACTGGTGCCCAGTAACAGTAGGAGCATGTTGGGTGCAATCCTGGAACGTACTTTCCAGTTTAGTTTCATCAGAAAGGAATCCAGTTTGCATCTTCTCCCACTGCTCTGCAATGTGAACCGAGACATGGTACGTGAATCAGAAGATTCAGTCCAAAGTCATAGTCTCGATCAGAACAAAAGTGTTCATGGAGGCTTAGTTTACTATTCTGTTTCTCCCCAGGCAAAGTGTTAGTACAGTCAAAATAGTGTATAAATTCTGCAGATTATACTGTTTATTTCCTTTTCTTCTATAACAAATAATTCATGACACTCTTTTCTTCAGATTGATAGCAATCACTTTACTGGAGGCTTCAGGTGGATCTTCTCAAACTCAAGCAATCTTTGACCTTGGGACCAGAAATTACCTGTGATGATTGTTAATTATGGCACTAGGTATGAAATATGAAGGGGGTCAAATGAAGTCCCAAACATTTCAAAGAGGATAGCAGTAATTTCAGTTACAAATAGGTTGTTTTGCTCCCAGCTAGGAAAAGGACAGAAAAGTCCTTGAATAAAGCATATTCAAGAAACTTCATGAGTGGTACAGTGAAACTGTACAGATTAGAGAGATTTGGTCAGAAACTGAATAGCTAGAGCTGTGCAGTGACAGAAGTGACTAACCAAGCCTCCTAAATAATATTTATTCAGCAAAGTGAAATAACTGATAAGCACTGATTAGAATTTGTTCTCACAAAATAGTATCTGACACTTAAAAGCTTGCACAGCAGAAACAGAGATACGCAATTGCCTACAAGTGTGTCCTGCAAGAGATAACAGGCAACCCTCTTTGCCTTCAGCTGGGATGCGGAGGAGTCTTTGGGCCTGAATGTTTCATATCTATCTATGTGTGCACAGGCTGGGGCAGACAGGAACATTTTTTCTGCAGCATAAGTTTCTGGATCCTATGCTGACCTTGACCCTATGGAGAGGAAGGAGCTGATACACCCTCATTCAGTGTAGAAGCAGCTCAGGCTTCTTGTCAGCCTAAGATACACGGAAAGATGGATAGGAGAGGTGTCAGCGGCAAGGAAAAAGGGAGAGTGCTTACTCTGCAGTGGGAGCACTGCGGGCAGGCACAGGCTGATGCAGCAGGGAGGCAGAGGGGTCTGCAGGTATGGGGAGGAGGGAACAGCTCCTGTCCCAGAGATGAAAAGGAAGAACAAAGAGAAAGGTCCCTGCCCTCACTCCCATCCCTCTAAAATCTCTCGGAGTCCATCTCAGTCTCTTTTCATTGTGCCAGCTTGGGACTCATTAATATGTCATTTGCTCCCTGACTCTTTTTTGGACTGTTCCAACCACTTCTCTCCAGTCCAGGAGACAGTTCACTCCAGGGTTGCCTGTTCGCAGGTGGCACAAAAAAGCTGCACCAGTTTTCATCCTGCACAGTCCTTCAGCACTATCTCTGTGGGCTTTGCACCCTCAGAAGCGCTCACAAGCCTTCATAACTCACCTGGTGGCATGCAATCACAGTAATTTTGTTTCATAAAAATGCCAAACTAGTGAGCTGCAACATGACCCCCAAGGTATTATTAGACAGTTTGAAACTAATAAAAGACACAGGGTGATAATCACACCTCAGGATCCCAGGGAAGCCTTTCGTCCACGCTTTATCTAAGTGGATGTGGCCAATCTGCGCTATAATGTATTAACCCTAAGCAGCATGGACAAGGGTCAGTTTGTGCCACTCCTCTTGTAGTCACAAAGTATCCCTCGACCCTCTTAGCGTTGGAGAGGTACGTTCCAATCCCACTTTCACCCTTGGCCCCCTTTGCCTGCCCTCACTTCTCTGGAACCGGCTCTGCACGACTTACCCCATAAAACCTCAGTTTTCCACAGCCTCAGAACTGATTTTCTACTGTACAGCTGCAAAAAATGTGATCTCTATCTGCAATCAGTTTCACAGAAATTATCATCTGTTCTGTGGGAATTTCCGAAAGCGGAAAAACAAGTCTAAAACTAAGGAATACTTTATTCTTTTCTAACACTGTTACAAATTTTTTTTTGTTTCATTTTGTATTTTTCTATTACTAAAAAATTGAGGATTTTGAACCTTGACCCAGCAAATCACTTAACTGCATGCTTAACTTAAAGCACATGAATGTCACTGTTGAAATCAGTGGGGCTGTTTGTAGTCTGAAGGATAAGTCTGAAGTCTTGTCTTGGATTGCTGGAATGGAATAGTGTATTTTATTTATTGCGCTTTCAGTTCTCACAAACAGTGCTGCAACTAACATGATGTAAACCCCAAAATTCAGTTTGGGGAATTTAAGGCACAAAATAGGTGGTTTTTTGAATTAATGTTTTTAGCATATTCACATTTCTCACCAATAGAGTTATAATTTCAGGATATTTGCTGTTCCTAGCTGTCCCTATTAATAGAAATTGAATCAAGTCATTTTACACAACCAGAAAATGAGGCCATCCTGTTTCTGGCCTTTTTGGTGATGCAATAATTTAGCTCTGAAACCTTAGGAAAATATAACTGAAGGAATAAGAGCTACACAGACTGCAAAAGTGATACACAGGAACCAAAATGACAGGGTTCTGCATTTTACAGACGGTTTTTGTTTTCCAGATGATTTAACAACTACTTAATTTTTTGATTATTTTTATTTTTAAAACTTTATCATAGTAGCAGCTATGGTAATTATGCTAAGCATCAACTAGCACAGCAACACCAAACTGTATAACTTGCTGTATTGTAAATCAGGGCTTCCCCCAGGCAGCCATAATTTGTATGTCATTCTGGTTTTGCCAACTTTAACTTTTCTATTTTAGGGAATACACATGTGCTTTGTGTTAGAGCAGGGAAGTCGTAGCAGACTAAACTACAGTCTATGGTGACTTTCTTTTTTTGGGTCATGCCCTCCTTTGGCATTGGAGGAAGATGGTCACTTATATAAAAACAAATTATGATTCAGAGAATCCCTACAGAGAGATTAACCAGAGAAGTGTGGTTTTCTCTGTGCCTTCACCAAGTATACAAAGTCCCTATATAAATAGTCTTGTACCGGTCTAATTAATCAGCTCTCTAATCCTTGCCTTGCCCGTTACATACAAAGTGGTCTTGTTAATTCAAAATAGACACAGTCCTGAGCCACAACTTTTATAAGATCACAGCATCTAGGGATGGTAAACAATTGATACACCATCCAGTACACCTCCGCAGCAGGGCAGGGTAGCCTGGTTAAAAATGACCCAAATAACATGGCTTTAACCACATCCTGAGCCAGCCAGTCTAATTCATCCTGCTGCCACGGTGCTTTCTTTGATTTTTCTTGTTTCATAGCTCCAAGCCTCTCACTTTGAATTCAGCTCAGCTATGGTGAGGGAGTGAATCTCCCTTGCCTGAGGACAGCTTTCCACATTCATACAGACAATTGCTTGCCTCCTGTTTATGCTTCTACCTCGTTACTGTTCTTTTGAATTGAGGAAATTTGTGTATATGAAATTTCTGTTTCAGCCAACACAGCCTTAAGATTTAATTTTGATGTTTTTCTTACATCTGGCAATACTACTGCACTTTTGCTACACAGCTGTAAAATTGGATTTCTGAGTAGTTATTCAAATAACTGATTTTGTTACTGGAACAAAGTCAAATGACTATGAAGATGGCAGTATCTTAGCAGATGAGGGAAATACCTGTCCTTCCTCAATAATGATGTAAATTATCTCAATAGGCAGGCCACAGATTTCCCTGAGATAAAGCATTTACTCATCTAGTTGTAAAATAGGCTGACAGTCCTCTCTCATTTCTTCAAGTTTGTAATTTAAAGGATTACCTTAATGCTCTTTGATACCCTGTCCAGAGACTTACTGAAAGCTGAAGTTGTTCGCCCTTCAGTAAAGAAAATGTATTAAAGCCTCTGGGGTTTTTTTCTTCTTTTTTTTTTTCTTTAAGTGAATGTGTTGCTGGTTCAAATAAGTGTCTGTCTAGACGGATGTTAAATGTGAAATCCAATGATAATGACTTTTTTCATTATAATAATAAAGCAGATGGCAAGAAAAAGTGTTTATGGCGTAAGGAACACCCAAGTTCTGAATGGAAAGACAGATTTTTTGTTTCAACTGCCACACAACGAAGGGCAGGAAGTCAATCGGACAAGAAGTTCTCTTATATAGCAATAGCATTGGTTATGAGGCAGCATGGGGGGTGCGTGGGCGTTAGAAACGCAGTTAGAAACAGCAACAGACTTTTTTTCTCGTTTGAAAGTGATGATCTGATTAATGCTGGGATTTCTAAAGACCTCAAGGGAAATAGATTGCTCAACTTCCACAACACTGGGGTCTTCGTTCCTTTGAGACATTTTGTACAAAATTTGAAAGGTTCGACATCTCCCGTGCTTCCCAAAGCTGCCTATGGCTACAGGGAGATCAGCCACCGCTCACCAGGACTTGCTGCAAAATACAGGGGATTTGCGTGCTTTAATACTCAGCATCACAGTACCTAAATATTAGCTGCCTGACAACTGTAAAGGGATTCAAAGCAGGATATACACCTATGAGCATCTTTAAACCAAGGAGAGAATTAATGCTTTCACCACTGACACAGAAGCAGATCAACTAAGCTTATTTCTGTATTGCAGCTGAATACAGACAGCTCACTTCCAAGCATGTTCCATATTAAATGCCCTAAAGTGTGTCTTTATTATTTCCTTCATCTTTTCTTCTGCTTTTGGACCCACGTTGCTGTCACAAGAAATCTAATTCATTCTTGAAAGCAGATTACATCTCAGTGATGCAAATCACAGCATATACCAGTTCTTACTTTCCACTTTTGGGACCTGTCATGGTGTATGTCTTCCACTAATAGGTGTAAGTAAAAATACAAACTAAGCGTAGCCCAGGACTTATGTCGACTGATGACATCAACTTGCTTAAGCAGGAATGTGGAATCCATTAGCAGGCAATAGAACTGGAACTGATTTTTAAATATTTTGCATCAAAATGCATTTGCAGCTTTAAAACCTGTAACTGATTTGTGGTCAAACTGGTTTATTTTTTACAAATGCTTTCCATTTCACCTCTAAGATGATAATTACATTAAAAGATGGCCGTAGGCTTCAGACAGAAAATTTGTAGGTTATAACTTTATGTGTCTGATCAAGGAAAATAAACTTTTGTTTACAGTTGTCTCTGACAATGGCCAAACCACTTTATTCTTGCATAGAGAAATGAATAGCTATAAACTGAAGCAACTAAATGGCACCTTTAAGGCATAAAATATCATTCTTATCTAGCTAGTGTTTTGTTTGTTTTTTTGTTTCTCTTTTAAACGTTGAAGAATCGGGACGCAATCAATTGGAAGCCAAGTCATTTAAAGGAAGAACTGCACAATATTCACATTGTTCATTTGGGATACAAAAAAAAGGCATCATCATTTTTAATAAAATATATTCCTCATTCTGAGTTAATAGGAAAATCTGATATCCACAATTACTTAATATTAGACTTTTGACCTTACAGTTTTATCTCCTGCTCAGTGATCAGTGGAAAATATGACATGCCATATTTCATCTTGATCTTCAAAAAAAGAACTGTTTCTTTTTTTTGAGAGAGAGTTCAGTAATTATTTAGTAGCAAAAATATCATCAAAAATACATTCCCCTAGAGAAATCAGTAATTTGATTTTCATCCATAACTAACCGTACAGATTGCTGTGACCCATGTACTAATCATAAGTCAAGCACATGGAGTTGATTTCAGGAATAAGATACGCTGATATGCCATTTTTTAAGAGCAACCTATAAAGAAATCCCTTAAGAGGTCTGCATTTGAAGCGAGAAACATTTATTCCACCTGGGTTTTATAGGCTAACTAAAGTATGCAATCTATGTCCCAAGTAGTATTGACATTCATCTGTAATTAGTCATAGAAATGATGTTACTGCAAACAACAATGTTCCAAGGACAGTATGTTTCAATATTTACTTGTCAAAACCCAGTCTTTCTGGAATTAAGAGGAATGTAGTTTAATTGAGAATTATTTTTCTTCCTCCAGAGCATTAATTTACCATGTAATTTTGTGGCTAGTTTGAAGTACAGGTTCATGTTCTGTCAAACTCTTTTGCTTAACGAATATTGTCTAAATTTGATCTTGGATCAAAGAGAGAATGCACTGTGTATAAAACAAGAGAAATAACACTTCCCAGTCCTGGAGACATTACATATAAACACACCTACTTTCACTCAGGGTTAGGATCCAACTCTTGCAGACAAAAGCAAAGACCTAGAACATTTCTAATCTGAAAATTCCATATGGTGACCAAGTTCTATTATTATTTCCTGTTATTTCCTTTTATCAAACAGGATCTGGCAACATTCTTCTGCTATCAGTTTGCATATCATCCCTAGGGTCAGTGGGGTCATCCAAGTGGTGGTTCTGCTCCTTTCATTGAGAGAGATCCCAGAAGATATTAGTGAGTAATTACTCACTTGTTGGATCAGCTTTTTCATGTTCTTGTTGTGTCTTGTCAGAGCTCGCTCTTAGTATGTCCACAGGACTTTTTATGGGTTGATTGGGAGTTATGAGGCTGCAGTACCTGCACCATGCTGATGACAAGCAGTTTTATGTTTCCATTTCTTCCAGTATTGCTGATGCAAGAGAGCCAGTTACCAGTTCGTAATGGAGATTGAAGCAGACATGAATTCCCACCTCAAAGGCAGAGATAAGACAGAGATAACAATTATATGATATATAGATCTTTCCTTCGTCTTCTACATCTTGTAAGGATTTCTGTATGATAAAATTTGAAATCTGATGTGTCAATAAGAACTGCAATGCCCAGTGGTTAAGAAGTGACATTAAAAAGTTTTATAGATGAAGTACTGTAAGAGAAGAAATTCTTTAAGTGTCTTTAAAAGATTCATCTATTAAATAAAGAAAGAAATGATTACCTGTGCAATGCAGCTACCACAGGTTATAGTATTAATGAAGACACAGACATCATTAACTTCAGTGAAGGCCACACAGCTCCTCTTGGGGTTGCACACCTTTTTTTGATCTGCAAGCACAGTCCAATAAAGAAAGAGAATTCCTGCAGTGGTTCAGTGTATTGTCATGAGAAGGAGGAGGCAGCCTTCTAACTTTAAAACCTGGTTTTAAGTAATGGTTATGGCAATTCTTGGACCACCCCAGCTTTAAAATTTCTAAACACTTCATTTTGCTTTATATTTATAATGTTTAGAATTTGTTACTGGTGCTAGTAGCTGCAGATCTACTTATTTATATCATGCTCCTGCGTTTACATTTCACTCTATCAGTTAAACTTAAACCAGTTCACACAATATGTCAGAAGTGTTAGAGTGTTTAGATTTACAGGCTCAATGACTTCATTAGAATTGCTCTGGACCTGCACAGGCTGCAGCAAATCAAACTGTGGTTCACAGTCTTTACATAGCAATTCACAATTAATTTGTAGTTCTTTTAATGGACTTCTTTACTGTACATAAAGAATGCAAATGTACACAACAACGTAATTTTTTGCTTTTGTATTAAGAAAACTTGTTGTCTTCCTGTTTAGGACAGTGATAGGGATCTTACCCCAGCAATCAAATACAGGCTTTTGCATTTGAATTTTCAAACACTCTTTACTTTCAGGTTTCCAGGCATGACTTTTACTTATCTCTCAGCATTTACCTAACTGGAGATTTTACCACTGAAACAAACTCAGGTTTGACAGAGATCTGTTGTATTTGCCTTATTAAGAGAAAATAAGCAGTAAACCCACCTTGTTTACTCTTCAGAGACCCAGCACTGTATGACATGCGGGCTCTACAGCCCTGGGGCATCTGTGTTTGTACATTTCTAAGACTGAATCCTAATATTTGAACATCTTTGTTGCCTTCCTTCTGTGTACTGTTTAAAATCCTTTAGGAAGAAGTCTCTCGAAACACCCCTTGAGGCAAGACCATATGCCTAGTTAATTGAAAAGATGCTGAGGCAAAGAGCTTGACTGCCTTGCCTGAGGCCACGCATTTCTCCTGACTTGAAATTGTGTGTACCTTTCCATTACTTGCTTTGCATAAAAACTTGTCATGTGAGAGTGTAGGGTGGTGTAAGGCTTGAGATCCTTGTATAGCAATTTGAGAAAAATAAAGTGAGGATTCAACCTCTGAGACCATTCACTTCTCTTAGGAAAAAAATCAGTCTCCTGCATGTACCGATACATGAATTTTCCTTTTCTGTTCTGTTAGGTCTCTTTCCAGTTCAGGCATCTTTCCCTGTGCTCAGCAGCCGTTCCCGGCTTTCCCATGCCAACACCTCTTGCTGACAGCCAAAGCTTTAACGTCGAGTGGCAGCTCCAGCTTCTTCTCCTGCGCCTTTGCTCCATGGCCCTTCCCTCGGCAGGCAGGGGAAGGAGCCTGAGGCACCCGCATGGCCCACCCTGCTTGAGAATCAGATTTCAGACAAAAAAGCTCTGTCCTTGGGCACAAATATGAAAATCAGCTTGTTTGGGTATTTCTGACGCTACTGGAGCTCCAGCCCTGGGTCACGTTGTGTTTGTAGGCAGCCAAGGAATCACAGAATCACAGAATCACAGAATCACTAGGTTGGAAAGGACCTTTAAGATCATCAAGTCCAACCATTAATCCAGAACCACCATGTCCCCTAAACCATGTCCTGAAGCGCCACATCCACACGTTTTTTGAACACTTCCAGGGAGCTATGTAATGGCTGGGGATGTGTAGAGTTAGAAATGCATGTCAGTGCATGTAAGATCACAGTGGCAGGGAATTGCCCTTATTTGTATATATGTCTTGTTTGAATAGACCTGTTGCACCCTATGTCTTATCTACATACAAAATAAGGCCCATAGTTTCCAGCAGCTCCCTTGTCCCTTCCACTTCCCAGTTCCCTTTCCCCAATTGGAAAATGAAAAGAGAACTTTAAAGTTGGGAAAATTGTTTTGAATTTGTCCCACTAACTTTTTGGTACCACCTCAGGATACCTGAATTCTAACCATACAGTCTGTTGAGCATCTACAGTTTTAGCTGCAGGCTGAGAACATTAATAAAACAACACACTACTAGAGCTTGGAGAGGAGTTCTGGAGAGAGGCAGGATTTTGGGATTTGCACTAATGTTTGCTTTATTCACTGAATAGGGTTTTATTTTTCATACTGTGAGCTCACATTTGGATTTTTGTGTTTTTTTGAAAATACACACATTAAATGAGAAGGATTGTTAAGTTTTCCGTATCAGGATCCTTCAAAGAAAAAATTCCATTTGGGCTATCTCAGAATTGGAAATGTTTACGTTTTGCAGACTTATGTTGAGGAAGAATGAGTCTTTGAGAATTCTAATAATTGAATTATTCTTTTGAGGAAAAATGTGAATATGTCAATAAGAACTCACAGAATCACATCCAAAGAGAGGTGAAAATTTTCAGAGTCTTCACTAACCTCAACAGACACCAGTTTATGCTCATTTGCAGCATATTTTAATGGTCAAATGCAGAACATTTATATGCCTCAGTGCTACAGAAAGGAGCCAATAATAATAAATCCATCTCGTAGATGATAAACTCATCCACGCTGAGGTGAGTGCTTGGAGACAGAGCCTACATTGCCTTCTCCACTGACAATGTCTCAAGTACACATGCTGAGCTACTGTCAGACACCTGGCACATCAGCATAAAATTCAGTGCAACCTGCAGTTGTGTGCAAGAAATGGAGCAAATAGCTGTGTGATTTAGCTCTTGCTCCTGTGGTTTAACTGCTGTTGGCACAGTTTCCAGCTGATTTAAAGCAAGTCCAGGTATGTGTACGTGACCTGCTGTTGGAGAACTAACAGGTAGACATGACCTCCCTCCTGCTCCTGATTATACAGTCTGAGTCCTTGGGCACTCTCATGATTTACTTCTGTCTTTTCACCAAAGTTGCTTTTTTTTTCTGTCCTAGTAGTTAATATTTTTAATTGAAATACTCGAACAGATCTGTCTTCTCCCATCCATGTATCCTGCTATTACAATTATGAGCATTTCACTGTATTATTGTACTGGGTTCTTTTCAGTTAGCTGGCATGCAGAAATTTCTTATTAAATCTTTCTCTCCAGATATCATTATCTTTTATTGGTTACCAAATTTGTTTTGAGTGCATTATTGTCAAATGCACATATTAGTTTTCATTTTTCTTTCTTTGTGATTCTTTTTCTGTCTAAAACAACGAAAAGTATAAAGACTTAATATAACTTAATGCTCCATGCCATTATAAAAGTGTAATTGTTAATGTCTAAAATGCACCTTGCAAAATTCTAAATTATTCTATGCGTGAGATCTTAATTACAGATAAATTTATTCCTTAATTAATGTATTCCAGATGAAGATCTATAGCCTTGATTTATAAAAATTTATTTCTTGCCATGTGTATATTTTAAAGTTACAAATGGCATGAAAAAGAGATGAAGTTTTCTGGTATTTGTTAGTTGCAATATAAGAGGTAGCAGCTTGACACTTGCAAATCTGATGCTGTTTATCATTTTATCACAGTGCTTTGCTCAGGCTTTTTTTTTTTTTTTTAAATACTGCCCAATCCTACAGGCATGTAGTCAGATAAGTAATTTTATTGACATATATAGATGACCTAAGTTTCCAGACTTACAGACATTTAAAACGTAATGGGGAGAAGCCACTGTGTAAAACCACATTTGGAAAAAAAAAAATCCAGAAAGCTGAATCTTTTTCTTTAAAGAAAGGATATACAACTGGAATCTTTTTATTCTGATCCACTTAGTAGCATGCTGTGTAATGACTCTAAGTAATAATGTACTGAAATGGTTAATTCAAGGGTTAATCCTCCTCTAAAACTGAGCTGGGAACAAAAGCTGAAATGACTTTTCGAAAGGGAGGGACGGGAGAAATTCTGACCCTTCTCCCGATGTTTTACAATGCGAAGCCATGAAGCAATTGAGGAATCAAGGCACGGCACGTGGATTAAAACGCTTCCTAGAAGCAGCTAGTACTGTACATTGCCTCAACCCTCCCTGAACTTTCTCAGTAAATACAGCAGCCTGACAGCCCGGCTTCCCCGCTGGGTGGATCCTGCAACTCCAGGAGGGAATGGCACTTCTTGTTTTTAATTAGCAAAGGTGAAAGGTGAATTAAAACTAGCTGTTTGGCAAGTCAGAGCAAGGGGCTGAGTTCTGAAGAGCACCAAGGAGGAGGGTGCTTTCTTTCTTTTTTTTTTTTCTTCTTTCCCTCCCTCCTTCTCTGAATGAATTGCCTTGCAGGAGGGACTGAAAATACAGCTTCTTCCTGAATCCACTGGCAGAGTTACTAAAGAGAGCTCAAGACACAACACTGCAGAGTAACGCCTTGGAATGTCCTCGCACTTTATAAACAATTGTCCTAGGGAGGGAATATTTTTACATGACATTTGCACAGCTTGACAAATGTCTAGCTGAGGCTGTGTGCTTCTCTGATGAACGTTGAATTTCCCATAGAGATACCCCACAAACTGACCAAAGAGAGAGATCTAACTGCACTGGGAAAGTAGAAGTGGAACTTGGAGCCTTAAAAAAATTGCACCAAAACAACAAACAAACAGCAACAGTTAAGTGAAGAGACAAGAATTTGATCTTGGGCAGGATGGCATCTGCCCAGGACCTTTTAATCCTGGCACTATATGGCTTGTTACTAGAGTTACCGACTGGATGTCATGCAACAGACACGAGGCAACCAAGGTTACGTCTGTCACATAAAGGTAGGTCAGCGTGTCAGGTTTTTAAAGACTTTATGTTAATACAAGTTCATTGACTTCACTGAAAGTGTTGCATCGGGGTTAAATTATGGTCCTTTGACAGAGTAAAATATTCCTGTTCAGAAATCTTATGAATTGTTTCCTTGTACTAAACTGCATCCATAATTAAGTTTACTGAATTCAGGAAGATCTAAGGCACTTACAGTGATGATTTTAGGCTACTGAAATATTCTTCTACCTAAAAGTGTGTTAGATTTGCTTGTCATTCTGTGTTAGTCTCCATGCTGTAAGAAGGATGTCTGGTCTCTAATAAGAGAAATGGAGAATATAAACTGAAATTATTGCTGAATAAATATACTCTTATGCATCAAGTAACACTTAAACTATTAAATGTCTGTATCACTTTTATAATTCTCTCTACAAATATAGCTAAGGCAAAAAGACTGAATTCCTGTGGAACCATATGATTCATTTTCTAAACTAGCAAGTGCTATCACACTATAATTAAAATGACTAACTGCCAATGTAAATCTGCTTGCAGTTTAACGGAGTTACCTAAAGAAAAAAAATGTTATTTCTGACATATGTATGTAGAGTACTTACAACTTTTTTTTGGTTTTAAATTATTTAACTTTCAGTTTACCTGAAGCCTGAATGTTTCTTCCTTAGGTCCTTCAGAGTATCTCCTTGTTTGGTTCTGGATTGCATGTGATTTAAACCCTTCCCTATGATTTGGTTTTAATCCTATGTAAATATCAAAGTACCTGTGCACAACCACGACATTTCAGTTCTCTGCAACAGTACATACATTTGTAGATTATGTACTTAGAAACATATGACAGGCATATTGCACTGCAGTATGTGTGAAAAAATGTAAGTGTGCGAGATAAATTGAATATTGGCCAATCAGTAATGTTTTGATATTACCTCTGATGCAAAGATGAAGTGAAAATACCTTTTTGCTGACACAGTTGGGAATGAGCAAATGCTAATTTACTCAAGAACATTTCTGTGGTTATGAAAGTGATAACTAAGCTGCATCACTGTGAAGTACATTAGAATACCTATTTTAAGAATGGCTAAGATTTAAGGATTAGCATCAGCTACAGCTCCACATGTAGACAGCTTTAGTCTAAACAAGGTCTAATTGTGTTTTATATAGCAAGCTAAATTACCAATTATGAAGAAAGGAGAAACTGAATAGGATAATTGGTCTGAATGTCTTGCTAGGAATCTATAAGAAATGGAGTTTGCTTTTATAGGGCAGTGAAACACATTTTAAAGAAAGAAAGATTTGTCATGGAAAGCTGTCTTGTGAGTAAACAATTAATTGCTCTCAATGAAATAAATTATATGATCCCTTTTAATATATAAACCACTCCTTTTTAGCCTGTGGTTTCAAAGTACAGTAGGAATGAGTGACAAATGTTGATTGTATAATCCTTTCACATCTCTTACCGTTGAAAATATGCATTTGAACATTGATTTATTTCCAGGTATAATTACTAAGGCTATCATTATTATTGATATTTGTTTGCATGGATGGGGTAAGGGAGTTGAGAAAAGCACAGTAAATGAGACAAATAGACCTACTGTTACGTTGGTTTAGGACTCTGGCTTAGCTGCCAGTTTTGGCAAGCTCCCCATTGTGGTGTTGCGACTATTAACTGCTTCTGTGCTCACTTGTAGAAGTAATTGTTTTTCTGCCGTTTGGAATCACTGTACATTTCACTGCACACTACTACCGTTTTCAGCAGGGAGCCGGCAATTTGGCCATAACACATCATAACTCTGATATTTTCAAGGAGATTTTAAAACATCAATTTCTCACAGAGGACCAAACCTCCCCTGCCTGATGTCAGTTCACTCAGATCCAATGACACAGGAAGATCTGTCCCAAGTAAATTCTCTACCATGAACACACATCACCATCTTATATTTCACCTTGTACAATAACCTCTCACATTTTTCACACTTATGAAATGTGATGGATTTTTACAAGCTGTGTTGCAGCCAGTGAGTGCGTGACCACATATCCCGAGCCGAAGGTTAGAAATGGCATACCTGCCTGCACCCCGGGAACAGCTATCGCAATCCTCCCAGCCAAAAGAATGTAGCGACCAAGCATGAAGACAATGAGTAAATGTCGTTGCTGTATTCACTAATCGAACAGGAACAGCAGGAGGGTCCCTCATCTTAATTGCATTTACTCCAGAGAGAAGCTGCTGTACCAGCTCGACATGAGGTAGTTACAAAGAGGTGGTCGTACACCCTCTTTACAAAGCTGCTCCAGCCTGTCCTGTGAGTTGCTGTGTGGTACAGATGATGAAGCCCATATGTGTAAATTTTCAGTGTGGTGTAAGTGTAAATTCGGCTAAAAATTTCACTGCAAAGACCCTGAAACATTAAAGTAAGCAGGCCTGCTCTACTACCGCCCTTTGTAATGTGGATGCTGGTGGCTACTGGGGGTTCAGGCCATTGCAAGGTAGGCTAGTGCTGATTGGTAAGTTAAAAGCTCTGTGTCAAGTATGATGAAGTTGAAGGACATGAGATTGTTTTGTTATGGAAGAAGTATATAAAACTAGTCTGTTTTAAAATCTTATTACTTTAAAGAGCCAAGAAAAGGCTTCCACAAATTAGAAACAGAGACTCTTTGATCTTTATAAATTCACAAATTCTCTTCACATTCACAATTCTCTCTTTTTTTGTTTTCCTTAAAAGTGATGCTCAGTGAAAGTGTAGTGAACTGACAATGAATGAGAACTTTTTGCTCTCACGGCAAACCAGGCTTCACCTGCAGCGCACACATGTCTCCAGACCCACTGCAACAAGATCAGGTCCTAACCCTTGCGCAGAGGGGTCACCTGATGGATAGGAATACCACAATCCCCTTGCCAATTAAGGGATATATTGTGCAACCCCTGTTTGACTCTATGGCCCTTTACTCAGCTTCAGTGGGAGTTAATGAAAGTCTTGCATTCTTGAACTACTGTTAAACCTGTAAAGTTAATGCAAACTGTAATGGTGATTTTTGGTAAGGTAGAGGATGGTCTTTATTCACAGTAAACTCATACATGAGGATTTTACGATTCCTTTATATGGGATTAGAATTAATCCTATAACCACCTAACAGTCATTTTATGGTTCTAACTTCATTTTTAGTAAGATGAACTATATTTATGTCCAGAGTTTCAAGATGTTTTCCTCAAATCGTCAGCTTGTGTCCATCAGAAAAGTTACACTGCAGTTAATACCACTTTGTGATATTACAGGTATGATTGCACTAAAGGTCAGTATTTGATACCAGCAAAGGTCTTGCTTGGGGTAATAATGTACTCCAATACCTTCATGTGGATGTGTAGAGATAAAAATGTATTATCCCTTGCACAGTATTACAGAGAAATAAATTTCTACGTTATTAAGTTCTAGGTTGACAACTACATTTAAAAATCATTAGCTCATTTTACATACAGTACGGGTTCTGCCTAATGAGGTGTTAATGGAAGCCAAGCTTCAGCCTCTATTCTTTATAGGCTGCTGGTTAAATTCTTTCCCAGTATCCCACAGTTTGAGTTCTTGCAATGGGAAATATATAATTAAGGTGAAATCAGCACACACTGCACGTTAAAAAGAAACTATTTACATTACAGATTGAAATGGATTGGGTTTCCAGAGGACAGGAGGGATATATTTATATAAGCCTAACAGAAACATGTAGGCCTGAAGAGCCCATGAAGGATGTAATTGTATAATTCAAGCATTACACGTGGTTTGCAGTTTATTTCTAACTGTGGGGGGTTTTTTTCCCCTAGTTTGTGAATATGGTAAAAAGCAAAGGTAGCATAGTATGAAAATGAGATGCTGAGCCCTTACTGTGGTCTGTACAATTTTGTTGCTGCAATGGGATCTGGTATAGTCGGTTACGTGCAGAGATTTGCAGATCTTGAGGGATCTGGTTTCTGTTTTACCCTTTTACATTGCTCTTGAGTGACTGGAGGGCATTTGGCATCATCTGATCTCAGGTTCTGTAGCTATGCACTGGACACTGTTCTTGCCTGGAAAAGGTATGGTTAAGTAGCACTTGCGCCTGCCTTATCCATCCAAATATCTCCCGTTTACCTGCTGTGGGAACTGCTTGCTACTTTCTATAGCAGGGTCAAGTTGCAGAAGGAGCAGACTGAATTTAGAAGGAAATAACCTGGATTAGCAAATTTATTCTCCAAGCATAAATATTTCAAACAATAGCAGCAAATGCCTAAGGAAGGGAGAGCTGAAATGTTGCAGAAGACAAGAAGAAAAAACTCTCCATGTTCATTTACAGATTTTAATGTATAGAATGTGTAATATTTAGTGTATAAGAATTCAGGTTTGTTAAGGCTGGCTAATAATCTTTGAGGGCTGCTGAGGTCTATTACTGCACAAAAGAAGTTTCATTGGCATTTGCAGGAGCTGGACTTTCAGCACACCTACCTTAACTTTCTTGATAATTTAAATTTGGAATTAATTTGAATTAACACTAAGAGTTTCATCATGCTTTTTCATGCTATTTTACTGTGTTCTCTAGCTAGGTGGCAGCAAAATTTACTCAGGGAGTAATGACTGAGTTGAATAACAAAAATGTAGGGAATTTTGAGAGAGGCATTTGTGAATCCTGAAGTAGGTAAATATAGTTAATGCAGGCATAGTATTTTCAATTAGTAATCACCTGGCCCCATAAATCATGGCTAATTAATGACTAGCCACATAACCCAGAACTGAATGATGACTGATTCAATTTCCTGCACAAAATTGTTTTTTATTTTTAACAGCTTTCACTGTAATAGAATTTTAGTTTTGCACGACTAGGAAAGACTAGTTTTCCTACCAACGCAAATTCAAATTTGAGAAAGATGTTAATTCATGCTAGATATAAATCACCTTGAATTTGTACCAGAATAAGAGTTTAGCTTGTGGTCTATGCTTACATATAGTTCAGAGAAGTCTGTATAAAAAAAAGATAGATGATTATGTGTATGTATATACCCCCCCCCACATACATATATGTATCTATAAAATATGTGCATATATATAATAGATTGAAGTTTGTTTTTTTCTCAGTGAATTAAAGAGCAGAACTATTCTGAGGGTTTAGGAACTAAGACCTGTATTATCCTGTATTATGGCTCCAGGTCTAAATGTGTTTGGTTATAAGGGCTGATAACCAGAATTACGAGTGTTTGGAAAAACCACGTGACAGTCAGACTCTTCTTACCCAAATTCTCAAGGCCACATAGAATTCAATGTCAGCTTAGAAATGTATTAAGGAAAGATGCACAAATATCTCTGGGCCACTTGTGGGGTAGAGAGGAGAGCTTTTGCATCCCTTCTCCCACTGGACACTGATTCTTTACCAACAATTAGGACAAGTTTTAGGTTTATTATTCATCCATATCACAGGAGGTGACTGGCAGCAAGTTCAGGAGTGTCTCCAAGTAATCCTAGAGAGACTTGCTCATCAAGAGAAGAATCTTTGGTAGAAAAAGTGCCTTCCAAAACTGCATTTTGTTGACAAAGGCTTCTGTAAGTATTGCTGTAGCAGAACTCTGAAGCAGCAAGCACTGCCTCAGGGGATGCAAGAAGCAGACTGTTTGCTGCGTGGTATCAATCACTTTCCTGCTTTTGCTTGAAAGAACTAAGTACCATCTGAAGGTGCAAGACCAGAATATCCTGCATGCTGCTGCTTCTATGCAGCTACCTCCCTGCTTTCAAAGTGACAACACCATCTGTTATTTTAAACTCTTCATCAGATGTTGTACTCATCATTATTTCACTGAAAGCAACCATTATATTTTACTGAAATGAAAACAGGATTAATGCTGTTTATATGATTTACAGTACACTGTGCAAGGATGAGCATCTGTTTCAGGGCTTTTGAGAAACTTTTGGTCAATAAATATTAAAAAATTGTGCAATGGGAATACTAAATGTTATTAAAACTGCCACCCCAGTTTTCTTCATGTAGACAGACAAATATGATGAAGTTATAGCATGCAGCCACCATTAATTAGAAAAATCTTCATTTCTTAAAGAAATTCATAGCCTGCAGGGATAAAGATAATAATCTTTGTTTTACAGAAAAAAGCCCTCTTAACTTGAGTATGCTATTTAAAATGTTTTGTGTTGGTTGGTTAATGTTTTGCATTTAAATAATCAGTTAAGGTTTCATGATTAAACATGAAAGAAAATGTTAAAAAAGAAAAAGAATGAAAATATTGCATTATAAAAAATCTGTAGTATAGTTTAGTTATAATTCCAAACTCTGTAAAGAAAGAACATAAATAACTTTGAAGAAACAGTATTTAAGAAGCTTTTAAAATAAACTCCATCTTCAAATTAACGAAAAATGTAAATTGTCATCACCAAGGTTCAGTTTGAGGAACTGAATGAGTTTACTACATACACTAAAACAAATAAAACCATCATGATTCTCTCAGAGCATAGTTTCAAAAACAAATCCTACTAACCTATCGTTTACCCACTTTTATCATCTCACATTGACAAATTCCTTTTTCGCTTGATCTTGGTTCTTCTGATTGTCCTCAAGGCTACAAATTCTTATTTTGGAAGGGAAATTTCACCCTGTTAATGAGTTCAACTGAAGGCTAATAACATGGTGTTTCTCCTCTAAGGATCTTCTATTAGTTTTCATGAAGCGATAAATTCATATGCTTTCACTCATGCTGCATTCCTTTGCAAACTGTTTTACAACAGTCTAAAATCACAGAATCATTGAGGTTGGAAAAGACCTTTAAGATCATCAAGTCCAACCATCAATCCAACACCACTATGCCCACTAAAGCATGTCCTGAAGTGCCACGTCCACAGGTTTTTTGAGCACTTCCAGTGGTGTTCACTTCAGGTGACTCCACCACCTCTCTGGGCAGCTCGTGCCAATGCTTGACTGCTCTCTAGGTAAAGAAATTTTTCCTAATATCTAATTTAAACCTCCCCTGGCACAACCTGAGGACATTTCCTCTCATTCTATCCCTAGTTGCTTGGGAGAAGAGACCAACACCCACACTTCTTTTTTTCCTTTCAAAACAATGTAAAGCAGGAATGTATCATTGTGTATTCTTTTTTTTCCTTACCCTGTAATGATTTTCATGCCTGCAAAAATCACCTAAGTAAAAGTGTTTTGAGATAATTTGTTGTTGTTGTTAAGAAACAATGTTATAAGCATAAGGAAGGGTTTCTGCTTTTTCTCAGAGTTTCTCTGTGACATTTCTTGATGCTAGACCTTTTCAGAGCATTTCTGAATTGTAGCACATTACAATCAGAAATCCAGATACACTGTTTAGCCACACGGCTTTAGGTGAATATATCACCTTAGTGATGAATTTTTGTTTCTCTTCTAGCCTACTCATTCTTATTTTACCTGTAATTTGCAGAACCTCCAGAATATAATGGCATGTCAAAGGTTTCTTTTACAGTTTCTATGCAAGTATGTACAGGAGGTCTGTAACCACAAAGTTGTCAACAAAGTGATGCCTGCCAAATAGCTTGGCCCTGGCATGATGTATAGACTGTGCGTGTAGCCAATAGCTGCAAAACTTGGATTGCTCATGTAGCTGAAACATAGGTTTTTGACGGAATAGAAGTTGAATCTCATCTTTAAATTACTTTTCATGAGTCTCAGGTGAAAGCAGATAATTGGTAGTTGTTTATGTCGTGTCTTGCTACTCGGCCTCAAAATAGCACTTGGTATGCTTTATCACCACTTCTGTCAGTCAGAATCTGCTCAACTCTTATTAAAAGACAATTAGAGTCTTCCAGTTACATATAATGACCTAAGATTTGTCCTTGAATGCAGTGCAATGTTTCAGACTGAAACTTCATTTGCCTAGTGGAAGTACATCCATTTACCTCATACACTTCACAGTACAAAATCAATGAAGTTTACCAGGAAACGGCAATACCCTCTGCCATGTCGTCTCTTTGCCTTCCATGGAGAAACTTTGCGCCATAGCACTTTCTGTAACTCACGTGTTTCTTACTGGTTGACTCCTGGTACTTAGATCACCAGCATCAAGGAAAGGATTCAAAACTAAATTTTTCAATGTTTCTGCAAGTTGAAAAGTTAACACAGAGGAAACCCTGTAATAATCTAATGGCAAAGACTAATTTGCCATAAATATGTAACATTTCATTTCTAAAATTGTATTACCGTTCTTAGTTGAATTTGCTTGATATGAGCTTTCATATCAAAAACCTAGTTGTGAAGGTTATCTTTCCAGTCAAGGAAGGTTGTATGATGGAAGTGGTATTTTTGTGCTTTGAGCAATCTATTACAACATAGTTCAAAGGATCCTTATGAATATTATATGTTAAAATACAGAAGAAATAAAAAGGCTAAAAATTACATTCATTAACAAAACCAAAAAACAAATTCAACCGAACAAAGCCTGTTAGCCAAAAAGAGGAGAAAGAAAAAAAAAAATTACAAACGATTTCTTGTATTCCTTTGGCTTAAGCAGATGTTCATTATTTATAAGAATTTGATGACAGGCAATATATAGTCCTCTTTAGACTGTGATTTGGCAGCAGCAAATAAGGAAAAAGAGATGTTTATGATCCTTGTGAAATCATGTTGCTAACATTTCTACTTCATCAGTACTGAAGAATTTCAAGTTTTAGGAAATTTGATATTTCAGTGCAGCATGTGATGTTTATCCTCTGTTTCTATTTCTTTAAATCCCCCCAAATATATTTACATATATATTTAAAAGGTTCTTGACTGGATTCCTCTAGTATGATGATGGGGTTTTTTTTGCAAATTATTTGCAAATTAATTCTCTAAACCAAGGAGCCAGTGCTTGGAAGACAAGCATTCAGTGAAAGAAGACTTCACTCCCCTTAACATCCTTAATGTATCTATTCTCTACTTCTTCTGTGTTTATTTTTATCTAAAGGATTCCTGACTTCATACTGTGAAGCAATTGAAGTTTCTGTGGGGAGTCAAACAATGGGCTTTTTACTGTTGCTAAGTTTGCTTTATAAGCTTTTTCTTACCACACAGTTGTTTAATAGGCCTAGTAAAATAGTGAATACAGCTGTAAATATATCTTTTATTTGTTGATGTCCAATAAACATCACAGGGATGTTGGTCTTTTCTTATTCTGATCTTCCTGACACTGGTGAAAGGAAATTGTACAAAATGAAAGAAAGTGCCTTAAACTGATTTCAGAAAACAACAGTCCCCAAATACCTAAGGGTCAGTACCTTGTTTCTCTTTTAACAGATGGTTTCTCCCAGCAGTGTTACTAAAACTTAATAATAGTAAAATAATAGGTTGCTTGATGTGAGGGAATCATTCCAGATAGCACTATTCACTGGGGTCATCCCTGAAGGTCGTTTTTCAACCAGAAAGCTAAAGGTTAGCAAGTGTTGCTCAATTCCATGAGCTCCTGCAACTCTTTATTTATGATTAAGCTAAGTGCTTTCCTGTGGGTGTGCAGCAAAAGCCAAGAGTAAAGGAAAATAAACCCATTCCTTTATGTATTAAATATTTCATCTCAGTTGATTGAGAATGGTATGATGCAAAGATTGAAAATATGTGTTGTCTGGGAGCCCAGAAAGACGTAAGCTGTCTTAGAGATCTTGTTCTTATTAATGTTGTTGCTGAAAAAATGTCTTGTCTTTATGTGCCTGTGTTTACACACAGTAAGTCATTATTTTCTCTTCTCTGCTTATCTTAGGCATGGCCATGTCTTTCTGCATATTTTCAGGTTACACAAGCATCTGGGATAGCAGTCATTTCTAAACACACTATTAAGGAGGTGTTAAAGTATTCAGCAGGTTGAGCATTTATTATAGCTCAGAACCAGGCTGCAAACAGTCCCAAGCTCTTTATTGATTCCATAATATTCCTTATTGAGTGACTGCAGCTTCTGTGGATCAACACTCAAACACTGCAATGGGTTATTTCATTTCTAAAATACTTGAATTCTTGTAGATAAAAGCTCACACTTACAAGGTAAAATAAACAGTTGTAGTAAAGAGTGATTCTCCAACAACAGCTTTGAATGCAGCACACTGTCCTTAAATACTACTGCTAAATATATGAAACCTTTAATACAAAAATAGAACAGAGGCCTTATTTCACTGTTACTAAGGTCAATGGCAAATCTCCCACAAACTTCTCTAACTGAAGAGTTGACGGGATATTCCTTGTTCCTGGCTTTATTTTCTGAAAGGGGTGATCCATTTGGTTGTTGCACTTAGCCTGGAAGTGTATTTGTCTCTCCTGAGCATAGAAGGAGAATAATGGTCAGCTTAAACCAGAGGCCTAGCGTACACTCAGATCAAAGTAGGTGAGATGGATTTGGGATGAATGTCTGATGGTAAGTCTAGGATGTTACACATCTGATGATAAAACCCTTTAACTGAGAATGACTTACTGCAGGGCTTATGAGCTGCAGCACAATTGCCTTGATAAAGCATAAGAGAAGATCTTATTACTAAGTAATATGTCTTTGACCTAATAATAGTCTGGAAGATGAAGATAAAGGTATAGTCACTTGAGTAGTGACTTGAGCAATCAAAGTGGCTACCACAGCTGCTGGAAACAGCTATCTCTGGACCACAATAGCGACTCAGATGTTCAGTGCCCAATATGCTGACTTCGTTTAAGCACAATATGCTGATTTAAGTTAAGCATGATATGCTGACTTAGGTTAAGCATCTTTCAGGACAGTTTAAGCTAAACTGATGCTTTTTAAATTGAAATAGGTGAGCCTCTCACGGCCGCTTGCCAGAGCTCAGCTACTCTCCGGACAAGAAGCAGTAATAAATGGTGGTTATATACAAGCTGTTTAAGTTATTTCCGCTGCACACAAATGGCCTTATAGACTATATCCTAAAACTTTGATTCTATAAATACTTGATCATGTGTGTTCCTTTAAGCATACAAATGACTCTATTGACTAAAATTTAAGTTGGGGTGTGTTAGCAAAATCAAAGATTCTTTTTGGCCATCCCTGTAGAGTGATTGATTAAAAACAATAATGACAACAGTTTTCTATTTTGACCATACCCCAGGCATTACAAAGCAACATGAAACCCTGACAATTTTGATTTATGTGTATAATTTCACTTTTCTTTTTATTCTTTGGTTAAAATACTTATGAAAAGGCTTGAGACTTACAACTTACCATGCTCTTTTGTTATAAAGAAAATGGTATTTTCAGCAAATGCTTCTGTGAGGATTTTATAAAACATTGTAATATGTGTGGGTACTTGTCATTTAGAATTGTGAAACAGATGTTACAAGTGCTATGTGTGGTCTCTGTAATGTTTTTGACAGGGAACAATCCTTTACTTTGTTATAAAATGCAACAAATTACTTCATAATATCAAGTTAATGGATTGGATATTGTTTTTTGTGGTTTTACATTTACTGCTTTAATCTGTAATAGCACTAAAACCCTTGAGCTGTAAAATTAGATCTCTGGGCTGTTGAAAACTCCTTGTATTCTTAATTAAAAAGTAAAACAAAACAAAAAAAAATACAGCATGGAGATTTGAAAATAGTAATAACTAATGTTTATACATTCTTGTGAAACAGCTCCTGAAGTGTGTTGTGAACTTGATAGCAGTATAGAAATGCTCTACTTTGGGACTGTTGAAAGGTAACAGACATATTGACACGTACTGATACCTGATACTATTGCCTGGGAGTGTTGCAGGACCCATGGGGAATATCTGAGAGTTAGAGTTGTCATGTCTTAGCATGTTTTATCTTTTAACTGGTGTAAACTATAAATTAACCCAAAGAAAGTAGATTTCTAATCTATGATGAAAAGGTGTTTCAGAGTTTTCCTGAATTAGTCATACATTATATCCATGACTGTAGTCCTGCTAAGACCTTGTTGGCGTGGTTTAGCTTGTGTGTTTGACTGTTTGCAACATGATGGTAAGTTTCTACAGATGTGGATTCCTGTGCAAACTCTCTTTCAGTGGTTTTGCTTTATAAGTGTTTGGTCCTTCAGTCTGCAAGGTCTGCTCTTGCCAGACATTGTAATTTTGGTGGCAGAGGTTAGCTATTACTGCATCCACCTGAGTCCCATACTTAGGGTTGTAACGGCATTACAGCAGCACGGGGCAATAGCGTGTTTCTCTTGGCGTCCTGGAGTTCTGCAGTTGCTTTCACAGGGATTGCAATAATGCTACTTGGTCGTTACAGGATTGTTTACAGACTTCTAAAAATGCGTGTGAGAGCCCTAAAGGGTGGAGGTAGATGGTGAGAGCAGCTTGCATAATTGTATTAAAAAGCCTTCAGGCTGACCTTAAAGTTGTTGATGGGACAAAGCTTGTTTTTAACCGATCAGTTCCTATCCTAAGCCGTTACTGATTTCTACCCTTGTAAAGCCCTCACATGTGCTGAAAACACAGATGGTGAACCTCAGTAAAGACCTCACAACTGTTGGTAGCTATCTTAGACGGTCAACTCCAAAGATCTGACGTGATGCTCATAGAAGCTATAGTACCCGTAAAATGTGTCTGTGTGCAATTTTAAACCTAATCCTTTTAAAATTAAAATATTTATTTTGGGAAAGAAGAGTTACAATCCTTTTCTTTTATTCAGAGTTTTTCTGTTGGGCTGATTGGATCACCAATAATGTGTTAATAATCTATTAGATTTTAGAAATCTGGATTCACTTTGAAGTTTTTTATGAAAAACTTCCAACAAGCTCCTGGGATATTCAAGTATTTAAGTCTTGCTAAATCTCATAATTTTTTTCCCAGTAGAATTACCTAACCTAAATGTGAGAATAAAACTTCCTTCCAACTATCTACTGTTTTGCTTAGTTAGACTGAAATATCTTTGAGCAGCATGACACCGGCAATAAGAAATAGTAACAAGGACATGCCTCAATGGGAGGCAATCATTAAAGCAGAAAATAAACATGAAAAGTAAAAGAAATGTATTCTAGTCTCCTATATGCTTACTTCTCATGTCCCTTGGGTTTTCTCTGTTCTTTTCCCTACTGAAATATTCTGAGATCGTCTTCTCTTTATCACTAGCTTTTTTAGTATCTCCAGTTCTTAACAAATCACTTAATCCTTCCAAAGCCATACTCACCTTTCCTCATCCCTAATGTTTTCCTACTGTAGCATACATAATGGTATCGCAGGCGTTAAAGTCTCCGTTACAGCAACTGTCTCCCTCTCATGTAACCTTCAACAGTATTCCTGGAACTCTTTGAATTCAATTAGAACTCTTGTCCTAGGTGGACAAAAAGTAGCAGAAGTATGATTATTTCTGCATGAGCTTGTTGACCAGTCAGTTTGCATGTAGTAATTGACCAGTTCCCTGCTAATTAGATTAACCGGATAATGACTTTGTTCTTCCTTTTCATTAAGAAACTAATGGAATATTTCCATTTCTTAACTACTGACTTTCACGAAACTTGGAAAAACTTCATGTTTTTCAGACTGCCCTTACTCCCTACCTTTTTCCCAAGAAATTTGAGATTGGTCAGCAGGATCACATATGTCATAGGAACAAACTGCTAAATGGATTGTGTCACCAATGAACAGAGTAATTAAAAAAGCCTCACTTTCTTAGGAAACTAGATTGTTGTTTTCATCACAAAACATTCAAATAATCTTTACTATGATAGTTCATCATCCTCTTAATCCTTCCAAACTGATATTTCCGTAGTGAAGTCAGATAACCTCCTGTTGATTTCATGGCAAGGCAATTATCTTTTCCAATAGTTCCTACGGAAATTTCAGTCTTCTCCTGTGTTGCAGGCAGCTGTTCCTAGGAAATCCAGCTGATCACCAAGCACAGTTTAAGCTGAAGATATTTTCTTATTACACAAGCTAGAGGCACTAGGTCTGCTTTCTTAAGGATTAAAAATATTATAATATTCACATGGGGTTTGGTTCCTAATATCCTTTATGAAAAATTGAGGACAGTGCAATAAATGAGTATTTGGAAGAGATTTTCTGTGTCATTCCCTGCTTTCAGATGGGTTACGATCATTACCCCAGCCCTTCTTGGTAGGATTTTCACATGATCTTATTCCCAGGGGAGTCTTGAAGATGTACAGAGATGTTCTCTAGAGAGAGAATACTAAAGCAAGACATCAAGGAATGAAGAAGACTGCCCAGGTCAATATAGTGTTAAAGGAAAAGAACATCTGGAAAGAAAGACCACATAAGGTCTATATAACTGTGGAACATGAAAGAGTCTTTACCAGAAAAATATATGGACTGGGAATTTTAGAGAAGACCAGATAGCTGGCCTAGTGAGACAGGGCTTTATCTAACCTAATTCAATCTTGTTACATCAGTATCAGCTAGTTTTCTCCAACAGACTTGGTAATATGAACAGTTATAAAAAAGAAAAAAAAAGCTTATCAGGCTAGCAGCTGACAAACCTGTAGATAAACAAGATTGAAAATAAAATATATGGGTATCTGAGCATATCCTAACTTAGGAGTAATAACAAAAAGCATTCTCTGTTTACTTTGTATCATCTTAGATGGTGTCATTCAGCTCTGAGTGATAAACTATTAATAAATTGTTTTATGTTGTGCTAACAAGCAGTTTTATTTATCAGTAGCCTCCAAAAAGCTTAAGTACAGCAGCATTTTATTTAAAGTGCTTTGAGATATTAAGTCAGATAAATTAACCTATTTCCTTTTATTGATTGTACTGTAAATGCATTCCAAAAATTCTAGTGTGCTGATGAAATCAAATTTCTCCTTAAGGTGCTGCCATTTATTCTTTTGTAATGTTTATCTAGATACTGTTAATTAACTTCAATTTTGCAGATAGCTTAGGAATGTTAAAGCAAGCCTTGTTGTCTCCCAATTCCCAGAAACAGTAGCAACACTTTTAAAGAGAAAATGACAGGTGTTGTCTTTCAATTCTAGTCTCCACAAGAATACTTATTTTTGCTTGCACGTAAATATTTAATTCAAAAATTGCATATGAGTTGTCTTAACGATGCTGAGATTCCCATATTAGTAAGTCACGGTGCAGCATTTTTCTCTGAAGTCCCAGGTACTGAAATCTAAAGAGTTTTAAAAATATATGCATTGGTTTTTAAAAATTATAGTGTACAGCACTGCAAAGAAGCCTCGGAAACAGAAATCCCAAATATTAGAAAAAATGGACAGGACATCAAAAAAGTTTTGCATTTATTTATTGAAATACTACACGCCTTTCTGGAAAGTCTGATCCTCCATTTTGCCTGAGTTTGACAAAATGCTTTTTGATAAATGTAGATAAGTACTAATAAGTCCTTAATACATTATCAGTGAGTTTAAGTGGTACTTTTCTTCTAGGACAGAGGCTTATCATTATTACTTGAAACAAGTACGTCTTGAACAGGTATTTGCATAAATTGTTGTGGTGAAGAACAACTGCAAGGAAATGTTCAGTTGCTCATTTATTGAAGGATAGCCCAGGTGACATACGCATCCTTCTGCAGCCTAGTTATCTGGTTTTGAGTTTGACTACTCATTCTTCAGATTTCACTGTAGCTTTGCAAACCACAAACACAGGACTCAGGCACACACTCAATTCATTAGCAAGTCATGTAGCATCTGGGTGCACATTCATGGCCTGCAGCAAATACAAATTAAAGCAACCTCACAGAATCATTGTAATTTGGGGCAAAAATTGATTTGATTCTGAGGCATCCAGTTATCAGAAGTGAGCTGATGCATGTTAACTTGTCATCTCATCATAACTTGATCATGCATCAAATCCCCATCAGTTCACATGTCATAGCTGGTTCTCTTCTGTTGGCCTCAGTGGGTTTTATTTTTTTTTAAATGGTTTCTGCTTGACTCAAAAAAAACATCTAAGACTTACACTGTTTTGCTTTGTGGTTTTTTTAAAATTTATTTTCCTGAGTATGTATGATTGCTATCATGTGTTTATATAACTTCCAGCTAGTAATACAAGATTTTAAATTAACTTTCAAATTATTTTTGTCCTCTCATTTTATTTTTGTATATATTTTACTTTTGATATTTAATGTCTTCTGAAGTTTCATAGCATAAAGTTAATTTCACTCTTTCTTTTTTTAATATTATCCCCCCTCAAAGAGAGCTAAATTTAATTCTGATGTGGTCACTATTACTTAATGTCTCAAGTAACTACTTTTTCATTTTTTTACTAGCTTTTCCTTTGCTATGTTCCAAACGAAGCCATTCCAAGAAGGAACAATTTAGCAGGCAAGACAGAACTTCCTTAAATGTTTTCTTTATTATGTCAGATAAACAGTTTACAAAAGACATGTCCAAGACACTTTCTGACGTAACTTTATTCTTTTGTGTAGTCTCATTTATCTCAGCCAAGACCGTGTCATTAACATTCTCTCCAGTAGAAGTGCTACCATACCTTTGTGGTACTCTCCACTTTCTCTACAGACATCAGCTTAAGAAATAAATAAATTTCTTGTATGTTACAATGTATTTACTTTGTTTCAAGAGTTGTAATTATTATGCACATATTCTTGTTTGTGGACTATAGTAGTGTTTCTACCATTCTTTTGTGGCATACGTCTCTTGCTCAATTTGGAGGATCTGGATGAAGAAAAACTAACAAATTATATAAACAGAGGAGCTTCTATCCTGTCTGATTTTCTTGAGTAGACCTTCCTTTTACTATGTTTGAATATGAATTTAAGAATAGAGAAAACAATGGTTAAATTTTCAACTCAAGGTAGAGGATTTACTTTGACTTACTAAAAACAATTTAGTGCAAAAGAAATCGGTTAATTTCAATGAGTTATTATATTTTAATTCCACATTCTAAAACCACTAGAAACTACCACTTCTTATTTATAGTCATTTTTATTTAATGTCTATGTAAGGAGCAGTTTTTTTGTTATTGGACGATATTGGATGTTGACACTGTAAAGACTGAAGCACAGCACTGAAGTGGTAGCACATCAGTATTCTTGGTAGTCTGATTGACAAAAAAATGTCAGTATGAGAAGACCTTTTCATTCTGTACAGTATTAAACTTTTTGTTTCCCTGTAGACATTTTTAAGGAAGATTAAAAAAGATAAACGAGTTGTTCTTAAATAGAGCTTGACTAGTTAGGAACAATATTTATGCAACTAAACAGTAGAAATAGTGGAAATAGATAATTATGGTTTTGATTATTTAGCCCTTGCACACCTTATGTTTTGATATATGCAATGTTACAGGCTTTGGGAAGAGTGGCTGGAACGCTGCCTGGCAGAAAAGGACCTGGGCGTGTTGGTTAACATCCAGCTGAATACAAGCCACAGTGTGCCCAGGTGGCCAAGAAGGCCAACACCGTCCTGGCCTGTATCAGGAATAGTGTGGCCAGCAGGAGCAGGGAAGTGATCGTGCCCCTGTACTCAGCACTGGTGAGGCCGCACCTCGAATCCTGTGTTCAGTTTTGGGCCCCTCACTACAAGAAGGACATTGAGGTGCTGGAGCGTGTCCAGAGAAGGGCAACGAAGCTGATGAGGGGGCTGGAGCACAAGTCTTATGAGGAGCAGCTGAGGGAACTGGGGTTGTTCAGTCTGGAGAAGAGGAGGTTGAGGGGAGACCTTATCGCTCTCTACAACTACCTGAAAGGAGGTTGTAGTGAGGTGGGTGTTGGCCTCTTCTCCCAAGAAACTAGTGATAGGAAGAGAGGAAATGGCCTCAAGTTGCACCAGGGGAGGTTTAGATTGGATATTACAAAAAAAATTTCTTCACTGAAAGTGTTGTCAAGCATTGGAACAGGCTGCCCAGGGAAGTGGTTGAGTCACCATTCCTGGAGGTATTTAAAAGACGTGTAGATGTGGTGCTTAGGGACATGGTTTAGTTGTGGACTTTATCAGTGCTAGGTTAATGGTTGACTTGATCTTAGGGGTCTTTTCCAATGTAAATGTTTCCATGATTCTGTATTTTGTGGTGTTTGAAAAGACACAGGGCCACCTTTTGTTTTAAACCTGTCCGTATGTCCCTAATCTGATGCTTCAGGCCCTAGACTACTTAGTGCAGATGAGAAAAGATTTTTGGTTTTCTCCTGATTGATAATTTGTATTCAGGTTTTAATTTTTTGGGGGTTTTTTGGTTTTTATTATTTCTTCTAAGAAGCACTGGAGAATGGCAACAACTAGAGGCAGGCTTCATGGCTTTCTCTTGGCATGAAATTGTCAGGTGCCTGTTTATTGTGTCCTTCTGACATAATCAGGATTAAATTGATGACCAGATTTGGTATCAAAATAAATATTCCTCTCTCCTCCAATTTTCTTCTCCTTCTTTCTGATGCTGGCACTTCTTCAGATCAACTGTAACTTTAACAAACTCCTGTTAATAGAGTCATTGTCAATATACTTGAACTACATTCTTTTGGCACTTTTCATTTACAACTTTTTCTGTGATGTTCAGATTGTTGTAGGAAGTTAGAAACTGTGTTGTGGTCTGTAGCTTGTACTGATGTCTGGGCTATTAGTAACTCCTGGGAGTCCTCCTAAACCACGCACTTTCAGTTAGGTGGAACTGGACTTCATAACCCACATATCTCTTCCCAAATTTTCATGACATTAATTTTTAAGATTTGTCAGTAGCAATGAGAACAGAGACATCAAAATGGTGGTCAAGTCCATAAGATATAAATAAATCTAACTGGTGCTCATTTCAGACCAGCAGTAGTTGAAACTATATTAACCTAGTTAGACAAGGAGGAACCCCTAAAAATTTTCTGACAAACCTGTTATTTAAAATATTTAATCTGAAAATAGAACGTGTTTATTGGTAGTGGAGTTGTCTATGTTTTGGTCCCTGAAGCTGTCGACTCTTTTCAGAGATCAAATTTATTTTTCACTTGCTCCTTTAAACTTCCAGTGCAACCTGAAAAAAAAGTCTAAAGAATTTCAGAAACAGTAAGTTGTTTGTTAAATCTGAGACATGGACAAACATTGACTGAATTCTTAATTGAAATGATTAAACACTTGATATAAGAAAAATGTAAGTTCTCAATCTGCAATAAATTCCTGGATAAAATTTATGTGGCTAAATTAAAATTGCAACATTGCACCTATTTTTAAAAAAGGTAGAAAGGAGGACCCTGGGAACTACTGACCCTTCAGTCTCATCTCTGTGCCTGGGAAGATCATGGAACACATCCTCCTAGAAGCTATGCTAAGGCACATGGAGGGCAGGGAGGTGATTTGACACAGCCAGCATGGCTTCACCAAGGGCAAGTCCTGCCTGACCAACCTAGTGGCCTTCTCTGACAGAGTGACCACATCAGTGGACAAGGGAAGACCTATGGATGTCATCTGTCTGCACTTCTGTAAGACCTTTGACAAGGTCCCCCACAACATCCTTCTCTCTAAATTGGAGAGATAGGGATTTGATGGGTGGACTGTTCGGTGGATGAGGAATTGGTTGGATAGACACACCCAGAGGGTAATGGTCAATAGCTCAATCTCCAGACGGAGATCGGTGACGAATGGTGTCCCTCAGGGGTCCATATTGCGACCAGTACACTTTAATTTCTTCATCAATGACATAGACAGTGGGATCGAGTACACCTTCAGCAATGATAACAGATGACACCAAGATGAGTGGTGTGGTTGACATGCCTGAGGGATGGGATGCCATCCAGAGGGACCTTGACAGGCTTTAGCGGTGGTCCCATGCAAACCTTGTGAAGTTCAATAAGGTCAAGTGCAAGGTCCTGTACTTCAGTTGGGGCAACCCCCCAATATCAATACAGGCTGGGGGATGAAGGGATGGAGAGCAGCCCTGCCGAGAAGGACTGCGGGTACTGGTGGATGAAAAGCTGGATATGAGCCGGCAATGTGGCCAAACACCTCCTGGGCTGCATCAAAAGAAACGTGGCCAGCAGGTCGAGAGAGGTGATTCTGCCCCTCTGCTCCGCTCTGGTGTTACCCCACCTGCAGTTCTGTGTCCAGCTCTGGAGCCCTCAGCACAGGAAAGACATGGACCTGCTGGAGCAGGTCCAGAGAAGGGCCACAAAAATCCTCAGTGGGATGGAACAACTTTCCTATGAGGACAGGCTGAGAGAGTTGGCGTTGTTCAGCTTGGAGAAGGGAAGGGTCCAGGGACACCTTACTACAGCCTTTCAGTATTTAAAGGGGGCTTATAAGAAAGATGGGGACAGACTTTTTAGCAGGGCCTGTTGCAACAGGACAAGGGGTAATGAGACTAGACTAGATCTAAGGAAGAAATTTTTGACAGTGAGGGTGGTGAAACCCTGGCCCAGGTTGCCCAGAGAGGTGGTAGATGCCCCATCCCTGGAAACATTCAAGGTCAGGTTGGACGGGGCTCTGAGCAACCTGATTGAGTTGCAGATGTCCCTGCTCATGGCAGGGGGGTTGGACTAGATGAACTTGAAAGGTCCCTTCCAACCCAAAGATTTTATGATTCTATGATTAATAGCCTCTATTTCTGATGTACTGTTCAGGTTAGCCTGAGTTATACAGCAGATGAAAACTTTTTTCTATTCCTGGATAATCTGGAAAGAGAGTGACGTAACCAAACAGAACAATAGATCATTCATGACTACTCAATGTGTCATGTTTTTGTTTTCCCAAGTTGAGCATTTTTAAATTGAATACCCTTTTGTGTCTGTTTCTTTGTTAAAAGCATACATTCCTTTGGATAAGCACTTTATAATGATGACTGATGATATAAGAATACGTGGGATTTGTTCTGAGTTGTAAAAAACAGTGCATAATGAATTCAGAAATATCTAATGAATAATGCATTATATTCAGTGTAATTTCAAGATCAACTTGTCTTTCAGCTGATGACCAGATAGTTGTCGAAAAATATCCTATAGTAAAGGGGAAGAGAAAGGACAAGGCCTCCTTACTTACATATATTTCATATTTGTATTATTTTTTGTGTACATTAAAGTTTGTTGAGCTATATATCTCATAGATTTTATATATATATGTATCTATCGCATAGTTAAATTTGAGCTATATATCTCATGCTGAAGCTCAAGTTCAGCATATCCTCTGAACATGTGTTTGGGACTTCTGTGAACATATCCTCTGACTTTTTAGTGCTTCAGTTGGCTGAGGTTCTTCTGATCTTTTCCAAATTTTGAGGGAACTTGTGTTTTTGGAAGCTTAATTAGTTTGGTTTTCACTGCATCCACACTGAAAAATCAGGACAGAACTAGCTCACATACCACATCCCAAGCTGGGCTTTTCACTTTCTTTGAAGAAATCCTAAACTTGTCCTTAGATTTCTTGTATGAGTGAGAACTGAGTAAAAGCCCAAATTAACAGCGTAGTGAAGATGTGTGATCCTTTCAAACATTACTTCTTTCTTTCTGTTCATAGCTAACTAAATCTCCTCAAGGTATTAGAAGCTTGCTGATGATTTTGTACTGTTTGGGAAGTAAAGCTGAGTTTAGGCTCTGGTGGTTACTAATCATATTTAGGCAGCGTATTCCCTTCTGATTCATAAAATAGTATGACTAAGTAGTTTTTCTGGGGTTTTGTAAATCCACACCCAGTGGATTGGGTAAGGCTGTGTCACTGTGACACATTTCCTCTGGCATGGGTTCTTAAAATTATCTCAGCAGGCTTTGTGCCTATACATATTCTCATCACCCTCATGCTACAACCAGAGTTATGATAGATATATTATTCACATCGTGTTATGAGAATCCACAGCCTTCTCATTATTTATAGGGTCCAGGTCATCACAGCAGAAAGTCAGAGAGCAGCAGCTGAAGAGTTTCATCTGAACTGATAGATCAATATCAGTCACATAGATAATCTTGACCTATGTTAGTTGTATTTTTAAATGTTGTCACATGTTGCTGAGTTGGAGACACATAACCACTGGAGAAATGGGAGGTCTTTCTAATCTTTTAGATCTGTAATCAGTGGGAGAGATGGGTTATCTTCCTCAGTAGGACGCTCTTAATCTAACTAAACTGCTAATTGTCATTCTGTGGGATTTTTTTTCAGTTTTCTCAACTGTTTCTACTGTTAGAAGCTGTAGCCTCTTTGTTTTCCTTACCTACATTCTTGGAAAATCATAAACACAGTCTACAACTAAAAATTAGGAAGTGACCGACTCATTTTAAAACTAGTCAACAGCAAAGAATCATATAATGAAACCCTCCAAAACAATTATTTTATTGAAATGGAAACCAAAACAAAGAAGAGCAATGTTGTGGGATATGAAATATTTAGATAATTTATCTAGAGATCTCTGCTATTTCCCTTATGCCTTTTTTTTACCCTTGTAGTTATAACTAGGATCATAAATGGATGTGTGACAATATTCTAGAGGAAGATATAGAGTTACAAAAAATTCCACAGATATTATATCGTTTGTATATTTGTCCCATCTTAAATCAGGCCAATAACTTAATTTCATATATTGCTAGTTCTACACTTGGGAATACAGTTTGAGGTAAGAAATTTTAGGACAAATTGGCTACTTGGAACTGCTGGAATGGAAACCAATGTTGCCTTTCTGCAGCTACAGTTCGTCAGTTGGTCAACTCAGGCTGGCATGCATAAGCACATTGAAAACAGATTTGAACTGAAGAACTATGTTTCATTATACTGCATTATGCTTTGATGGAATCTGACACAACCTTAAATGCCAAGTTCTCACTTGGCATGATAAATATAATTTTTCAAAATAGCTTTTTTTTTACTGCCTCACATTTGACAAGAAGATGTGAGTTTCTCTTTATTTGATATATTGTGATACTATCGTTTTATTTATTGTTATTATTTCAAATAACAACAAAAGATGCAGAAAATTTTCAGTCTGGTCCCAGATAGACGCAATACAGATGAAACAGATTCTGCATACGTTTATTTTGTACATTATTTTGTCCTTACCAATGCACAGCTCAGCCTATGTAAAATAATAATGAAAAACAATGAGGTAGATCTCATTATTTTTTTACAAATAATCTTGCAAAAGGTATACCCTTGCTTAAATGAAAACATAAATTTTGGTATAAGTTAATACTGCTTCTTTTTGAAAGATGTAACAATAATAAATACAGATACAAAATAATCTTGTCATTAAAAATATTCTCACTTCCCAGATTAAATGAATGATCTTTAGAGAAAAAGTCCATATACTGCCTAGGTCCTGATTTGAATACCTTGTTATTTATTATTTGAGTCTTGTAGTGTTTTGGATTTCATAATTAAATATAATGTTTACTGTCTTTATTAAATATTATATTTTGCTATATGTTACTTTGTTACTTACAGAGCATGATAGCTGTTTTCCTGCTCTTCCTGGTAAGTAGCTTTATAAATTGCTTATTGGTTTTGTAAGAGATGTAAGACTCAATTATTTGTAATCCTTGTATATCTAAATACAATATCTCGATACTGTACTTCAGTGTTCAAAGAAGACCTCCCTGTCATTTTAATACCACTTGAAGTTCTAAAACCAGGTTTCTTAATCCTATGGGACTGTCTGGAAAATAGATGAACTGTTTTAATAGGAAGGTTAGCATATCTCAGCTGAGTAACCTTTGTAGTTCACCCTGGCAGGAAGAGCCATTAACCACTTGGTCCTTCTCCCATCAGTAAATCCAGACTTTCAAAAGATGCTTCAGACTGCTCTGTGACTTAAGCAACAAATCTCCTGTTTTCAATTTTCTTTTCAAGACTTCAATTTTGAGTAGCCTGCAGGACACTGAAATCTTGCACAGAGTGTAACAATTGCTGTTCACCACATGTAATTGAGAAGCAGAGATCCCTGGTGTTTCAGCTTACTGGGGAGTGGATCCATGGAGTATAGCCAGTTTCCTGAACTATTAATTAAGTCACGGATAGAGTTTTCTACTTCACTATGCATCAGTTAGTTTATAATTCTTACAGATCCCCAAAAACATATCTGTCCACATCTCATGGAGCAAAATTTTTTCAACCTATATATTGAAATAACATATGTCCTTCACCAGCAGCAAGTTGCATTGTTTGCCTGCAGTCATAAGTAGCTGCACTTATTCAGAGAGAATGTGATTTCACAGCTAAAAAAGGCTGTCCACTTTTCTCCTACTCAGTGTATTCAGTTGACTAACTAAATCCTGGTTTAACAAAAGGGATTGTAATGCCATACAAAAGTGGGGCCTCCAGAGTAGAAAGTCAGTATCAGTATTGGAAGAGTTTGCTTAGGAGATTGCACAGCCTGGTTTGCAGCAACTATTGTTCTAATAAGAGTATGTCTTGTCTCAACCTGTACATTTTGAAGTGATTGATTGTAAAAAGATGTTTGGGCAAGCGTGCAATAAGCCCTGAGCAAATTTCATCCACACCTGGCTGTTTCTATAACCTTTCTACATAAGAGAAACCTGAACAGTTTGAGACAAATTGTGTGATCTGGCTTAACTATTTGTTCTAAAGTATTGGTACAAACACAGTTTCACAACTTCTGTGTGATAAATCAATGTAAAGCAGTACAGTAGGAATTAGGTCTGATGACAACGATGATAATTTTATTCTTTAATGAATGTTATTATGTAAAATAAGTCTAGTTTACACCTGGCATTTCAATCACCGTACCTTGAACACTTTTTTTGCTGGAGTGACTACACTCTTATTCATGAAGCAAATATTTCAGTCACACCACGATTTTCTTCTCTCTAAAAGTAGTTTTCCAATTTGAGATACTGAGTAATCCAGGAATTAAACTTTCCTTGTTATACTACATGTGCATAATTTTCTACTTACATTTTCTCTGCTTATGCCAGGTACTGCGATTTCCCAGTACTCAATTTTAATATGATCAGACTAACATCCATTGCCACTCTGTGCAAATTAAATTGCATCCAACTTGTACATCCATTGCAATTTACATTATCATTCAATGTAAATTGACATATCATCCACAAATTCACTGAATCTACATTGATTTCACTATTTTACATCAGTGTAGGCTTCCTTAGATTTGCAGAGATGTGCACATGTGCACATGTGTAGTGATGGATGATGATGAAGTGGAAGACCGTTTCCCAAAAGATTTCACAAAACCATTATGGTATTTTGTTTTTAAAAGATTATATTCAAATAATAACCAACTGAATTAGAGTGTAGCAGATATTTTTTCTGTATGAAAGTGAACATAGTTCTTACCAAAAGTGCTCATCATCCTGGCAAAGATAAGAATTTTACAAGACCAGTTGGAAGAAGAAACAGTTGGAATCATAATCCCAGTCACACTAATTCTTCTTCAGATTCAATTTGTAGAGAAATTTCTAGTCACTCTCTCTTTAACTTTAAAATAGGTGTGAAAAGGAAAGTCTGCAATAAAGCAAGTCACCCTACATGTGCCGGTATGGATTAATAATTATTTTTATTTTACCCCAGCAAAGGATATATCCAGCCAGAAAGTTGGAAGGGAATAGGGAGGCAGGCATACAGTACTGCAACTCTGGATTAGCTAAATAGGCTTGGACAAGGTTTTACAAGAGCTGGTGGAGTCCTTTGCTCTGTCTGGGACCTGGTGTATCACCAGGAACAACCTCTCGTAAAGGCTGGCATCAGCTTGACATTTTCAAATTCACTTGTAACTGAGGCAATCATCACACCTGGCTACCAAGTGCAGCGTTGTGCTTATCATTTTCACTCAATCTTTGGCCTCCTTCATGAATCCAACAAGGAAAGATTTATTCGCTAAATTTACTAATAATTTAAGTCAGTAAAGTAAAGACAAACTCTCCATTGTGCTCAGTATCTCACAAACATGTATTAACCACCCCCCCCCCCCAAAAAAAGAAAGGGTGTAGAGTCATTGGTCTTCCAGTTTAGATGGAAATGCCTAAACATCAATTAGGAAATCTACTACCTACCTGCAAGATCGTTTTCACAGCTACTGAAGCCAAATTAGAGGCATACAATTTAAAAGCCTCATAATCTAGATTTTCCGTTTGTCCCAATGGATACTGATGTATAATTTTACAAGGCTGTCTGCATCTATCTAGATGGTGAAAACTGACCTCACTAATTGGTATATGTGAAAATATTATATGTCTGTTCAGCTGCATACTGTTAGTTATTTTAATCTTTTTTAGCTGATATGAAGACATCATTCTGTCTTTGGGTTCTCATATATATTGATTAAAAAATATTAACGTTTTCTTAATAAACTTACATGTCTAAATACAAATATTTATCTAGCATTGCCTATGATATGGCATTTCCTATGAGAATATCACGGGTACAAGAAAGAGCCTTTTCATATCTCTGACTATTGAAACAATACAAACTCTACTGTGCACAGGGTGGGGATAGATAGTTATAATGTTCTTGTATAACTTTCAAATTTCTGGGCCATGTCTTATTTTGCATAATTCAGTGCAGCTCTGTTGAATGCACACGCATGTACAGGCTTAGTATAATTTCACTGTCAATAGACTCCTAATTTATACAGGCAGTTCTGATACCCTTTCATCATTAATGTTCAGTTTTCATCTAATGCATTTTTTTTTCATTGGACTTTGAACAAACATATGAAATGTATCATTTCTAGCTGCTACTGCAGCTGAAATTTACTGAATTTAAAAAGAAAGAAAAAAAAGTAGGAAGTTTTATCCTGTTTAACCGCAGCGTATTTTTTCCATCCTCAGAGGAAAAAAAAACTTCTGGTTGAAAAGGATACTCTGTTACATATAGCATAATGTTTTCTCTGACTTTAATGGATTTCACTGTTTTAGAAAGCACTGGAAATGGAAAACTTTGGACACTAACAACTAAAATCACATCACATTGCTTTTATTAAAAGCAAAAAACTTAGGAGAGAAAAGTATAGATTTAGCAGTGTTCCTTTCTTTAAGAAGAAAAAGACTTCGAGGATATATTTTCTTTAGAAACATATGTAAGTATGCTTAATTAACATACTCAGAGATATTTAATAATGAGCAATTAGTTTTAAATTGAGAGAAGCAGCTGTCACTTTAATAGTTTGGATAAATCTAGGGACTCTGCATGCATTCAGTTTTCATATAGCATTAATGTGACTTGATATTTAATATAACACCTGAATAACTTTCTGGGATCCATCCAGCTATGCTTTAACTTTTCTAACACCATTCCCAGTTATGTTTTAAATTAAAGTCTTACATATATAAATACATAACTGTAAGTACAATGTTTAAGATGCCATGTTATAGAATTTTAACAAGAGATTCCACTCAATCCATTTTCATTACAGATAACTGTGTTAGCAGAGTTATCACTACTGATTTTCTGTTTCATAAAAAGTAAATACTAACGTGAATTGATTTTGCAATTATTTGAGGAAAGGTTTTTTTGATGGAAGTACCTGAGAAGTGGAATTCTTCATAGAAATTTTTTACTTCATATAAAATCAAAAATGTATTTGCCACAAAGAAACTGAACCAGTATGTTTCTTTTCAGGCAAATGCAACCTGAAAACAACATATACTTTTCTTCATTTAGCCATTTTATTTTGAGTTAAGCGCTAGGCGACGACTACTATCAGTGACTTGCATTTTTAAAGAAGTTTGCGTTCAAATGCTCAGATTCTTGTTTGGCTCGAGCACATTATAACTAAATACAATGTAACTATGAATCAGCAAGTGCATGTGTGACTTTATTACTGAAATATTCATGTTGGTTAACATTTTCAGTGAAGGTTGTGGGATTTCAGTGACCAAGTCTAATCCCAGTTTTGGAAGCAGTTCATAATCTGATTTTAGAAACCTCTAATCATCGTGTTATTATTGGGTGGTCAAAACCATACATTGTTTGTTAGTATTTAACAGAACTGAGTTTAATTTCTATGGAAACCAAAATGATACAGAAGCAAAGCTAGCAGGTTATTGACTCTGAACATAGCTAATTATAATATTTCTAAGAGAAGGTGTCATATTCTTGCTCAGTTCTAAAATATAACATCCCTTTTTGTAAATAAGAATCTCATGTTTTAATTTTATTTCAGTTTGCAACAGAATCGTGGATTGCCAGGGGCACTAGAAATGTAAGGTTTTAACATCAGTCTATATATTGATCTGATAACTCTGTATTCTTATATTTTGTCCTTCAGTTCCCTTCATATTTGTGTGATGTCTCGTAGAGCAGAAGATATATATGTTTGCAAATTCAAAAAAAGAAAGAAATACATTCTCCAGAGGTGGGAAAAGTGTTCCTCTACCTACTATTAATTTTTAATTTTTCTCTGTATCTTTTAACACAGAACACCATGATGTATGAAAATGGGAATATGTGTATTGTTTTGCTAGAGAATGCAATCTTCATCTTATCTGAGGCCTAAACTTTACCTGAGTTCAGAAACTCTGTGTAACCTGTTAACAAGTGTGTTGAGTTGTTCATACTAGTGAAGGAATTCTTGTCAATATTTTAATATTTATTATTTTTATATACCAACTTTATGCTCGTGGCAACGACTGTTTTCAGTGAGATCACTGAATAAAGATATTTAAGCTTAGGCCTGGAGTCAAGTGGTTCCATGCAAGGTCTTGGATTTAAAAGTTCTCCTTGTCATCAACAATCATTTAGAAAACTACTTATCTAATTAATGACTACCTTGGAAAAGATTACTAACATTCAACATTGGAAAGATCACCAATATATAATTTCTCTTTTATTGATCTTCTCTCTACTTGTTGCAGCATTTTGTCTTCTAACCCCATTTAGTTCTGGAGATCTCCTTGAAGATCTAGAAATAGATTTATAACTAGAGATTTGGAGGATCTAAACTGAATTGAGAATTTGGAGATTTAGAACTAGAAAGTTCCATTTTGAAAGGAGCCACAGTACAAGAGTTTTCATCTTCTCACTTACTGATAAAGGTACTTGCTCTTGGAAGTGTTATCACTAATAAATAACTGGGAGTACAATTCTTCTTATGTATTCGTTACTATTTGGTGTTCTTCTAAGGAAAACAGGTACTTTATTCAGTCCACTGTACACATATTCTGCTGAAGTTTTTTAACTTTTCATACACAGAGAGAACACTTCCATTACTTTTTCCTAGCTTATTTTTATATTGTTGTGAGCTCTGACATGGGTCTTTTCTTGCTCTTGAATCTCTCTTTAACTTTACTTTGGGACTTCAGCTTTGGTCCATGGTCATTAGCTACTGGGAAGTACTTCACCAGGTGGCCATCACTGTTAAGTATTCACACAGCTCCAGCGGGCAAAGCTAGAATCATTGCGACGCGTATGAGAAACCAGGTTAAAGATATACAATGATCAGAAAAGATAAAAAAAAAAAAAAAAGGAGAAGAAATTAGAAGAATCCAAGCTTTTAGCCATTAAAACATTACCTGGACACCTACCATGTAACCCACTGAACACTCATGTTACTCTCCTCAGTCAAATAGGTATGTTAATTCACCAGATTCAGGTAGTATCTTGTATATCATCTCTTGTATATCAATTAGTCTTAAATATAAAAAGCTTTTCAAAGCTAAACCAAGCTCTTTTTATTTATTTTTTTTTTATCTTTGGGCGGGTTATTTTAAATATTGGTTTAATGAGAAATTATTTAGTTAGGAACATGGAAAGTAAAGAAGAGAATAAAGCTTGTCTACTAATTGGAAAATATCTTGAGTTTCATCGCTCATGTCTGAAAGAAACACAGCATATTAAAAAGCAACGTAAAAGATTTAAAAAACTGAAGAAATTTAGAAGTTATTATGTGCTGCAGTTAAAAGCTAGTTCTAATGGAAATATAGTGGGTATGAAAAGTGAAGATATAAAATGGAAGTTTAAAATTATACGTAAATAACCTTATTCAAGCAAGAGAAAAATGTGAGGACTTGATGTTGTCAGAATGAAGGAGATGCTTACAGTTGGAACTAAAATCTAACATTTCCTAGCACTATACTGTGGACATTATTTCAGTGGTAGTGAAAATTAAAATTATTTACATTATACTTAGCTATTATAGTTAAGTTTCTGTATCACAACTATATGTATTTTGACTTTACTTTTCCCTTGGAGATCTCAGAGCACTTCAGAAGATGTACAGCACTCATTAAATATATGGTGTTCATTTAATCGGCCATCTGCCTGGTTTACTCATTTGGAAAGCCAACATGTATCTTCTGCATTTATGCAATTTTTGGTGTCCTCTTCAAGACAGAGGTCAAAACAACATTGGTAGCTGTGAAAAGTCAGTCAATTTAAGGTACCCATGTTTAGTGTCACATCTGAAAAATTATTATTAGCCAGTTCTCTAATTTATAGAGGCAAGTGACAAGAACCTGAGAATCTTGTATCCCAGTCCTCTTCCCTTCCTACCTAAACCACTTTTTCAAGCCAATGAATTCCCCCCCACATTGCCTCCACCCCACGGAGCTCTCCAAGCTCCAGTGACTCTCAGGTATACTTAGTTAAGCTTGGTTGTTTCTTATTACAGAAATATTTTCTAACAGAGGACATAAATTCATTGAAACAAAGACATTTTCACTTTGCAAAGTATACAGGCTTTGCCAGTGAAGGCACTCTTAAGAAATGCATTAGAAGCATTTGTGAGAGACATTTTACGGTGTCTCTGCCTAGTTCCAAGATCTATAATTTGAAATCTATTCAGTTGAGGACCTTCAGATTTAATTTCATTTTTAAGTCACAAAGCATTATTTAAAAAAAAGCCCAAAATGCATAATCTTTTCTCTACAAGTTACTTCACCAGCAATATTATATAAAATGGTCATGGAAAATATTTGGGAGGGTTATATTCCATTTGTTGATTTTTTTGGTTTATTTATTTAGCTTACCTCCTCATCAACTCCTCATAATAATCAGGAAGAATCTACCACTGGGGAGAGATGAACTGTGGAAAATCATAATGAGCATAATTTTGGAAAGGAACTGGCCAGAAAGTAATGAAGTGGAAATATTCTACAGCAAGGAGCACTATCATTAAATAAATATAGGATGAATTTTCTGTTGTTCTATTTGTCCTCTCTTTCGTGAACAAATGCCTCATTAAGGCCAGCAACCACTAGAAGTTTGATTTTAGAAGGTATTTAGACAAATATAAGACAATACGGGAACAACAGAGAAGTCAAATCCTGCTTCTCTGTTAGAATCTAAATCGAACAAAACTGGAATAAATTATGTATACTACTATATCCTCAGTGTGAGATATGAGAGGATGAGGCAGAATAAAAAAGAAGACATCTCAAGATATTGAGATGATTCAATATACTGATTCAATAAAAATTCAGGTACTCCAGTACTTAATAGACACTCTTGTCCTCTGCAACAAAGACTAAGGCCCTATGTTAGCGTACAGTCAGCCTTTATATGTTTAAGTTATGTACCTCAGTAGACTGAAAACAGCCATCGCTCTGACAAATATACTATTTAAAGTCAGAAATAAGCTCATGAATTGCACTGCTCTAGTCAACAGGAAAAAAGGGGAAACATGATAGTCCCAGTCCTCAGGTAACTAATGGCTTCAGATATCTGTAAGACAAGACCATGAGCCTTTTTATTTTTTAAAAGTAATCATCTACTTTTCAGATAGAGAAGAGGTCTCAATTTTCCTGTCTTGACATAGCTTCATTCCCACCTAAGTTAATAGGTAGAACATTATTTATTTGAGATATAAGTGGTTTGAATTCTGCTTCCTTCCTTGGCTGATGATAATTCAACCTTTTGTCCTACACCTCCAATAGAGATTTTTTTTATTGTGTTGGGAACCCTCACCTCTACTCCCACTGCAGCTATCACTTTTATAAAAACATTTGAGTTGTTCAAAAGAGAATACAAGTGAAAGTTAGGCTCTCGTATGGTAACCTGAATGTTGCAGTAATGCCCTGGGCTAAGGAAATTCTGGACATCCAGAACCTGAAGTCCTCTGCATATTTAGGTGGTTGTCTACCTACCCACTTTGAGTATTTCAAGCTAAACTTCTAACTAGTTTTCACTGTTATCTTCATCGCTGAATTTCATTACACAGCTAGTAAAAAATACAGGTGTCATCTGTACTGTAGCACTTAATTTAGCTTTCTCTGAGACTCCTGTAACCCTGCCTTGCTTTTCACATTAATTCCTATTTTAAATTCTGAACAGGAACACAGTCATTTAAAAGTGTGCAAGAATGTTAATATATTATTAAGTTCTAATAGGTTATTCTCAGAGCCTTACAAATAGCATTTGCAGTGAAAATATGAGTCTGGGAGAGGCAGATCCTGCTTATCTGCTAACTGATTCAGACTGGAGATTTGATGACTCAGAAGTTCAATTTTAATTGCTTTGAAGACTTTTCATCTTTCAGAGGCCTGTTCTGAAAAAGAAAGTTTGCTTTTGCTGACAAATGAGAAAAAAACCAAAAACAATTGATAAGTGCATTAAATAAAATAATGTCTGGACACTATGTTTTCCTTTGGTCTAGATCTCTATTAGCCAATGTCAGTTCCTGGGAGACTTGCTGCCAGTAGCTAGTTATATTTGTTTATTTATATATCAGTAATGTGTTTAATTCTCGAATCACTGAAACCCATGTGCAGTTTAAAGTTTCTTCTGGGCTCTCTACCCCGGTCTTAATGAGAATGGTTAGATTAAGAATAAGAGCTAAATAACCACACAAAAGGGTAAAAGCAGGACAACCCACAACTGCTTTGTATTCCTTCATGAGCTTCCCAGACTGGCAGGGCTGCCTGCCCAGCCCAGGTAACAAGGTGCAGATGGGGAATTAACACTGTCTTTGGTTCAGTTCCTCCACTCGCTGGCTAATGTAGCTGAGCTGGCATGGAGGTGGGACAGTAATTTATTTCTGGAAAAGACCATAAGCAAAAGGAAAGGCTGCTGGAGCAAGGAGGAAGCAAGGGAGAAATTATGACTCAGAGGGATGTCTGTGAGTCATAGTGTTTCCCTGGACTGCCCAGGAGTTACATGCAGCCTCCTACTTGGACTGAACATAAAGGTATAATCTACTCCAACAGCAAAGGGAGCACTGAGAACTTAAGTTTAGAAGTAAGGGTTTGCAAAGAATGACTTCGTAATGATGTTTGTGTTTTCATGTGCTTTCAACTCGAGTTGAGGGCATCTGAAGTAACTCTGATGAAGTCATTAGCAAATCTGAGATCATGATTCTGCTTCATTCCTTCAGTTGTGCTCATTATGAATGCTTTGAGCATCCTGGTCTAGTGGAAGGTGTCCCTGCCCATGGCAGGGGGATTGGAACTAGATGATCTTTAAGGTCCCTTCCAACCCAAACCATTCTATGATTTTAAGTACAACTACAACTGTATGCATCAGAATAGAAACATAAGTTTTCCACTCTAGGACGTTTACAGGCTCACTGATGGACACCTGCCAGCTGAAACTGAGTTTTAAACACCCATTTAGTGACAGTGCAGCTGGGTGTTTCTACAGCTTCAGTCTAGAGGAGACTTTCAAGGGTCCCTGTATTTCAGGGTATGTTGAAATGCATTCACGTTCAAATGTTCTAACAGAGCTAAAATGTTAACATTTCTGTGAATATATCTACAAAGAAATACACTTTTGTGTATTTCCACAGTTATCCATGATAAATCACTTCAGCTCAATGTTAATCCATTTCTCCTTAGGATGGCAGTTAGACTTAACCAGTGTTCTGAATAAGGATTCTCATATGAATCAGAGCATACACCTAAAAAAAGACTTTTTCTTTGCCTTACTGAATAGCTGCCTTAGTAAAAGAAGCAAAATATGGAACAGCTTGTGCCTCCCAGTTCCAGTGCCTTATTCTCATAATCTGAAAAACAGTTTATTCTCTTCGTACATGTGATTTGCTTTTACATCAAGATAGGGAACCGGCACTTCAGTCTTTGATCTCTATCACAGTCTGAGCAGCACAACTAAGAACTGGACCTAACAGACCGCCAAGCATTAAAAAACTTCAGTGATTCGCTGTAAGAATGTTTATAAAAGCCCCTTAAAGCTCCAGTAGCATTTCTAGTAAAACAGGAGGAAAGTGTATCCTTGAATTGATACAATCCAGCGTCAGGTAATAATTTGGTGCTCTTGAAACTTAGGGAGAACCCAAATGAGGCACTGGGTTCCAGATGCACATTTAAAATAAATACCTGGGCATTACATAAAAGTGAAATAGCTGGTAGCTTAATGTTCCTGTGATCTTATAGTCTTCTGATACAGTAAGATGAAGATAACAGTGTGTGCATTTGTGTTTATGTGTTTATATGTACACTGATGTAGTGTCTATATGAGTGTATATATACAGACATTTCTTTAATGTGTGTGTTTATACGTATATACACAGATATACAGGTATGCACACATCTCTCCACACTTTTGGTTTATAAAGTTTCATTCTTGTTTAAATATACACTTTACATAAAAGCCCTTGCAGCAGTTGTTCCTGTGGAGTGGGTTAGCACTGCACCATATTTGCTCAGGGTTATAAACCTATGCACAAGTTGTATGGAGTTTTTAATTCACTAATTAGTGCACAATAGGTATTCAGTGTTTAGTTATCTTTTCTACGTAGTTTTTATAAATGTATAGTTTTATCATTCACATACTTGTAGTTACCTAAAAAAAGCAACTAATGTGGCAAAATTCTTATTCACACACAGAACAGAAATAGAACGTTGGTTATTTCTCTATGTACATTAAAGTATACATGTTTCCCATACCTTTAAGTATCACAATTTCATAGCAAGAAATTTACATTTCTAAAAGGAAGTTTTCTGTTAAAACATGGTTCTGTACCCCAGCACTGAGGTTTCAGCCAGCTTCGTTGTTGGAGTGGTCATATGCCTCCAAGGGAGAAAATTCCTCTTTTGGGGAAACAGGAAGGATAATACATGCATTCAT